>NC_065877.1:29095970-29712359 GCF_933775445.1 Argentina anserina
TGCTAGATTCTAAACCTCTGAAAGGACTAAAAGTTGGTCTGATCCGTGAAACTCTCAATGATGGTGTTGATATCGGAGTATCTTCTGCAATTCGTACTGCTGCATTGCATCTTGAAGAATTGGGATGCTCCATAGGAGATGTATGCTTTCTTCCATTATATGTTTTTCATTTTAAATGCTCGTTTTTTTATGTTCTGTCATTGACTTCTTGAACCATTAACATGCAGGTCTCATTACCGTCTTTCTCACTTGGATTGCCAGCCTATTATGTTATTGCTTCATCTGAGTCATCTTCGAACTTATCACGTTATGACGGTCTCAGGTAAAATGGTAAAAATTGTATATGAAACACTAATTAATCTAGCTTTTCATTTGGGATTTCAAAAAGATTTATTTTACATCTAGATTACTTTGAAATACACAAGTGTACTTCATTTTAATTTTTAAGTAGAGGACATCATTATCCAAAAGAAAAATATTAAATGATTTCATCAGATCCCAAAACCGAATGTGATATTCAGCAACTAATTGACTAGTTGAAACTTGAAAGGACCCAAGTGTCTGAGAGTCAGTTGTGGGTCTAGAAGCTTGTTTAGATTTGGGAAAAAAATATCTTACATAACCAGAAGCTTCCCTCACAAGATGGTATGTTAACATGATCCATTATCTTTGTCGCAATATCCAGGTACGGAAACCAAGTTGCTACTGATGAGCTGAACTCTCAATACATGGATTCGCGAGCAAAGGGATTTGGCTCTGAGGTACTCTATATATAGTGGCTAGTCAATACTATTAGACTTAAAAATTCCATTTCATGAGCAGCATTTCTGCAGTGCTCTTGGTGTAGTCAAAACCTGGCGTTGGGACATTGCAATTTTAGTTACTTATACAAGCTAGTGTCCTAGTGACCTGATTTAACGCTTTTTCCGTTCCAGGTCAAGAGGAGAATTCTAACTGGAACTTACGCCCTTTCAGCTGGTTATTATGATGCATATTATAAACGAGCCCAGCAGGTATGTCAACCATGCTAAAAAACTTGTTTCTAAAAGAAATTGTGTTAGTGCTGCATTAATTTTTGCCTTCTGACATTATAATATGGAAGAAACCAATGGAAATCTATTGCATTCCAAATGAATTTTTTTTTCATGAATGTTTCTTGGCTTAGTTTTTTTGTTCTTCATTGATATCTGGAATTTGAAATAATGTATCAGACAAAGCCGATTTACTAGTTTTCTTCCAAGGCACTGAGTTGGTGATGATTAGGTAGTCCTTTGCTTTATTCCAACCAAGAAGGAATTAATGATTGTGATAGTGATTTAGGTGAGGACTATAATCCGAAAAAGCTTCAAGGAGGCACTGGGTGAATATGACATCCTAATTTCACCTGCTGCCCCATCTGCTGCGTATAAAATTGGTATACTGAACTCCGCATACATTCTTTTCTACTTTGCTTCACGTTACATAATTTTTCAGTATTCACTTATTTTCTTGTATCTTCCAGGAGAAAAGAAAGATGATCCGCTGGCAATGTATGTGGGTGACATAATGACGGTGAGCCTCGAGCACCCCATACTTGTGTGTATGTACTGGGAGTTCTATGATGGTTGAATCATTATAGTTAGACATGTAGAAAACAAATTATGTTCTTGTTTATCAGTACTCAGTTCAACTTATTTAAGCCTAACTATTCGTTATTCAGCTTTCTTCTTAATCATCAGAGTTCTAGAACAGGTATTTGCACATGTTATATATTTTAATATGTAGGACAAGTTCAGATATCTTGTTTAGGGTTTAGACCTTAGAGCAATTTTACTGTGGGTCTTTTGCCTGCTGTGGTTATGTTTGATGCGGTGTTGAGTTGTGAACAATGTTTGGCCGGTATTTTACTTTTTGTTTATGTTCAATTGTAGTCCATACTAGCATTTGTAAGACATAGAGCTAAACTGGTTGGACATTTCAAACCTGTGACCCCAACTTCTGTGGGCTATGACAAGGAGTATATGGTTAAAATTTGCACTGTTTTTCTAGTGTGAACTGATCGGTCTCATCCTGCGATTCCAGTGAACACTTACAGTGACTTACTCAACACTAGTATCTCTACATAACATGAATGCTTTTTCTTCTTCAAACACCTCAATGCCGGTGAATGGTAGATGACTAGACAGCTCTAACCTGTTTCCACTTGATTCTATATACAGGTTAATGTTAACTTGGCAGGTCTACCTGCATTGGTTCTGCCATGTGGATTTGCCGAAGGGGGCTCAGCAGGCCTTCCGGTTGGTCTTCAAATGGTTGGTGCAGCATTCAGTGAGGTACTGCATCTGCACTTACCTTACAGCACTACACATAACAATTTAGTATTGAGACTTTTTTGCTTGTTAATTAGTAAATATTGATTAATCGTAGTACTCAATACTTAAACCTCCCTATCTATTTCGCAGGAGAAGTTGCTTAGAGTAGGTCACATTTTTGAGCAGACCCTTCAGAATTGCAGATTTGTTCCTCCATTGATAGCAGATGAGGACATACCATGCTAGCTGCTAGACTTGATTGTTGTGCTTGTTAAAAAGATGATTTTGAAACAATGTAATTTATCTTGAAAAAATAGGCAGATTAGATTTGAGCAAATCAGATTACAGTTTCATTTCTACACTCCCAATTGAAACCTGAGAAGGTGCTTGAGGTCTACAGAGTATTCCGCAATTGGACGAAGAGGAGCAACATAATGTTTAAAGGTTTAACATCTTAAAGTTATTAATCCTTCTCTAATTTTCATGATGGGTAGCTGGAATTGTAGCCAACATTCTGAAATGCCATCACTCAAGAGTTCTGTGGATGCTTCCATTACTGGAACTTTGTCAAGGAAAATAGTGAATTGAATGTTTGAATTTCACTAGTTGGTCATTTACAACTCGTACATTTATTTTAAAGGGTCTCAGTGTGTTTAAATTTTAATTTTGTTACAAGTGAGGTTATTTACAAGAATATTTACCGCTTTATGGCGGGTAAAGATAACAGTGACGTAATGGTTAGTTAAGAATTCCAGTATCTCGGGAGGAGAGAATAATCAAAAGATCCGTTAGCTTTTAACCGCAGGCGCACTTTAGCATGAGGCCATGAGTCACTCAGCCACCTGGTATCTTTATAACATAAGCAAAAAACCAAACCGGAGTTCATCTGTCATATAGACTTGTTCATCTTACCCAAAAAAAGAAATATATTCTTTCCTTTTAAATTAAAAATAGAAATCCCCAGTAATTCACCTCGCCTCCGTCAACGTACTCTTTCCGTCTCCGATCACTCGGTGAGTAACCCACAGCCCTCATTTCTATTTCTATTTTCATTTCTCGTATTCTTCTTTTTTTCCGGGTCAAGATTTGAGCTTTATGAATTTCTGTATTTGGACATGTTGGGTTGGATTGGATTGGATATGGGATTTGCATTTCGATCAATCTGGATTGTGTTCTTCTGTTAAATGATATTTATAGCTAAAGGTTGACCCTTTTGCTGTAATTGGATGTGGGTTTGTGTTTTTTTGAATTGATAGGGATTTTGGTTTGTTTGTTGTTCTGTGATTGTTTGCTGATGAAGCTCATGGATTTATATGTTCAGCTCTGTGGGATCAGTGTTCAGAGTTATATGGCCTAAGGTCCATTGCTGATCATGATCAAGTTTTCAGCTTAAATATTTTGGAAACAGTTAGTTTACTGATTCAATTCTATATTTCATGGCATGATGGGTAAAGAGAGGTTGGTAATTGGGTGTAGAGGCTTAACTATTGTTCGAAGCATATACAGGTTGTTTTTTTCCCGGTAATAAATAGAGCCTACTTCTTTGTTGAATTCAGATCAGTTGGGTTGTGTCTTTGTCATATGGAGAATGTTGATTACCTCGAATGAAAGTATCTGATGTTTATACTATGCATTATTTCTTTAGGTACGTAATAGTCTTTGGGGGCATAGGCTGAGAAGAAGTGATCAGGTAGCATGGATGGAGAATTTTTTAGAGCGAATGGGAAAGGAATAGCAGCTCCATCTTTGGTTGAACTGTGCATTCATATGGCTATAGATAATATAAGGTACCTTGGGGATGTTGGCGGAACGGATTTTGATTTTCTTGAGCAAATCTTGCCACATTGTACAAAAGACCAGCTGATGCATATCGAGAAGAGTACAAAAGTAAGTAGTTCGGTGATGTTTTTCCTGAAATTTTTTCATTATGCTCTACCAATTATTCTGATATGTTTGTTGTGTTGTTATTTGTAGGGTAGGGATTTGAGCCCAGTGACTGATGAGTTGTGGAAGAAATTCTATGAGAAGGATTTCGGGATTGAGAGGACTAATATGGTGATCAAAAGGATGGAGAAAAGGAAAGTCAATTTCAGATGGTTGCAATTGTATCAGGTGGGTTTTTCTTAATTTTTGGCCAGCCAAATTTGAAATGCAGGCTCTTCGGCAATGGAGGCCTTATCTTATTTATAAAGAATTTATTCTTTATTCTGATCATGAAGCACTCAAGTTTTTCTCTTAGTTTTCGCAAAGCAATGCTCTTTCTGATAGCATATATTTTTATTTTGGGTACATGATGCAGAATAGTAATGAATCTACAATGCTTCTATGATAAATTTGTATAACTAATTGACTGGATGGTTACATCAGGCAAAATTGAGGGAAGTGGATGAGGCTGAAAATGAAGCAGCTGACCGGTTGAAGAACTTATATAAAAAAGAAGATGCACGTATGATTCCATCATCTTATTCTAGCGAAGCAAGGAACATTATATTAAATTATAAACTTTGTGGTTGGCTTGCAAAAGTCACAATTCTAGTTTCAACGATTGGTGTAGTGGTAGTGTGTAATATGCTATTGCTCCAAATTGAAGTGTATCAAAGGGAAAGACTTACAAATTAGTCATTTGCAGGTAAACAAAGCCGGCAAGTTCGTATCTGTGAAAAGGTTCCACCGTCAAGCAATAAAAGAAGATGGGGTGGAGGAGGTAGTTTTCTGTTCGCTTATAGTTGGATCTTGATATCATCTAACTTGAGTTTATCCGAATCAGTCCCTGAAAGAATAATACATTAAATAGAGTACAGACTGAATCTCTTTCCTTCATGTGATTGTGATACATTTTTGCAGGCAGCTACAACGTTTCCAACACAAAGAGCAACTTGCTGAAGAAAGCAAAATTAGACTATCTTAAAAGGTACCGTAATTCTACAACCGTATGCTTTACACAAAATGTGTGGCGTACCCATTTGACTTGTGTGCTTATATGCTTCTTGTTATCATCCAATATGTTGTATACCACAGTATCATGTAGCCTAATACTTTATAATCCATATGGGATGCAAGATGTTTTAGGTATTAGGTCCTTGGTGAACACCAGTGCCAAGGCTCTGATTACAATATTTTCTTTTCGGTAAACATGAGATTGGTTGCATAAAGTGAACTGCTTTACACAAAACTTGTCCTCATTTACCAAATTTTTACCCAAAACATGTTGTATCAAAAAAGGTCTCCATATATACTCAGGGAGTTATCAGTGTCCCGATGATCTTGAAGCCTTATGCTCAATCACAAATTGTATTTTACATTCCTGGGACTGATTTTTTTTTTTTTTGGTTCTTTCCTTTTGAGCAGTCCTGAGGTGAGAAATGCTGCAGTTATGAAGAGAACTGCTATCCAGAGAAGGTAAACATATATCATTCTATTTGGGCATTTAATGAATTTACATGCCTCTCATATTATCTGCCTTGTATTACAGTGCCCCTCCCATTAGGAACTCCAATGTGTTTTCCGGGAACCAATTGGGTTCCTCTTCTAAGCAGAGTAAGCCCATCGAGAGGACGTTCAAGCCAAAGAAGATGCCTTTCTGAATGTTCTTGTATGTGTAAAGGGAGATGTGTCGGACTGAATAATCGACTGAGCTCTGCAACACGGGTCATTTCCATAAAATCTTGGCAGTGGCTTCGAATTCTTAGGCTCGTCTTCATTTTGGTTGCCCTCTGTTGTGCTATTACTCAGTAATTATCATTTTTGTTCATTTGTTTTTTTTTTATATTATTTGGATCATCATGCTATGGGTCAATGTTAAGCTGATTCTGCCTTCATATTTATGCTTAAGTTTCAGCATATCCTATTGTTCTGCCAAAATCATATCATATTAAAACAGATTGTGACAACCAATCCCATAAGAGTAGGTTTCCAGTGGCCGGCCCTCCCACTAGTTTTAGGAGTCTGGCTAAATATAATAGACTTCTGCAAAAATAAAGCAGCTTTAAATCCTGCATCAAAATGTATCAAAAAATATATAAATGATTGAAATATATTTACCTGGCATTTATAAGTTCACAAAATAATAGAATACGTCAAGTTCAACGAATACTTCTGCCATTGCTCAGATGGATGACGTCCCCATTGTTTTAGATTGGCGGATATATGGAGAAATAGAGAATTCTACCGAGGATAACGTGAACAGGAATTGCGAATCAATTTTTGGTCCATGTTCGTGCTCAACGGGCTACCAAGGAAACCCCTATTTTCGTGGTGGATGTCAAGGTAAGCTTCTACCAATCCCCTTCTTGCTGTGGATGCACTAAATAACTTCATTTTCAGACACTGTTGATATAACTATAATTTCTTCAATAATCAGTTTTGACTTTAGTAACTTATCGTGATTGATTAAATTTCAGATATCAACGAGTGTGAGGATCCAGAACGCCCTGATGTATGCGGTTCTGGTAATATTTGTATCAATTCTGATGGGGGATATCTATGCTATGCCTCACAACCTCCGCCACTTAAACTGGGCATTATACGTAAGCCTTTTGATTACCAACACTTGTTAGCTTTACGTTTAGGGAAGATAAATAATTATATGAAAATAAACACATTTGTTACTTAAGTAGCTTCTTCGTCAAGTTATAAAGTTTCTAATTTTATTTATCAATATATTCAGTTCCTTGCAGTATCGTTGGATTGTTAGTTCTTATCATTGGCACTTGGTGGTTGCACAAATTCATAAAGAAATGGAAAAACATTAAGCGCAAGCAAAAGTTTTTCAGAATCAATGGTGGTTTGTTGTTGGAGCAACAATTATCTTCCGGTGAAGTTAATGTTGAGAGGATTAAATTGTTCAACGAAAAGGAGTTAACAAAAGCCACAAATCGGTTCCATGTAGACAGAATTCTTGGTGAAGGAGGACAGGGTACTGTTTCTAAAGGAATGTTAACAGATGGAAAAATTGTTGCTGTCAAGAAGTCAAAAATAGGAGATGGAGGAGAAGTGAATCAATTCATTAATGAAATTGTCATTCTTTCACAAATAAACCACAGAAATGTGGTGAAACTCTTGGGATGTTGTTTAGAGAGTGAAGTTCCTCTACTGGTCTATGAATTCCTGCCAAACGGTACCCTCTCTCGATACATTCACAGTCGTGACGAGGACTTTCCTCTTACATGGGAAGTGCGGTTACGAGTTGGTATTGAAGTTTCTGGAGCCCTTTCCTTTCCTACTTGCATTCATCTGCCTCAATGCCCATTTATCATCGAGACATCAAGTCTTCGAACATACTCTTGGATGATAAATATAGAGCAAAAGTTGCGGATTTTGGGACATCAAGGTCTGTTTCTATTGAGAAAACGCATCTTACCATGACACATGTAAATGGAACATTAGGATATTGGACCCTGAATAGTTCCGGTCAAGCCAATTTACGGACAAGAGTGATGTTTATAGTTTTGGAGTAATCCTTATCGAGCTCTTGACGGGGCAAAAACCAGTTTACTGTGACAAGGTCACATGATGGGAGACAAGAAGGGAGAAGTCTAGCAACTTTTTTTATTGTTTCCATGGAGGAGGCTTGCTTGTTTGATATTCTTGATGCTGAAGTTATGAAGGGAGGTACAAAAGAAGAGATCTTGGCAGTTGCTAATCTTGCTAAACGTTGCTTGAATATGAAAGGAAAGAAGCGTCCCACTATGAAAGAAATAGCAGCAGAGTTGGAGAGAATTCTGACAGCAAGTAGACCTTCTGATACCCGACATCACATTACCGAGGTTGAATGTGTCCAATCGGAAATAGCCGAAGCTTGGGAAGCTGTTTCTACATCGACCGGGTCTCATATGAACCCCAGTTCGTCATCGGATGTACAAACACTACTGTATTTCAAGTCAATCTAATGCATGTATCATTTCTGATATGTCTTAATCTAATATCTGGAACATGTCGTGTTTTTTTCATACTATCATTGTGTGTAATTGTAACGCATTTCCTATTGGGAATGGATAAGTGTAATTTGTTTGAATTCTTAGTGGTTAAAGTCCGATTTATTCATGTGTAGCAGATATAAGATATGTCTAGCTTGTCGGTAAGTATAAAACTAAAGCTATCCCGGAATTAGCATAGTGCACTAATTTGAAAGTTTGGATCACCTTATTAATTTTGGCAAGCGTTCGGAAGACGAAGTACATGAAGAATTATGAGCACAATTCGACACATGGATCTTGGAAAAAAAAAAAAAGAGGGATATGTAACCGCAACAATATGCAAGCTTAATTACCTGTTGTGCTTTCCACAGGTTCACAATGACTACCCCAATTGATCTATACAATGTCAAGCTTCCTCCAAATTATACAGCCATCCACTTCTACCTAAAACGCATACAGCTTCATACGCAAAGTAGACACGACATTGCATCACCGCAGAGTGATTCACACAGCAACGTTGTAGTACTATACGTAAATAAACCAAGGATATGCCAGACAATAAAATCAAAACCCCTGATTGATGAAAGTTTAGTGACAAATAATACACAACAAATAGAAACATACATTTAGGATATGGAGCTTTTATTCAGTACATAAAAACTGTTCAGCTAAATAAAAATAGGAATTTACCTCTTAACAACAAGCACAGCCAGAATCACACATTCTAAGAAGTAAGAACCAAGATATAAAGCTAATATCCCGATCAGAAAATGATATCCTCGTCTTTTCCCATACCTCCAGACAACAAATTTTGAGCTGAATTCAGTGAAATACCCTTCTTTAAAGACAAAACTTCTGCAGCCTGTTCGTCCGAGAAGTTCTTAGCAGATGCCATCTGTCTCTCAATTTCCCTCTTCTTAAATCCCTGTATCTTCTTTAACCTAAAGAAGTCCTCCCTTTCCAGCTCATCCAACTCCCCCTTGATATAAGTTATCGTATTCTCCAACCTAGGCTTCACCACATTCTCCAGGGCATTGACCCTGCGATTTGTGCTCTTGATTGCTTCATCAAGTGTTAAAAATGATGTCTGAAGTGAAGCAAGCTCCACAAGAACCTCAATTGCTTTCACATAAGCAGCCTTGCACAGTTGAACCTGTTGTCCACCCCTGGCCAATCCAGTGAGGTCATTCTTGGTTTCACCTTCAGTAAAGTATTCAAATTTTGGGAGCTTTACACCAGCAACATTCTCTGTCTTTGATCGAACTTTAAGAGAGGCAGTGTTGACATTTTCAAGAACAATGTGTTTGATGTTCTCACCCGCAACATACTTGGCTTCAGTAAGTGCGAAGGAGGAGGTTTTCATAATATCTCCCATTGACTCTTTGGTTGACACAATCTTTTTAAGAATTGCACGAAATTGAACAGTTAAAGCATCACTCTTCTTCTTGAGGAGAGCATGACCTCTCGTCGCCCCAACAAGACGAGCTTTCATAACTCCAAGCATTGTCACAGTGGGAACCACATTCAAACGCTGGCTTTGCCCCGACATATTTTCAAAGATCTAAATCAGGAAGGAATGTAATCAGTATTATTTTCTTAAAGAACAAAAATACAATTAGCCACAGCCAAATGTAAAAAAAACACAAGAATAATAAAATCAGTACATTTACAGCTCATACGGTTGGAATTATAGACTGCGACACAACTCTCTTCACTTTCTAATCCCGTTTGACAAGCTTACAAAAATCAAATAACGACATGAAACTTCTGAGAAGCAAAAACCGATTTTGACTTTCTTTTGTAAGGACATACACATACTCACCCCATAACAACCATAAGAATTCTACACACTTTTTGGCCTATTTACCATGAACAATATATACAAGCACCAAACAGTAACTCATGTTCATCCATCAGCACGACAGCCACTTTGTCATGATAGAAATAAACAATCGAATTTCGAGATATACACTGTTATAAACACACACCTAATTATTCGAAACCTCCCTACCTCAATATCATGAGTACCTTTCGATTCCTCATTAGCTAGAACACACTTAAAATACCTTAAAGAATCTCAAAAATCCGATTCCAAATTAGAAAAAAACAAAATGATCACCACACAATCTTCAAAAACAGAACCAGCATTTGATCATATGTAAAATCAATCCCACTGCATTTGCAACAAATTACAACAACCATCGACAAAGCTAAGCACTAAACCTAATCCGTAATCAACTAATCCCAATACACACAGCTCTTTGCGACGGTAAAAATCTCAGATCAGATTCGAATTTGTTTCTTTACACAATCCTAAATCCTCGTTTTCACTCCGCTCAATTTTGATCGAAGTAACTATAGATGAAGCTTCTTTAAGAGAACAGATTCATGAAACGAAATTGTTGATCCAAACGAGAGTGGATAAAGAAGAGCAAGAACAATAGAGATCAGAAATTGAACCTGATGCGATCGGCTAGGGTTATAGTAAGGAGAGGAGAGGTCTTCTCCGGGGACCGGAAACTCGCCGGCGGTGAGTGACTAACAGAGAGATAGAGGTGGCGAAGAGTTAAAATCTGTAAACGAAATGTGAAGTTTGATCTTTGTTGCTGCGAAGCTTCCGTGATACAAATTGGTTTCTGCTGAGTCGGGTTCGGGGTATTAAAGAGGCCCGGTTATCGTGTGCCTACGTGGAGCTCCTCCCGCTTTAATTAGCTACCGGCTAAAGAAATAAATCTTCTATTAATAAAACCAGAAAGAAGTAAAAAATCAAATAGTTAAATTTTTGAATTGCCTAATTCGTTCTGTAGTTTATTAATCACCTTGTAAGGTATATTCTCAGGAGTGATAAGAGTGTAAGTTGACGAAGAATAAATCTAAAAATTTTTTTTTTTTACAGTTGCTAACTTGCTCACCCACAAGTTCCATAATTAAAAAACAATTATTAGACCATGATCTCAACACCTCTGTTACACTAATAGAGTTTTAAACGAATACAATGATTGGATGCGTTCAGGCATATACGCAATACAAAGTTACCTCGTTTAGAGAGTGAAATGACTGAAATCTAGTCTTTTCATTTTAAGACCTGCAGTGATTTTTTCTTGTTTTAGTGAAAAGACCAAACTATAGTTATTAGAGAAGGAACAGGAAGTGTAAATTTCAATGTGGAAATATTTTGAATGGAAAGACTGACTTCATTAGTCGACGTGTACTTCAATCAAACACTGTTGAGTATGCTAATATTCTCCAGTTTTAATCCTATAGTAATAAGGCCAACGAGTTAAACTACTACAGTACTGATATTCCTGGAAGTATTGAGGTTGAAAGCTCGTAGGGAATGACATAAGTAGAGTAATTTACACTTCATTGGAGCGTACCAAAAGGCAAAGATGGAGAGAAATAACAACTCCGAGTATAACATTTGGTCGAATACATGTATAGACACCAAGGTCTGCTTATTCAAGCTATAAACGAAACTTAACCCAAGAACCCCAGCAGTCCTGCTTTGCCCGGAGGAATAAGTTCTCATGAAACTTACTTTCTTTCTGTGATGTTTTACATGGGGGAATTGCCTAAACTCCGGATCCAGACAAACGACGCCTAGAGGCATTAGAAACAGAAACTTGAGACAGTTTGTCTGCATCAGTGCTCACTATCCGTTCTTTCAATGGCATGAAGTGCCGCAGCCACGCGCCAATATATACCTGAATAACAGAAAGATAAAAAAGCTGAGAAACAGCACAACCAGAAACTCCTAGAAGCAGACTAATGATCAAGATATGAAATTCATTTGCAGAAAATTGCAGAGGAAAATGAGAAAGATAGTCAAGGCGCCTAAACAAATAATAGAACTAACCTGTGCAGGCCTCATAATCTTATTATCAGGATCATCCAGGGATTCTCTCCAGTGTGCCAAGTAACCAGCCATTCGAGGGATTGCAAACAAAACTGGGAAGAATTCTGTTGGAAATCCCATTGCCCTGTTGAAAAAGAAATCATTACTTTCCTACCAGAGTGAAAACAGGAAAACTTGCAAACTTTCTTATCTTTATACAAGGACAAGTACCTATATATCAACCCAGAATAGAAATCAACATTTGGATACAGCTTCCTCTTAACAAAATAATCGTCGGATAGTGCAGCCTTCTCCAGAGCAACAGCTACCTGCATATGACATAAGATAACTGCACTAAGTCTTTTGGTTTTTATCCTATAAAATAAATGAAAAGTACCAACAGCTTTACAGGAATACAGCAACTACAGTGATCTATCCTCCCTCTTCCTTTCCTGGGGTAGATTTCAGTATGAAGATCAGAAAAATACCTCGATCAGTGGATCCCTTCCAACAATGGAGAATACTTCATCTGCCAACTTTCTTATGACCTTCGCTCTAGGATCATAGTTCTTGTATACGCGATGCCCGAAACCAGACATCTTTCGCTTTCTAGACAAATATAAAACAAAATTTCATAACATATAAAAATATAAAAAACCACATAAGGCCCCTTCACAGGTCACTTAACCAGTTAGGTGTAAGCATATATACCTGCTCTTCACACCCTCAATGAATTCTGGAATGTTTTCAACCGATCCAATTTCACTTAGCATCTTAAGCACAGCCTGCACAAATCAAGGCAAAACAGCATGAAGATGAATGCTATTTGCAGGACACATAATGACAATGATGAGTGGAACAGTATTTATCCTATCAACTTTGTAAATTCCAATCGTACAATACTGTACATAATGGACTTCAACTTAGCATTTTGTTTTGTGGCAAGATTATATTACTCATAAAAGTGAGATATACAAGCAATTACCTCATTTGCTCCACCATGGAGAGGACCATATAGAGCTCCAACAGCTCCAGCAAGGGCGGTGTAAACATCCACACCACTACAATTACAGATGCAGATGTATCGCTAAAAAAAACAAAACAAAACAAAAAACAAACTTTGTTCCAGTTGTATGTTCTGAGGATCTTTTGTTCGAAGTCTGAGATTTTACCTTGAAGCCAGATGCCGAGCAGCAGCTGTTGAGCAATTCATCTCATGCTCAGCATGCAGAATGAAGAGAATGTCCAGTACTCGAGCTAGTCGGGGATTTGGTTTATAATCTCTATTGCCCCTGCAGGTTTGTCAAAAAGAAAATCTTAAGAGAATGACCGAAATTTGATATTACAATACAGGACGGCAGAGAAAGTATTTGAAGACAGTAAAAATTTACAATCTGTCTAAGAGTCCCAAAAAAAAGTCAAAAAGACACGAGACAAGGAAACAAGGTATTTCAGTGTTACTTACAAGGAGTCTAGCATGTATAAGAAATTCTCGGAATAAGAAAGGTTGTTCGATGGTAGCACTGGGGGCCTTCCTGCCAATCTCAAATAAGCTGCTGCTGCAATAGTTGGTGCCTGGAAATGAATTCAGTTTAATAAGAATTTATATGACAGAATACTAATCACTGACAGTAACTCGGAAGTACAGGCTACATAAATTGCAGAAATTAAAAAGCATTGGTAGCTGAGGTTATGGTAACTAGAATTTTTAAACCAGCAAAAAAAAAACATAAGAAATTAAAATAGAACATGCAAACCTTTCCAAGAATCCGTGCAATTTGTTTGTCTCTCACTTGCTTCGACTGGTATAGGTCTTGCCCCTGTATTGATGTAAAACGCATGATCAGATATAACAGAAATCTCAGTCACCTCTATATTATTACCATTGCCACCAAAATCCATGCAAAGTATCTGTAAGTATCATTTGTTTTCTATTTATGAAGTAACATCCTAAATCTACAAGGACCCAGAATACTGCAACAGAAACTTGGAAAAGTCAATCAAAGGAATACCATGTAACATATCAGTAACTCAAGTACATATTGTATTAATGAGATGACAATCCTGAATCTACAAAGGCAAATTGGTGCAACAAAAACTTGAAAACGTCACCCAGCTTAAACAAAGGCATGGTTTGATCTTATATCACTTCCGCCCACAAATGAACATCTTGTCAGGAACCAACAAAACTATAAAAACTTACTCTGAGGGCAGGATTGGCATCAGGGTGAAAAACAGAGAGAGCGCTCATTGCGCTGACAAGTACACCCATCGGATGTGCATCATGAGGTATTGCTTGTATAATATCCTACAGAAAGAAAAGCCAACACTTTCTCAGGCATGTACTACCTCCATTCTTTGCATAATAAATGATTGATCAAACACAAGCAATCAAAATTTCAAAACTCAATTGGCTTTCCAAACAAAACAGTTCAAAATTCTTTCGCGAACTAGCTTTTCACAAGCTCACCAAAATCCCCTGTGGTACAGCTGAATGCTGAGCAACAGCAAACTCCCAATCGGCTAGTTGGCTTTGAGACGGCAAATTCCCATACACTGCGCGCGCGCACAAAAGCAGTAGCAAAGAAAATTGATATTATCAGCAAAACGGAAACTGAACACATGAGAAAAACAAGTGACATCAAGCAAACACATACACACAGCACACACCTATCATAGCTTAAATTACTACAAATAGAGAAGACTAGTGCTTACTGAGGAGATAAGCAACTTCCAAAAAAGTACTACTCTCAGCCAACTCCTCAATAGGGTAACCCCTGTACCTAAGAATCCCCTCATCTCCATCAATATAACAAATCGAAGACCGAACCGGCGCCGTGTTCAGATACCCCGGATCATACAGCTTCAATCCCTTATCATTCTTCCCCGTACTAATCTGCACATCAAACACCAACCCCAATTCAAATTCCACACCACGAGCAAACTCCAATTCAATTCAACACTGTTTACCTTTTTGAGATCAGTTGCCTTGATCGTTCCTTCCTCGGAGACCTGGACCTGGTACCGCTTACCGGTGCGTTCGTCAACGACGGTCAAAGCGCCGCGGAGGTTCCCCGGGGGCGGGACGACGCTCCCGGCCGACAAGCACTGCGGCTCGAGCTCCGCGGGCTCGGCGAGGGTCGCGGCGGCGAGGTGGGCCGTGAGGACGGCCAACCGACCGCGAGCTCTCACCGGAAATTCGTCTGACATTTTAGTGTTTCTAATTTCTGTGTTGAAATCCTCCGGGAGCTTATAAAGAGGAGAAGAGACGTAGAAACTACTACTTGTTTTGTCCAGAATGTTACGGAAGAGAAGATCAGATCACTGACTACTCCGGATTGTTACTTTTATACGTTTTAGTGTTTTTACCGTTGCAGTTTTTACCTGACGTGAACAGGTGTGATGGTTAAAACGTGTACGACCATAATGTAGCGCGAAAATATTATGGGATCGGTGGGCCCCTGCGCGGTGACGCGGCAACTTGTTCCTCTCGGGAAGCTCAATACTGAACTGTTTGGATAACATTATCGACGTAGTTATATAATACAATTATCTTGAATCTTGATGCTTTAAATTTCCGAGGAAATTTAAAGCATCCACATTGACCGGCAGTTTTTACTTTCTAGTGATTAAACCACCGAATTTTTTTTCTTGTGAGCAACTTTGATGACGAAAACATTATTGCTATATACATTTCAAGGCCCTCTGATTCATTTGAAGATGGAAATGGTCATCTGATTTGAAAGTAATGTAATGCGAGAGGTGATATCAGCTGAGCATTTTTCAGTATGATAAGATTTGTATACAATTTCTCTCTTCCTCATTAGGTTAAGGATCTCCAAAGATAATGACGGGCAGAGGGGGATGTTAACACAAAATTCTTGATATACAATTTTTCAGAGAGACAACATGGGCAGAACTGCTGTTTTTATGAAGCGACTGTTTCTGTTTTGGTACCGTAAGCGATAAAGTTTACACTAATGTCATCTGATAAATACCATCTTCCTGTCAAAGGGTTGTACGCAAATCCAGCCATCTCTTGGACCTGCACAAAACCAAAAAAACAGCATACAGAGTTACCACCAGTGCAGAAATAAAGCAGCTATATACATGTAGCAGAATGAGTAGAGCATGCTGAGTCCAGCAACAAAAGGGGGTTTGGCTTACCGAGATAGAAGCACGTTCCAGGATTAAGACTAGTTCTTCAGGAGTAAGAAAACTGGACCATTGATGTGTACCTTTCGGAAGCTGCAAAAGGATCAATTCAGATCAAGTCAAGGATGACATCTACAAGTGAAAAACCTACAACTGGAGGATAGATGGATAATAAACAGGAAGAGTACATCTTTCATATAGAACAAATCTATAGCCTCAGTGCATGTTTTACTTGCAGACCTAACCAGATTAAAAGTGGATAATGGTTAATCACTGATAACTTATTTTGAAGTCCTATTTCTCAAATGTTTAGAAGTCCCAATGATAGACATTACTTACGAATTTTGAATTAGCCAAAGGGTCAAAATTTAGATTTCAAGTTTACTTTCTAGATAGGACAAAACTGAATGGGCTTTCTTGATATCCTCATATAACAAACGTTCACTTGGAAACACAATACTTGCACAAATGAATCACAGATTATAGATATTCAGGAGTATATGCTAAATATGAAAATCACCAACTAATAAAACCACACAATACTTATTTAATGGGATAACTAAGCACACAAGTATTTATGATAGCAACGTAACGAGGATATAATATCTTAACATAAAGGAAGCAACAATAGAACATAACATGAAGCAAGACCATTGTATAAGAAAATAATACAGGTTGTATGGTGAATCAACTTCAGCAGAAGTAAAGGAACTGCTAGATACCCAGTGGAGGAGATACTCGGCAGCAATAATTGCGGTAACATATGCTCTCATAGAACGGTTAATAGTTGAAATCAAAGTAGCTCCATCAGAAACAGTTAAGGCGGACAGAGATTTGCAGAATTCAGCAGGATTTGCCACATGCTCAATTACCTAAAGTGATAATCAATTTACACACAAATCCAACATAAACTGTATAAAAATGACAAACATGACTTTATGTACATGCAAGAACATACCTCTAAAGCAAACACAGCATCAAAACTCCTCTGTTCCTCGACTAGTTTTTCTGTGCATGATTGAAAAACTTAAACCTTGAGTTTACACAAGAAAAGGTGCAGGGACTAAAGAATATGTACTAACTGAGTGGTTATAAATACAATTACTAAATGAGGTATAATTATATATTTGAATATTTTGCATTTGAACATTATAGAACTACAAATAGGAGACAATTCCAGTCATATCATAGGGAACTCAGGTATTACTCACTACTATACTGGATTTGACAATGTTATAGGTAACAAGCTATACATATCAAACTGAGGCAATAAGTATGACATTAATGGTGGATATCTATGCATCTATGCAAGAGATTTAATACAGTATATGAACACACTAGAGTTGATAACCAGACAGCTCGCTAAAAAGACTATGAACTAGATTAGGATGTACCAGCTGTTGTGCAATGATATTCAATGCTTGAGGTCACCGGATCCAAATCCTGTGTGAATGACTAATGTTTAGAAATATCCTAATGTATACAGAGAAGCCGCTTGAACACCAGAATTACTCAAACCTCAAATCTAAGAGTTATGGACTTACAGCATGAAGGCGAGCTATCTTGATGTTTTTCTCAACAGCATCAACTCCCGTTACAGAAGCTCCCATCCGTGCTAAAGGCTAAATAAGGGTAAAGATTAACATCACCCCTTGACCTTACACGCGTTTAAGCTAGAGTATCAGCTCAGTCACACAGTAATCATAAAGAAAATAACAGGCTGGTTCAGATGTAATGGATGAACAAAATCTAACTAGATTAATTGAAATCAAACAAAATGGTTCAAATGCCATAAAGAGAAGCAATGAATCGCGACATGAACAGTAAAGCTGCCACTCTCATGGAGAACAATGTGTCTGCCAGGGACAAGTTCAGCCCGGAAACACCATCTGATCCCCAATGCCGAAATGACTAATTCAAGTATTCAACACGGGGGCTGTGCTTTTAAGCGAAAAGCAAAGATGATATATAACATACCTCAGAGAGAATTCCACCACCACAGCCAACATCAATAAACTTGAGCCCCTCAAAGGGCCTAGCAGACATTGGATCCCTCCTGAAATCACAAACACAGCCGATTGTAAGAAAAGCTCCAAAAAGCATCCACCTTTCGTAATCAGTCCTCATAAAACTGCTTAAAATCACACTTTTCTTTATAACTAAACTAACCTAATTCTCAATCACTTAGCATTTTCAACATCCATTAAACTCAAAACTAGAGCGGAAAAAGAACTGAACTTTTGACCTAAAATGACGACACAGCGTGGAGCGAATGAAGGCGAGCCTCGTCGGATTCAACGCGTGTAAAGGCTTGAATGGTCCTTCAGAATCCCACCTTTTTCATACAAAGAATTATATTCGGCAAGTAAATTTGTTTAGTTCTTGATCAAAGAATCAGAGCTGAAATGCAGGAATTGAGATTTTGTAAGGAGATTTTATCTCACCAGGTTCCGGCAATGGCGGCAAACTTAGCGAGCTCGGTTTGGTTCAGAGATGACGGCGAGGGAGCGTGAGGGTTTTGAGGCGGTGGAATCGACGGAGGCTCGATGGATGGAGGAGGCAGAGGAGGAGGCGCGTCGGAGAAGAGACGAGTGGCATTGTGGAAGTAGGGGAATCGAGGGCGGTGGAGGAGCGAGGAAGCGGTGGGAGTGCGCGGTGGTCGGAGTTGCTTCAGGAGCTTCCATGTCGTGGACATTGTGTGATGTTTTTTTTTGTGACAGCAAACTGAGCAAAGTGAGCGAAGAGGGGGAGGTTTTAGTAACGGATTCGGGTTTGGGCTTTCACAGAGGGGTAGAAGGAGAGAAAGGCAAACATTCGGCCCAAAATGTCAATGATTTTTGTTTAATTGAACTGAGAGAGAATTGGAACTCGAAGAACCTTCTTACTACGATTTTCAATTTTGGTGTTGGTGGTGAAGTTAATCTCACTACGTTTATGATTCAGGTGAGGCTATGTACTCCATGTTATTTTCACTCCTATTTCCAAATCAGATCAAATCCTACTTTAATTCCACTACAAAAATTGGATTAAGCACGAAGTACACCAAGCACGCACGTATGCATTAATGCATAATAACTAAGATACTCCAGTGTTCAAGAGCCCATTCTATTATATGCAACAAGAGTGTATGCAATTGTGCATTCACCCGCACATTCATTTAGTTAAGATCGATCGAAAAGCAAGACGTTGAAGTCAAAGGCGGAACTAGGGGCAACCGGCGGGGCCACTGTCCCCACTCAGATTCTTACTTTTTTATATAGTACAAAGGAAATCTTTTATATTATTAAATCAGATTGTTCACACAAAAAAATTCAAAACTTTATACTATTTTCATCTTTTTTATTGTTATGTTGGACATTTCTGTTTTAGTGTTTACTAGTTTAGTTTTTAAATTCATAATTTTTTTAATAGATAAATTTGTTTTTTATTTAAATTTACAATTGTGAGATTGAAAAAGTTTATAAATGAATATCATACAAGATATCATCTCTTCTTATATAGAATGAAAGATCAAAACAGAGGCGTGCATAGATTAATTTGAATGACCTTCATTCTAATAACAAATATCGACATACCTAATTTAAGAATAATATAGTTTTAAAAAAAATTACACAAATAAAAATCGTTTTTTCCATCATTCATATAACTTCCTAGTTCCACCACTAATTAAAGTCCTTAGCTGCTAACGAAATTTCCATTACTGAATTTGCCAAAATGACGAAGTATTCTAGCACCACCGCCAAATGACGTGCGCATGCAAGCTAGATAGGTTGGCAACCAACACCTGCATTTGGCTCTTTTATGATCACTACATCGATCAGGTGTGGAGATCGAAGACAAAAGATCAATAGAAAATGAATGCGGGATATCAAATTAAGGAAAGGCTTCGAACCACAGCTTGTACTACGAACTCATACAATCATGCTCCAACTTGCTGATGCATGATATGGTCATTAATAGCTTTGAGGTAGATTGAAAATGTTTGATAAACTTCAAAGAGCTAGAGTTACTACTTGGAGGCCGCAACACTCATCTCTAAACTATTTATACAAGAGAAAGACCGGCTGAGTAGTGGACATCTGTCTCACAACTAGAGAGCACTAGAAGCTTTAGAAAGATCAGAAAAAGTCTTGGAGAGAAAGTAAAAGAAAGTTACATTTATATTTATATTCCTAATAGTCATCAGCATAAAACACAAGCAAGAGATCGATAAAGATCAAGCTTAGTGTTAAGACATTACATACCAGTTAATTATAACTTATACATACAATTAATCAAAAGAATAATCTCTCTTTTTGGTGCTTGGGGTCATTTACAATACATTGAGGTATAACATATTTTCAATTACAAATTTTTAAACTAAAATTACAATTTTATTGAACTAAATTTATAATATTGAGAAAAAATTACAACATGTATTTTTTATATTTACAAATAACTAAACAAATTTACCACATTAACAACTATTTATTTATAATCTTATAAAATGTTATATGTAAAATAATTACAACTCAGAACTATATTTACCCAAAATATCACTTTGTTTGCCAAAATGACAACAAATTTGTTATTAAATTAGTAAACAGGGTATCACAATGAGGTAATAAAATTCTTTTGGTGCTTAGCTTACCATCATATAACAGTCATATATGTTAGGGAATTAGGATCCCTCCCAACATGGCTCACAGAATATACTAATAGAAAATTAAACAAACCATAAGACAAACAACAAAAGAACACCGAGATTAACGAAGTTATGCATAAACATATGCCTACATCCTCCAAGAGACATTATGTTATTCACTATGAGAAATATAACAATACAAGCTACATTTAAGCTAAATCTCATAACCAAAAACCCATAACTTATGTACACCCACACTCATAGAATTTCCCAAGAACACGCCATCACTCAAGAGTTATCCTCACCCTATTCATCTCTGCTCCCTTACACAAGAGATACACACTCCCTTATCGATGACCGCATCCACCTTACCGTGATCGCCACGCCTTGATGACCACATCCACGAACAAAGTCATGACAGCCACACCTTGGTTTACTACTTATGTCTCCTATATATAGGCACACCAATTATAATCCAATTGGTTATAGGAAAAAAAAATCCTGAAAAAGAATAAACTTTGACATAAACTATCTCCAATTAGGAAGAGTAACCAAGTTTAACTATGACTTACTTTCCTAATCAAATTCTCATCACATCCTAACAATATCCACATTGATGAGAATTCCATGCAAGACACCTCGTACCATCTTTAGCCATTGGCATTTTTTGGCACCAGCAACACATAGCCCGAATCAATTGTAGTCCTCCCTTATTCGTAATGGCCAATCCTATGTGTAACTGCACTGAGTCAATATCACCAGCTCACTCTGAAGAGGAACCTCAAAAAGACCTCTTCTCTAGCAGGAATTTCCTTCTCACCATCATCTGAACACCAGAAAACTTTTCAACGACATCTTTTTTGTACCCACAAATAAGACTCATCTTTGTGCACCTTGTTTCTCATTCACCATCGAGGTCAAATATAACATATGATACCTTTTAATATATTCTCCTTGTATGAGGACCATTCCACCATGTGTGATTATAATGGCTCAACCTGCTATAAAGCACTTATAGTTCTTTGGAAACCAATTGGCTCCTGAATATCCAAATTCTCTAATAACTTTAGGACATCATCACACCACCCAAAGCACGTCAATCTCAATTTTGATATTCAGCCGAGAACATGTAACACCTATGAAGATTGTGAGAGCATCTCCATATGAAAATCATTTTCCGCTACCATAGTACCAACAAAGCTTTCCACTTTACATGACCCTAGTCACAACACTTGTAGCACTGATGCGCTTGGATTTAGACCTGCTATAATCATGAAACCCCATGAAGTCTTTCTTTGCATTACCCGTTGTCTTATCTGGTTTCATATCTTTTCCCTTCAACATTTTGTTAAGCTCCATTGAACTATGATGTCCTCCACACTCTGTACCCAAAGAGTGAAACTCCCTTTTCTATCAAATTATTCCACCTCAAACTACAAGTCCATATTTGAGGCCTTGATGAACTCCACGATCAACATGCAATTCTTCGACAAACGAATACCACAAACGACGAACAAGCACAATCGTTGACATCACGAATCACATTGACGAGATATACCTCTCACCTCATCATTCCCTTGAGTCAAAAAGATCCCTTGCAATCTCACCTTGATTAGGATTTGTCTTGAGTCTGCTTCACCCAAGCTGACTCCACCTAATGCACCTTTGAGTTGCCACCTTGACCGTTTGCTTGACTCCACCATGAATGATGACGTTCCCCAGCCGAACCATCGACTTTGATACCAATTGTTAGGGAATTAGGATATCTCCCAACATGGCTCACAAAATATACCGATAGAAAAGTAAACAAACCATAAGACAATCAACAAGAGAACACTAATATTAATGTGGTTCGGCATAAACCTATATCTACATCCTTCGAGAGATACCGTGTTCTTCACTATGAGAAATATAACAGTACAATCTACATTTGAGCTAAATCTCATAACTTATGTACACCCACACTCATAGAATTTTCCAAGAAGAGTTATCCTCATCCTAGTCATCTATGCTCCCTTACACAAGAGATATACACTCATTTGTCGATAACTATATACACCTTACCGTGAAGGTCACACCCTGATGACCACATCCATGAACTAAGTCATGACAGCCACACCTTGGTTTACTACCTATGTCTTATATATATAGGCACACCAATTACAATCTAATTTGTCATATAAAAATAAAAACTTTTTCATACTAGAAAAGTACAAATTATTGAAAAGAATAAACTTAGACATAAAATCATGTCCAATTAGGAAGAGTAACCAAATTCAACTAAGACTTACTTTCCTAATCAAATTCTCATCACATCCTAACAATATATATAGGTCAAGATGTCGAGCTAGAATTCGTGACGGGAGTTCGAAGTTCAACGGTCTCATGAATGAAATGCATTTTGTACGTGAGAAGAAAATTACTCCTACACTTGAATTATAGCTAATGGACTTGAATTATATTCCTCTACAGTGTAAATAGTTGAATACTGACTGCAATAATCACACCGGCCACCTCTCTGTGTTGTCCCCTCCAGGCTCCAGGACATATATATTTATACATTATAGAGAGGTCGTGAGCTGTTATATATATTCCAATGAAAATGCATGAGAGATCAACATGAAAATGGCCCCTGAGATGATGCGTTCATAAAGGCGCACGCCCCTCGCACTTGCATGATTGCACACGATCGAAACTGTTGAATCTTGGTTGGAAGTATCTCCCTTCTCAAAGTAGGAGAAAGAGAAAAGGGAACTGAGAAATACTATTTCAGATTCAAAGAGAAAATATAACAAAACCGTCTAAAACCTTGTACTGCGCGCGAACAGTCCCGAACACACTACTGCTTATCCACGTGAGGGCTCTGCAAAACTTTGGTGTATCTTTGGCTCCACAGAGAAAGTGACACACAGTTATATCTATCAGCATCAACATACCCTGGGGTTTTCTGTTTACCCCACCACGCACATCTATCTGCATAAACCAAAACCCAGTATTCGCAGAAGGGTTTCCCTCTTCCTTCTTCATACATATTTGCCAGAACTTGGCTTGGAAGAGACATAGTGATGAGGCTTCCAGCAGTGATTTATTCATGGATGTAAACATGAAAAGTCGATGGTGGTTGTGACTACTGACTGTGTTAGAAGAACACATTTATGGCATTTCGGAAGGGGAAGGTTCAAGCTGTGCGTGTGAAGTTTTTGGATTCTACTTGTTTGAACTGTTTCCCAAAATTGGAACAAGGTTTTTGATTCTTCTCCCCATTAATGGTTTGGTCACGTTCATGGGCCTTTTACTTAATGTTTTCATGTGAATTTTACAAAATTTCACTTCATCACAATTACGTGCGTGTGCATGGGAAATATATATAGCTACTAGATATTCATCAGGTATGTTAAATATTTCAGAATCAGAATATAGATACAGTTTACTGTTGGTATAGATTTAGTTAACATGTTTTATATCAAATTAATTATGAATCGAACCGCGTGGTATAACCTAATTGTTGATTCTGGATAAATTAACAGAACAAGACAATAAGACAATGGTGAAACTAACCATAGAAATGAATGGGGCTTGGGTGAATTGAGCAGTGATATTAGACCAATTAGATGTGAGGACCCTACGTGGGACTCTCAAGTTTGAAAGTTTAAATTTTTGCGAAGACATTAGCGTTCACGAACACGATGGAGTTATGGAGTATATGATCATATATAGGGTTGGCTAATTCAGATTCAAAATGGAATGGGGTAAGTGGGTCATTTTGAAAGGGACAATAAATAAGAAAGCAGTAATTGTGTACGTAAAAATACTGTTATGTAAACAGTGAAGTGTTCGCGATTTGTAAAAGGAGGCATGGAATCCAGCTCTATTGCAATGTTCATGCGTCCTTTGATGATCAGTCCTCTCTGGTGGTCTTGTTTCATCAAGCATTGTCCTCACATACCCCACCATTGTAGTTTCTTTTTCACTTTGTTTGATTCTTGTTTTTAAGCTTACAGAGTTTTTTTTTTTTGTAAAGGAAAGCTTAAAGAGTTTAAGAGAGTGAATGTGATATTCTCTCTGTTCGAAATATCGGCGATATCGCCGATATATCCCTGATATATCGCCGATATATCACTGATATTTCGAATCCGATACGATATGAGCATATCGGTCAACACAAAAATGATGGTCAACGGTCAAATATCGGTCAAACTTTGATTTTTTTATTATTTTTTCAATTTTTGTTTAATTTTTTAATATTTATTTCCTCTTTTTTTTGAAAAACTTATATGTTTTTTTTCATTTTTTCATATATATTTTTAATTTATATAAATTTTAAATATATATGATGAATTTCAAGACTAAATAATCATTCTTAAATACCTATTTTTATTATTAGATGTCGTTCGTGTACTTTAATTGTCATTAAATCAAGTATTTATTTTCTTTAGTTTACTTAGTACCGTTTTTTAGTTTATTTGGTACATATTGAAGTATAATTTTATAAATTTTATTGAAAATAAGCAAATCCGATAAAACCGATATATCCCCGATAAAACCGATATATCCCCCGATATATCGTTTTACCTCTCGACCGATACAATGCCGAAAACGATATTTAGACCATTGGATATTCTACCTAAGCACGTTCTACAAGCTCACTTACCATTTATGTTGCTAATCTCATCTATCAATCGCTTGGGAATATTGCATTTGTAAATATGATTTGGGTAAACTTGACGTTTCAGATTGATTTTTCTACCTTCCAAATTAAAGAAAAAAAAAACATCTCTCTGGTCCCAGTTCCCAGCAATCATATGGCCTATCTCTATCAATCTTCAACCCTCAATCAATTTAGTCTTGTGACATAGAACATAGCAATCTAAAGACAGCAACACATGTTCCCCAGAAATAAGTGTCAGGTGATGCTTCCTCTTGCATACCAATAGAAACCTTTTAATTAGTGTCAAAATCAGGAGCACCAAATTTCCATGGAAATATTTGCACAATATACAACAAGGTCTTTCAACATTTGAAGCAAAAAGTTTAAACCAGATGATCAAATTGTAACTCTTTCAGATCCATGTAACGCAAATGTTACCTTCTTGATATTTAACCACATTATACTCAGCTTTATGGCTAGAGCACATGGCTTGGTTGTGAAGAAATGATGCTCACACAGGTTATAATCCAAATGTGATTTGTAGCAAATAGGCCTCTGCTAAATATGGAAACTTGTATAGCAGAAAGAAGTCTTACATTTCTTCTAAACATGGCATCTGCTCATACCATACTCAAGAGTCCCAGAAAGCATAAACTTCTTAGTTCTATTAGACATTCTACATATTAAAAACTTCTACAGATACCAAGTAACATAATCATTGAGAAACTAGGGTGGAGTACAAATATATATACTGTGAGATTAAGAATATTATACTACAAGCAAAATCTGATACAGTCCCAAAACACATAAAGCAGGTGCAAAGAGAAAGAATGGCTTAGAGAGCCCAGATGAAGCTTGAGAGTTCTTCAATGGCAGGATAGCAGAACCATTGCTACTGATTCCACATACATTAACTCCAATCTTCAAACTGTGTGCTACAGAGGGACTCAAACAGAGACCTGGGTTTCCACTAAGATCCAAGTTCCTTCCCAGCCTGCTCAAGAAACTTGAATTGAAAGGCACAACACCAACCAACATGTTCCTACTAAGATTCAAGTGGTATAGGTGTGAGAGACTGCCAAAACTAAAGGGAATCTCACCACTTAGACGGTTGTTCTGCAATGACAAAGTGCTCAAGTTCTTGAGCTGTGAAAAGCTTTCTGGTATAGTGCCTGAGTACCCAGAATCAGCAAGCCTCAGTTCCTGAAGTTTCACCAACTTACCAAGCTCCAATGGCAGAGTTATGTTCATTGGATTACCATCTAAAATTAGATACTGCAAGCTCTGCAGTTTCTCCAAACCTTTCGGGAATAGTCCATGCAACTTGTTGTTGCTCAAAGCCAGGAAATTCAATAAACTGAGCTTTTCAATTCCATCAGGAATGCCTCCAGTGAGAAAGTTTGAGCTGAAGTCTACTTTCTGAAGCAACATCAGCTCCCCTATTGTGTTTGGTATTGAACCAGTGAGCATATTGTAGCTAAAATCAAGGCCTTGAAGGTTTCTGAGACTGCCTAGTTGGACTGGAATAGTGCTTGTCAGCATATTGTAGCTCAAATCAAGATGTACTAAGCTGCTCAAGCTGAAAATCTCCAGTGGGATTTTTCCGGTCAGGCGATTTTGAGACAATGTAAGGATTTCAAGGGACTTGAGTGATGAAATCTGAGGTGGGATTGGACCGACTAGTGACGGATTTGATCGGAGACTGAGCTGTTGAAGTGAAGAAGCATTGGAGGCCCTTGAAACAGAGAAACTGGTCTTAGTGTGAGTGAAGCAGTTGAAGAAGAACACAGATTGAAGATGTGGAAGGGCAGAGATTTCTGAAGGAAATGTAGCTGTTCTCTTGCAACTTGGATTTGGATGATTGCCAAAGTCAAGCCTTGAGACATGAAGGTGGTTATCTGTTCCTAGTTTGCACTCTATTCCTGGCCATGTTGAGCCTGGTTTACATGGTTGGGGAAAGGAGACTCTCCAATTTTGATCAGAGGACATGGACTCCATGATTTTGAAGAGAGTTTCTGCTTCAGATGGAACCATGTTGATGATGTTGGTGGAATGATGTGCATTTGAGCTTGTGACGGAAGGAATAGAAGAAGAGAGTGGGAGGATCAGAAGAAGCAGAACTAGAGGGAAGGGGTTTGAGAAGGAACAGTGCATTGTGTCAAGGTATGGAGGCTTGGTCTGTTGCAGCATTTTTTTTCTGCACTGGTATCAGCTTAAGTCTGGGAGATGATTAAGTGCCTCTGTGTTTGAGTGAGGGAGAGAATGAGAAAGCGCTGTGAAAGAAGTGATTGAGGTGATAGGTGGAGTGGTGATAATCAGAAGAGGACGGGGGGTCATGACATTTGAGTGAGAAGTTTGATACTTTGAAAACTAAGGTAGGGTCAAGACTCCAGACTCAATAGTTGAAGAATTAATAAGGCAGAAAGTTGAGTGTTGGGAAAAATAAGGTGCATGTTTCCCTTTTCAGAGCATATTTTTCTTTGCTTTAGATTTGGATTTGGATTTGGAGTTTGGAGGGATCATTACTGTTCAAAATGTCCCTACTGCAAGCCAAACCATTGCAGATTACCACACCAAGCAACTAAGCACACAGTACTTACTACTTAGGTGGTGTTATCAAACGGATTCAAAATGCTTATTAACTTGATGTAACTTGAGAGTAGAATGTGAATATATGATGACCAACATCATTCCTGGAACTTAGTTTAGTACAAAAAGTACCATTACTAAACTAATCCCAACCATACTCATTGAATCTTTTACTATAGCTAAGATCAGCAACTAGTCACCTACCCATCTTGGAAAAGACATTAGTTAAATTATAGATTACAGAATCATTATTTGTGTTTCAGTACTTTCTACATGTTCTCACATTATTGATAAATTTTAACTCGCCACATAAACATCATCGAAAGGCATCACAGAAATTATTGTTGATGGACATTTCTTTATTCCTCATCTGCTGGACAAAATCAAATGTAAATTCAAATGTATCTGCTCAATCCATCCTCTTTTTTCTAAAGCATACCTTCTCAAATTCACCCTTTTGTTCGTTCGTGTTGGCTGTCAATCGGGGTTTAATGACACTCAAAATGGAGTGTCTATTACATTATTGGCATTATATATGTAATTCACAATAGTTACATTGGAATTGTATCCCTCGTATAAAAGTATTGTGATCCTTTGTCTGTACCTAGCCTCAAATTCAGGTACTAAATGTTGAGTTTAGTAAACAAAAGCCTTAAATTGTACCCATGACCATCACAGAAAATCATGACGTTTTTATCTCAAACATAACAGTTCAGTTCAGACCTAACTTGAATTGAAATGGTTATCACTTAACAGAACGAATGGTATCTGGATTTTGACAATAAAAGTCAATAGCACACATCCAAAGTCCTACATGTTTCATCACTTTATGTATGAAGTACTATGCTTCCGCAGATAAATTCCATTCATCCAACTGAATCCAAATTGCCAAAGTTTATCCTCATACAAGTAGTAGTAAGGACGACACGGGCTTTAAAGATTAATGTTGTCTAGGGTCGAATATCTCACCTAGCTTATTTGAGTTTCACGTCTCCTATAGTTTGTGAAGCTCGACAACAAGAGCCATTTATAAGCAGTCTCTGCAAACTGGGTTTGGGAAACTTCTAGGTACAAAATAAGATTTAGAGAAGTTGAAAGACTAGTTGTTTTGCTCAATGAACAAAACTTACACGGGGGTAGACAAATGCAGAAAGATGCATAACTAATGACATGCAACTCTCTGTATATTGTATTCTAGATAAACCGTATTGAAAGGTCACTCGCGCACAATATTGAACTTTCATAGGCAGAAAACAGACTAAAGTTCAGGACATTAAGTGAAATATCTAACAAGTAGATCATATTAATAAAATCTCAAACGTTACAGAGTATTATAGTACTCTGAACATCATGAATAAAGGCATCTTATTGCCAACTAGCCAAAAATCAAGCCATATATACAATGATGCGTATGATGAGTATGTGATTGCTAGTCATGCAATCAAATAATAAGAACATACTATGCAAGGCCAACATAATCGGAATAGGATTGTACATACAACTAAACAATGTTAGTCAACATCTTCTAAATCATGTAGAACGATTAGCTCAGCAAAACTTCATGATCGCACCAGTACTTCATAATACAACACTACTCTGGTTTGCAATATCCTGAGATCCCTCAGGAGAACATTCTGGAATCTCCGTTTCCAACTTAGTTGTTCGTCCCTCACTTCCAGTGTTAGGTTCAGGAAGCTCGGGATCATCAATCTTTACAGATGTTGCAGAGAGACAAGAGTCAGTAACCTCCTGTGTTGCATCAATAACATGTGAAACATCAACCTCCTCATCTGCATTGCAAATCTGTGAGTTCGTAACCCCCTCCGGTGCATCAGAGAGCTGTGAATCAATGACGTTCCTTGCATTGCAAATGTGAGAATCAACCTTTGTTGAATCAGATATTTGAATGTCCTTGACCTCATTCATGGCATTACAAATTTGTGAGTCATTTATCGTTTCAGTTGCTTCAAATAAGTGGGTTTCATCAACCTTCACAACTGCATGGTTTAGCTCAGAGTTACATTCCTCACCAGTCACCTGGACCAGCTCTGACTGATCGAAACCAATGTCAACATCCCCGTTGATCATATGTAAAGCATTGACCTCATTTTGAACAGTATAGAGGGGCAAATGATCCTCCTCTCTATGTGCATGATATGATTGTAACCTATCAACCACAACAGTGGCACCAGAAAACGGAGATCGATCATCTTCACTAGCAGTGTGATAATGAAGTGGATGATCCTTCCGCAAACGCTTTCCTGCACCTCTTCTTCTTACCCTCTCCTTCCCTCTTATCCTTTTGCCAAGTTCATTCTGTGAGGTGGGTGACGCTGTAGCTGGACAACCAATCTGGTCCCTCAAACATTCATGGGCAATATCCCTGATCCTCAATATTAAGTCAGCTTGTTCAGGATCCAAACCCCTTGTTGAGAATGTATCTGCTATGTGTGCGATATCTCTCAAACCAGCATTCTGCCAAGTTCAGATGTAACCATATAAGAATCCTGATTGCTTTATATTAGCACTTAACAACAACTACAAGAATTATAATGATTAGTCTTACCGTTCTTTGAAACTCAGATGAGAGGGATATAGGCCTCCCGACAAATTTACGTGTGATTTTCAGGTACCACTGCATGTACTCACTTTCATCTGCATCATCATCCCTTTCCACAATATGAAATCGACGCTCTGACCATTCATTCAGCTCTGACTCCAGTTTTGTTGACAAATCAACTCCACCATCAACTCCGCGACTTTTTCTCTCCCATCGCTCTACATCCTCTGGGATAGGCTGGGGGTCACCAAATTGCCTTTGACAACGATCTGGGAGATGCCTTTCTGCCTTGTCAAAACAAATTAGCATTGTTTTCGACTTTGCTATTCTCAGATCATTCAATATTTTTTTTGGGATAACACGACTGTCCAGATGTTTATAAGGAAGCCACTCCACCTATAGGTCAATACCGTAATTATTATGCTTCTACACTTGACAGTAAGGGAGTGTAAATTATATAAGCTATCAATGCAGATATGGAAAAGGAAAAAAAAACTTACATCACATTCTTTCAGGGAATCAAGAACTTTACGGTAAAAAACAACATCTCGGTTTGTTGTAGGCCCACTTTGTTTTCCTTTCCAGCTAAGCACAAGAGGAAAACGAGAATGATTTAAATCTTGACTAAGCTTTGGTCGTCCAATCTTCAGGTAAAAGTAACTCCAGCACTGTAAAATATAACAAATACATACGATCAAAAACATACAGAAGACAATAAAAATCTAGCAAATGAGAAATAAACAAAGTCTAGGGCATGCAATTAACCTGAAGAAGTGTCAGACAACCACTAATTGTACTTTGGGATCTCTGAGATGCATTGCCAAGTGCTCTGTACAAGAATGCCAAGGCTCCTGCTCCCCAGGCATATTTCCCACATTGGTCAAAATCTTCAAACAATGGAAGGTACATGACAGGGACTTTATTCCCAGTGGTAGTGGAAAATATTGTGCTTCCAACAAGATATAAAAGGTAGGCACGTGTATGGTACTTAATCACTTCAAGTGGTGCATCTTCAGGACAAAGCGAATAGGTATCTTTCAACCAGCTTAGCTTAACCATTCCACCACTAACATAATTAGACTCTGGTGTTTTTCCTAGAAATCTTTCACAAACTGAGTTACAGGTGGTATACGTTACACCCATTACAGGGTCTCCGTCAATTGATAGTCCAAGCAAAAATGCAACATCCTTCAGGGTTACTGTCATTTCTCCTACATTCAGGTGAAAAGTGTTTGTTTCCTTCCTCCATCTTTCAACTAGTGCAGAAATGAGTGGGTTGTCTAGACTAATAGCAGGAATCAACCTTAAGTAGCCAAATCCTGCTTTCTCTACCAACTCCAATTGTGTTTCCGTCAGAGTCCATTGATCGAGCTTTGAAGTGTGTTCGTGACATCTAAGTGCACCACGCTCCTGTAGGTTTTATACGCATCCAGATTGGTAAATCATTTCAGTAAATACAAAAGGAACATAGAAATAAATAAATATAGAGCCACATTTAAAGGTCACCCACACCTGTCCATCCCAAACAGCTGAGGAGACATGCTTCTCCTGATCATATAGCACCGAACCATCAATTGGCCCAGGATTTGTCCCATAAGGGTCTGCTATTGACAATTCCTCCATTACCTACGCGGACATAAAACTATCCACAATGTACAGTAAATATTACCATCTCCATAAAATAACTAGCAGGCAAAATATATTTTTATAATCACATGTAATCTACTTTCTGGAACAAGAAATTTAGAAGGAAATAAGTAAGGTTAACATTTGGCTCTAACTTACATCAAATCAACAATGTATGAGCTTTAGCTCCAGTCAGCTTGACTTGCAAATTCCAATATGCCCTATACTAGAATTTGAAGATAATTAGAGACGGAAAAGTCTGCAACTTCAGCATGTTCTGACTCCAGCAATTCTAATGCTATTGCTTGTATAATTTTCATATTATACTTAATCCCAATACTTTTGTTAACATGACACAAGTATATATCAATCTACAAGGTTCGCTTTTTTATATGTACACTGGACACCATTATTGGGAAAAAGTTCTACATCGGCGACATGAAAGAACAAAGATATCATTTGAGACATTAGCTTCCCTAGTTCTCATGTATCCTCCTTTTTCTGTCGCGTGTTATAAGGGAACCAGGAGACCTACAAAAACATCACATTTCTTCAAAGGCAATGATACAAACAAATAGCCAAAACCTTCCCATTACATACAAACGTCTTAAAGTTCGTAAAGCAACACAGAGAAGTTCCAAGAGACAAAAACAGAGATAATACTATATTTCCAATGCTAAAAACAAACAATGCTAGTCGAACATACATTCTTTATCTGCTCAAGATAACTAAAATCACAATACTATGAAAATCAGTAATCGAAACTGAATTACTAAGTCGTCCACAGCAAGTAAAGAGAAAACTGAAGACCTCCAAAGCTGTTCACTTTTGTCTTCCAAAATCCAAACACAATCCAATTGAACATAAACAAACCCACTAAGCCATGCTTCATTCATTAACATTTCATCCAAGAAAGCAAAGCAGTCGTAATATCACATATGTAACTCTGCAATAACCAACTAAATAGAACAAGATACAATTGCCGAAGCTTAACCCCCCTAAATTTAGGAGCTTAGGGAAACCAAAACCCTAATCAGAAATCCGAATTCAATAATTTTGAGTGGGCAATCATCGTTATTGGTTTTTTAATCAGAAACTCAAAGAGTGAGGCTTAAAACAATGGCGGTGGTGACAAGTGAGAGCTTGGTGCGTTTTGGGGGTCAACTACCGAACGGAGAGGAGAGGAGAGAGAGAAAGGGGGGGGATGAGGATGAGAGGAGAGAGAAAGGGTTTAGAGAGAGAAAAAGAGAGAGAAGGGCGGGGTTATAAACAAACCTGAAATGTGAATTCGACCAAAACGACGCCGGAGAGAGATGAGGAAGTCCCAACCAAATTCAATCCTCGAAACGACGATGGAAGCATCAACTCTGATTTCTCACTATTAAGGCTCGCTTTTGGGCGGGTCTTTATTACTCCTGACCCGGCAGCCCCATTTCCAAAATTTCGTCTGGCCCAATTGAAGTCCAATATTCTTTTTTTTTCTTTTCTTTTTTCAATAACTAAAAATAAAATGAGACACTAAAACGTAAAACCACGAGAGACATCCCTTATAACGTGTACAGTCTCGTTCACACAGTCAGTAGCTGACCATGAAATTCATACTCAACCACCATTAGATGTAAATTCAAGGGTTGAAAACAAAATAACTCAATTTTAAAAAGATTCTCCTCACCCTTGGATTTACATCTAATAGTGGTTGAGCATGAATTTCATAATCAGTTACTGACCGTGTGAACAAGATTGATAACGTGTATCATTCAACAATGACATGTTTGAAACCGGTATAGAATTCTACTTCTCATTTTCCTTCTTTATAACAATGATTTTGGCGCTCTGCTTTATCATATATCTTACCACTTCATTTTATTGATTTCTACTACTGAGGCTTTGGCTCTTAGAGCAGGCTTGCATGCTGCTTCGTTGAATGGTTTTTCTGACGTTGAAATGGAAGGTGATTCGAAGCTTTTGATTGACACTGTAACTAGTCAAGTTCAAAGTCCTTGGAGAATTAAAACTATTGTTCACGATATTCTCAAGTTAGCCAATTTTCTCAATATAGTTTTTTTCAAGCATGTGAAGAGGAAGTAAACTTCTTAGCTGCTAGTCATGCTCTGTTGTTTGATCATTGATGAGTTAGGTTTTGATTGTATTAGTGGTTTGATTATGTAATTTTTCTTTAAACTGTCGAAAATCACCAAGTAAAAATGATCAAGTAAAATTACCTTACAAAGTGTCAAAACCACACTTTCTGTTTTGCTACAGCAGGGTAAAAAAAAACTGAACCCTTGTGTTTGACAACCAATATTTCATCAGAACTTACTAGTAGGCAAACCTCAAGAACTCACTAATAGAAGAGTCGATTCTACACAGTTATTAACAGCCGGTATCCATGTTCTCAAATCTCGCCAACTCCGTATCAAATTCTCATAGCGGCTGTTACATGTAGCAAGCTCACCGTTGGTAAGGATCAGTTCTACGGCATTATCACATCAAATGGTTAAGTTTTCTTCTTTGTTAACAACCCCTTATCATCAGGATGCCCCGTTATGCTTTATCCAAACCTACTTGCATTGCAGGTATACATACTGCTACAATTACATAGCATTTTGAAAATTAAAACCGCAAGTCATATTCGATGAATCTATACGAAAACTTTTGGATATCCAATAAACCCAGGGAAAGACCACCAAAACATAAATATAGGAAAGAGCCCTGCAATTTAGCCAGCAGCCATTCATGTGCTTATGAATTTCATTAAAACTTAGCTTGGAGCAAGCACAAGAACAATAGAATATCAAAGAAATTGACTGAAATATTCCTCCTAGTAGTGAGAAGTACACAAAAAACAGGTATGTCAAACATGAACCATCTCTTCTCTAGTAACCTACATTGCAGATTTCTATTCAGCTCATAGGGAGGAAAAAAAAAACGGATAAGCTTTATCCCTTTGATTCACCTATGTAGACTACTGAAAGAGACGGAGGAAGTTATTCGCATACGCCATTGGCTTCACATCAGGATGCGGCTGCAATTCCACACAAAACAGTAAATTTCATGGGTGCAAAACAAGGAAACTTCTGGGGAACACAACTAGAAAGAGAGAATGAAAAAAAATGAGCAATTTAATAGACACTAACCACAGCTGAAAAAGTAACAATATTTGGCTTCAAATCTGGTGCTTCGAAACGGATGAAGGCGCCTTTGTTACCCATCTGCAAATTATAAACCATTGTATATTATTGATTCTAGCCAGAAGTTTTTCAAACTTTCATTCTGCAGAAAAAGAGCCTTCAACAGATAATTTAAACCGGCTTCAATCAGTGATGAGCCAAGCAGCCATCATTCAATTACCTGATCACAGTAATTTGGAGCAGAAAAAACAGTGATGAGTTTACCATCATGCTCAATCTCATATCCCTCATCCTTCACTTCATGAGAGCGCACTACTAAATCTGTAAATTCATTCAACCATGTTTAACCTCTCACACTCTTTGGTAAAGTAGCCAAGTTTAACTGTAATAATATATCATCGTAGACAAACCTAATTTGTTGTCCTGTAAAAATCTTTTTGTGACATCACCACCAAAAGAAAGACCTACGCCTCGCTTACTAGGGCCTCTTCCTGGAGCAGGTTGTGGGTCACTCCACAGCAGTTCACACATCAATCCTGATGAAATCCAGAGGAAAAAGAATGAAAACAGATCAATTACAGAAGTTTTTTTAGTCAGAATTTTGGATTTGATTGACCAGGTCGAGACTTGAGACTAATAACAGACAATATCCAGATGCATGAGCAAGAGGAAAATATTAAATTACCTTCCTCAGGAGGTTCACAAAACCGATTAATTGCTCTAATGTCACTTAGTTTCACCCCATCAACACTAAAGAGACCCCCATGAACTACAAACACCTTGCCGTTTATAACATGAGCCAACGGTAAACAACAGAACACTTCAGCAAATAGTTCCACAAATTTTTCGCTTAACTTGGACTGGACCTCGCCCTCAAAACCATATATCCTGTTCATGCTCTTGCTTTCATGGTTCCCTCGTGCAAGATATATTGCTGAAAATAAAACAAAGAGGTCAACATTATAGTTGAAAGCAAAGTGTAATACATAACTGAAGTCCAAAAATGTAGCCATAATAGACTAAAGTTTTTGGGGAAAATTATTAATGAAAATGATAGTGATATTGAACAAGCAAGTTTGTGCCACAGCTATAACGTGACCGAATGGTATGAGACCAAAACGATGTAGCAATTAGAATGGACAACCAAATAACTGAACAACAGGATCCACCTGATGGAGACATGCACTTGAACGCAAACAATGTTAAGATGACCTCCAGCGAAAATGATCCTCTGTCCACAAAGTCACCATTAAATAGATAAGGATTCTCCTCCGAAGGAAGCCCATTGAGCTCAAAAATATTTAGGAGATCATAGAACTGCAGTCATTACAAGCAAAAAAAAAAAAGGTTATGCATACAGGAATGCGGCCACAAGAAACAAGAATTTAAAAAGATGAGAAATTTTTAGGAACATCAGAACCATATAATGTAATTACCTGACCATGAACGTCACCACAAACAGTAAAATGGTTGCCATTTGGAACACTTATATCCACAAGAGACGGCAGCTTTTGCAACAAATCTTTTGTTTGTAACACAATTTGGAATGCATACCTACAATACTTGCAACATGTTAGTAAGCAATAAAAAAAATGTAGTCAGAAGACTGTTTGTGCATCCCATAATCCCACACATACCTTTGGTGTAAAGTCTTCTGATTCTTAAAATCCTCCATCATTTTCTTCACAAAATCCAAAGTAACAACATCTCCGTCTATCCTTGCTCCAGAATATTGTGGCTCCACTTCTGAAATTTTAAAAACACACCCATTCATCAACTACTCAGTGCTAAAACAGGTACTGTAAATGAGCTCCAAAATATATAAAAGAGATGACAATCAATTAAATGAAATTTTTTTGAAGATGAGTGTTCCAATGCACAAGGTTCCTTAACCTATAGAAAAACAGAGATCAATGTATCTACACAGGAGTTTTGAGTTGTGTTACAACTCGCAAATTTTTTCATCCACAAAAGGCATCAGCACTCAATTGCATCATATTCACAAAAGCCACAAGGAAAATAAATCTACTCATTAATATTTCATGTTCACTTTATTTTATGATATTTAGCCACTTTAATTTCTTTAAGACGAATATTTGGATATCACTTGTTTAATAATCTTCTCTTGGAATAATAAACTAATTCAGTGTTTGTATTAATTTCAAGTGACAACCTATAAATTCAGACAACATAGAACAAGGAATAAGCTAACTTAACCTAAGTCTGACCTATAAAAGAGATACTCCATATATGAACAAGAAGATAGAAGGACTTAATCTACCCCCTTGGGTCAGTAAAGTAGATCACATCCCAGCTACTTTTCAACTCCCCAAGCAGATTAGACTGAATTCTATTCTAGACAATGTATACATTAGCAGTTGACAAATATATCAATTTCTAATATGTTATCTAGTTCCAAAGAAAAGAGATTTCCTGCTGAACATCTTTTATTTCTTTAATAACTAATTTTCTAACACTGAAAGCAATGAGTGTCTTGTTACTATTCTCTAATACTAGGATTATGAACTCAAACCTAGGTCATTTACTCGACTCTTGGTATAAACACCACCATGGATTCCACGCCACCATCGGGCCCCAAGGACCACCACCACTATTATGGCCACAACTGGAGCCCCTGCTGTTCCAATAATAACCATTGCTACCCCAACTGCTAATGCCAGAACTGCTACGGTAACTTCAGTGGACACTGATGATGATGTGGGACCCGTTCCTATAATGATACAATATATAAGAATACTAAAATAATCTTTTAATAGACACTATAATAGTGAACATTAAGAGAATTTTACGAATGGATTGAAATTGACCTAATGTTGATCAAGCTTTTTTTAAGAATTAGGTTTACTGACTATACCGAATCAGTTGACAGATGTTTCAGAGACTGGTTCAAGACTAATGAACAAACTAGCCCAGAAACATAGCACTACACTTGACAACAGATAGAGGATGGACCGATATATATGTGGAAGACAGTAGGGGCCCTCCATATCAGACTCAGACCCAGTTCATACTCGTTTATCCACAGGTTCCCCTACTAACTGCTGATTCAACATAAGTGGTGACAAGGTAACCAAGGATTATGGTTTGACCCTATAGCCTTTATAAAAAGAATGAGCCTAGACTGTATAACAGTAGCAGGACTTCCAGAATTTAGACATGATCTATTGTCAAATACAAAATGTAAGTAGGGAATGAAGGGACTGCGGTGCGATATCATCTCTTAATATCACCATTTCAATCCTAATCCATCAGTCCCATGACTTAGCCACAATATTCAGCACCTACATGCAATTAATGCTAATAAACCTTGTAAAGCCATTCATACTTCATGACACTATTACTCATAACTTATGGCAGCTGCTACAGAAACTCTATGTCTACATGTATCAGCTAATCAGCTTCTATGTAGATATAATTTACAGCCTTTGTTTGCTGACATAGCAAAATTACACTGATGTGAAAAAATATCCACAGGAGTGGGGTTATAAGAATCTGAATTCCTTTTTCAGCACTACTCTGGTGGAGGAAATATTGATATAGAGGGAGTGGTAACACCAAACATTGAAAGAAACCGGTGTAAAACAACTTGTATCATGCAATTTCCAAGAAAGTGAAACATACCCAAGTTGATGAGAGCCAACATTTAAGTTCAAGAAATTTCCAACCATAAGTAAGCAAACAGGTGCGACAGAATGCATGCATTTTGCTGGATTTTAAATGAATGACATTCTTACAATATATTGTTATTAGCTTCAGACACATTTGTCAGCAACTCCAAGAGATTTTGCGATTAAAGATATTTTTCTAAACATAGTATAGTACTATGAGCTCCTGCAAAAGTTTGATGGCAGAAGAGGCAAAAAGAAAGAAAAAAAGAAGAAGAATCTACATATCATAAGCAGATAAAGTTGAAAAGCTCATGAAAAACAAGAAGTGAATCAAGTGGAAAGGAAGAAAATAGTACCTATAGAACGATAATTAATAGAATCAGCTACAGGACGCCTTTGGGACTCTGGAACAGAAATTGCCTCGGCAAATTTAAGCTTCATTACTGCCTTTTCGCATTCCTTCAGTTTCTTGGTAGCATCCGGATCATTTGGACAGAGTCTTTTAACCTATTTTACATTAAGTAAGATAAATTATACAATGGCAAATTTTAGAGAAATTTTGCCACAATAAAAGCTGAATTTCTTGCATAAGCTTAAACATTATGTCTGGTAAATGTTGTACAGATCATCATTATATTGTTACAGCCAAACTAAGACTGTCTTATCTCACGTAACCATATATTTAATCAGTTTTGGAAACTTGATTTGATTTTAACCACAAGGTTAGAATTTATCTGTCATGTTCAGGTCATGAACCATAACTATCAAAAGTTCAGTAATGAGCAGTAAATGGTATACAATATACATGAGTAACAAATAAGTGCGGATATTGAGAGCTAAAACTATCCAAGACATTTACAGAAGTGCAATTTGATACAGACTAAATTAACCCAACTTCTTAACGATGTGCATGAATGGAAATTTCTCATTTGTTTAGTTTATCTACTATCAGATGCATCGTGCTACAAAGTAACTCACTACGCAGAAACTGAAATTCACAGGGTGAAAAACTTTGAAACCTTCCAAGTAATTACACCAACATCAAACAGACATACTATAAGAGATGTTGATATTGAAAGTTAAATAAATAAATAAAAGTTAGGCTATCAACTTTTTAAGAATAATACCAACTTCTTCATCGTATTTATTTACTATAAGATTATAGTTATCAAATTTTAGAAGAAGTACCTGCTGGAAATCCTTTAGTGCTTCTTTGAATTTCCCCATAGCGAGAGAAGCTGCACCGCGCCTGTAGTACCCCTGCAACAATAGACAGCAATCAGTATATAATCATCCATGTAGTGACACATAACATTTAGAGCACAAAGCATGCCTTTGAATATCTGGGATCAACTTCAATAGCCTTTGAAGCATCTTGTATGGCACTTCCATATTCCTCCAGTTTAAGGTGAGCAAACGAACGATTGGCCCAGTAAACGGCATTCTGGCTGTTTTGCTCAATCGCTTGGGAATACAGATCAATAGCTTGAGAATACTTATGGGCTGAAATAATGGTAAAAGTATGAGAAGCACAATATCCAAAAGTAATCTCTAACATTAAAAATGGTCTGCTTGCAAAGTTTCTCATTTCTTAACATTTGGGCACAGTACAGTAATATCATTAACAATATTTGGTATGGAAGAATTCAACGAACTAAAGGAGAAAAGGAGGTAACGGATGGTCGAAAGAGGATCACCTTTAAATGCTTCATTTGCAAGAAGCTTCAGTTCTTCAGCTCGCGAAACATCAGATTTATAAGTTTCCATGTTTGGCATAAATTCAGCGACCCGGGTCGCTATCTTCAGCTGGCGGATCAAACCAGAGGCGGGTCTCTGAATATATGGGGAAATAGATTCTTAGAGGAAGAGTTTGTGAATTGCAATGAGAAACAAGAGGTGGAGGTCGGTCTTCAAAATTGGGATAAAAGTTGAACTGGTTTTTCAAGGAATGAACTGGGTCTTGCGGCCGGGTGGGAGTTTAGGACTTTAGGATACTTGAATCTGAATGTAATCTCAGATGATATTTAGTTGTGTTTTTTTGTTTATTTACCCATATATCCTCCATAAGTTATATTAGTCTCCTAGTATATAATAAGGGATAGTTTCGTAAAATCAACCTCTTCAGAATTTATGACCATTGATTTTGTTGTTTGATAAGGATTATATTTGTATCTAAAGTCGGTAAGGATTCTACTCTATAATTAAGTTGCATTAAATCAACAATGGTGTTTGGAAAGAAAAAAGCTTCACGTCAAGAATCAGTTATTGAAGAAAATTATGAAAATAATGTCAGTGAGTAGTGGAGATGATAATCCTAAAAAGAAACTCTGTAAAGATAGTCTAAAAATAACAATAACGGCTAGTTTGAATATGATGATAATTATGAATAAAGACTATATTCTATAAAAAAAATCTTTAAAAACATGACCACTATCAAATATTAAGTTCATATGAAAAATCACAATGAAGTCATTACTATATAGTAGTTTTTATATTTAAAAAATATTATAAATAAGACATTTAAATAGTAAATCAATCATTTCCTATATATTAAATAACTATATAAAAAGAAAATAAAAAAAAATCAATGAAACTTATGGAAATAAAAAGTCAAATTTGGCCAACTCAAATCCTAAAGCTCATTTGCCAAATTAGAGAAATGTGTATTGGCATACCATAAGTGCATGACACAGGCCATATATGACTTTTAGCTTACGGGGGCATATGCCCTAATAATTTATAGTGTCACTAAGTTACCCTCCCCTTAATAAAGAGTGTCACTAGTTAGTTGCTCATGTGAGTCCGTGAGTCATATTGCATTACTATGTACATCTAGAATATGTACATTATTTAGATGTATTTTTCTTTAAATTGGAGGATAATTAGTGATAATGTTCACTCAATCTTAATTATATAAGAGGGTTTGACACACAAGATAAAAAGTTAAGAGATTATCTATAGTTAAACTCTTCTCAACTTAAGTCTTACGTAATTTGTAAATCAGAAACCCTAAAGCGCCGTTCCCTCCCTTGGCCATTCAAAATTCTAGCTAGTATAGGTTTGGCTATCTTTGATTGTCATCCCTCTCCATATTGCTTCTCCATGGCAAACATAGATGCAATCACCCAAAACTTCACACATTCATTGGCAATTGCAAGCCAAAATGTGTTCGACATCTCAAATATTCAGGACCAAGACGATGAACCTCGGGGTTTTGGTCAATCTTTTCTCCTAGCACGTCCTTTGGTGAAGATGAAATTCTCTGCCATAGATATACGTTCTCACTTTAGACTAATCTATAAATTTGAAGGTTTATTTCAAGTGCAAGCCCGAAAATTTAGACGAATCGCGAATCGTGTGATCACAGGAGGGCATTGGTATTATGGCAGAGCACCGGTGGTATTTGCATAATATGATGGCATTGCCGACATCCAATATGTGTCGATGGAGCATCTATGTTTATGGGTCTCTCTCATCAACTTCCCTCCAAATTTTGAGAAACCAAATTGAATCAAATGGGTCTCAATGGTGACCGGATAGTTTCTTGGATGGGATGATAGAGAATGGCGTGCTTCATACAAAAATCAAGGTTAGAGTTTCCCATCACCTTGCCCGGCCTTTTATTCTTGAAAAGCTCATCAAATTCTTTGATCAAGTTAAAAATGAGGTGTCATTGTATTATGACAATCTAAATGGCCGCTACAAAAAATGCAATCTCATATGGCATGAGGAAGGCCAATGTTATTCATCTCCTTTCAATGCTCATGTGCAATCTCCGTTGAAGAAAGGAGCACCAAAACTCACCACCTTGCCTACCATTCCAAAAGTTTGGTTCTAAATAAGAGTTTGTTTAATTTTTCTGGTACTAATGAGCATGTTAGCCTTCTAGCTTGTGACTCATGTTTGACCTAAATGCTAGTTGCCCAAGTGGCCAATCTGCTCATGCGCTAAACAAGGTTCGAAAACTTGTTATATTAAGCATGAAGCTGTTATATGAGAATCAGATGATAGCTTGGCTCTTGTCCCAATTAATTATCAGCACAGTCCTTCACATGTGCCATGTTTTGGGGACGAAAATGACATCAACCCAAGAGGAAGAAAGATACTAACCCATCCCAAAAAAAAGCTTGCACACTCGATTGCTAACATCCTCGCTGAGTCACAAAGTGATGCTCCTCCAAAGAAGCTGAAAATTCCAGAATTCCCGACGAAATTCACTCCAAAATTGTTGGGACCCATGGAGAGCCCCGAGGGTACTTTTGTTCATAAGTCTGACTCTGATAGCAAGGTTGCAGAAGAGCAGCCACCAAAGAACTTGGCCCTAGATGTCCTCCGGGTCAAAAGATTAAGAAGCCATCTCAACCAAATAAGGTGTCGAGTGAGCAAGTTTTGACATATATCTACGATGACAAACCTCCCACCCCTAACTCTAAGGGAAAGGAGCAAGTTTAGTTTTTTTTTTGACTTTTTGTGCCTCGATGCCTTTGTTAGAGATGGAGGTGTCTATTTTTCATTGTTGAACTTTATTTTGGTTTGGTTTTTATTTTTTGGTTTTGTTGTTGCCGAATCCATGCTTGTTATGGTGTAGGTTTTTTTCCTTGCATGGTGCATAAGTAGATTTAATAGTAGGTCTATCATATGTATCATTATGATACCGTGAATCATGAAGCATTACCTACCCCTAGGTTGTTAACGGGTGGATATGTAATGGCCTGCTTGGCTTGTGTTTGCTCTATATGAATGAATTCTCTCTTCAAAAAAATCGTAATTATATAAAAGCAACTCCAACAATGGAATCAAATTTGAATGAAAATTTTAAATTTAACAACTGAGGTGGAGTTTGACAATTTAGTCATATTTCAACTCCACCCCATAAGTTAAATTGAACACATATTTTAGAGCAACTCCAACGGACATGTCAAATGACACAGTAGTGCAAAAAGGGGAAGAAATGACAGAGGAATAGTACTCTAGCGTAAGTGTTGAATCCTACGTGGATTTGACAAGAGTTTTAATACTGTCAAATTTGATAGGGTTCTTAACAATGTCAAATTTTGTTGTTCTCCTCTTTCCTTATCTTCTCTGTCTTCCTATCAGACCATAGCGTCAATATCTGAATTCTTATTTCCTACATAGATTAAATTATCTTAATTGAGTTCGATCTCTCACCTATTGGAATGAGTCACATTAATGAGAATCAAATCAAGCAAATGTAGAAGAAACTCATGGCTATCTTGAGCTCGAACGTGTAAATCAATGAAGTTGTTACTAATGAAAATCAAACATGCAACGTTGAGATCTTGTATGAGAGTAATGAGACAAATGCTTTAACGGAACGGCTTGTCGCGAGCAGTACTAGAGAATACTCGAGTGAAATTACTTTTTCAATTTTATTTTAGAAAATTATGCGAACAGAAATAAGTAATTCAATGATAAATCGTCTAACTTCCACGAAATCTGGAGACAAATTCTCAGTTATCACTTCTCACAGCCCACATAACGAGTCCGATACTTTGAGGACACTTGGTCGTACTGAAGAGGCCATAAGCTTTTGTTGTCTGATTCAATCAACTAAAGAATTTCTCTACAGTCACAAATTCGTTGACTAAACCCATTGGGGCGGCATCTCCTTCTCGACTTCTTCGTCGAATCAATTTGTCTTTATTTATTCCCTCCGACCACTCTATTCCCATCCCCCACTCTGTAAGCTCCGAAGACCCGTATGGACCGCCAGGACTCCGCCACGGCCCGCTTCACTCTCGGCCGCCAGTCCTCGCTCGCACCCGACCCGGTCGTCCCGGTCTGCGACGACGACGGCGTCATCGACCCTCGTGTCCGCCTCATGTACTTGGCCAACGAGGGCGACCTGCAAGGCATCCAGGACCTCCTCGACTCCGGCACCAATGTCAACTTCACCGACATCGACGGCCGTACCGCCCTCCACGTCGCCGCCTGCCAGGGCCAGACCGACGTCGTCCACCTCCTCCTCCGCCGCGGCGCCGACGTCCACCTCCACGACCTCTGGGGCAGTACGGTAATTTCCACCCCACTTCCTCATCTGCTGCTTCAGTTCAAGTTTCACTTAAAGCTGCTCATGTGGTTTTTGGTCTGGTTTTTTTGTTGTTGTTGTTGTAATTCAAACACATAGCCTCTAGCGGATGCCGTGTACTATAAGAACGATGACGTCATCAAGCTTCTGGAGCAGCACGGAGCTAAGCCTCCGGTGGGTTTACTGCACTTTGTGAACTTTTTTTTTTTTGGGATTGAATGTGTCGAGTTTTCGATTATTCGTGTGGAGTGAGTTGGTTTTGGATTTTTAGATGGCTCCTATGCATGTGGAGAATGCGCGGGAGGTGCCGGAGTATGAGATTGATCCCAAGGAGCTTGATTTTTCGAATAGTGTTGACATAACCAAGGTAATGTGAGTGATGTCTGTACTTTTGGTGGTGTGAATATTAGTACGGGGGAAGGAAATGAGGAATTTGACTGTTTAAACTTAAAATGCATGTATGGTTTCGGGTCATGTGGGCGCCTGCTTAACAAAAAGACTCGGTTGGGTACGGATTAGAATTGGTTAAGGTATCAAGTCTGGACTGTTTTCTGGGGATGCTGGTGCTGGTTGCATACTGATGTTCATTATGGTGTTTGTTATTTGGGATGTGTTTGCTAGGGAACCTACTGCATTGCCTCATGGCGCGGAATTCAGGTTGCAGTTAAGACACTTGAGGAGAAAGTTTTTGCTGATGAGTATAAAGTGTAGGTCTGCCTTGCTTTATTCATGTTGCCTTGTCTGTCCTTTTGTTTCTGTTTTTAGTTTAGAGTGCAATTTAGGTATCTATTTTCTTTTGACCGGAGTTTTACTTGTTCAATGGAAAATCAGGAATGCATTCAGGGATGAGCTTGCTTTACTTCAGAAAATTCGACACCCCAATGTTGTCCAATTTTTGGGTGCTGTAACACAAAGCAGTCCGATGATGATTGTCACAGAATATCTACCAAAGGTGTGGTGCAACTGTGCAAGAATGAGAAGAGTTTAGCTTGATTTCACTTGTTATGTTGTTCCTATTTGGATAAGGGAAGCTTATATTTGGTAAAACATAAAAGAAAATGTTCAAATTTTGAGGGGTTTTAGATTGTGATGCCATGGCTACTTAATAAGGCCTTCATCACTGTGCACAAAATAAGTTGTTTGGTGACCAATAGACATCTACATTGATGGATTTTTGAGTTTATGAATTAATGGCAGATTTGGGCATCGACACATTATAGATGTAGGATGCACAATTGAGACGTATGTATGCATATATCAGATGCTTACTTGACATCAGAAACAGTTTATAAATATTGAAGCTTTTGTAAGGTAAGATTTGATTTTATTACTGCAGGGAGACTTTTGTTTATATCTAAAAAGAAAAGGTGCCTTGAAGCCAACAGCAGCAGTGAAATTTGCACTTGACATTGCCAGGTTAGTCGGTTCTCCAGTGGCCTTTTTACTAAAATCGTTTGCAATTTTCATTGAGGCATTGTAATTGTGTAAATCAGAAAGGCTAGTGTTGACAACTGGACATACTTTTAATGTTTAAGGCTACATAGTATTTTTGATGTCATTAATCTTCTGGTGAAATTTCTGGTGTATATTTTTAAGTGAATGAGGTGTAATCCTTCAATTTTCTATATCAGATATAACCAATCCTATTTCATCTACTTGGTGGTCATGCCAGAACTTTATATTAATCAAAATTTAACTTCTTGCATTTGCATTTCTCCAACAATAAATTTGATTGAGTTTTTCGGTATTACAGTTGATAGAAGTAGATGATAATATATGCTCTAGCTTATAGTACCTGAATATCTTGCAGGGGGATGAATTATTTGCATGAGCATAAGCCTGAAGCAATAATTCATCGAGATCTGGAGCCCTCGTATGCTTCTTCTCTTTTTTCTCTCATTATGTGTCATGTCATGGCTATTACTTAATTCTTGTGGCGTATTTACATACAAATTCAATTTTTTGTTGTTGTTGTTGTTGTATTATGTATATTCACTGAGCATATAAATCATCATATCTTTTTAAGCTGGCTTGAATCATGCACCATCAATAACTAAATTATTGAAACTGTGATAGTTTCTTAATTGTTCGTGAGTAAGATAACAGAAACCTATTGCGGGATGATTCTGGGCATCTGAAAGTTGCAGACTTTGGAGTGAGCAAGCAATTGATAGTCGCAAAGACGGTTAAAGAAGACAGACCAGTGACAAGTCAAAACACTTCTTGTATGTTATCTTCTTTCTTGAAGTGTTCATTCTCAATTTCTTAGAATAGTGCTATCTTGTAAAATTATGGACTCATCCTATCATTTCTGTCCTTTATTAAAAAAATATATAAAAAAAATATACGGAGGTTGCTAATCACAATAGACAATAAAATAGGCTCTTGCAGTTCTGTTGGAGATTTAGAGCTTTAATGTTTCTTTGTCCTATAAACATAGGGGTTATAAACTTTTGCAGTTTTGATTCTGTGCGGTAGCACCTATCTGCAGCTGCTGTTGTTAAATGATGTAATCTTCATTGAACAGGGAGATACGTGGCTCCTGAAGTTTACAGAAATGAAGAATATGATATGAAAGTGGATGTCTTTTCATTTGCCTTGATCTTGCAAGAGGTATACTCTCTGTCATATTGATGATATGTGTATGTTTCCATGCATCCTCTTCTTTGTGATATGATCTTCTTTACACTTTTGTTCATACATGTTTATATATGGAACCGATGCGCCCATGCCATTATGTAGTCATAATCTTACATGATGCAGCCTTTGGCACAGCTACATTATCAGGAACACCGTTTCCTGCCTATCAGCCGGGTTCAAAGCATTTTGTCTGTATATATAACTTCTTTCCTGCTGGTTGAAATCTGGAAAGCTTTATTGTTATTTGGTCTACTTTCGTTACATAGAGCACTCAATTAATTTCTCTTTTTTTTTTCTCCAAGGATTTACATTGTCAATGATTACGAATAATGTTTAGTCATTTACTCATTTCCCATTTTCCCCAGATGATTGAAGGTTGTCTACCATTTTATACAAAACCAGAAAAGGATGTACCTAAAGCATATGTTGCAAATGAGCGCCCACCGTTTAGAGCTTCACCAAAGCTTTACGCACATGGATTAAAGGAGTAAGTTGATTGAGCTTCTATTGTTCATCAAAGAATAGTAGGGCAGCAAAATTTTGAAAAGAATAAACATAAAAATTAATTAATACTTTTTCTTGGTTTCACTTGCTGTATGGATAGATATAGAATTATGCTGTAGACTAAAGAATGAAAAGTAGCTGGTACCCTGTTATTATGTTCTCTAAGGAGATTTCCATGTTAAGAAAGCTTTCTGTTTTTTTTTGGCAGGTTGATTGAGCAATGTTGGAGTCAGGACCCATTCAGGAGACCGACATTCAAGCAAATAATTAAGAGTTTGGACAACATTAACGACCAGTATGCTCGGAAAAGACGCTGGAAGGTGAGCACTTTGTCTATGGGATTCTTAGAACTAAAACTTTCTAAGCCCACTTATATATCTTGTGGAATTTGTCTTTTGAAAATCAGCCAATTTGGCGACGATTGTAAATTGGCTTCTGCAATTTCTTGTATTGTATACAGGGTATGCCACTTATGTGTCTCCAGAACCTGGAGAACATGGTGAAGAAGGGTCGTTCAAGTCCCAGCAGCCATTCTTCCCCCTCTACATGGAGATGAGTAACCATTGCTTTCATGCAAGATTTCTGTTGTTATTTCTCCTTGATCTGAGGAAGGTTTTTCTGGCAGAGATTAATTTGTAAGATGGTTACACTTTTAGGAGTTCAGTTGTTGAACTAGGCCCTTCTAAGATTTCAAGTTTTTCTCCTTGACTTGTCTGTGTTCCACATATTCTTTGTGATTGTGCAAGGTGAGAAAGAAAGAAAGATGCACTGCTGATCTTCAAATTCTCATTGATATTTGTATCAAAAGTGTGTTTGACAAAACCTATCTCATGTTCTACGAACCCATTAGTAACTGCAACAGACTACTTGAAGTAGTTTCTCAACGCATTAATAACTTTAAGCACACAATGAACAAGTGAGAAGTTAATAGTGCTATCACTCGACACATTCCAACTGCACTGTTAAATCCTTGATACCGGCATCATGTAATAAGTGCGATACCTGAGCTTTTGCAGAACCTTTGTCAATCTCTGTAGAAACATGAAGATGGAGCGTTCCCACTACATCTGAGTTTGTGAAACTCCATACATGCATGTTCCGAATACCGGAAACCCCCCTTATTTTCCTAACATCATTAAGAGCTTTTCTCAAATCCTGCTCATGTGCCCTAGGAACTCTTTGCAGCAAGACTTCTGCAGAGTTTCTGAGCAATGGGATGACTGAAGATACAATCAAGACGGAGATAAATATTGAGCAGGCGGGATCAGCGACAAGCCATCCTTTGTATTTAATTAAGAGCGTTGATATAACAACTCCGACACTTCCCAAGGTGTCAGCCAGAACATGCAGAAATATTCCTTCCATGTTGTGGTCAATGTGCTGGTGCTGATGCTTGGTTGATTTTTCAGTAGGCAATCTTTCTAGTTCGGGACCATGTTGGTGACTGTGGCTGCATTGATCATTATGCTGGTGGCCGTGCTTGTGGCTGTGATCAAGCTGGTGGCTGTGGTCGTGGTGGTCATGCTGGTGACTGTGATCGTGGTGGTCATGCTGGTGGCTGTGGTCGTGGTGGTCATGCTGGTGGCTATGGTCGTGGTGATCATGCTGGTGGCTGCGGTCATGCAGATGATCTTTGCAGGCAACAGAACTGCCATGTTGGTGATCGTGATCATGGCTGGCACATGATTCTTGAGAAATAGCTATACACTCCTCAATCTTTTCACCATGATTATGTCCAGCAGATGCATGCCGATGTTGATGACTGTGGGAGTGGGAGCATGATCCAGTTCCACCATGGGCATGATGATGCTCCTCATGGAAGAAGATTAAACCGACCACATTGACAAGAAGCCCTCCAATCGAAACAACTAGTAAACTGCTAGTCGACATCTCCTGAGGGTCCAAAATCCTCTCAAGTGATTCCAATACTATTAGTGCGCCAACCAAAACCAGAAAAACAGCATTAGTATATCCGGCAAGAACCTCAAATCTCCCACGGCCATAATTAAACTCATGATTTGCAGGCAAACGCGAAATATACGAAGCATATAACCCAATCGCCAGAGCAGCACAATCAAACAACATGTGACAGGCATCTGATATCAGCCCCAGACTATTACTCATGAAACCAGCAATGAATTCCACAAACATGTACGCAGTATTAATCAGAAGGAAGAGCGCAATCTTCCGGGACTTCCTCTCACTCAAAATATGCCTAATAGGCTTCATAACAGATGCACTAAATGATTCCGAGGACTCCATCCCCAGTTCAAGATAATCAAAAGGATCCAACTCCCTAACAGCAATGTAAAGCAGCATACCACAAAGCAACAACCCCCAAAGTGACAATTCCGCAAAATAGAACAACTCCAAAACAACGGTACACAAAAAGGTAACCAAATACTCCCTCCGAAAATCTTTAGAACTCACCAACCTCTCATCACTATACCCCTCGCTCAAAAGCACGCCGAAAACAACAGTGTTCGCCAAAGGCCACCCCATGCTCCCAATCGAAACTCCATCTCCCTCACCTTGAAACATAAAAACGCTAACAACAGCAGGAATGAACAGCACAACAGTAGTGAAAAACAACGAAATCACACGAACCCTCTTCCTCCCCAGCTGCCTAATACTCCCCCAATTCATCGAAACCCTCTCGTAACACCCTAAAAATCCGGAGAGAAACGGCAGCAGCATTGGCCAGAACCTCACGCATTCCTCGGCTCCCAATTTGGAAACAAATTTCGCCGAAAAGGGGAAGCATTGTGTTCGGTCCCAGCTCATGGACAGCAAGAACAGCCCAGTCACCAATGCGAGGAACCCGCGAATCTTGGAAGAGCGGTTGCGATCATTATTGATGGTTCTTTGTTTGGTTCCCTCGGCCAAGAACCGTGCGGCGACATTTCCGGACATCTCGGCGAGGATCATGGCGGCGGTGCCGCAGTAGCGGAGGGCTTGGAAGCGGAGGAGGAAGACGGCGGCGAGGAGGATCGATTTGGCGACGAGGAGCTTGTGCTGGGATTGGGAGATGAGAGTGAGGGAGAAGATGGGTTGGGTGGGGTTACGGCGGAAGGGGTCTTTGGCGGCGGCGGCGGAGGAGGAGGAGGTGAGAAGAGAGAAAGAGAGGGTGAGGAGGAAGGAGAGGAGGGAGACGAGGAAGGAGAAGGGGAAGAGAGAGAAGGAAGGGGAGGAGGAGCGGAGGAAGGGGAGGAGGGAGTAGAGTGATCGGAGGGAGAGGAGGAGGAGGAAGAGGAAGGAGAGTGAGGATTTGCTTGAGGCTCCGCCGTTTGCGGCGGCGAGGGAGGAGGAGAGGCGGTGTTTGGAGGGAGTGACGGAGGTGGAGGAGGGGGTGAAGGGGTAGAGGGGGTATTGGCGGGAGGTGGTCGCGGTGGGAGTGGTGGAGGCGAAGGTGGTGGGGCGTTGAGGGAGGGAGAGGCGGTGGGGGCGGTGGTGGTGGTGGTGGTGGTCATCGGCCATTTTGGAATTCGGTGGAGTTTTTGAGTTTGGGAGAAGCTCCAAGTGGTATGTTTTTGACTCTCGAGTTGAGATGCCCTGTTACTCTATTAGGTCGGGATCTAACCGACGTCGTTTTGTATAGACCACACCAGAACTAAAATATCGGCGAGAACGGAAATATCAAGGGTCCAAAAAATGTTCCATTTCGGGAAAATATCGATCTTGAAAATTAATTGAGAAATTTGATGGAAATTTTGAGGGATGTTTCTTTGATCAATTATCTACTATATTTTATAATAAAAAAGTTAGGTATAACTATTAGTCTATAATGAGTTGTAGTACTTTAAGGTGAAACAATCGTCGATAATTCTTAAAAATGACTTTATAATTTAGCATCTAATTGACTTGAAAATGAATATAGTAGATAATTTATTGCTAAATTTACCCCCATAAGTTCATCATTAATCTATATGATAGTACGTAAGTGGTAAAAAAAAAATTCAAGAAGAACAAAGGAAAAGAGTAGTGGTGCAACAATCTTTTATTTATAGTGTAGCAAAGTTAAGAAAAAATATTTAAAATCAGCTAACAATTAACTTATAGTGAATAATTAAATTATTAAAGGACGGAAAAAAAGTAGTATAATTAGTTGGGATTAATAAATCATTTTTATAAATTAAGACTAGTAATTAAAGAAAATACATATATTATAACAATGCATAATGTAACAATAAATGGACTTAGTTGAGATGGCCGATTTTTTAGTCCTTGGACCCCACTATGATACTAAGACTAGTCTATATTTTTCGGTTCAATTCTGTTGACTACGTACTCATCATATGATCATTCATATCTAAGACAGAATTTATATACATTATGTTTGAGGTTCTTGTTTAGGTCGTGCAATTTGTTAAGTCTAATAACAATGTGGTGCTTCATGTCAGTGATTTAAGATCGAGGTTGTAAGTTTATGCTAACAAAGGTCGTAATTTTCAAAGTTTCGGTCAATCAAGTTTAGACCTTGATTCTGGCAGCCCTGTTCGTCAGACTGCGACGAAGCTAAGGCAGCTGATGAACTTGAGAGCTAGCTACTATATAGTGTCAAATCTAACAATATAATCAATATGAGGAAGAGAAAGAATTAAACTTTGCTTCCCTATATTTCCAACAATGTACGTACTGCGTAGTGCGTACTCGATCGGATACCCTAAACCCAAATAAATAGAGGAATCTACTTACTCTGTGCATTGAAACTCACTTGAAATTATTCCAATATATTTCTGCTATTCTCATACCGCCATACGCATTACGTAGAATAACTTGTTCAGTTATAATTTTAATATCTTTTCCTTTATAATTCTTATGTTTGTGATAACACCACGTACCTTGGAAAGTCGGAAGTATGCTGTACGCCGCTCGCACGGTCGCACCAAGCTAAGTATGAGACACATGACCAATTCAACACCACACTGTATGGCAAGGGATCTTCTATCTTTGAAATCTTTCTATAATCATTATGAGGACGTACATAACAAACAACACATTCCGGTATATAAATTGGATAAGAAACTCCTTGATCGATCGAATTAATGGGGCTACTTGAGGAACTTAAATTTTGCATGAAGGATTGTTTTTGTACGTGTTAATATACTCATTCCTAATTTCCTATACACATTCTAAGCATAATACTTAAGTACACGATTTATTCCCTCAACGTACTGAATCTACTGTTCGAGCTGGGAAAACGGATCCTCCTCAGAGAACAATCAGCAAGTCCTGGTGTCGAACCCTAGACGGTTCGACCCTTCGTTCTCTGTTGTTGCCGGTGTGCCAGTACCTTTGAGTTAGGTACAACTCTTGCTTTGTTTGACGATGATTGCGCTCACGTACTGTCTTCTTCTCAAACGATTGCTCCGCAGATGCTGATAAACCGCTTAAATTCGAATGACCTATACACAACCGGAGTTACTAGGTACCTTTCACTCCACCTCAAGTAGATGACCGATCTTACTTTAGATCGCTTGGGGAAAATAGAGCTTATATTGTGTCGTTAATAGCAGGACTCTCTCGCGAATGAGATTTGCTGACTAGTGCAGACTTTTGTGTTTGCTAGAAGCTAGGCTAGCGTCTCGATGGACTTGACTCTAGTTGCCGAGGTTAATCGGACTTGTTTACTACATGCAGCGCAAGGCGTAAATCTGGGTAGCTCCAATCCGATGGGAGACTTGGTTGCCGAAGCGAATCAGACTTTTACTCCGTGTGGAGATTTGACTATGCGGTTGCGCGATAGTTTGTTTTGACGTTGCGTCTGTTATTCTGCACATTCGACCCCCTTATATAGAGAACACAAATTGTTCTTTCTTACGCATTAAGTCTTGAGAATCTCTTAGTTGATTTAGATTCACCTTCCTTAATCAACTCAGATTCTATACAGCGATAGTCCCCTAAATCTATTCCAATACGGCAAGTAATCTTGCTCTGTGATATATTTTCCCCAAATAACCGGTCCACAAGCCTAAATAGTCTAGATAATACCAGAGTATTATTTTAGGCCCAAACATTGCCCCCCAGACCTTGAAATTGAAGACCCCGCGAAATTGAAAAGGGCTAGAAGAAAAAACCCCAAACGGTTATCTTTTTACAATAATCTGAAACGCTTTACGTTCCCCCATTGCCAACTGACGCGCGGCTTCACCTCAAACCACTACCACCTTTCGAGCTGAAGTACGCGAGAAACACTTACTGTTTCAGAAACTCAAACCAGTTTCAATCGAGCAAACACGACACTTCCCCGAACCCGGTCTGTTTCGATTTCAGAAACCCCTTCAGTTCTTATATAAATCGCGATCTCGAACCCTACAAGTTCATCCAACCCGATTGCTCTATCATCAGAAAACCCAGAAAGCCCTCTTTTGAAATTCTTAACCTCTGATAACAATGGCACCAAGACCCAACCAACGTGATGCCCAGGCAAGTGCAAGGCCTCTTCTCGACTACCCAAACAACGAACCCACCAATCGCACCACCATCGGAGTGATTGACGACATCATTGTGTTCTTGGGCCCTTCTCTTGCCGTAATCTCAGAGTACATCAACACCGACTATCACCACCGCTCGCGAACTCCTCCGCTTGCCTTTAGGAACACCCCGACCACCTTCAGGGCATGGCAATTGTACAGTCATCACGGGTCCCCTGTCGGAGCATGGACCATTGTTTCTGAAGCCATGCGAACATGGTATGAAGGTCGCTGCTTGATCGATCGCGATATCTGGGAAGCAGCAGGAATCTTGGAAAGTATCGACCTCTCCTTCAACCTGACTCAAGATGGAGGCAACAGATGTGTCATCATGACCGCTGCTTGCTTCTGGAATTCCGCAAGTAATACCTTCGACTTTCAATTTGGTCAAATGGGTATATCTCTGCTAGACATATATGCTATCGTAGGTCTACCAGTTGGTACCAGGCCCTATAGAGATCAGGATTATTTTGATGTTGAGTGCCCGATCACCGCCACCCGCGAGGTTGGTATCTATCAATCGTATGGCTTCTGGCTTTCTAGTTTTGATCGCAACCATACTGCCAATGCTGGAATCGCCTTCTTAGAATTTTGGCTATCAAAGTTCATGTTCTGCTCCAACTCCAAGAAGATGATTGGGCACCACCTGAAGCTCGTGACCCTTCTCTACAATGGCCACACTGTGGGTCTAGCACCAATAGTTCTGGCAGAACTCTACCGTATGCGCGCGCACTTACTATGGAACCCCTCAATTATCATAAGCTCTCAGGGCCTATGTGGATTCTAGACCTCTAGATACAGGTCTATTTTGTGCAATTGCGGAATGAAAATGCAAGGGACTTTCGTCTAACAGAAGTGTTGGGAGAAGCATTTGTCGGTTTGGAACCCAACTTTACTCTTCGCTACGCAACATGCTTCGAGTATTTCTATACCCTGGATGCCTCAGTTCTTGACTCCGCACGGCTGCTCCTAGACCGCACTCACCCTGATGCCATCCGCGGAGGCTTTCTAATCCTCAGACGCTATGACGGAGAGAGTCGGTATCTGTTTGAACAGGTTGTTTCAATGGCGGACTTACCCTGACATCCCTGCAATGGAGTAGAACACTATGTCCCCCGTCTCTTCGCGAGGCAGTTAGGCATGGCTCAAATGGTTCCATTCCCTCCCGTTGAGAGTCTGAACCTATTTTCTTCATGGCGGCGCCCCATGGTTCCCGTCACTGACACCAATCCTGGGCACCAGCCCCAGTTTCAGCTGCAACCTACCCTATTTCCTGTGATAGCCAGTGAGAGTATCCTTCGCTGCTTTCGTGTCGACAAAGCTTATCCCCAATGGTGGAAAAAGATCAATTCTGGCCAGTGGGAGCAACGATCACGAATCATCTTTCAATACATCTTCCAGACGGGGCTCAGAAGATACTTATAGGAAGATCCTGAGGTTCCCGGTGATGAGGACTTGCTGCGAACAGTTATTCCAAATGATGTCAGAATTGTTCCCTCAAGGGTATAATCCTAACTCTCCTTAGAACTCCCAAAGTCCTATACCAATATTGATTAAAAAACGCTAACCGATTCATGTTGCAAGTTTTTCAGAACACAGCTGGTGCTTCCTCCTCTCAAGGCCGCAAACGAGGGAGGGTAATGGAATCTGACAACGACGAGGATGATCATGACGCCATAGACTTCAACCTTGTAAGTTTTCATCCCTATTTGATTTTCTTTAGAGCTGTTGCCACCTTCGCCACTAACCAATGCCTGTGACCCTCAGCTGATTCAGAGGAGAAGGATAGCTGCCTCAAGCACCTCTGCCTCGCTCGCGACTGATGTAATACCGCGTGCATCAACGAACCAGGTCAACCCTGAGCCAGCGACTGGGACCAACAACCCAGAGACCGCAATTGAGGTAAAAAGAACACCCTATTTGTTCTAACTGGCGATCCATTCATGAACCACTTTGACTGATTCTTACCTGATTTGTAGGTTTGCGAGAACCCAACCTCACCATCTCTGTCTACCCTTCCAACTGTTGCCACCACAATGGAAGACATTGTGGTAAGTAGTTAAACACACTGTTGCCCCCCAAGCAACACTTTGTTGTTTGCTAAGATGTAATTCATTTACCCTATGTTGATCGTCTGTGAATCAATGATATCCTTCATGGTCTCTAACACAGGTTCATGTTAACGCTCAGTCGCCTACCATAGAAGTCGCGACTGCTATCCACCAGGCTGTGGTCGTGTACAGAGAACCCATTCAAGCTACTCCTCCTATCCCGGTGGCGAGCACTCGGACCTTGGAACCACAAACATTAAACAACCCAACGACAGTACTCTCCCACTCCTATTCGACTCAAATTCTGGAGAATGCGGTAGGAGATAAAGAAGGTGTGACCAGCTCTCATCAAAAAGGTGAAAGTGTGGAACGTCCCCTCGCGAATGCGGCCTCAGTGAGCCCTGATGTTGCACCACAACCCCTTCCAGGAAACAATGTTCCTTCTTCTCAATCTGATGGGGTAAAACCCTTAACCACATCCTGGTTTATATGTTTTTGTTCCCCTTTGTAAACACTTAACTGTCTTATTAATTGTTCTTTACTCTCTGTAGGTTGTGGCAATCGCGACTACTTCTAGCCCGCCAATTGTGCTAACTGTTGGAGCCTCTGGATCCACACCAGCTGTTGATCCATCAGAGAATCATCCTAGTCCATCTCTGGAAGATCTTCTAGATGATATGCTGGGTCTTGCCAGCCCCTTAATATCCCTAGAGTCTCAAGAACTCGTCCAGGCCCGGGCACAACTTGCGGAACTATCTTCTGAAGATCTAACTGATCCAACTCGCCTGGCTCAGGTGAAAGATGCCCTTCGCTACCTCAAGCTACACTCACCTGATCCCAGCCTAGTAGCGAAGGTTGAACATGCATTGAGCACCATTCTATGCCTCATGGCAGAATGCCAAACTTTGAGGAACCAATCTCATAGTCTGTCGCAACACAATGCTGATGCTAGACACTTTATTGCGCAAAGCCCTGCCCAACTTAAGACCAAGCTTCAGCATGTCAAGACCAGCCATTCACAACAAATGAGTGCATTGCGGTAACAAATAGCGGAGCTTGAAGCTGAGCAAGCTAGGGAACTCAAGGCTGTGGAGGAAGAGATAAGAAGTACCGTACCCCAGATATATGAGCGCAAAAGGCAACTGGCGGCCTCTGAGGCTGAAGAAAGGAGGATCAACAACCTGATATGCGAGAAAGCCAATGATACTGGCAAACTTCTCCTAGATATCCGCCTTGTTGGACATAGAATGTAATTTGAACATCAAAGTATTTTAGTAGTAAGAATTGCAATTTATCTCTGTTTGCTCACCCTACTTGAATCTCCTTGACCCGTCAAAAACCCAAATAAAGGCCCATGGCCAGAGCCCAACTCAATTCACCACCGACCAAGTTTGCATGCAAACTCTCGAAAATAGGAGCAATCAATACTGGAAAACGCACAAATCGTTTCAGTTTGACCACTATTGCTGCAATAAATCCCGGGCGCGATCTCCAAATCTGTATCTCCAATCTCAGCCCTTGAATCCAAGTTTCTTCTGCTATAAAACGAAACCCTAAGGAAAGAACACACAACACTCTCTTCCGCAGCCTCTAACCATGTCTGCTCCCTTTCTTCCTTCGAAACCCCTTAGGTTTCTTAAGTTTCATCCCCCAGACTTGCAAGCTCAGTAGCAATCCTCTGAGAGTCTTATTCTACCCTCAAATGTGAGGTGGGAGTCTTATTCCACCCTCACATCCTCCCTTCTTTGTAGTTCAGCACTAGGGATCTGCCCTGCATTAAGGGTTGTTCCTAGTGAGTAATATCCTCCAATCTCCCTTCTTTGAAGGAACATCAGGAGAAGTGTACAAATCAAAGCTCTGGATCCCTCATGCTACCACCAGTTTTCCAATTAGAACATATGTTTGGCATCAAGCTGGTTCCAATCGGCCTTCAACTGGTGCAACTTAATCTCGAGTTTCTCGCGGTGGTGGGATGAACAGGAAAAACCGCGAAGATCTTTCCACCTAGCATAGATAGTATCAGAGCTTGTTAAAGCTCACATGTAATAGTATAAGTCTTGTATAAAGTTTCTGGCCACAAAGCCATATGAATAAAACACAACTTGTTTCATAAAAACACTTATATTGTTTCATTGCTGCGTACCAAAAGTTACAACCAATTCTGGACCACACTGTATGGCAAGGGATCTTCTATCTTTGAAATCTTTCTATAATCATTATGAGGACGTACATAAGAAACAACACATTCCGGTATATAAGTTGGATAAGAAACTCCTTGATCGATCGAATTAATGGGGCTACTTGAGGAACTTACATTTTGCATGAAGGATTGTTTTTGTACGTGTTAATATACTCATTCCTAATTTCCTATACACATTCTAAGCATAATACTTAAGTACACGATTTATTCCCTCAACGTACTGAATCCATTAACGTACTTTTATATATCTATAAACTAATGCAAATGATTCGTGAAAGCTCCTGTTGGGTACGTAAAGTGACGTGCCTCCTGCAAGAGAGCAAGACTTAGAGCTATGATTAGCTCGTTAGTCGTGGTTAGAATGTTTGTGATGCAAGAAAGGGTTGACATAGTATTATGGCTACAAGAAATCAAAATGTGTCCCGCGGTATCTCCAATATTTGCCAAGTGTATCCCGGTTGTGTTTTGCTCCATTGTATTCTGCCGCCGCTTGCATCGATTTGAGTTTTGGGATTATGTTTTTTGTCTTTCGAATATTGATGCCAAACTAGAAGCTAGGTCTGGGTCTTCTTCCTCATCTCCTACATTACTCCTATATATATAGACACCATCATTCTGTTTACTTCCTCATCTGCCACCGCTTTCTCTCTTTCTCTTCATCTGCATAAATGCATTTACCTCAAACAGCTAATCGGAGCAGCCGTATACGGTTGTTGTCGTATCACTCTTCTAGATTGCAGTAATGACCTACAGTATTGGAATTTGCAAATGCAGATGAGGTTCAATTCGGGTTTGCTATTGTATAATATATAGAGATTCTTTATAGTTCATGAAGACTCTGAAGTGATCGCTTAGGAAGTGATTTAATTGGTAGCACATGGTATGTACCCAAATAACTCTTCTTAAATTCCTTAAAATGCCATGTAATAAAAACGTTCGCATGTATTACTTCTTTTCGAACATTAGTGATTGATTATTACCAAATCTGCTGTAATAAATACGGTATATATACTTGCCTTCGTTTCCAAACCATTTAAGGGAATCTAGCTACAGTTCGACTGTAGTCATTTAGTCGCATAATTCATAACCTTCATGCTTACCAAAACACAAAAGGAGAGGCTGAGAAGAAGAATTCTTGACGATTCAGATCTCATAACTTCAGTGAAAATGGAGAGCCAGAACGAGACTTCGAGTCCGAACTTGTCATCATCCGCAGCAGTTGAAGAGTTTCTCGAGCAAAAAGGAGTTGCATGCAAATGGTTGCCTAGGCTTGTGGCATGGGAGTCAGGTCTCCTATGGAGTTTATCAACTTCATCAATCATTATCTCTATAGCCAACTATATGCTCAGCTTTGTCACTCTCATGTTTTGTGGCCATTTGAGTCCATTGGAGCTTGCTGGAGCCTCCATTGCTTGTGTGGGAATTCAAGGCCTTGCTTATGGCATCATGGTATGCACCCCAGATGTTATTCCTTATAATGTTATGTTTTTGGATCTGTGACAAAAGGCTTTGTCTTGTAAATTATGAAAACAATACCTATTATTCTACATAATCTGAGCACTTGATTTCTGGCTTTGAATTGCAAGTTGGGAATGGCAACTGCTGTGCAAACACTGTGTGGACAAGCATACGGAGCCAAACACTTGGGAGCAATGGGGATCATATGCCAAAGAGCATTCATACTGCATTTAGGAGCAGCAATCCTCCTTACATCTCTATATTGGTGGTCAGGACCAATGCTTATAGCTATAGGACAATCACATATAATAGCAGAAAAGGGCCAAATCTTTTGCAGGGGTTTAATCCCTCAACTCTATGCATTTGCCATAAACTGTCCCCAGCAAAGGTTCCTTCAAGCACAGAACATAGTGAACCCTTTGGCAATCATGTCTGTCGGAATTTTACTTCTTCACACTCTCCTCACTTGGTTGGTGATTGATGTTGTGAAATTTGGACTAATGGGAGCTGCTCTTACTCTCAGCTTCTCTTGGTGGTTGCTTGTAATTGTATCTGGAATTTACATTGTTCTGAGCCCCAAGTGTGAGAAAACTTGGACTGGCTTCTCTAGCAAAGCCTTCAGGGGAATTTGGCCTTATTTTAAGTTCACCGTTGCCTCTGCTTTCATGCTGTGGTAGGTCTACAATCTCCCTCTTAAGTTCTACTTCCTTTTGAATTTATTTCAGATACATGTTGGACTGATCAAATCATTTTGATGTAGTTTGGAGATATGGTACAGCCAAGGGCTAGTGCTACTGTCAGGGCTCCTCCCTAACTCTACAATCTCCCTAGACTCCATTTCTATCTGGTAAACCTTTTATTTGAACAATCTATTAAGCATAAGTTCCTATTGTAATCTGACATTGGTATTTAACTACTTTACATGTGCTGATATGATGCAATTGCAGCATGAATTACTTGAACTGGGATATAACATTTATGTTAGGCCTAAGTGCAGCTGCCAGGTTCGTGACTTATCTTAAGAGATGACAATTATTCCTTGGCAAAACAAGTTTAATAAATTACTGGATTATGACCGAAACTAGCCTCATGCAGTGTTCGAGTCGGTAATGAACTCGGGGCAGGTCATCCAAAGGTGGCCAGATTCTCAGTGTTTGTGGCCAACGTGACCTGCGTCCTGATTAGTGTAGTCTTCAGTGTGATTGTACTGATCCTCCGAGTTCAGCTAAGCAAGCTCTTCGCGAGCGATGCCGAGGTCATCAAGTCAGTGTCGGATTTAACTCCACTGCTTGCCATCTCTATGTTTCTGAATGGGATTCAGCCTATACTCTCAGGTATTCATTTATGAATTAAAAAAAAAAAAACAGGTCTTGAAACTCTAACGATTATCAGTTCTAACTCTGAACGTGTGCAAATATTCAGGAGTGGCTATTGGAAGTGGATGGCAAGGTGTTGTGGCTTATATTAACTTGTTCTGTTACTATTTCATTGGTCTTCCAATTGGGTGTGTTCTTGGCTTCAAACTTAGAATGGGAGTGGCAGTAAGTTAAATTTTTTACCATTCTCCTCGATTAAGTTATTTCTTTGAGACTCATAACAGAATACGATGCATCTTTTACAATCTTTTTTCAGGGTATTTGGTGGGGGATGATTATTGGAGTTTTCTTACAAACAGTAGCTCTAGTTGTCCTCACTGCCAGAACAAACTGGAATGCTCAGGTAAATTAAAGTTCAATATATGAAAAATGTCACCTATCCAAGATTATGAGCATATAGTGAAGAAATTAATATATGCTTTTGTAGGTTGAAAAGGCAGCTGAGCGATTGAAGAAATCTGCGAATGAAGAAAACTTAAGCTTATCACTTTAGAGGTGTTCAAAGTACAAACTTCATCTCGCCCGGTATCCTGTGGTGTAATATGCTCTTTGTTAGGAGGGTTCAACAAAATTTAGGTAATACATGTGTTTTCCCTGTATAGAACCAGCAAGATGGTGACAATTTACGGACAAGCTATCATTGAAGAAATATTGTAGGCAGATGTATCGCAGTGCAGGAAGGATGTACATGAAATTGAAGGGAAAGAAAAAGAAATGGGAGTAATTCATATACTCTTATTTGTCCTATCAACAAGTTAAACAAAATGGAAAGAGAGGGAACATATAATTATGCAAAAAAAAAAAATTAATATTGCGTAATTAAACGGTACATTGTAGGATCTCAGCCAGAAAGCCCTATTCAAAGACAATGATCTATTTCCACTCTACACTACAGAGTCCAAATTATCTATCTTATCTCAATCTTTTTTGGAGTGAATGCCAGGAAAACCAGGATGAGATAAATGGTAAACTATGGATTCAAATTTCAACCTTATGCTGATGTGAAGGTCAAGAATTAAGGAATAGAGAAAAGGTACTTGTTCCACCTTTTTTATTCCAGGTGAACCAGCACATATTTGCTGCCATCATCTTCGTGGCTGCCATTACCACTTCGGCTAGTGCTATTCTGGCTTTGAATGTCATTACCAGTGCGGCTCATGCTATCTTGTTGCTGGCTATTGTGGTCATCATTTCCCTCCTGAGACAATTCACCACAAAAACTTCTATAGAACTGCAAAACCTTAGGGTGCACCATTATTTTCCAGCAATCAAATCCAGATAAATACAGGCCTTTCAAGCTTCGTACACGGGAAAGAGCAACATAAACCATTCCATTCTCAAAAGCTTTAGAGAGATCAGTATGAAGGCGGTCAAGAGTCATACCCTGACACTTGTGAATACTTGAAGCCCATGCCAATATTAGAGGCACCTGCTTCCGTTTAGCGACAACCTTATCCCCCTCTGTCACAACCCATGTTTCTGGTTCAATCAACAGTTCTGGCCCTGAATCAAACTTGACTATCGGTAGAGCAGCATGGCATATGCCTGTTAAATCCTTATTTGCAGGCGCATAAAATCCCTGAACCGTACCAGTAGCACCATTCACTAGGCCACGCCAAGTATTCAAATTCTTGACCAACATCACCCTCGCATTTTTACACAATATAACTTCCTTAGGGGCTATTCCCTGTTCTAGCTGTGGTTTCCTAGACTCCTCACCACTATCAACAGCTGTATAGACAACAAGTTTATTGCCTAAGCTTTTCAATCTACTTGCATTCACTCTATTCACATCTTCAATCCTTGGATAGAGTTTTACCACAGAAGTATCTGGCTCACCCTCGGAGCAACATTGTTCAAGAAACTTCAAGTCTTCAGGGTTACTCTCTCCTCTTCTTATCCCATTAAGTAACTTGATAAGCTGAGGGTCTGATTGGCGAAACACCTTTGTAAGATTAACCTGCAAGTCAAAGCTAGAATTCCAACAATCGGCTTCAAATGCAAATTCTTTTCCCCCTAAGTTCTTATGTGGTTTAATGGGAGGCAACTGAAAGAAATCCCCACTCACAACAATCTGAATCCCACCCCAACTTGTATCAACTTCTCGTATATTTCTGGCAATATATTCAAGGCTCTCAAAAAACTCAGTATCCACCATGCTAATCTCATCAATGACCAATGCCTTAACTTTCAACCACCGCTTGTAAGCCTTGTTATTGAGGACAATCCTATGCAGCAAAGTCTCTCTATCAGCCATTGGATATCCAATACTGGCGAAAGAATGAAGAGTCTGCCCCCCAATGGCACAAGCCGCAACACCAGTAGGTGCTGTGACATAAACCTTAGAGGCTCCATGCTGCTTTTTCAACAATTTGATAACATGCTGAACCAAGATTGTTTTTCCAGTGCCCGCCGAACCGGTAATGAACACAGATTTCCCCTCAGAAATGGCAGATATGATTTGTATCTGCTCATCAGTCCATTGAACTTTGGTTTTTGTGTTCTCAATTCCTCCCTTCTTGGGTTTGTCTTTGGTTCTATATCCATCCTGAGGCCATTTCTTGCTTTTGTAACTAACTTTTGTGCTGAAATTTCTGTGTACAGACTCTACTAAAGCTAAGAGCTTCTTACCCAGTATCATATCCCCTAAACTACCTTCTGGGTTCCCAAGGTTTTGCCTAAACTAGGCTTATACTCAAAGACTCACAGACAATGATAGGTAGCATCGACTACATAATGCAATATACTTCATCTATAGGAAACAAAAACAGTGTGTGATGAAAGGAAGAAAGATGGGAAATTTACCTTTCATGATGCGTTTGGAATCTGGGTTTAGAGAAAGTTCGATACTTTCTTTCCCGAATTGGTGTATGAATCAGACCCAGATAATAGTATCCCTCACGTTCGAAATGGAGGCATCTCTTTATTTGCAACTGGAGAGCTCTCCCTGTATTTGCAATCCTTGGGCTTTTGTTTTTTTCGTTCTGGGCTTTTATTAATTATTACTTTGATTTAAAGTGTTCTTATCATTCTCAAACGTGAGATCTATGTTGGCTATGTTTCATCTGAAAATACTAGTGTGGCATGTATTATGCACATAAAACAATTTCAATAATTTCATTTACAAAAATGAAATCAACATTATTCTAGTTTAGTTGATTCCTCTTTGATTGGAATTTGAGAAGAAGAAATCACTCGGTATTGTTGATAGAAGTGAAATGACAAGTCTCCATTTTTTTTCTTTTCTCAAAAAGAAAAAAAAAGGTCTCCATTTTTTCTTTTACATTTCACGTATAAATCCTTCTTTTCTCAAGTATTAGTTACTATTCGTTAATCAAACACTTCATGATCTAATTATGTATTTTTTTAACCATCTAGCTGTTTTCTAGTTCATCAATTGTTATTTGGTTGAAATTTACATAACAAGATATAATATACAAGACTCGATCACTAATATCATTGTATCATACATGGATGCACCTACAACACTAAAGCCGTTCTCAATCATATATAGATGACTCTATATCATTATATGATTTATATATATCTCCCTTCCTTTATAATCCATGGTTGGAATCTAGTAATTACTAATTACACTAAAAATGAGTACGGAAGTAACTACTGATGCCTTTCGATTGTTACCGTGCTAAAAAGAACAGGTATATATGCATGTCTAAAACCGTCTGGCCAGTCGATCTCCTAACTCTCAGATGAACGCCCACATTATATTGTTTCATGTTTCAACCCAAGAAGTGGAAATAAATCTCATCTAGTTGCTATTGTATAGTTAAATCGATTTAAGATCGCAATAACCATATAGGTTTCAACCCTAGTGGCCCGAAATCTCATCTAATTTAGCTACGCACCGGAATGAACCCTATAGATGTAGCTAGCCAAGTGATCATGGCACTGAACGTACATTCGCGCGGGATATAATTAAGACCACCACTTCTGAGATCGTTAATTTGTTCTTTGAATCATATATATCTGTATAGCGATGAGCTAGCCATCATCTGTACGTGTATAGATACGATCTCCTTTCATAGTTCCATGCATCCCTTCTTGCTCTTACTGATCGAGTATCTCCGATATCCCTCGTCAGTTTCTATATGAGAGAGAGAGAGAGAGAGAGAGAGAGATGCTGATCGTGAAAAGGGTAAAGAAGGAAAATATGATCGGTTTTTTCTGTGGATGAGGATGAAAGTGAACTGAAAATTGACCGTAACTGGATGCTGCAGCCTGCAGGTACTATTACAGAGACCGTGCCAAATGGTGAAAACTGCCTCATTGATTATTAGTTTGCTTTGTTACTACTATCTGACGATGGAGTACATAAATAAGTGTCTGCAATCTGCGCCTGCATCATAAGCTTACAAAGATAGTACTACTGCTGCTGCGAGCTTTTAACTTCAAACCTGTAGCTACCCAGCTATACAACATATGGATCGGATTCATTATTTAACCCAGGTAGATGATGATCAATGATCCAGCATATATTAGTTTAGCTGGGTTTGTTTCTTTGCTCTTGGCTATGCAATTTATGCAAAGATTGTTTGTTGGAGTTTGGACTAGTCGATCTGTTCTCTCTGAAAATCAAAACTATTCAGAAGCTGAAATTGGGGGGAAGGGGACAACAGAGGAGACAAAGGATCTGGGTTTCTGTGCATGGTCTAAATTTGGGTACGTAGCCTCAGCTTGCTTTTTCCACTTACGTGCAAGTTGGGTCGGGGGTCCTTTTTATCAATTCATTTTCAAATCCTTGAAATTTTCAACTATGTACGTTTGTTCGGTCTCGATCTCCAGTTAAATTACAGGTACCCAATAAACACATTCAACTTTGTATGGGATTCCACGAACAGTCTATCTCGCTAGGAAGGTTTTCATTTTTCCAAGTTTTTGTGTGCCCTTAAAATCAAACTAACCACATATTGACATATATTCTCTTTCTTCATAATAGTCGATCAACCAATTAACCATATATGCTTCTCGTGCATATACATGCATGCAAAATTTTTGAATGTGTTTGTTGTCGATTTCACTCTACTGTAGGTCTAAGGGGTTTGTTTATGGTGTCCAAAGTAATAATATACACCTGAAACTACGTGGTTGATAATTAATTTTATTTTTTCATACTCATGTATAATGACGATTGTATAATTCGGAATGCATAACATGTTCCAGAGCACTATATAATTCTCCTAGTTTCTAGAGTGTGTGCGTGTATACAGTATACAATGCATGCCCCTTTCATCTACAAAAGAAAAAAAAGTATACGAGGGTTAGTGGATTATATTTCGATCGAGTACTGCTGATATATCTTATCGAGGGCTTAGCTTGGGAAATCCTTCGAGGTTTCGACTTTCGACGACTATGACGTAAAGCCTGTTGACAGTCGTGTGCGCCAAATCGCATGAATCATTAATAATGACTATGCTCATACCAAATCCAACCTAATTATGAAAATCTAACTTCCTTTTGATGAACTTTAATTAGATACTGAAGTACTTTATATGTGGACGGACGAATGATTACTAATTGCTAGCGAGGGTTAAGTGCATGCGTCCATATATATTGCGTTACTAAAAGGTTAAGGACCTTACAGTGTATTGCTCATCTAAACAAACATGTTATCATTTTCTCCAATAAGGCAATAAGTTGAGACATGGACGAACCAGGATTCAAAAGTGAGAGAGACTACATTTATTTTAAGTATTACAAGAAAACTACATATCCACAAACTACTTAAATTGTGCTCTTCGGTTACTTAATGCATAAAACTCATCTATAACCAAATTTGAATCAATAGAATCGACAATTTCTCTTTCAATATAGACTGTCATTAGATCTGCAAGAAAATCATCACTCATCTTGCTTCGAAGTCGGTTCTTAATAAGCTTCATAGCTGAAAACGTTTTCTCTATTGTAGTTGTAGAAACATGAAGAGTTATCACAAGACGAACTAGTCTCTCAATCAATAAGAATGGTGTCCTTGTCTTAACAAACTCTTAATATAACTTAGAAAGGGTACATAAATCTTGAAATTCTGAAAGTTCAGATAAATGGTACTCAAAGTGCTCCAACAGGTCTTTTAGATCATTCACATCAGGCATATCATTAGGATAAAACTTCTCAGCCAAAGAACATATTTTATCAATGTCAAATGATTGAAAATCCGATTTAGGATCCAATGTTGAATTAAGAATCAAGAGCTCCCTTGATTGCTCATTGAATCTACTGTTTAGTTCCATAAATTGAAAATCAATCACATTATTGAATATTTCAACACGATAATAATGCTCAATAGTGACACAATTTTGTTGTTGACAGGGATGATTCATACCTTCCATATGACGAGCACTAAAATTTGGAGTACCAATGGAATGTGTGTCACAAAATGATACAACATTAGCGAATAAATCAGCCCAACCATCTTGTCTCAACTTTTGAAGACAACCTTTTGTACTAGAAACCATATTCATAGCATTTATTATTTTTTGAGACTGTTCTTGCAAAGACTTACAAAGAGCATTTGTGATTCTCATAGTTTTATCCAATAACAATAGACAAAACACAAAATCAAATTATCTTAGAGCTGTACAAGCACCCAAAGCTTGTCCACATATTTTTCCATTGAGTCCATCATCCCTCATGTTTTTCAAAACTGAACTAGTTGAATTATATAATTTCATCAAGTTCTTGATAGAATAATACCTTGAACTCCACCGAGTAGCTCCAACTCTTTGCAAATTACATGTCTGATTAGCTCCCCTTCCTGTTTCAAGTTCCCCATCAGCAATTTGTTCCACAACTTTAATTTTCTAAGCAGATTTCAACTCAGAAACATGCTTAGCAGATGAGTCTACAACATTAATAATGTTAGTAAGCATTTGAAAGAATAAAAAAACAACTACTACATCTTTTGCTGCAGTATTTAAAGGAAGATATGGGCGATGTGCAAAACAGTGTACATAATATGCATATGGACACTTCTGCAAAAACAAAGTTTGCAATACATTCCACTCACCACGCATGTTGCTATCACCATCATATCCTTGGCCACAAAAATTTTCAACTTAAAGATTATATTCAGTAGAACACTATTAATCTTAATCTTAAGAGTTGCAACACAAGTATCACCAACACTTACCACATGGAAGAATCGTTCACAAATGAACCCATGAGAATCAAGAAATCTTTAGATAATTGCCATTTGTTCTTTATTAGACTCATCAAGTGATTCATCGACAAGCAAACAAAACTTAGCCTCACAAATCTCTTCACAAATTTTTCTTCTAACTCTATTGGCAAAAATACTCATAATTTTGTTTTGAACTTTTGGTGAAGTATAAGTAGCATTTCGAGGGACATTTTCTAAGATGAACTTTGCAACTTCCTCACTCATTTTCCCATATGACTCCATTGTCGCAATAACACTTTCACGATTAGAGGAATCAACAGATTTATCATCACCTCTAAAAACAAGTGCTTGTTCTGCTAACAATCTTACGGCCTCTATAGTAACCTTGAGTCGCAACCGATTTTGCTGTATCAATTATGGTGGTTGTGGATTCATGACTTTATCAATATGACTACACACATTTAAATGAACATTTGGAGAGCAAGTCTTCCCTACATGCATGCTTGTTAAAGGCACATTTGTCTCCACCAGCCTTTCTTCAATTGTTGAACCCAACAAAAGTGAACATGACTACCTGTTACTGCTAGCAAAAAGAAACCATGGTAAAAATAAAATGCTTTGTCATATGCATCCGAGTACTCAAGTTGAAGATATTTATCAAACCATTTTGCTTTAAATCTGCGATCTTGAACCCCACAACCATGTGTTGGATACTTTTCTAATTTTGATTGATATGGACCAGCAAGTATATATTTTATCCGAACCTCATCTCGGTCATTAATTGGATATGACAAGATAGAATGACGCTTTCCTGGATCACGCTCAATGTGATTAACATCAAATTCATGAGACTGCACTCTCACAAAATTAGAAAGTTCAGGGGCTTCAAGCTCAACCGAACAAGGAATATCATCAATCACAACATCATCCTTTGATTTCTTTTGAAAGTATACATCTACTTTCTTCTATATTTTGGATAGCTTAGGATTTTGAGTTTGATCAGTCATTAAAAACACCTAAAAGCAAAACAAAAAAGCATAAAGATTATCAATCTCACTACTAACTCATTACTAATCTGCAATAAACTAAGTAATCTAATCCAAATGATAAAGAATTCATCTCTCAAACAAAAACACAATAAAGAAATTGCCACTGTCTTGGGTAATTGGACACTATATATTAATAATAATAACTCAATAACATTCTCTAGGATCAATGAATTTGATCACCCAAATAAAAAAATCCCCAATTTTGATCTAATTTCGTCAAATAAATTTAATATTAGAAGAAAAAATAATTGTAATACCTTGATTAGGAGAACTAGGAGAAGATCTGAAGAGGTTGAATTGTTGATTGTTGAGGAATGAGGACTTCTCTTGAGAAAGAGAGAAGAGAATAGCAAATTATAGGGTTGCATTGTGGTCTATGACAGTTTGCAAATTGGAATGAGAAGGGAAAAGAGAGAAGAGAAGCCGAGAAAAGTCAGAGAAGAGAAAAGAATGGGTTTTTAGATGGGTTAATTAAATGGGGTTTTTAGACTACATGTTGTTTTTTTCTTTTCAATGGGTTTGTGTATTGATCAATTGATCTCATATACAATTGTCTATACAATTATATATAGATGAAATTTGTTTTCCCCAAAATCTAAGGCGGGCTGCAGCTTACCTCAGCCCATCTCTTCGTCCGTGCTTGAGTTAAGATTTCATTTATCATGGTAAATTTCTATGCCTTTTATCGTACAATCAATCAATAAATCATAAAGTTGAATAGATCAATGGGGGGAGACTCCAAACCTTATTTGTTACATCAAAAGATATAAATGGCCATGGTGATCGGGTTTGTGACAGGGGACTGGTAGCTTCAAACAGAGACGGCGACGAGTCTTCTTCGATAGTCGGGGCAGCAAGAAAGCCAGGTATTTGAGGAGGTGGACACGGCGGGGATGTCGAATCAGAGTTTCCATGTGAATCAACAAACCTGGGTTAGAAATCCCGTCCTTTTCGGTAGGAATGTCCCAGCCGGGTCTTGAAAATTTTGGGCCTGGACCGGTCAACAAGCCCAATTTTACTATGGATGCATCTTTGGAAAAGTCATTGACGACTTTGACTAGGGCTAAAACTTCTTTTATGGGATTTTTGAAGTCTATTGGAGGGATTGTGACACCACCGAGCCTCAAGCGAGCCCATTCGACTATCGGCGGGCATAAAACCGATTTAACAAGGAAAACTAACCGAACCGAACCGAAAATATGATTTGGATAACCGAACCGAAATAATATAGTTTGGAGAATAGCGAAAACCGAACCGAAACCGGTTTAGATATAGTTTAGGTGGTTAAACCGATCGCTTAAAAACCGAACCGACCGAATTTAAATTAATTATTAAAAAATACTATATATATATACTATTAGTAAAAAAAATACATCTAAAATGCCTTCTAGTGCAGTGGTAAGGCGCAAGGTTGATATATATTTGGTTATGGGTTCAAATCTTAGTTTTGTCATTTTAATAATTTATTTCATATTCTAAATATATACACACTATACATAAATATTAACAAAATATATGTTTGTTGTAGTGGTTTGGGTGTTGTGGTGCACCTAAGAGGTTGGGATATCGAATCCTACCTCTGGAAAATTGCAAAAACATTTTGCATTCTGGTGTGGTTTGAAACCGAACCAAAAATTTTGTTAAATCAAAATATTCAGCCCGACCTATTCAAATTCGGAGATCGGTTTGAAAACTTAGGAAACTGTTTGAAATGTTTTGGATTCGCTTTGAGCCTAAAACCGACCCGAACCGATATATGCCCAACCCTACATTCAACCTCTCACTAGGCCAATTATGCCTATAAGCGACACATATCAAGCGACATATGTTGGGTTAAGTGTGGTTTGGAGGATTGTAGTAACATATCTTTCTATATATGTCGTCTCAATAGAGTCATGAAGTCAAATTAGTTTCGAATGAAAAATGGGCAATATTCATGCGACTTATATATGTCGTGTGAGTGTTGCTCTTAATTCTGGAGAAATTCTAAAGTTGACAAAAACAAAAGCAACAATCAGTCCACATTTATATGTCGTTTTGATATACAACATTCTTTTACCCAATTTTTAGAGGGATAATTTGACAGTTCTCCATCTCAAACTTGTTGTCTTAGAGTTTCTAGATAGGAAGACATGCATCTGTCACTTAATCATACAAAAAAATTGGCCCATTTTTTTGGAGAGATATTTCCCTCTCAAACTTGTTTACCTAGAGCTAATTAGTACAAAAACTTGTTTGCTAGATAGGACAACATATATGTGTCACTTAATTATATAGAAATTGGCCCCGTACGTTTTTTGGAGGCTCCCAGAGCTTGGTGCCCTAAAGACAAGTTGTTTAAATAAGTTGTATTAGATATGACGAGATATATATATATATATATATATATATATATATATGTCACCTTAACTTGTCCGAAAATTTGGCATAACTTAAATAAATAAAGGCATCGCATTCGAATTCACTTTAGTATAAATAAAAAACAGTGAAAACCCTAACTTCATTCACTCTCTCTCTCTCTCTCTCTCTCTCTCTCTCTCTCTCTCTCTCTCTCTCTCTCTCTCTCTCTCTCTCTCTCTCTTTCTCTCTCTTTCTTCTTCCATTTGATAGTGCCGAAAGCTCCAGCTCCGGCCATCATCTCATCAGCTCACTGCCATCACCTGATTCTCCATTCAAAACCGAGCAAACCCCTAACGAATCGGAGACATGCTCCACCTCCGAGCATCTCCGCCATCATCAGCCCAGGGGCTTCATCACTGCCTTCTTGACCTGGTCCCTCAAGCCCACCCCACTCTACCTCCGCTCCTCCCTCTCTTTCTTCGGCCACCTTGCAGAACTTGAGTGCGTGCTCGAGCTCTGTACCTCTGCAGCCTCCACATCGTTAACCGTCGTGGTTGACCATAGACATGGCTTCGATTCTGGGATTGGAATCTAATATTTCAGACCACGCGTTTAAGTTGTTTAGGGATTGTTGCTCCATTACTTACTTGAGGAATCGCAACGTTGAAGCCCTAGCTATTGTTGCTTTAGTCTAAACCATAAGGGAGGCCTAAGAGTCCAGAACCCTTCAGGTAACTTGATTCTCTCCTTTCTTTTTTCAATTATTGTAATTATTGAAGTGAAATCTAGGTTTGTTACTAATTGTGTTGTTATGGATGAATGGCAATTTGTGGTTGCTAATTTGTGATGAATTGGCGGTTTGATTTTGTAATATAGGAGATTTCAATTACGGCTAATGTAGCGCAGAAGGAGATTAGTAAGTACATCAAGATACTTGGAGAAGCTCCACATCTAAGTTAGCCTGTTAACAACAATTCTAGATCAGTTAAAATGTTGTGGCTCTACACTCTCCTCCAACTCAATACGTCTGCTCAGGTACTTATGTTTTTGTTCAGGATTTGGTATGTGAACTGTTGGGTGGTTATACATTACTTTGAGTTGAGGCTTCTTGTAACGACCCTAAAATTTTGAGCATAAAAACTCAAAATATTAAAGTCGTACAACACTAAAACAATCTCAACGAATCGAAATCGTTTAAATGCACAGCGGATCATTACTGAGTTCACAATACAACTCAGACAACCAATTATTACAAACCCAATTTATAATTCAACATTACATAAAATGGAAATGTAAAATCCTCACACAAGCTAGAACTAAATATCTTCAAGTCCTCTGAGCGGTCCGTCAATTCCCGCTAATCCACACCTGCGGAGTATCCACTATATCATCGAATTGGTGCACTGGGATTGTAAACACAAACCCGGTAAGCTTTACAGCTCGTATGAGTAAAAACAACAATAAAACTCGCATATCAATATATACGGAAATCCACAAAAACAACAAATATAAATGCACTCATGAGTCGATGGACGACCCGTCTCGTTGTCCAAAATATGAAAACGAAAGTGCTCATGAGAAATTGGGCAACCCTTCTGGTTACCCAAATGCATTTATAATACGAGTACTAATGAACGCTGGTACACATCTGTTACCCCTCACGTAGTACACCGCCGATATTGGGTAACCACCCGCTACCCAACATCCAAAACAATATGAGTACTCATGAGCCGATAACCACCCATTACCTCACATGCTGTACTCCGGCAGACAGACTAGAGCTCTAACTGTATCGTAACTTTCGCCCGGCCAAAGGCTAGGTTTCGACTTGCCAAACACGTACAATAATCTCACATCATATTGTACAAAAATCAAGTCTGAAGACAAATCAACATTTTAACAATTTCCATGTTAAAATCACGTACAATAATCACACATCATATTGTACAAATCAAAATCACATGCTCGATATACAATCTCGTCATCAAAATGACATCATCACGATAAAATCATAACAGTATATTATATAGCAAACTATATATATATGTACCTATTTACCATTTATACAATATATATATATAATCCGCTATATCATATACATATCATATTTCATAAACACGTCCGAAGACAAAACGTTTTAACAAACACCATGTTAAAATCACGTACAATAATCACACCTCATATTGTACAAATTAAATCACATGCTCAATATTTAATTCTCGTCATCGAAATGACCAATTCCAATAAATTCATAACAGTATATAATATAGCAAACTATATATATATGTACTTATTACCATTTATACAGTATATATGTAATCCACTATATTGTATACATGTTTGTCATTCATTATTAAATACTCTTGCAAAATATTGAATCACCGCGAGGGTAGATTCGTACTTATGTGAGATTTTACTCACCTTAACGAGTCGAGCGTAATTCCATAATTTCCGAAGATAATTCCTTTCCTCGCTTTATAGATCACCTTGAAAAGATAAGAAAATGATTTTAGAAACGTTTCGTAAACCTTTAAATGCCGAAACAGTAATAATCGGTTACTGTTAAGCAATTTTCGGTTTTACGAATTTACTGTGTACTATCCATGTATTTACTATTCATGTATTACTCTACAAATACACATCCAATACGTATTTCTGTACGAGTACATACTGTTTACGTATTTTTTTACGTTTAAATACTATTTAAATGTACATACTGTCTCAGTAAATAATCATTACTGAATTACCCTTCCAAAATTACTTTTTACAATTACTAAAAGTAATTTACATTTACATTTACATTTACCGTACGTAAATAAATTTTACATTTACCGTACATAAATCACCTTTTTACATTTACAGTACGTAAAAATAAATTACAAAATTACCATTCGGAAACACTGTTCACGCGCCACCTCCGACAGCCCGTGCGTGGGGCCCACACGCCGACACCACTAACGACGCGTATCACGCCACCGCCGCCCCATTTCTCTTCCTTTCTCCTCCCTCTTCTCCTCCACGGCCTCACGCCGTCTCCTACTCCCTCCACGCACGCACACGCGCCGCCTAAGGCGGCGGTAACCCCTCCTCCTCGATCTACTCCAATCTTCCACAAATCCATCCAAAAACACAACAACAACATCACAACAACTCGATTCAATCAACCCTTACCTTGTTTGAACCGTGGGGAGCACCGGAGAGGCTAGGCAGCGGCGGAGGAAATATGCATAAACTTGGCGACATCCTAGCGACTTCGCGACGACGGGGCACGAGCTGGCGAGCTGGAGGGTGGCTGTTGTAGTCCTTGCGACGACGTTGAGCTGGGTGGTGCACGTCACGGCGGCCCGGAGGGTGGCAGATCGACGAGAGGGATTTTCGGAGGGAGAGAGAAGTAGAATCGGGGAGAGAGAGAGCTGAGGGAGGCGGGTGAGAGGTGAGAGAGTGTGGTTTCCAGAAATGGAAACCCTAATCAGAAAAATGTCATTTTTATACTCGTTTCCAAAATCGGAAATTAACTTCCGACGCTAATAACTTTCACGTACAACCTCCGATTCGAACGTGTGAAGCGTCCACGAACTCGTATCGACGAGCTCTACAATTTTCGTGAAGGAAGTTTTCACAACCGAGCGTCGGAATAAAAGTCGATATATTCGTTCGGAAACGTAACGTTTTTTCTAATTAAACGTTCCGAGAACGTTTCCGTTTCCGTTTCGTAAAATCGCAAACAATCAAATTCATTTTAATTGAATTTCACAACTTTATAGAATTCAAATCAAACTAAATATTGTTTTGAAAAATAGGGTTATTACATTTCTAGCATGAGGCTAGTTGTTATTTGGTTAGATGGTTGTTGAAGGAAATATTTATGACATTGATTACGAGTTTCTATATATGTTGCAGACTGAATGAGTATTTTGGGAACTTTTTTTTCACAAAATAAAACTATAATTACAATTTCTCAAGCATATTGAATTGGAGGGAAAATAATATAGTATGTTTAGAATTATGAAGGAATGGATCATATAGTGCATTTGGAGTTTTCCCTACAATGCAGTCGTTCTGGATTTTCACGTTTGCTCTTTTGGTTTATCCATACTTTTCTTTTCTTATTATAATACTATGTTTCTAGTAATATTTTTGATCGACTTCTTCAATACAATAGGGGTTGTTGGGCCTTGAGATGTCTGTCGATTCTTGGAAGGCTTCATTTATGTTTATCAGATTGTCATGCAGCCAACCAAATAGACTAACAATAGTTTCCATACATGCTGATAACCATCAAAAATAATTTACTTTTCACTTAATCATCTTGATCACTATTTTGTTGTTCCAAATTATATATGACATCAAGTTCAACTTTGACGTTGAAGAGTTGAGGAAGAGGATTGGCTTAGATTATGATCGTCTCTCTCGAATGTCTATCGTTGAGGAAGCTTCTATTAAGGTACCTCTAGAAGCATCATAAATCATACTTCATGGTGTATATATGAGTTTGTGTTTCTCCTGGTAGTCTTTGTAAACTCTATATCTTGGGTCTTAGACCTACTTATTTTGTCAATTCATCAGCCAATTGTGTGATACTATGCATAATCATCTGATAAGAACCTTATATCAGCTTGTGACCTTTTGGAAGTTCTTGTATCCCATTGCTATACGAATTTATTGGTTTGAATTTGATTTGATATTCTTGTTAAATTGATTATCAAATACCATTAGATTAGTTAAGTCTCTTGATTGACTTTGATCTCCTTTAGTTATAAGCACTTCCTTATTATCATTTTTTTCCTGTTTGGTACATGCTGGGCTATAATTTTTGTTTTTATTTCTCGTATATATTAGAGATTTATGTTGCAACTGGTTCTTTTATCACTTATAAACAAGGAAATTTAATTGCATTAGTATTATCTTCAGTATTGTTACGGTTTCTGTGTTTCATCATACATAGGAACAATGATAATGCATGTGTTTTGTTTTGTAGACTGGCGAACAGTGGCATTGTTCACATCTGATCCCTGACATAACTGATACTAAATGTAAGACTTTGTAGGTTTCTAATTTTTTTATTGTTGAAGTCACTCTATTGTACTCAATTATAAAATTTGTGCAATTTTGTAACTTTCCACTAAAACTTAATAAGTTAATAGTGGTGGTACTACAAGCACTGAAGTTATGTGTTTGCATCAATCAATATGTGCAGGTTAATAACAGTTATGCGGAAGGGAGACTGACCTTGGCAATTGTCCTTAGTGGTAATTTATGTAGAGATTGTGGTATTGTATGACCTTTCTATATATTAGGTAACCAAATAAAACCCTTATGCGTTTAATGCTTTGAAACTTGTTGGAGTACCTTTTATGGTTTTGTCAAAGCCGATTAATGCTAATTCAATTTGTTATGATTGTCTGTTCCTATTCTAAATTCTAATTTATTGTACATAAATTAGTTTTAAAATTGGGTTTCTTCTCTTTTGCAGGTTAACCCTTATTTTGTAAGCAGCTTTCATATGTTAGAGATCTCATTAACAAAGTCTAGTGGACTACAAAGAAGAAGTAACCAGTGGGATGTGTCCAAGCATTTCCCTGTAACCGATCCTAAAATTTCGAGTATAGAACTCGAAATTTCAAAGTCGTTAAACACTAAATAATTTCAATGAAATCGAAATCATTTAAAATGCACAGCGGATCATTACAGAGTTCTCAATACAACTCAGAAAACCAATTATTACAACCCAAATTTATAATTCAACATTACATAAGATGGAAATGTAATAATCCTCGCAATCTCTCACAAAACTCACAAATAAATCCACACCAATCCTCACACACAAATCCACGCTAGAAACCTCACCACAAGCAGGATACGAACGACTTCGAGTCTCCGGAGTCGTCACTCAATCTCCACTAATCAACACCTGCGGAATTATCCCCTACACCATCGAATTGGTGCACCGGGATTGTAAACACAAACCCGGTAAGCTTATAGCTCGTATGAGTAAAATGAAAATATACTTCGCATATCAATATATACGAAAAATCACAAATCAACAAATATAAATGTCCTCATGAGTCAATGGACGGCCCATCTGGTTGTCCCAAAATAAATAGATGAAATGAAAGTGCTCATGACAAATCGGGCAACCCTTCTGGTTACACAAAAACATTTATAATACGGGTACTAATGAACGCTGGTACACATCTGTTACCCCTCACGTAGTACATCGCCGATATTGGGTAACCACCCGCTACCCAACATCCAAAACAATCTGAGTACTCATGAGCCGATAACCACCCGTTACCTCACATGCAGTACTCCGGCAGACAGACTAGAGCTCTAACTGTATCGTAACTTTCGCCCGGCCAAAGGCTAGGTTCCGACTTGCCAAACACGTACAATAATCTCACATCATATTGTACAAACATCAAGTCCGAAGACAAATCCATATTTTAACAATCTCCATGTTAAAATCACGTACAATAATCACACATCATATTGTACAAATCAAAATCACATGCTCGATAAAATCTGGTCATCGAAATGACATCATCACGATAAAATCATAACAGTACATTATATAGCAAACTATATATATATATATATATGTACTTATTTACCATTTATACAATATATATATAATCCACTATATCGTATACGTGTCATAATTCATAAACACGTCCGAAGACAAAACGTTTAACAAACACATATTAAAATCACGTACAATAATCACACCTCATATTGTACAAATTAATTCACATGCTCGTCATATAATTCTCGTCATCGAAATGACTAATTCCAATGAATTCATAACAGTATATAATATAGCAAACTATATATATAAGTACTTATTTACCATTTATACGAATATATATATTTCACTATATCATATACATGTCGTATTTCAATATTTAAAACTCTTGTAAAAATCTTGAATTCACCGCAAGGGTAGATTCGTAAATATGTGAGATTTTACTCACCTTATCGACTCGAGCGTAATTCCATAATTTCCGAAGATAATTCATTTCCTTGATTTATCGATCACCTTGAAAAGATAAGAAAAGAATTTAGAAACGTTTCGTAAACCTTTAAATGCCGAAACAGTAATAATCAGTTACTGTTAAACAATTTTCGGTTTTACGAATTTACTGTTCACCGAGTACTATTCACGTATTTACTATTCATGTATTAATGTACAAATACACATCCAATACGTATCTCTGTACGAGTACATACTGTTTACGTATTTCTGTACGTACAAATACTATTCAAATGTACGTACTGTCTCAGTAAATAATAATTACCGAATTACCCTTCTAAAATTACTTTTTACCTTTACTAAAAGTAATTTACATTTACATTTACCGTACGTAAATCACTTTTTCACATTTACCGTACGTAAAAATAAATTACAAAATTACCCTTTTCGGAAACACTGTCCACGCCGCCGCACGTGGCGGCACGTGGGGTGCACGCGCCACCTCCGGTAGGCCGCGCGTGGGGCACACGCGCCGATGCCAAACACGGCGCGTATCACGCCACCGCCGCCCCAAAACTCTCCCTCATCTCCTCCTCTTCCTTCCTACGGTCGCAGACCACCTCCTACACCTCCCACGCTCCCCCACGCGCCGCCTAAGGCGGCTACATCTTCCCCAAATCCATTCTCATCTGATCCCTCCAAATTGAAACCAAACCACCACAAATCAACAACAAGGCATCACAACAACCTAATTAAGCTAACCCTCACCTCAATCACGTTTTTGAATCGTCGGATCGTCGCCGGAGAGCTCGAGAAGTCGTCGGTGGAATCGCAGGATCTTCACGTCGTTGGTGAAGCTCCTGCACTGCGTGCTTGGGCGTGTTGACCTCGGGGTCGACTAAGGAGTGTCGCGCGGTGCTCCAGGGACCGGCGGTGAGGGAAACGGCGGCTTGGAGGCTGAGGTCGTGGTGCGAAGCAGAGGGAGGCTCGGGGAGAGAGAAGGAGGTTTCGATGGCGAGCTAGCACGTCGCAAGCTCGGGGGTTGGAGAGGAAGGTCGCGCGATCCTTTTGGGCACGGCGGTGCGGGCCACGGAGGACTGGAGGGCAAGATCGCCAACGAGGTAGTTCGGAGGGAGAGAGAGCTCGAAAGAGGAGAGAGAGCTCGAAAGAGGAGAGAGAGAGCTCGAGGGAGGCGCGGGGCGAATGAAGACGTGGGTTTTCTGAAAATGGAAACCCTATTTCACAAAGTTTCCTTTTATATCTCCCTCTAAAATCGGAAACTAACTTCCGTCGTTAATAACTTTTACGTACGACGTCTGATTCGAACGCGTGACGCGTCTACGAACTCGTATCGATAGGCTCTACAACTTTCGTGAGCAACGGAATAAAAGTCGATATATAAGTTGCGGTAACGTTATGTTTTTCAAATTAAACGTTCCGAGAACGTTTCCGTTTCCGTTTCGTAAATTTGCAAACAATCAAATTTATTATAATTGAATTTCACAACTTTATGGAATTCAAATCAAACCAAATATTATTTTAAAAATAGAGTTATTACATTTCCCAGTCCTTACAAAATTATGTTGCTGAAGTCGTTGGCTCTTATAGCTAGTTAATTAAGTTGTGACATGTTGTATCTACTTTTGGCACTTAAAATTTATATTGAATTTTAGGTGGTTAGTTTTTGAGCAACATATATATATGTTTTATAATGTGTACTTTTAAGAAGGCAAGAACGACATATATGTGTTATTTTCATCTGGATAAAAGTAGTACAAATTTTATGATATATGTCGTCTTTTTGATACTCAAAGAATACAAATGTGTGATCTAAATGCCAAAACAACAATACAAAATAAAATTATATGATGCCTGAACAAGACAACAATGACAAATATATGGAGAGAAATCACATGTTATAGCTTGTCGTATTAACAATCACACGACATATACATAAATAAAAAATGAGTTACAAGGACATTATGTGTCATTATGGTTGCACTACAACAACATATATATTACATTTACCTACAACTCAACAACACTTATCTGTCATCTACAATGCACAACCACGACAAATATATGTCACCTGTAACTCATTGAAGTGACGCTTATATGTTGCTAGATGACTTATTAATCAGCCATAAAAGAGCTTCAGGCAACCTATAACCTTCTGTCGCCTTATGTTGAAATCCACATATGTCGCTTAGTAGCCTGTTGTTGTGAGGGCTATTAGGCGACACAAGACTTTTTTTTCATATATATCGCCTGATATTACCTTAGGCGGCACATATTGATAGAGTGTTAATTAAAATGTCTATAATAAATTATGTAAAACACCATCGTTAGTATAGAATAAGCAGGGATCGTTCAGTCCGGGAAATTGAAAGGAACTCTAAACTTTTAGTGTTAACAAATAAAGGGGGGTTTGAGATTGAATATTAATTACTAAAATAAAACCTAAATTACTATTTACATGATCGACTTCTCTTTAACAAACTTAAACCAAATTTACCATTACACTACATAATTACAAGTTCGAACTTATCATGCATTCTAATTCGACCAATTACATACTTTATAGACACCAATATAATTAGAGCCTTAGCGGATCATCTAATCATGCAAAATTTCAATTAACATTTAGATTGACTTAGGACCTATTCTAAATTTGCATGTAATCGAATTCAATAACACTTAGAGTAGAAATCAAATAAGATTACATTTAAGCACCAAATTTTTGTTGGAGACATGTTTCATGTGTGGCGTCACCCACCGTGGTTTAAACTTTGAACGTTGAAGGACATCTTGATCATTGTTACACACCCACACTTAAAAAACTATCTCGTCTCTCTCGACCGGCCACTTCTCAATACTTAAATCTCAATAAGGTCTCTGGAGAAGACGAGACCAATACAAAGCTAAATTAATTAGGATTTACCTTATTCGCTGCTGATGAACTAGCTCTAAATACACGAAACCCTTGTTTCGATGAATTCGATCAAGTCCGATCCTTTGATGCATAGGGTTAAGCATATATACACACCTTGCCACTGCTAATTAAAGCTTCTTAAAATTAAAGACGCCAGCCACCAATAATATCTACACGATTACACGTACATGCTGAGAAGACGTAAAGCTTCTATATTACAACATGAAAGCAAAGAAAACGTAATCTTCCATATATACTTTAATTTTATACGTACCTAATTCTCTACTACATGACGTTGTGCAAGACTGCAATAGGTTTATGAAATTGACTGAGATGCCTGTACGCATAGATCATCAGATCATGGTTAGCGTTAGGTTAAATTTTCATCTAATAAATCACCTAATTATTACTTAATTATCTTGTTGTTTATTATTTTGGGTGAGAAACTGAGAATTAGTTTAGAAATCGGTAGTGACATCCTTTAGTATTTAGTGGTGCACCGCACGTACTTCCATGGCCGGACACCACAGCACGTGCGTCAGGAAGGAAGAGGACAGAAATAGAAAGCTGCTTCTGAAAACGATTAAACAAAAGAAAAAAGGCGGGAAAACTAGCCCTAATTTCTTGATGAGAAAGCGAAATTAAACAGTTAATTCCCACTTCAATTAGTTGCTCGATGCTCTCATCAGTCTGATCTGATTGAAGAAGAATCAGCTGCCTGTGAAAGTGTGAATGCCATATTATGATGAGATGTGATAGTTCCTTCGAACAGTATCTATACCTGCCGGTTAGTCGTACGAAGGAGCTAAATATCCTTGAGTTCATACGACTGATACGAGAGAGTACACTGGCTTATGAAATGATCCATCCCAGTTTAAGAAAATTACGACAACAATTCTTGAAATACCAGTACCTCGTTCATTCTACAATCCTGCTCATGCGTGTTAACGTTGTTATACCTCACTGTAGTTGAGGATGGATCGATCTCGTTGGGGCAACGATCTGCCGTGACTGTTTTACACGGCGGAGGTATATGGCCGGTTGTAAATGAACTTACATGTGTGGAGCTAGCTACTAATTAAAATCAGTTAACTTGAATTGGTTAGGTCAGTTAGGGGTATGGCTGCACTGATAGCTAGGGTATATAGTTCATCGTTGTTCTCCTGTAATTGTAGCTTTTCAGTAGCTTGTTAATTATGAGCTAAAAGATTGGATCGAGCTAGTGTGCTACATGCATTAGAGTGTACAATCAGTTGTTGAAGTACTCGAATCTCTTTGGGTTTTCAATGCTGCATCAATATATTTCATAAAGGCCTTCTTCCATTCATCCTATTTTGAGAGTTTACCACGACTTAATATTGGTGCTTGTTTTATTCTTCGATCCCTTATCGAAGTGCTGGTGATTTTCTATAGGCGTCCAGCGCGCAGCCGGGTAGTAGTCCTCCGATTAGGATAAAAAATAAGGTGTAGCGCGATCAATGTGGGTCTCAAGTAGATCAAACGATTCACAATAAGTGACAGTCTGTTATTTTAGAGCCCGCGTCTAAGTTACACACATACATGTTAAAAGAAGTAAAACAGAAAAAAAAAAAAAGGACAATGTGAATATTATACACATTATATATGTATACACAATTCAACCCATGTTAACACAAATAATAGAGTGCAAAATTTGAAGTAAACAAAAAATATTCTTGGGTAGAAAATAGAATACGATTGACATTTTGTTTAAACCGTTTACTTTGTGTACGTTTATATGTAATTAGCGATTATGTGCCAATAATAGTTTCAACTTTCAAGAGACTGTATATAGATACAGACACATATATCTTTGCAGAAAAATATAGTATCTGCAATGTTGTCGTATTGTTGTTAGAGGTGTTGTGTACAGCTGAGTTGTAGATTCTTCTTTTTCACTGGGTGATGGCAACGAACAGTGAAATGAACGATATGTATTCACCATTTAAAAAAACAAAAAATATATATATATTCACCTTTTTTCTTTTCAATTTTTCAATAAGTAGAAGCATGTAATTATCCGCGGGACAGATGTTTCCGGTAGGTGGGACCCACTTTTAGCTCGTAGTGGAGCGCCTGTCGCCATCATCACATGAATAAATATATCTCTACGAGTCTACGTATATATGTGGCAGGTCTATGCATGACTCCATTGCATGCATACATGCATGGATGTATGTATGTTATGGGAAGCATGATGCATGATCCTCTAAAGCAAGTAGGGTGGGGTCTCGTGGAAGGGAGAATAGATGCCTCTTTAAGAAATAGGGTTAGAGAAATCAACGGTCACCATCATGATCTTGCATGCCCCCCCATAGTGTTAAATCACTGTTCATCTACTTTGCTGCAAGTACGTACCGGAAGGCTCACTCTCCAACCATGTCAACACCGTACCATCTACTATAATTTCTCTTGAGAAAACTTCGATTACCTTGAATTTACATTGATACATAATCTAGAGAGCTATACGATTCACTTTCAAATTAGATATTTAGACAACGGATCTTCAGACAATTAAGTTCGTCGAATTCTTACAAATGAAATCCAAAAAGAACGATGATTCAAAACATACGATTAGATCGATATTAAGCGATTTTTCATGAGATCGAAATACTATAACATGCATACGAATCCAAATCAAAACAAGGTTTGGGAAAAAATGAAGTGTTTACAATTCGCTAAACTTGTCTGAACTATTTAATTAGAAAGCTGAGTCCTTAAATAAAGAACTTAATTTGTACTTTAATTTCAAGGTCGAACTCTACTTTAAAGTTACTTATATAAAGTTGAGTAGTGTAAGTAGGCTGTGTACCTATCGTGATTATAAACTTGGAGATTTATACATCGCTGAATATTGTAAAGCTTCCTAACATTTTCTTAATTGCCTGCAAATATAAAATAATATAACGTTATTTCGAAAAAAATGCTCACTTTCCAATGATCTAGCGAGCATTATCAATATACGAAACTTTAGATTGTTTAGATCGTTGATCAACATACACTTTCGAACGAACTAACGAGCATTGACGTTAACTTAATTCTAATTAGTTTAACTTTCTACGTTGAAGTTCTCCACTTTGTTGATTAAGATTAATCATCTATATTTTAATTTCTTAGCTTGTTAGGTATATATGTCCTGCAGGCGCGCTTTTGCACAAATTGGTCTACACTTCTACGTACGTATATATTGTTTCTAAATGATTTTTATGCATCATTCTGTGCAAGCTAAGAGGGACATAATACATATATTTATACATACATACATACATATATCCAAATCTCTAATTTTCAATGTTGCAAAGCTAGCCAAGCTAAGTTATTTAGAGGTGGCTCTGGACCGGAGAAAGAAGCTATAAGTTACAAATTTGTGCCATGCTATTTAATCCATGGTCTCTTCGGGGACCAACAGGCCATTGATGTAGCTTCCATACGTGATAAATTTATTTGTACTGCATGTATGTCAATCGTGGTCCACTATTATAAACAACATCTGTATAGTGTATTGATATGGTGAGGTTAAATATCGATCAAGTAGGGCCTGGATTTCACTAAAATGTCTGAACACTCAGAAGTTCCAGTGTTCCACAGCTAAGAAAGTTAATTCAGTATATAACAGGTAACTGCATGTGAGTTTGAAAACTCCAAATTCCATAAGCAAAATAACTGCATGTAGACGGTAGACCATTGTTCACATAGATGATTTCAAACTACGCTAGGGTTAGAGCAGAAGCAGACTTGGAATTCATGTCTTTGCTCGATCTGGTGAATTTGGGTACGTGCAAGTATATATTAGAGTAATGGATTGCATTCTTCAGTTTAAATAGAATTCAGAACTAGCTAGTTGGACCAGAGCTTCATTCATCTGTCTTAATGATACAAGGCAATTGTATTGTACGTACGTGCAGAATATATATATATATATAGCTAGCAGAATCCTATGTTGATGATTTGCTGAATAGTTCTTCAACTTCTGCGAGTCGGTATATCATATGATGATCGATGATATGCAAATTATTCAAAATTATTAACAAGATATATATATATATATATATATATATATATATATATATAAACAAAATATTAGTTACTTCTCAAACTATTACACTCAAATTGGATGGAAAGATGACAGAATAACCAGATTATTCGAATTTGAAAAGTATAAGAAGTAATCAGTCGAAATTGAAACTTAAAAAATAAACTGTCGAGTTTGTAAAACTGTGAACAGTGACCAATATCTTATATATATATATAGATAGATAAACATGATGTATGATACCGTGAAAAACAGTTTTCTGCATGATCTGAAATCGATCACTACTTGATCATATATATAGAACAGTCGCCATAATCGTCAAAGATTAACTGATCGATTATATTTCAATACTAGTTCTCATTTGCCAAACTCCACAGATGTCAACTATTATCCGAGTTCCGATCGAGACCTTCTATATCTGAGCCCTAGGGGCAATCTAGTCCAAATCTCTCACTTTCAAGCACATTCATAAATATCATCATATGGTCTTTGGTAAGTTACCCGGCCTGATGATATTGATCAGGACGTTTCAATCCCTGGGGATCCTCTAATTTTAAGCTCTTTTGCATGTATTAGTAAAAGAAAAGACCATATGTTCGTCTCCTTTTTTCTACTTTTTAAAGCTCACTTAATTATTTGCAACTCTGACAACAAAATGCGCCAACATTGACCAAGTTAAAGTAATTCGATTAACTACGTACTGAGAGACGAGCAGGTCATTAAGATTAGATCGACAGGCTTAGCAACATAAGAGGAACATATAGGTTGGAGTTCGATAGAGTCTTAAATTTCAATGTACAAAGATGCAGGCCCGGATTTAGGTGTGTTAGTGGGGAACTCAAGAATTTGGGAAATAATTAACAAAGTATATGTCATATGTTCATTTACTATAGTTTGTATGTTAATTTTTAAAGTTTTGTTAATATCAAGCCCACTCAAGATCAAATCCCCCACAAATATAAAATTTTAATGACCTTAAGTTTTAGTTATCACTTTATATATGCCCCTCCCTTATATTTATTTTATCAAATACAACAACTAAATATGGTACAATGAGTTTGTTGTAAGTCGACCTCACACCATCTCACTTACAAGGAGAGATTAATGCTATTAGAGCAAATGGTACTGGAAATATTTATTTTGTTTTTGTGATAAATTGGAATGTTGGAGAAGTTCACCCTTGGTTACACTCATTTTTATAACAAAAGAAAATAACAAATAAAAAGTCAGTCGATATTTTTATAGATACACTGATGAATTTAGTACGATACAATCACACGATATATTAAACCAATATTAACACAACAAAACTAGGCTTTTCTATTAGATTTATCAATTATAGGCATGAGAAAATGACAAACCCTACCAACAGAGCCGAATCCATCACTTGTGAGTTGTGACCGTTGCTTGCCATAGACGGAGACCAGCACAAACCACAGAACCAACAATCGTCTACCTAGGAGGAACCCGAGCTGTAGCCAAAGAGTTCCGCCGAAAAAGAAATCCGTTGCCCCCATCAAAACCATCTTTGTGATTTTTCTTTTATTTTCAACTAACATTGACCTTGTGAGGTAAATTTTCTGTTATATAAAAAATGCATGTATGTTAAAATGCCAAATCCTACCGATTAAGTATTACTACTAAGACAGAAGAGACACCATATGAATTGCTTAAAATAATTTAACACTAACTAAAAAAATAATTAAACACGAAATATATAGATTACAAAATTATGAATTTGAAAGTCCGAAATGAAAAAAAAATCATCTAAAATGAAAATTAGGGACTTTAAATCCACTAATTAAGATCATTTACTTTTTTCACCTACTCTGAAAATCACTAATTTACAGCTTCCACATGCTAAGGGGGTGTATTCAACTCTGATTTCAAATGATTCTGATTGATTTATTATAATCAATGGATTCTGAAAATCCATAGATTATTTCAACTCCACATAGATTCAGCCAGATTTCATTGTATTGTATTTACCAGATTTGTCTTGATTTGCTTGGATTTCACAAGTGCATGTATGATTTTTATATTATTATTAAATAATAAAATATAGAACATGGAGAATTAATAAATTGGTTTTCTTTTTTAACAGGCTGCATACTCATCCATTCCGACCTCATTGTCATCATAGTCTTCATGATCCCTCTCATTCGCATTGTCCTCATTATTTTCATTCGCATTGTCTTCAATATCATTGTTATCTTTTTGACTTTCATTATCACCATTCCGTGGTCTATCTTCCCACATAGCTTCAACAATATAGTCTCCAAGCATTAGCCTATGCTCTTTGTTGTAGTTGACTTTGAGAAAGTAGTTCAAGATTCTCGTCTTCCATATCAAGTTCTTCATCATTTTATATTTTAGGAGAAAATTCATCGGAACGACATTCTTTATGCATACATGTTAAGCAAATAACAAACATTCCTATGTATTGATTTGAACAAACATAAAAAATTTCGATCTTATTGAGAGAGAGAGAGAATACATCAAAATCTCATGTCTAGATGCTTGATTTCTAACAAGCATGATATAGTGTAAAAATACTTCAAAATCCAACAAAATCAACTAATAAATGAAATCATTCAAAATCAATCGATTTTTTGAATACCACTAGAATTCATAGAAGTTTTTGAAATCTTAATTGAATACCTTGAGATTTCAATGGATTGTTTAAAATCTTAATTGAATACCACAAGATTTCAAAAGATTCTTCAAATACAAGAAAATCCTATAGAATCCTAATTGAATACATCACTAATTTACAGCTTCCACATACTAAATTTGTAAGTTAGAATTATATAAAAACTAAATTATAAATTAGGTAATATGGGATGGGGTTGGGAATGGAGGATGAGAGAGATGGGATGGGGATGGAGATGGAGGGAAGGAAAGAATTAGACATTGTGATGGTCTAGTTGTGTTGGGTCGCTTTAGCACCTTGGTTGGGGTCTCATACATCGCTTTCTCTCATAAATAAGGGGAAAGCAAACTGAGAGAGAGAGAGAGAGAGAGAGAGAGAGAGAGAGAGAGAGAGAGAGAGAGAGAGAGAGAGAGAGAGAGAGAGAGAGAGAAGCAAAAGGATAACTAAAAATTATTGAAAATAGCACCACCACCTCTTCACACAGTTCAGTGTCCTCTCAGTCTGTCAGTCTCAGACCCCATCTTCCCCCTTTCCTTTCTCTCTCGAGCGGGAAAAATACTACTATTTAATGCATCTAATAATATTTACAACAAACAAACAAACCCCATTCTCTCTCTTACTTTCTCCACCTCACTCCCTCTCTCTCTCTCTCTCTCTCTCTCTAAAAGTCTCTAGCTTTCTTTTCTTCCCTAGCTTTGCTAGCTCAGAATCTCTCCAAACCCTTATCTCTAGCGCCCTCGCTCGTTTCTTCTCCAGAATCCACCATGGCTGTTGCGTTTGAAGCCTTCTCCATCCGGTAAGCTCACTCAGCCTGTGTCTTTTCAAGCCTTTTTCTATGGTTTATTGTTTGCTGGTTCTGAACTTCTGATTTATTTTCTTGTGTTTTAGGGAGTACGCGGCGAAGATGAGGAGCGTGGACGTGTTCAAGTGTTGTCCTTTCATCGACGACGATCATGGTGATGATGATAAGGTTATGAGCAGAGAGGAAGCTGAGTCCTTGCTACCGCCGATCACTGTCACCAAGTTCAAGCTGTGGTCCCATGAGCTCGATCGCATCAAATCCAATTTCCAACCTCAAGAGGAGGAGACCCTCATCACCCTCACCAACAAAGAGAGCGCTGAAGAAATCCCATCCAACGACGACCGTCAATTCACTGCTATGCCTGAAACTCATGAGGAGGAGGAGGTTGAGGTGGCCGAGAAAGCTTCCGGGTCGACGTTTGTTACTCCGGTTTGTAAAGATTTCGAAGCGGCGAGTGCCAATGCTGTCCACGCGCATGCCAGTAGGTGTCTTGTTCACGCGTCTAGGGAGGAGCCGAGGCCGGTGGGGAAGAGAGGAGGCGCCGCCAAGGCCAAGTCCAAGGCACCCAAGAAGAGATCGATAGCCGATATTTTCGCTGTGGCGCCGCCGATCCCAACAGTTGATGAGACTAATGAGGAGGAAGTTTGTGAGGAAGATTCAGACCTAGATCAAATCCTTGCTGCTACAATACTAGAGGATAAGGCGAAGAGAAGAAAGAAACAGAAGCCTGTGGTACTTTTGGAAGACAACAACAATTGCCACAAGAAGTTCAACAAGAAGAAGACGAAGAAAAACAAGGTACGTAGTGCTATCATTAAGCTTTGATTTCGATTAGTGGTCATTGGGTGTGTGATTCTTCATGATTCATAGCAAGAAATATTTGTTGATTAATTACTATTGGGGGGTGGTAAATTGATTGCTACAATATTCTTTCCACTGGCTTCTTCTGCTCCCTTCTGTTTAACACTGTGCATAAAATTACTGGTCAAAAGGCTGCAGAAAAACACTGCAATACGTTTGAAGCAGTGAGTGGTGTTGGGGTTGTGATTGTACTACAGCCATAGGTGTCAACTACTCGATGAAAAAAGTTTTTTTTTAAACAGTATCAATTAAGAGATTTTTGTGGGGGTGGTTCTCCAGCTGGTGTTCAGTACGGCTTGGGCAGAAATGTAGAGCTTTTATATAGGCTCATGGAGGGTTTTTGTCCTCGCTAGTTTAGCATTCCAAGTGTATCATGCGTTTAACAGGCTAGTAGCCAGGCTCAATAATGATTTGAATTGCTTCCCTGCTCTAGTCTTTTGGAGAAGATAAAATCATATTAATTTGGGTATGATCAGATGCCTAGCTAGTATTTGATACGTGGGATATGAATATATTATATAGAAGTTGAAGATTAAGAACTGGGCAACTAGAGGTTTTTGGTTTAATGGGTTGGTTGATGATCATCTGGAGAATCAACACCGAATTTATGGCCAGCGTATCATTAGTAACTTGTCAGGTGATCGATATCGGCATGCAGTGTTGTTTTGTATGAACTTCTTGGTAGTTGCTAGTGAAGAGTAAGAAGAGTACCGCGATGTTTGTCTGTCCATTCGTTTTAGAGCTTATCATGCATAGGCGTTGGACTTATTAATTTCGGCCAGATATAAGATGAACATCATGAAACACTAACTGAATATATACATCTTTGAGCATTCACATTCAGCTGGCGAGCTGAGATGTTGGTATTAACAGTTTTGGGATTTTCCACCATTTCAACTTCTGAAACCAGACATCCATTTGTTCATTATTTTATGTGTTTGAAGGTCATATAGATGATACTGGTGAAAGTTAAGTGTACTGATGATTTGGAGTTGGAATGCCATATATATATATATTGGTATGATTTGCATGCCTAATTTGGTTGTCGGGATTAATTTTCTAGGATTAGAACAAGAAAACATCATGATCACATGAACGATATATTGTTTACTGGAGCTTATTATGCCTGCATGAACTGTTTGTCTGGATCGTGTTTCTTGAGATCTTGGAATAATGTCGAATTAAGAAGAGTTCAATGGGTGTTTGTCTTTGAATCTGGAGCAGTATATTGGTAAATTATTTTCTTAATCTTTCTGGCATGGCCAAGTAATTCAGAAGTATTGAAAGTTTGAAACTATATAGGTGTTTCAATATAGAAGATCCAATTATTAGTCTGATTAGTTTTAGAAAGTGATCATCATATTATACATATATGGATATGTTGTCATAAAGAAATCTAAATTGGAAGCAAAGATGGGAAGAAAGATGGTAACTGAGATGTGATGATTGGGAATCATCTCATCTGAAGTTACATTGAAATATGTGAATAAGGTCATCTATGATAAATATATATGTGTGTGTGTATGTGTTTTTTTTTTCTTACTCAATCCTCTTGAGGAAGAACCCATTGGAGACTGTTGGAGTGTAGCTTGGTTGCTCTTACATGCTCACATGATCAAGTCTAATTCAGTGATTCTCCCTGGGAGGATGCGGCCGTTTTGATTGACACGTACAGTTAATCTGAACAAGGACAGTTGTTTCTGTGAACCAATATACTTCTGTTATGAAACTGATTGCATGTGTTGGCAACCTCTTGAGGTAGATGTATAATTTTATGACATCTTAGAGACTTTATAATGGAATTCAACATGTCATATATATTCTGCAATGAGTTAGGCAGTTAGCTAAATTTCAAGACTGCTTGAGCTAGGCATATGGTTAGAAAGAATCAAGTGCATGATTGGGTTAAGTGCAGTAAATAACTCTCTGGCTGGGTCATCGTTTATTTTATTAAGACTTCAAAGTTTTATAGCTTTATCGAGTTAATGAGAATCGTTACGTGCCAGTCATTGTTACCTTCATAAGCTGCACCATGAAGCTAACGCTGAGATTCTTCAAACCTTTCAAATAAAATTTCGTCCGTCTTCTGTTTTTTGTTTTTCACAATTGATAGAGCCAAGCTGGGCATGTTGTTGATTTTTTCTTGCATCATGCTATAATTATGCAATCGATTGTGCAGCCTTTTTTTTATCTGTATATGATACATAGTGTGGAAGAATCAGAAATAAACTTAATCACATACCAAGTATACAAGATGTGGTAAATTATTTATTGATTTAGCTTAGTACAGTCCCTTTGCACACAAGATATACATGTTGATTGGTACAGGATTGATCATAATGCTTGTATCTTCTATATTATAATTAAATGCTCTAGATCAAAACAAAGTTATAATTAAACAATAAAGAATTTTTTTATTTACTGCACCACATGAAGAAAAAATGAGAAGGATGAGCAAGGGTTATTGTGAAGTGAAATTTACTTGACACTAGACTCATACCGGTGCGATGCACATGTTAATTTATTAGTTATTGTGTAATGATGAAAAAAAAACAGATTATAATTGTGGTTACATCTATTTTGATTTTTATAACACATAATCCTTGTGTAATTGAGTCTAATAAAAAGGGCATTCTAGGCAAATATTTTGGTGATTTTGGAGGGTGCTGGCTTTATATAGTAGTATAGATGAGAGTGATGACCACCATAGGTGTATTGAGTAGGATAACATAATTTATATGGTTGACCGTTTTACAAAGATCAAAGTCTTGTACCATATGTAAAATTCATATTTTTGACCTTCAGGCTGTTTTTGTAGTGTTATAAGAAAGTATCATATGCCATGGTGTAATGACTTCCTTTCTGGTTCAGGAAAATTCTTGCAAGCTCAAACAGCAATCTCCAGTCAATTTTGCCAAAAAGCTGCATAAGAAGGTTGCAGTAGATGTTTCTGATCCTGGAACTGGTCGTGCAAGGACACCAAATGTGAAAAATTTATGTACGGAGAAGAGAAAAGTAGCTCAAACATCCAAATTCATTCCAAAGCAGAAAAGGCCAGTGTCTCCCACTCGCAGCATTCTCAAGAATCATCTTCTTTGTAGGCAGAACTCTACATACAGAATGGAACATGATAATCAAGAAAATACTTGTGGTTTTCAACATTTAAGAAGGCATGTCAGGTTCTCTGGCAAGGATGCCATACTTGGTCCAAGTAAGAATGAAAAATCTTCTTTTGAGCATAACTTATTTTCTGATACACTAACCAGTTCATCGGAGAAGGATCAGTCTGCTGATAGTGATAAAGAAGCATCCCCAGTTGAGGTAGACAGAAGAGAAAACGATGTTTCTGTTGGCACTGATAACGGAATCGAGGCTTTCAGTAAAGCTGGCAGGAATGAATATCCTGAACTTGATGATCACGTAGGTATACCGAGTTTCCTTAGGACACATATTAATCATCAAGAAAAGGCAAAGCATTTGGCTGAGAAATCAGAGCCTGCAAATACAGTTGCTGCAGTTCCAGATACTGATTTGCACATGTTCAATCAAGGCTACCTGACCACTGCACGTGAACCTGCATATGCTGGCATTCCTAGGCTGATATCTGCTCTAGAAGATTCCTGTGAAGATACTCAAGGAGATAGGGTTCCCAGAGGTTTTGGTCCCAGTGGCAAGATGATCGATCATTTTGTGCATCCTGACCATGGAGTTTCTGCACCGAGTTCAAAAGAAAATTCTGGAGCATTTTTTGAACCTTCTATACGTAATTTCATTTCTAATGAGAATGCACAAGGGAGAGTTCAGTTTCTGTCACAATCTGAGGGAGATAGAATGGGCGATCGTGTGTTGCGCTACCAATCCATATGTCCACCTATGAACATCGTAGGTGGAGATAGAATGAGCGATCATGGTCTGCCCTACCAATCAATACGTCCGCCTATGGACATAGTAGGTAGCTCATATCATTTTCCACAGTGGAAACAAAGACCACTTACCTTTACGGAAAGGCTTTTGGATGATAAGTTTTATGGTTTGCCTCTCAATTCACATGGTGAGCTAATACAGTTTAGTTCAAAGGGTGGAAGTGGTTTTGATCAGCTGGGGAAGTTGAATACTGTAGCCAGATCCTCCAGTAGCTTACCTGCATACAACCAGCATTTTCAAGAGACGGAACTTCCAACTGATCAGTTGAATTTGTTTCCGTTGCAGAATCATGTGAGGGGGAATTCCAGTTCACAATTTACAGATAGAGTAGGTATTACTTACTTCGGAAATGCTCAGAGACCAGACGTGCACCAGCTTGATTTTGAGAGTAGAAGCAGGCACTCTTTTCGTCCTCTTAATTCAGACCTGGATTTATTCAGTATCTCTAGCAGTAGATGCAGGCAGTTTGACCAGGTACAGAACGAAAACATAGGCAGAATGGTTCCCAAAGAAATTTCATGCCCCATGCCGCTGAATATGAATCAACCAACAATGCGGTTAATGGGAAAAGATGTTGCAATTGGTAATAGTAGCAGACAGATTCAAGGGTTTGAGGATGAAAAGGTTTGGATGGATAAGGAAATTATAACTGAGCATTGTCCTTCAAATAACTCCTTGCTGAATCCTTTATTGAAGCAGAATTTCCATCAGAAATTTTATCAACCGACAACATCAACAAAAATGAAAGAAATGGTATCCGAGTGCAGTGAACAGGCTCAACAATCAAATTTACGGATGAAAGCTCCAGAGTTTAGGTTTCCTCACCCCTACCAGGCATGTCATAGTAGCTCGGGTTTTGAGTACAGCAGCCATACCACCTCCAAAAGCCCAACTGTTAGTTGTCTGCATTTTTCTCAGTCACCTTCACCTGCAATGTTCAATGGGGAACACAATTTTCGCACACCTTTCATACCTAGAACTGAATCTCTACAATCTCAACTGTTTGGTTCTCAGCCACCTGTATTCTCTACTCCGCAAGTTACCTATGAGCATGGAATTTTAAGACCAGAAACCAGTTACAAGCCGCATCAACCTCATTTTAGAAAATCAGCATTTGACTTCCCTTTCCTAAATCCAGAGTGTAGAGAAAATTTCCAACCATCATGGTTTCAGAATTCTTCAAAGGCTGGCCTGCCTCCTTGGTTGTTGCATGCAACACTTCAGCGAAACCCGCCAATTACACCTCCTCAGGCACAGGTTTTTCCTAGTACCACTAGCAAATACCTTCATCATATCATGCCCAGAAATAACAATCTCAATGCCCCCTCCATGCATTATTCATCCGAATCATCTCATTTACAAGTGAAGAGGTCACAAGTTCCTCAAACTGCGGCTTCGCATCAATGTTTTCAAGTCATTCCAGAAGAAAATCCCAGTTCTGCCATGATGAGCTACAGAAACAGAAAGGATCTGAAAGGCAGAATGAAACCTCAAAGGTTTGGTATCAAAGACCTTTATCCATGCAAGAAAACCAAGAGATTAGCAGTTGATTCAACAAACCTTCCTAACATAATCAACTTAGAAGTGCAAGAGAAGTCAAGAGTCATGGCAGGATTGTCGTCAAATGGGGATTTCATTGATGAAATGCAGTCAAATTTCAGAGCACTTGGGCTTGAATCAAGTCAGAAGCAAGCAAGTGGTTCGGAGTGCATCCTACATGAAACTCGAAAGGATGGATTGGGAAGTTTCCGCATCGAGTCTTCCAAAGTGGATGATGTAGGGAGATCAGGTCCCATGAAACTATCTGCAGGGGCAAAACATATCATTAAACCCACTCCGAATGTGGAACAAGATAACTGCAGGCCAATGCATTCAACTATCCCTTTTGTTGCAGCAACAAATGGCTGTACAGAACCTGACCCTCAGACGAAATCAACAAAAATTTACAAGTTCTAAGAGTAAGTCCAATCAAAACAAACCTATTTTTGCTTACTCTTCATTACTTTACCGGTTACTAATCTTTAACAGAGATCACATTTTGTGAATGTAACAGGGGTTGTTCTACTTGAAGTACCAACTCCAACACTTCCAGTTAGCTTGGAGATTTTAGAATGCATCTTTCTTCTGTAGTCAGGTTTTTTCAATGTGACATCTGTAAAATATGACATTGTAATGTTGGGATATTTGGTTTAATCATGTGCTCATGGTTACTGTATAGTTCCCTAGTTCCTTTCAAACTTCAATCGTGTACTGGGTGATTAAACGTGCTTGGTGGAATTGCAGAAGATGAGTGTGCAAGTGTTGTTCCCCCTGTTTAGAGAAAATGTTTTGAAGTAACTTTAGGATAGGCAAAAGTGATAATTTGTTATTTGTAGCTTAAAACAATAGAACACGTAGTTATGTACAAAGAGGATTTCATGCATGAAATTCTGAGGCGGATTTTCAAGACATCATTCCTGCGGGCAGGAAGAAAGTACCTCTAATAGCATTAGACTAGAAATCATCAAACACCTTGTTCTTAAACTCTTTCTGCACAATTCCCAGAAACTTGCAGGGACTAAAACTTAAAAAACCTATTTGAGGCATACAGTTTGCTTCCTAGCTATTTAAAACATTAGTGACTGATAAATTTCACTCCAAATTAAACTGGCGCCCCCTAATTAGATCCACCATTGCAGTAATACTAATTGCGTCTTCTTAAGGTGTAAAATGGATCATGACGTCTAGCACGACGTACTCCTTTCCTGCTAGAATAATCGAAAATGTGTTTGATGAAAAGTTTGGCATATCAAATCACATGCGGTAGATGTTGTGATCAGAATTTGTATACTATGTTTGATCAGTAGATTTAGAGAAAGTCGAATCACGTTTGTCCCAAATTCACTTGCTACACGAGTCTTGTATACATGTACAATATACCCATTTCGTGCTCGTATGGTTGAAATTATTTGTTTTACTACCCCAATTAATTTGAAGTGGAAGTGGCCAAAGACTTTTGGAATTAAAAGATCTAATTTCAACTCAATCACTGTCGTATATTCTTCAAATTTATAAGAGTTTTGGAGGCATCGGTCCTCTGTTACACCATTTTTAAGTATAAATGAAAGCATAAATGATATTTTATGCTAAATATGTTAAAAAAGGAGAAAAGTTCTGTACTTCTATTAGTTCATTCTTTACACAAACAAAGAATTGACTTGCGTATATATTTGACTACTGGCTCATATATATATATGTTCACCGATCTGAGCTGCATGTCTTTCCTTACGAACTAGCTAGATCATCTCAGTGCTTCCTAGCTTCTCTTTCAGCCTGCAAAGTAAATTAACCCCCAGAAGTATGAATCGGCCAGACGTAGGACCTAAGCATATTGAATCGAGTATATGTTGGTTATAGTTTGTATGTACCGCTTTAACGACCCTTTCGAAAGCCTCAGGTCCATGGTGATCGATAAAACTCTCCACCGACCTCCTTCCGTCGAGGCTCATCATTTGGATGACCTTCTTCTGTCCCTCTGGGTGTTTGGAGGATGACGATGAACTCCAATTTATGTAGTGCCCGGGCTTCACATATTTTCTCACAATATTATCATATATATAGGCTGCCCCGTTGAATGTTGGCAACACGAGCCAGATGCAGAACAACAACTTCACATATGGCCATATTGGGATCCTGCACTCAATTCCCCAATTAATTAACGTTCTACTTTATTAATCAAATCCATGCATGCATGCAAAGCTATAATTATTATTCAGGAAGTTAATTAACGTACCAAGCGAGGAATTTACAGCAGAAGAACTCGAATAATATGATAAAGGAATATATCACCCAATATGTAAGCCACTGCTGATCGTCTAGTGTGGAAGCGCTCTCTATTGCCCTCATTGTTGCATATCTGTATAATCATAGTTAATACTTCTGGCTAGCTATCCCTAAACTTCTAGCCTAAGGCCTTAAATTAAATGTTTCCTCAAAAAAAAAAATATTGATCGATAAATGTTCTCAAATAAACATTAAGATCGAGATTTGTGGGGGTGTGCTGTACTTACAGAGGATAAAGAAGTGTCACTCCGGGCCTGCAGGATAGAAAACAAAAATTCAGATAATCTTGTTCATACAGTAATATCCTATATATTTCGCTGGTCAACAGTTCATATAGTCATGCATGTTATTCCTTGGGTTATTTTTTATTTTGTTAGAATTTTCCAGGGGCTCAACGTACAAAAATACCCTACACTAGCAATATTTACAGCTTAAACTATATAAAATAGAGGAGATATATTAAATATGCCGGTTGGGTATGATTTCTTTTTGGCATAAACCTTACCCGATCAGCGTATCCAAATTCTTAGCAATCGCTGCAAGAACACCCATGATGAAAGTGCTATAGTTGCCTGACTTGCGCGCCTCTATGATTTCACAAGTAATTTCGCCCTGCAATATATTGTCCTGATTATGAGACAAAATAATATGCCTTCAAGAGATTGGTGGGAAAGTAATGGTTTATATGTGCATAAATATAAATTACTTTTAATATTTATGCATGCAGGGTTGAGTCTGTTGACAAAGCCAAGTAAAGAATTTTCGTTAAATGATTCATACATATACCCTTTTTTTTAAATCAAAATTCATACATATACCTTACTTTGTTTCTCTTGCAAACTTTCTAGCTACTTCTGAAACATACCTTTGGCCTGTTAACCTCTTGGAACAGCAATACAAAGTACGTGTCGTGAACTCGTGATGCTAGCTAGCTAGGTTAAGCGTGGAGAAATATAATTATCAACAAAAGTAGCCGATCGAAGTAAAGGGAAGGCAAGTGTCGATCTCACCAATATTGTCCATCATCATCCACCGCAAAGTTAGCTAAATAATAAACTCTTTAGACGCCAAGGGACTAAGCATCCTTTATTGGCAAGCAAGCTAATGAAACCAGCAATTGAATCACACTATCGAAATTGTCGATCCATCCTTTTCTGATGCTAATAGAACCGAGCAAGAATAAGGTTTTCGAATAGTGTTTTTTTAATAAAAAAAGTAACTTATATACATTAAAAAGTAATTTATATACAGTAAATTATAAAAAGTAATTTCTGTACAGTAATGTAAAAGTAATTTATGTACATTAATTATAAAAAGTAATTTTCTAAATAGTAAATCGGTGATTAGTATTTACTGGAACAGTAATTACAATGAAACAGTAATTACGTAAAAACCGTAAATTGTTGAACAGTAAAACAGTAGTACTGATTCGGCATTTGAGGTTTTACATAACGTTTCTAACCACTTTATTATACAACTAGGTGATCGACAAAACAAGTAAAGGATTTGCTGTCGGCATTGTGGAATTACACTCAGGAACATAAGGTGAGTAAATCTCACTATGACAAATCTACCATTGGCGGAGATTCATATTTACGTTTTATTTAAAAGACCAAACTACTATACGTATATGATATAGTGGGTTATGTATGTGTATAAATGGTAAATATGATACATATATATGAGTTGTTATATTATATACGGTCTCATTCTTATCTCCAAAGGGGTTGTATTTTAGCACCAATATTTACTTTATTTGAGCAAGAGTCGCTTGGTTGTTGTACAATAATATGTGAGGATTTTATTGTACGTGGTTTTAACTTGAGTCATGTTAAAATATTTTTCTGTCTTCGGACGTGTTAGCAGTATCAGATCCTAGCCTTGGCCGGGTGACAGTTACGAATCAGTTAGAGCTCTAGTCTGTCTGCCGGTGTACTGCATGAGGGATAACAGATGGGTTATCTGGGTCTCATGAGTACCCATATTTTTGTGACATTGGGTAATAGATAGGTTGCCCATTGTCTGGCGGCGTACTGCATGAGGGGTAACAGATGAGTATCTGGGTCTCATGATGTAATAACCCGAAAAATTCATGTCTAATTTCCAATGAGTTCACGGATATTATTAAGTTGGTCATTGTCCAATTTTATTAGCTGAGAATGAAAACGAAAGGGTTCGAAATATTAATTGTTCGGAAACGTTCAATTTGACGAGTCTAAAAGTTGACTTTTGACTCATTGAGATTCTTAGGAAACTTCTTATATGAAAGTCGTAGACCTCGTCGATACGAATTAGTGGAAACGAGACACGCTTAAATCAGAATTCGTATGAAGAAGTTACGAATCAAAAGATATTTGGACAATTTTGGAAAATAGTATAAATAGGGGAATTAAAGAGAAAAAGGGGAAAAAAAATCAGAAATTCGGAGTGGTACTGTTCACGGGTACTGTTCACCCTGAAAAAAATCCAGAAATTTCTCTCCCGAGCAGCCGACTTTGGGCCGCCGGATCTCCGCCGTCCGGCCACCATAGAGCAGCGCACCGGTCACGTTTGAAAGGTTGCTGCATCCCCTGTCGATTGGTGGTAGCGTCACCCGCCATATCGCCTCCGTTTAAGAGCGGTGAAGCCCGGAAGTTCTCACAAAAATGCATATTTCGCCGAATTTCAACTCGTCGGATCTCCCTCCTCCGGCAACCAATTGATACGATTCTTGTTTCATTTTGAAGGTCTCATTCCATACTACAAACCCTCCAAAAGATTTAACCCCAATCGTTGTGTGCTAGGAGAATCGAAGAAAATAAATTCTAGGTTTTTAAATTGGGGCTTTTCGGTTCTTGTTAAATTGAAGTATTTAGGCTCAAAATTAGACTTTGTGGTGAACTAGGAAGTTGTTAGGAATGTCATTTAGATTGTGGTGGTGAAATTTAGTGATCATTGGTGGCAGTCGGTGAACAGTGACGCTACATGAATAGTACGGGGAATAGTGTTCTGTAACAGTGCTTTGTAAAAACGGTAACTGTGAACATTATTTTAGTAAAAACAGTGATTAGTAAAACATAAACAGTGTTCTGTGAACAATGTTTTATGAACAACACCCCAAGTATCATTTTCTAAGCATTTATCATGCTATTAGGTGACTGACGAAACGAGTGAGGAAATTACTTTCAGTGTCGTGGAAGTTGCACGCAGGAAAGAAGGTGAGTAAAATCTCACATATTTACGAATCTACCCTTGCGGAGATTCAAGATTTTGCAGAATTTTTAAGAATGAAATATGACATGTATATGATATAGTGGATTATATATATATATATTGTATAAATGGTAAATAGGTACATATATATATATAGTTTGCTATATAATATTATACTGTTATGATTTTATCGTGATTATGTCATTTTGATGACGAGAGTTATATATCGAACGTGTGATTTAATTTGTACAATATGAGCTGATGATTATTGTACGTGATTTTAACATGGAGATTGTTAAAATGTTGATTTGTCTTCGGACGTGATTGATGTCTTCTGACGAGTTTTGTCTTCGGACTTGATTTTTGTACAATATGAGGTGATGATTATTGTACGTGATTTTAACATGGAGATTGTTAAAATGTTGATATGTCTTCGGACCAGTCTTCAGACGTGTTTGGCATGTCGGAATCTAGTCTTTGGCCGGGCGAAAGTTACGATACAGTTAGAGCTCTAGTCTGTCTACCGGAGTACTGCACGTGAGGTAACATATGGGTTATCGGCTCATGAGTACTCATATTTTTGGATGTTGGGTAGCAGGAGGTTGCCCAATGTCGGCGGTGTACTACGTGAGGGGTAACCGATGTGTACCAGCGTTCATTAGTACCCGTATTATAAATGCATTTGGGTAAACAGAGGGGTTGCCCAATTTCTCATGAGCACTTTCATTTTCATATTTTAGACAACCAGACGGGCCGTCTATTAACTCATGAGTGCATTTATATTTGATGTTTTTTTGTGGATTTCCGTATATATTGATATGCGAGTTTTATTGTTGTTTTTACTCGTACGAGCTGTAAAGCTTACCGGGTTTGTTTTTACAATCCCGTTGCACCAATTCGATGGTGTAGTAGATAACTCCGCAGGTGTGGTTTAGCGGGAATTGAAGGACCGCTCAGAGGACTTGAAGATATTCAGTTCCAGCCTGTGTGAGGATTTTGTGTGATTATCTTGTGAGGTTGTTGTGAGGATTATACATTTCCATTTGTTATAATGTTAAATTATGATTTGGTTTGTAATAATCGGTTTGACTGAGTTGTATTTTGAACTCAGAGATGATCCGTTGTGGCATTTAAAATGATTTCGATTCATTGAGATTTTTTTGGTGTTTCACGACTTTGAAATTTTGAGTTTTTATGCTCAAAATTTGGGGTCGTTACACATGAGTACCCGTATTATAAATGTAATTTAGGTAAACAGATGGGTTGCCCAATGTCTCATGAGCACTTATATTTTCAGATATTATTGGACATCCAGATGGGCCGTCCTGTGACTTATGAGTGCATTTATAATTAAATGTTTTCAATATTTTCTCTTGTATACCATGCGTTATACTGTTGATTTACTCAAACGAGCTGCAAAGCTTACCGGGTTTGTGTTTACAATCTTGGTGCACCTATTCGATGGTGATAGAATATGAGGGCTACTCTGAAGATGTAGAAGTTTCCTTAATTCTATTTGTGGTGATGATTTAGAGGAATTTACATTTCCATTTGTTATAATGCTTGAAGTATAAAATGGTTTTGTAATAATCAAATCGGCTGAGATGTACCATGAACTCAGTTACGATACGCTGTGAGTATGAGCTGATTTCGATTCATTTGAGATTGGTTTAGAGTTTTTCATGACTTCGATTTCGAGTTTAACACTTGAAATTTCGGGATTGTGACACATCACTTTTTCAATTTCTAAATCTTATTTACATTTACGAATTATATTAATGGCTATAATTAATTACTACAATTACCATATATTCTCAATCGAATTATTAATTAGATTACAAAAATATGAAAATATTTCAAACAAAATTATTTAGGATACACATGTCTATATTTTAATCGGATGAATTTTACTTTTTGCACACACACACACACACACACATATATATATATATATATATATATTTCAAGCATAATTTTGTAAATATTAAATTTTAATTATATTTTGGAAGCATTATCGTGATGATAAAAAGAAATGATAAAAAAAAGAACCACAAAAATATAATTTTTATAATGATTTAGAACCGTTGAATTAATAAGGATATGATTGTCTTTTCATTAAAATGACATTTAATAACTATTTTAATTACTGATGTCAGTGACGTGGCAAGATGACAATGTATGCCACATATATAGGATTATGAGTCGAATCTGACGCCTTAACAGTGCTCTTTCACTAATTATGCCTAGCTTTTGACGTAGCGAGAGGCTCTCCTTAAGTCATATTGGTAACATAATCTTCTTTATAAATTTAAAACCCCATGACATTCAAACCAAATAAAACTAGTATCATATATATAACTGCCAAACATCAGCTCAGAGTCTGAAACTGAACTAAAATAATGTCATGTTCAAACTCAAAGTAACCTTCTAAAACTTATCTGGTTCTGCCCTATAAATCCACCATTGCATACATGAATCATATAATATTTTTAATATATTATACTCTCTCCGTTTTTAAATATAAATCGTTTTAAGTTTTGATTTTCGTTTTAATATATAAGTCGTTTTAGTTTTAATTCTATAGTATTTCCTAATTTATTTCTGAGCCACAATAATGACACGAATAAAAGAGAAAAATGATGAGTAGTAATTAAGAGCAATGAAGTCTTAAATATGGGTTACATTGTCATTAAAATTATTTTTTAATCTGTTGCAAACTCCTAAAACGACTTATATTAAAAAACAGAGGGAGTATCTAATGAACTTAAAGTTTACAGAAAAACAAGTTGATATTTCATTCAGCACAACCATAAATGTGCAGGTGATCTGCTACACACAAATGATAAACCATGCATATAATTACGGGAAATTCTGTTGTACGTAGCTGCATCCTATGCAGCTGCAGAATCTACCAAACACACTCTCACACACAATACGTGTATTTTCTAACAACCCTATATCCAACATTCAATTATGTATGTATATTATACATTGCTGCACAGCAGCTGAACCCATTAATTACACCCATACTACTAGCTAGTTCATATTCTGCTTCATGCATCAATGTCGTGAACCTTGCGTAAATATCCGGCCGGATCACTTCATGTAACGACCCTAAAATTTCGAGCTTTAAAAACCCAAAATTTCTAAAGTCGTTAGAACACCAAAAACAATCTCAATGAAATCGAAATCATTTAAGTGCACAGCGGATCATCACTGAGTTCTCAATACAACTCAGAACACCAATTATTACAACCCAAATTTATAATTTAACATTACATAAGATGGAATGTAATAATCCTCACAATCTCTCACAAAACTCACAAATAAAACCACACCAATTCTCACACACAAATCCTCGCTAGAAACCTCACCACAAGCAGGATACGAACGACTTCGAGCCTCCGGAGTCGTCACTCAATCTCCACTAATCAGCACCTGCGGAATTATCCCCTACACCATCGAATTGGTGCACCGGGATTGTAAACATAAACCCGGTAAGCTTATAGCTCGTATGAGTAAAATCAAAATATAATTCGCATATCAAAATATACGAAAAATCACAAATCAAAAAATATAAATGCCCTCATAAGTCAATGGCCAGCCCATCTGGTTGTCCCAAAAGAATATGAAATGAAACGCTCATGAGAAAATTAAGTAACCCTTCTGGTTACCCAATGCATTTATAATACGGGTACCAAGAACGCTGGTAAACATCTGTTACCCCTCTCGTAACACACCGTCGATACTGGATAGCCACCCGCTACCCAACATCCAAAACAATCTGAGTACCCATGAGCAGATAACCACCCGTTACCTCACATGCAGTACTAAGCTGACATTGGGTAACCACCCGCTACCCAACATCCAAAACAATCTGAGTACTCATGAGCAGATAACCACCCGTTACCTCCCATGTAGTACTATGGCGGACAGACTAGAGCTCTAACTGTATCGTAACTTTCGCCCGGCCAAAGGCTAGGTTCCGACTTGCCAAACATGTACAATAATCTCACATCATATTGTACAAACATCACGTCCGAAGAAAAATCACATATTTTAACAATTTCCGTGTTAAAATCACGTACAATAATCACACATCATATTGTACGTTTCAAAATTATGCTCGATATAATCACAATAAAAATCATAATAGTATATTATATAGCAAACTATATATATTCATACTTATTTACCATTTATACAATATATACATAGTCCACTATTTCCTATACATGTCATATTTCACAAACACATGCTCAATACACAATTTCTCGTCATTGAAATGACCATTTCTAATGAATTAATAACAGTATATAATATAATGAACTATATATATATGTACTTATTACCATTTATACAGTATATATGTAATCCACTATATTGTATACATGTTTGTCATTCATTATTAAATACTCTTGCAAAATATTGAATCACCGCGAGGGTAGATTCGTACTTATGTGAGATTTTACTCACCTTAACGAGTCGAGCGTAATTCCACAATTTCCGAAGATAATTCCTTTCCTCGCTTTATAGATCACCTTGAAAAGATAAGAAAATGATTTTAGAAACGTTTCGTAAACCTTTCAATGCCGAAACAGTAAAAATCGGTTACTGTTCAGCAATTTTCGGTTTTACGAATGTACTGTTCACAGTTACTATTCACTGTCACTATTTACTGTCACTATTCACTGTTACTGTTCATGTATTAATGTACAAATATACAAAATAATACGTATTTCTGTACGTATGCATACTGTTTCTGTACGTATACATACTGTTTCTGTACGTATACATAATGTTTACGTATTTCTGTACGTATACATACTATTTAAATGTAAATACAATCTTAGTAAATAAGTAATTTATATTTATATTTACCGTACGTAAAATTTAATTACATTTACCGTACGTAAATAAAATTTACATTTACATTTACCGTACGTAAGTAAATTACCAAAATACCCTTCTCGGAATCACTGTTCACGCCGCTGCACGTGGGGTGCACGCGCCACCGCCGGCAGGCCGCGCGTGGCGCTCACGCGCCACTCACTGTGGCAGCGCATGGGGCATACGCGCCGAGCCCAAAACCGGCGCGTAGTACGCCACCGCCGCGCCCAATCTCTTCTCCTCCTCCTCCTCTTTCTTCCCACCACCTCAGACCATTCCAAAGCTAACCCATGCACTCCCACGCGCCGCCTCTAGGTGGCGATAACCCCTCATCTTCCCACACTTCCGATCTTCTCCAATCAATCCACAAATTCATCAACAATTACAATCAACCATCAATTACATCAAATCATACCTTAATCGAAGCTAAAACCTCAGATTTGACGTCGAAACGGCTCGGATCGCCGATGGTACTTAAACTCTTCGGGAAGAAATCAGATCGATGGATTTGGCCTCCAAGTTGAAGGCAGAGGGCACCAAGGCAAGGATCGGCTTCAAAAAGCCCTCCTCCGTGCACGTGCGTCACCGGAGATGATGGTTCGATTGGACCGACTGTGTTTGATCCCTGTGAGTCGCGCCGAGCTTTACAGCGTCGCTGGAGACCGTGCCTTGCTTGGGGAATGGTCGCGTCGTGGTCGTGATGCTGCTGATGTCGGCGGTGAGGAGCACCTCCCTCGGAGGAGGGAGATCGAGGTGCAGCCGAGAGGGAGAAGAAAGGGTCGGGCGAGAGGGAGAGGGCGGCGGAGTGAAATGAGAGAGAAGGGTTTTTCTGAAATGGAAAATCCTAAACACAATTATCCTATTTATACTAGTTTCCAAATCGGAAACTAACTTCCGACATTAATAACTTTTACGTACATCGTCCGATTAGAACGCGTCACATATCCACAAACTCGTATCGACGAGCCCTACAACTTTCGTGAAGGACGTTTTCGCAAACGAGCGACGGAATAAAAGTCGATAAAATTCGTTCGGAAACGTAACGTTTTTCTAATTAAACGTTCCGAGAACGTTTCCGTTTTTCGTTTCGTCACATCGCAACTAATCACATTCGTTTTAATTGAATTTCACAACTTTATAGAATTCAAATCAAACTAATATTGTTTTAAAAATTTAGGGTTATTACAATCTACCCCCTTAAAGGAATTTTGTCCCGAAATTCAAACTCACTCAAAAAACAACTGTGGATATCTGGTCATCATGTCTGACTCTAGCTCCCAAGATGCATCACCCTCATCATGGTGACTCCACAACACCTTGACTAGCTCAACTTCTCTCCTCCGAAGCTTCTTTGTGGATCTATCTAGAATACCAACCGGCTAAACAACAAAAGTGGCATTTTCCTTCACTTCAATGGTGCTATGATCGATCACATGTGACTCATCTGGTATATACTTCCTCAGCATGGAAATGTGGAAGACGTTGTGAACGATCGACATGCTAGTAGGCAGGGCTAGTCGATATGCTAGTTCACCCACCATCTCAAGTATCTCAAAGGGCCCAACGTACCTCGGTGCCAACTTTCCCTTCTTGCCGAATCTCACTACACCCCTCATGGGTGAAACTTTCAAGAACACATGATCACCGATCTCAAATTCCACCTGTCTCCTCTTCAAGTCCGCATAACTCTTCTGTCTGCTCTGAGCGGTCCGGATTCTATCCCGAATGATCGAGATCTTCTCCGTGGTGTCCTGAACCACCTCTGGACCCATCAGTGCCTCATCACCAACTTCGGCCCAACAGATCGGTGAACGACATGGTCTACCATAAAGTGCCTCATAAGGTGCCATGCCAATGCTAGAATGGTAGCTGTTGTTATAGGCAAACTCAATCAATCTCAAATGATCTTCCCAACTACCCTTGAAATCCAGCACACATGCTCTCAACATGTCTTCCATCACCTGATTCACCCTTTCCGTCTGTCCATCAGTCTGAGGGTGGAAAGCTGTACTCATATCCAAGATGGTGCCCATCGCCTTCTGCAAACCACCCCAGAACTTCGAAGTGAAACGTGCATCTCGATCAGAAACAACAGAAACTGGAGCACCATGAAGTCTCACTACCTCATCCACATATAGTTTCCCAAGCACGTCCACTGAGTACTTCATCGACACTGGGAGAAAATGAGCCGACTTCGTCAACCGATCGACAATCACCCATATGGCATCGTGACCCTTCTTCGATCTTGGCAATCCGGTCACAAAATCCATAGATATCTGCTCCCACTTCCAAAGAGAAATAGTCAGTGGTTTCAACATGCCAGCTGGTCGTTGATGTTCTGCTTTCACTTGCTGACATGTAAGGCACTTCGATACAAACTCCGCTACATCATTCTTCATACCGTTCCACCAGAATTGCCTGCAAAGGTCTTTGTACATCTTGGTGTTCCCTAGATGAACGGTATAACGTGAACGATGTGCCGTACGAAGGACCTCCTCCCGAAGATCATCACAATCTGGGACACACAATATTGCCCCAAACCTCAACCCTCCATCGAGTCCAACTCTCCACTCAGAAGGGCACTCATCAAGCGTATCAACTACAAGATCTGCCAACTTAGCTTATGAGAGTCTATCCTGTGCCTGACCCTGTATGATCCTCGTGATCAATATGGGTTGCACCGTGACACTACCAAGTAAAACCCTTGGTTCTCCTCCCGATGGTACTAAATCAAACTCCGATGCAGTTTCGAGCATGAACCATTCCTGGACCATAAGTGAGGCCACCACGCCTCTCGGTTTCCTGCTCAAGGCATCGGCCACCACATTTGCCTTCCCCGAGTGGTACTCTAATGTGAAGTCATAGTCCTTGAGGAGTTCCATCCATCTCATCTGACTCATATTCAGCTCCTTCTGAGAAAACAAGTACTTCAAACTCTTATGATCTGAAAAGAGTTGAAACTTCTCTCCATACAAGTAATGTCTCCAAATCTTCAGGGCAAACACAACTGCCGCAAGCTCTAGGTCGTGTGTCGGATAATTCTTCTCATGAATCTTCAACTGTCTCGAGCCATAAGCAACAACTCCTCCATGCTGCATCAACACACAACCCAAACCTTGGAGCGAAGCATCACTGTAAATGACATAGCCACCACCACTTGATGGAATCGTCAACACTGGAGCGGTGGTCAATCTGATCTTTAGTTTGTTGAATGCTTCCTCACATGCATCCGTCCACACGAACGGAGTATCTTTCTTGGTCAGCTTGGTCAATGAAGATGCAATACTAGAAAACTCCTCGATAAACCTCCTGTAGTAACCTGCCAAACCGAGGAAACTACGAATCTCTGTAGGGTTCTTTGGACGACTCCAATTCTTTACTGCCTCTACCTTTGAAGGGTCCACTAGTACTCCATCTTTTGAGACAACATGACCAAGGAATTTGACCTCTTCTTTCCAGAACTCACACTTCTCTAACTTGGCATACAGTCTCGCCTCCTTCAAGGTCTGCAACACTGTTCTCAGGTGCACCACATGTTCTTCTTGTGTCTTGGAGTATATCAGAATGTCATCCACAAACACCACCACGAACTCATCCAAGTACGGACTAAATACTTGGTTCATCAAACTCATGAAGATAGCTGGTGCATTCGTTATACCAAATGGCATGACAACAAACTCATAATGTCCATACCGGGTCCTGAAGGCTGTCTTCGATATATCTTCTTCCTTCACTCTGAGCTGATGATAACCGGATCTCAAATCAATCTTAGAGAACACCGTAGCACCTTTGAGCTGATCGAACAAGTCATCAATCCTAGGTAAGGGGTACCTATTCTTGATGGTCACCTTGTTCAGTTCTCTGTAGTTTACACATAACCGCAGAGAACCATCTTTCTTCTTCACGAACAACACCGGTGCTCCCCAAGGTGAAACACTAGGTCTAATGAACCCTTGGTCTAGTAGCTCATCGATTTGCACCTTCAGCTCCTTAAGTTCATTCTGTCCCATTCTATAGGGCGCCTTTGACACAGGTGCTGTACCGGGTACTACATCAATGCAGAATTCTACCACTATTCGAGGAGGTAGCCCCGGTATCTCTTGGAACACTTCACCAAACTCAGATACTACCACAATGTCTGCGATAGTTACTTTCTGATCCACTGACTCCACATGTGCCAAAACTCCTGATCTCATGGCGTTATCAGACTTGAGGCAACGATAATGAAACACTGGCTCCCCAGGTCTATGAAATGACACCACCATGTCAAAACAATCAATCACAGCATGTTTTGGTCTCAACCAATCAATCCCCAGGATCACATCATAAGTGTGATCCGGAATCACAATCAACGAAGCAGAGAACTCTCTACTTCCAATCAAAATCGGACAAGCTTTGCAGATTGTCTCTAACTCAAGTGACACTCCGAGGGGCGAAGTGACACATAAAGCGTTCCCAAGAGATGTAGGAATCAATCCTAGCATCTCTACTACCGAACTAGCAATAAATGAATGCGATGCTCCCGTATCAAACAGTACTCTAGTAAGGTAGTCAAAAAGTGATAATGTACCTTCCACCCCTGTGTCTCGCTGACCCACTGCGAACACTCTAGCTTGGCCCGCTGGTAGTTGTCTCTGCGGCCGTTCCTGTCTACCCGGAAGGGGTTGTGTACAATCTCTAGCTATGTGTCCCACTTGCCCGCACCGGTGGCAACCTGCTCTTTTCGGTTTCGGACATGCTGAGGCGTAATGTCCCATCTCATTGCAGCCATAACACCTCACCAATGCAAATGGTCTAATTGGTGCAGCCCTGATAGCTAGGGGTGGTGCCCTTGTCGGGGCCTGATAGTAGGGTCTTGGCCTCTTCCATGCCTACCCTTCGGCCCTGAGTGCTCGCTGCCCGTACAGATTGCCTTGCCTTTTCCCTTTGCATCCCTACTTCCCACATCTCCTGCTCGAGTCTTATCAGCCTGCTCGAAGCTCATCGCACTCTCAAATATCAACTCCCTAGTAGTCAGGCAAAGGACTGATATCATGGTCTTGTACTCCTGTTTCAGCCCTCGTAGATACTTCTGAGCTAAAGCGGTCGTACCCATAGGCCTGACATACCGATACAAATGCGAGAATCGAGCGTCATACTCTCTAATGGTCATGTCTCCCTGCACCAGTGCTAGAAACTCCAACTCTAAGTCCTCTTGTACTGAGGCTGGAAAATACTTTTCTCGGAATATGGTGGTGAAACCTCCCCATGTGAATGTAGACACATCCACAGTCTGTCTCATGCTCTTCCACCAGTCTAGAGCATCACCTTTGAGAAAGAATGTAGCTATCTTTCTCTTCTCAATCTCTGTGCACTCTATCATCTCAAAATAAGTCTCCATACCCTCGATCCAATGGTCAGCTACCATATGATCTAATCCTCCATGAAAGGTCGGCGCTGACAGTGCACTAATATCCTTGATCAGCTTCAACACTCGACCGTTATCTCTAACCGCAGGAGCTGGCTCAACCTGCGCCTCCTATTGAGCGGCCTCCTCATACAGGTTCTCCACGTTGCGGACTCGGCCTGCGGCCCTACCTCGACCACGGCCTCTCGCCCGTCCTCGGCCCTTATCAGCGTTCATCACCTTCAAACAACGAAACACTTAATCAATACTTGTGAAGTCTCGAATTCAACTAAAACAGATTCAATAGACATCAACATGAAATTCAGAATACGATGAATCATCGAAGTATCATCACGATACTCCCTAGAGGACCAAACTATAAGGTATGGCTCCTAAAACACTCTCGCGTACCCGACGACATATCAATACCGAGGAGCATGTGATGGGTGCCCGCCTGCAGTCGGATCATCGCTCCCGGATGATATTGATAATCGCCAAATACACACTTAGGCTCTGATACCAACTGTAACGACCCTAAAATTTCGAGCTTTAAAAACTCAAAATTTCCAAAGTCGTTAGAACACCAAAAACAATCTCAATGAAATCGAAATCATTTAAGTGCACAGCGGATCATCACTGAGTTCTCAATACAACTCAGAACACCAATTATTACAACCCAAATTTATAATTTAACATTACATAAGATGGAATGTAATAATCCTCACAATCTCTCACAAAACTCACAAATAAAACCACACCAATTCTCACACACAAATCCTCGCTAGAAACCTCACCACAAGCAGGATACGAACGACTTCGAGCCTCCGGAGTCGTCACTCAATCTCCACTAATCAGCACCTGCGGAATTATCCCCTACACCATCGAATTGGTGCACCGGGATTGTAAACACAAACCCGGTAAGCTTATAGCTCGTATGAGTAAAATTAAAATATAATTCGCATATCAAAATATACGAAAAATCACAAATCAAAAAATATAAATGCCCTCATGAGTCAATGGACAGCCCATCTGGTTGTCCCAAAGGAATATGAAATGAAACGCTCATGAGAAAATTAAGTAACCCTTCTGGTTACCCAATGCATTTATAATACGGGTACCAAGAACGCTGGTACACATCTGTTACCCCTCTCGTAAGACACCGCCGATATTGGATAGCCACCCGCTACCCAACATCCAAAATAATCTGAGTACCCATGAGCAGATAACCACCAGTTACCTCACATACAGTACTAAGCTGACATTGGGTAACCACCCGCTACCAAACATCCAAAACAATCTGAGTACTCATGAGCAGATAACCACCTATTACCTCCCATGTAGTACTATGGCGGACAGACTAGAGCTCTAACTGTATCGTAACTTTCGCCCGGCCAAAGGCTAGGTTCCGACTTGCCAAACATGTACAATAATCTCACATCATATTGTACAAACATCACGTCCGAAGAAAAATCACATATTTTAACAATTTCCGTGTTAAAATCACGTACAATAATCACACATCATATTGTACGTTTCAAAATTATGCTCGATATAATCACAATAAAAATCATAATAGTATATTATATAGCAAACTATATATATTCGTACTTATTTACCATTTATACAATATATATATAGTCCACTATTTCCTATACATGTCATATTTCACAAACACATGCTCAATACACAATTTCTCGTCATTGAAATGACCATTTCTAATGAATTAATAACAGTATATAATATAATGAACTATATATATATGTACTTATTACCATTTATACAGTATATATGTAATCCACTATATTGTATACATGTTTGTCATTCATTATTAAATACTCTTGCAAAATATTGAATCACCGCGAGGGTAGATTCGTACTTATGTGAGATTTTACTCACCTTATCGAGTCGAGCGGAATTCCACAATTTCCAAAGATAATTCCTTTTCTCGCTTTATAGATCACCTTGAAAAGATAAGAAAATGATTTTAGAAACGTTTCGTAAACCTTTAAATGCCGAAACAGTAATAATCGGTTACTGTTCAGCAATTTTCGGTTTTACGAATGTACTGTTCACAGTTACTATTCACTGTCACTATTCACTGTTACTGTTCATGTATTAATGTACAAATATACAAAATAATATGTATTTCTGTACGTATACCTACTATTTACGTATTTCTGTACGTATGCATACTGTTTCTGTACGTATACATACTGTTTCTGTACGTATACATAATGTTTACGTATTTCTGTACGTATACATACTATTTAAATGTAAATACAATCTCAGTAAATAAAATTTACTAAATTACCTTTTACAAATTACTTTTTACAATTACTGAAAGTAATTTATATTTACATTTACCGTACGTAAAATTTAATTACATTTACCGTACGTAAATAAAATTTACATTTACCGTACGTAAGTAAATTACCAAAATACCCTTCTCGGAATCACTGTTCACGCCGCCGCACGTGGCGGCGCGTGGGGTACACGCGACACCTCCGGCAGGCCGCGCGTGGCGCTTACGCGCCACTCACTGTGGCAGCGCGTGGGGCACACGCGCCGAGCCCAAAACCGGCACGTAGCACGCCACCGCCGCGCCCAAACTCTTCTCCACCTCCTCCTCTTTCTTCCCACCACCTCAGACCCTTCCTAAGCTAACCCATGCATTCCCACGCGCCACCTCTAGGCGGCGGTAACGCCTCCTCTTCCCACACCTCCGATCTTCTCCAATCAATCCACAAATTCATCAACAATCACAATCAACCATCAATTACATCAAATCATACCTTAATCGAAGCTAAAACCTCTGATTTGACGTCGGAACGGCTCGGATCGCCGATGGTACTTAAACTCTTCGGGAAGAACTCAGATCGATGGATTTGGCCTCCAAGTTGAAGGTAGAGGGCACCAAGGCAAGGATCGGCGTCGAAAAGCCCTCCTCCGTGCACGTGCGTCACCGGAGATGATGGTTCCATTGGACCGACTGTATTCGATCCCTGTGAGTCGCGCTGAGCTTTACAGCGTCGTTGGAGACCGTGCCTTGCTTGGGGAATGGTCGCGTCGTGGTCGTGATGCTGCTGATGTCGGCGGTGAGGAGCACCTCTCTCGGAGGAGGGAGATCGAGGTGCAGCCGAGAGGGAGAAGAAAGGGTCGGGCGAGAGGGAGAGGGAGGCGGAGTGAAATGAGAGAGAAGGGTTTTCCTGAAATGGAAAACCCTAAACACAATTATCCTATTTATACTAGTTTCCAAATCGGAAACTAACTTCCGACGTTAATAACTTGTACGTACATTGTCCGATTAGAACGCGTCACATATCCACAAACTCGTATCGACGAGCCCTACAACTTTCGTGAAGGACATTTTCCCAAACGAGCGACGGAATAAAAGTCGATAAAATTCGTTCGGAAACGTAACGTTTTTCTAATTAAACGTTCCGAGAACGTTTCCGTTTTTCGTTTCGTCACATCGCAACTAATCACATTCGTTTTAATTGAATTTCATAACTTTATAGAATTCAAATCAAACTAATATTGTTTTAAAAATTTAGGATTATTACACTTCAGTGCTTCTTTGCCTCTCTTTCAGCCTGCAAAATAGATTACCCCAGAACTGAAGTGTTTCAATAGTAGTCATAAATGACACTGAATAGGATTTTATAGTATATATATAAACACACTACAATCAGTCATTGAATTTTCACGTACTGCTTTGACGACTCTTTCGAAAGCTGCGGGCCCATATTGATCGATAAAACGCTCTACGGATTTCCTGGCATCCAGGCTCATCATCTGGAGGACCTTATTCTGTCCCTCTGGGCGCTTTGATGATGAGAAGCTGACGAAATTGATATACTCACCAGGCTTCACATATTTCCTTACAACATTTTCATAGATGTAGGCTGCCCCATTGAATTTTGGCAACACCAACCACATGCAAAACAACAGCTTCATATATGGCCATATTGGAATCCTGCACACCCAGAAACCTCGGATCAATATATCGACGTACTGTAATTCCATGCATGCAAAATTATGATATTAATAAGAATTAATTTATATCTTTTCTGAATTTATATATATATATATAAGCTAGAAACAAGCATACCAAGCCAGGACTTTCCAGCAGAACAGCTCGAATAATGTGATGAAAGAATATAAAACCCAATATGTAAGCCACTGCTGATCGTCTAGTGCCGAAGGGGTCTCTATTGCCCTCATTGTTGCATATCTGTTTATAAGATTATCCATCGAGAAGAATTATTGACGTTTAGTCACTCTAGCTAATTAATTGTTGCCTTTAATCATTGGTTTTACAGTAAATGTAATAATATATAAGATTTCGTTGCTTTACTTACAAAGGAAAAATAAGTGTAATTCCTGGCCTACAAAATGAAAAAGTAGATGAAATCAGATTAAATCACAAGGATAACGAATTCAAATTAGCATAATAATAGAAATTACAAGTTTTAATATCATCCATATAGTTTACGTTTTTTTTAAATGTAGAAGAAGTACACACATTTATATTTTGTTTATGCCAAATCCTTTAGGACATACATAATTTTCAGAATGCGAAGTTCAACATGAGAGTCGAACAATCTTGTGATTAATAGTTTAAACTCGATGATGACATTAAGCTAAATACGTACCCGATTATGGTATCCAAATTCTTCGCAATCGTAGCAAGAACACCCATGTTGATGAAAGCTAGAGATGTAGCTGCCTAATATAATTACGAATCTGATGAAGCTTTCAAATTATGAGACAATATTAGGGAAAGTAATAGAATGAATTTCTTAGCCATATAGACTTATATAGCTGGACCAGCGGCATGGATTTAGTCGGTTGACGAAGCCACGTAAAGAATAGTTTGCTTCGTGACCAAACTCTACATATACCTAACTTTTGTGGCAAACTTACAACGTACTTTTGAAACTTCATTTCTACACACGTTATCATCATCGGACTTTATACATTCGGTACTAATATATTTTCGATAAGTTTAAACGTACGCCGTCGTAATTCGTAGATGTACGTTGTAGTTTATTGTGTAACTTACTTTCACGTACACTACCAAAAAGTCATTCATTACGTTAATAAAGTACGTACAACATCAACATCAGTTTATGTTATTAAAAGGTTTACAAACCTAAGCATGTTTCAAATTTTAGAAATTTTTTTTTAATTACTTAATGGTATTAGACCACATTTAAATTAATTAAAAACTCACTTTTCATATTTCTTATTCAAATTAGGACATAAGCTCAAGCCTAAAGAATAAGTAAAAAATTGTTAATTAATTAATGTAAAATATCCAAAATACCATTGTTTTCGTGAAAATTACCAAATATCACTCATACATCTAACAAATTTCGCTCTCCTCATTTTTAGTATTTTTTTTTTCGGAAATTTAAGTTTTCCAGCCAAACCATCGGCAATTTGGAAGTGAGCCAATATATAAAGTTGTTTCTTATGTCATGAGCTTTCATTCAAGTACCATATTGCATATGTTTTGAGAAAATTTGATATTTTGCTCACCAAAAAACACAGTAGCAGCTAGATTTATAGTCGACAGTAGCAGTCCAAGTCGACAGTAGCAATTAGATTCAAAGTCGACAATATCATGTACCTTCCAAATCGACAGTAGCAACTAGGTTTTAACTCGACAGTAACAGTTAGTTTTTATAGTCAACAGTAGCAATTAGTTTTTATAATCGACAGTAGCAGATAACATTTCCATTGATAGTAGCAAACACTATGAGTTAAATAGAGGTAAAAAAGTAAAATATTTTATAACATGTGGCAACTTGCCATTATTTGGTCCTTATTTGGTCCTTATTTGCTTTATCAAATTAAGTAATTAATTATTTGTAACCTAAATTACTGTTGATACTTTTGAGTAGTTTGTAAATATCTTTTAGCATGCGATCACGTTATATATATTGTATATGAAAATTCAATGAGTTGTTAATGTCCTTTTTTTTTGTTTCTTCCCTTTTATTATTATTTATTTTTATGAACCTTCACAGTTTGAGGAAGAAATATTGTCACGACCTCGAAATTTCAAGTATGAAACTCGAATCTGAAACCATGAAAAACTCTAAAACAATCTCAATAAATCAAAATCATTTTAATGTCACAGCGGATCATTACTGAGTTCATGGTAGAACTCAGTTACATTGATTATTACAAACTAAATTTATAATTCAAGCATTATATCAAATGGAAATGTAAAAATCCTCTCAATCCTTACCATAAGATAAAATAAAACAACTTCAAGTCTTCGGAGTTGTCCGTCGATTCCGCTAATCCACACATGCGGAACTATCCCCTACACCATCGAATAGGTGCACCGGGATTGTAAACACAAACCTGGTAAGCTTTGCAACTCATATGAGTAAAACAACAATATAATTCACATATAGATACATAAGAACATATACAAAGCATTAATCATAAATACACTCATGAGTCATTGGACGGCCCCTCTGGTTATCCAATGATATTTGAAAATATATGTGCTCATGAGAAAACGGGCAACCCCTCTGTTTAACCAAATACATTTATAATACAGGTACTCATGAGTGCTGTTACACCTCTGTTACCACTCATGTTAGTACGCCGCCCGACATTTGGAAACCATTTGCTACCCAACATCCAAAATATGGGTACTCATAAGCGCTGGTACACGTCTGTTACCCCTCATGTTAGTACCCCGGCAGACAGACTAGAGCTCTAACTGTATCGTAACTGTCGGCCGACCAAGGCTAGGTTCCGACATGCCAACACGTCTGACGACAGGTCCACAGACCACAAAAACGTTTTAACATAACTCAAGTTAAAACCACGTACAAACAATCATCACATGATATTGTACAAATCAAAGTGACATGCTCAAATAAATAAATATCAACGCTATAATGAACTCATTCGCAAACGGAAATTACGACAGTTTATAATATAGCAAACCATATACATGTACCTATTTTACCAATTATACACATACACATACACAATCTACTATATCATATAGATAGCATAGTTCATTCTTTTAAATTTAGCGTAATCATGAATCTCCACAAGGGTAGATTCATCAATGTGAGATTTTACTCACCTTATAATCCTCAGTGTAATTTCCACAATTCCGCAAGCGAATCCTTTACTTGTTGTGTCGATCACCTAAAATAGATAAGAAGTGAATTTAGAAGCGTTACGTAAAACCTTAAATGCCGAAATAGTAATAATGTTTTACTGTTCAGCAATTTCTGGTTTTTTTTTTTACGAAATTACTGTTCACATAATTATTCATGTATTACTGTACAAATATATTAATTACGTATTCCTATATGAGTATATAATATTTACGTATTTATGTACGTGTACATACAATTTTCATATACCTATACATCCATTTACTATTTCATCGTAAATACTGTTTCTGTAAATAATAATTACAGATGTACCCTTTAGTAATTATTTTTACATTCACCGTATGTAAAATAATTTTACAATTACTGTACGCAAATTACTTTTTACATTCACCGTTCGTAAATGATTTTTTACATTCACCGTACGTAAAATAATTTTACAAAATTTACTGTTTTGAAAATCACTGTTTACGCGCCGCCGCACGTGGGGTTCATACGCCACCTCCGGCGACCGCGCCTCTCCACAGTGGCCGCGCGTGGAACTCACGCGCCGCTCGAACGCGCCGCCGCCTAAAACTCCTCATTTCCTTCCCCTCTTCCCTTCCACGGCCCAAGACCGCCTCCTATCCTCCTCACGCTCTTTCACGCTTCGCCTAAGGCGGCGGTTCTCACAATCCTCCTCCTCCTCTGATTCCTCCACAAATGCACCCAAACCACACGCAATCACACAATATAATCATCTAAATGCATTTCCATACATATGCGAAGCACTAGGACGGCCGGAAGTCGCCGGAAGAGCTCGAACAAGGCGGTGATTTGAGCTTGAGCAGAGGGTGGGACGGCGACGCGATTTGGCTCCGATCGCCTTGCAGGTGGCACTAGGGATGAGGAGAGGTGGAGATGTGCTAGCCGCCAGAGGAGCAGCTCGGACGGCGGAGGAAGTTGCGGGGCCTCGGGTTGTCGCGCAAGAGCTCACAACGGCGACATGAGGCGTGTCGAGCTCGGGGTTGGATGCGGAGGGCCTTGCGAAGGTTTTGGGGGAGGCGGTGAGGCCCACGGTGGTCTGGTCGGCGAGATTGCCGGCGAAATTCTCTTAGGGAGGGAGAGAATGGGGAGAGAGAGAGAGAGAGAGAGAGAGAGAAGAGGGAGGCGGGTGAGAGGGGTTTTCGAAAATGGAAACCCTATCTTTAAAATTCTCTACGTATTTCTAAAATCGGAAACTAACTTCCGTTGTTAATAACTTCCACGTACAACGTCCAATTTGAACATGTGACATTTCCACGAACTCGTATCAACGAGCTCTACAACTCTCGTGAAGGAAGTTTTTAGAAACGAGCGACGGAGTAAAAGTCGATTCTCGCGTCGCGGAAACATAATGTTTTTCCAATTTAGTTTTTCGAATACGGTTCCGTTTTCGATTTCGACACATCGCGAAGCGAAACAAATGCGGTTTATTAATTTTACAAAATTTATTTAAGTCCTAAGAACTCATATAATTGATTCTGAAAAATCGGGTCATTACAATCTACCCCCCTTAAAGGAATTTCGTCCCGAAATTCAGGTTCTCTACTCAACAAACAGTTGCGAATATCTTGCCTTCATATCATACTCTAATTCCCAAGAGGCATCACCCTTATCATGATGGCTCCACAATACTTTGACTAACTCTACTTCTTTCCTCATGAGCTTCTTTGTGGATCTGTCCAGAATACGAACCGGTTCAATAACAAACGTGGCATTTTCCTTCACCTCTATGGTACTACGATCAATTACATGTGACTCATCTGGTACGTACCTCCTCAACATGGAAATGTGGAAGACGTTGTGAATGCCCGACATGCTAGTAGGCAAGGTAAGACGTTGTGAACTCCCAATTCAGGGCACTCTCATACATCAACTCATTGGTAGACAGACAAAGTGCTGATATGATGGTCTTGTATTCTTGCTTAAGTCTTCGTAGAAACTTCTGGGCTAAGGAGGTTGCACCCAGTGGTCTGACAAATCGATACAACTGTGGAAATCGGGCCTCATACTCCCTGACAATCATATCTCCCTGTACTAGCTCAAGGAACTCAAGTTCTAGATCCTCCTGCACTATAGTTGGAAAATAATTTTCTATAAAGAGTGTTGTGAAACCATCTCAGGTCAAGGTAGACACATCCACAGTCCGCCTCGTGCTCTTCCACCAATCCAGAGCATCATCCTTTAAGAAGAATGTGGCTATCATCCTCTTCTCTATCTCAGAGCACACCACCATCTCGAAGTAGGTTTCCATACTCTCAATCCAATGGTCCGCTACCATATGATCCAAGCCCCCATGAAATGAAGGCGTACAGAGTACTGATGTCCTCGATCAGCTTAAGCACTCGACTATCTAATAACAGCCGCGAGGTCAACCTGTTCTTCCTGTGGTGCCGCCTCCTTATAGAGGTTCTCCATATTGGGGACTCTGCCTCCAGCCCTACCTCGGCCTCGACTTCTCGCCCGTCCTCGGCCCTGTGCACAGTCCTTCTCCAAATTCATCACCTTGAAACATTTAAACACTTAGTCAATAAATGTGAAGTCTTGAATCTAAACAAAATAGATCCAACATATATTAACTTATGAGTTCAGAAAGAAGGTGAATCATCGAAGTATTGTCACAATACTTACTAGAGGACCAACCATTAAGGAGTAGCTCCTAACACTTTTGCGTACCCAGGGACATATCAATACCTAAGAGCATGTGATGGGGGTCCGCTGCAGTCGGGCCATCGCTCCTAGATGATATTGATAAATCGCCAAATACACAACTTAGGCTTTGATACCAACTGTCACGACCCCGAAGTTTCAAGTATGAAACTCGAATCCCAAGCCATGAAAAACTCTAAAACAATCTCAATAAATCGAAATTATTTTAATGTCACAACGGATCATTACTGAGTTTATGGTACAACTCAGTTACATTGATTATTACAAACTAAATTTATAATTCAAGCATTATATTAAATGGAAATGTAAAAATTCTCTCAATCCTTACCACAAGATAAAATAAAACAACTTCAAGTCTTCGGAGTTGTCCGTCGATTCCGCTAATCCACACCTGCGGAACTATCCTCTACACCATCGAATAGGTGCACTGTGATTGTAAACACAAACCTGGTAAGCTTTGCAGCTCGTATGAGTAAAACAACAACATAACTCACATATAAATACATAAGAACATACAAAAAGCATTAATCATAAATGCACTAATGAGTCATTGGACGGCCCCTCTGGTTATCCAATGATATTTGAAAATATAAGTGCTAATGAGAAATCAGGCAACCCCTCTGTTTATCCAAATACATTTATAATACGGGTACTCATGAGCGCTAGTACACCTATGTTACCCCTCATGTTAGTACGCCGCCCGACATTAGGCAACCACTTGCTACCGAACATCCAAAATATGGGTACTAATAAGCGCATATACACCTCTGTTACCCCTCATGTTAGTACCCCGACAGACAGACTAGAACTCTAACTGTATCGTAACTGTCGCCCGACCAAGTCTAGGTTCCGACATGCCAACACGTCCGAAGACAGGTCCACACACCACAAAAACGTTTTAACATAACTCAAGTTAAAACCACGTACAAACAATCATCACATGATATTGTACAAATCAAAGTGACATGCTCAAATAAATAAATAAATAGTAACGCTATAATGAACTCATTCGCAAATGGAAATTACGACACTATATAATATAGCAAACCATATATATGTACCTATTTTACCAATTGTACACATACACAATCAACTATATCATATACATATCATAGTTTATTCTTTTAAATTTAGCGTAATCATGAATCTCCACAAAGGTAGATTCATCACTGTGAGATTTTACTCACCTTATAATCCTGAGCGTAATTTCCAGAATTCCGCAAGCGAATCATTTACTTGTTGTGTCGATCACCTAGAATAGATAAGAAGTGAATTTAGAAGCGTTACGTAAAACCTTAAATGTCGAAACAGTAATAATGTTTTACTGTTCAGCAATTTTTAGTTTCTTACAAAATTACTATTCACATAATTACTATTCACGTGTTACTGTACAAATATATATTAATTACGTATTCATATACGAGTACATACTATTTACGTATTTCTGTACATGTACATACTATTTACGTATACATGTATATCCATGTACTATTTCATCGTAAATACTATTTCAGTAAATAATAATTACCGATGTACCCTTCAGCAATTATTTTTACAATTACTGTACGTAAAATAATTTTACATTCACCGTACGTAAAATAATATTACAATTACTGTACGTAAATTACTTTTATATTCACCGTTCGTAAATTACTTTTTATATTCACCGTACGTAAAATAATTTTACAAAATTTACTGTTTTGAAAATCATTGTTCACGCGCCGCCGCACGTGGCGGCGCGTGGGGTTCATGCGCCACCTCCGGCGACCGTGCCTCTCCACAGTGGCAGCGGATGGAGCTCACGCGTCGCTCGAACCGGCGCGCGTGGCTTGCCCACCGCCGCCCAAAACTCCTCATTTCCTTCCCCTCTTCCCCTCCACGGCCCAAGACCGCCTCCTATCCTCCTCACGCTCTTTCACGCGCCGCCTAAGGCGGCGGTACTCACTATCCTCCTCCTCCTACGATTCCTCCACAAATCCACTACACCACACGCAATCACACAATATAATAATCTAAATGCGTTTACATACCTATGCGAAGCCCTAGAACGGCCGGAGGAGCTCGAACAAGGCGGCGATTCGAGCTTGAGCAGAGGGTGGGACGGCGAAGCGATTTGGCTCTGATCGCCTCGGGTTATCGTGCGAGTGCTCACAGTAGCGAGGGGAGGTGTGTCGAGCTCGGGGTCGGATGCGGAGGGCCTTGCGAAGCTTTTGGGCGAGGCGGTGACGCCCACGGTGGTCTGGTCGGCGAGATCACCGGAAACTTTTTTGAGGGAGGGAGAGATCGGGAAGAGAGAGAGAGAGAGAAGAGAGCGAAGAGGGAGGCGGGTGAGAGGGGTTTCTGATAAAATGGAGACCCTAATCTCTAAAATTCTCGTTTTATACCCACTTCTAAAATCGGAAACTAACTTACGCCGTTAATAACTTCCACGTACGACGTCCGATTAGAACGCGTGACGTGTCGACGAACTCGTATCGACGAGCTCTACAACTCTCGTGAAGGAAGTTTTCGGAAACGAGCGACGGAGTAAAAGTCGATTCTCGCGTCGCGGAAACGTAACGTTTTTCCAATTTAGTTTTCCGAATACGGTTCCGTTTTCGATTTCGACACGTCGCGAAGCGAAACAAATGCGGTTTATGAATTTTACAAAATTTATTTATTCCTAAGAACTCATATAATTGATTCCGAAAAATCGGGTCATTACAAATATATTACACCAATGGGAAATAAACCTTGACTTAAATTTCAATAGGATAAAATGAATGAAACAAAGGGTATTTCATTATATACTCAATTTTGAAACCCTATTTTAAACTAAACCCACTTCAAAATTTTTGGCAATTAGGCTAAACTATTAAGTTTTGTTTTAAGAAAAACACACAAATTGCCACAATTTATATGTACTGAACATAAGTCAACTAGCAAAATTAACGTCATCATTCATACCTTAATTGTAGATTTTCTTATTGATCCATTTTTAATTGTAATTTTCATCAATTTTTTCATGATTGTCAAAATGATGAAATTTTCCTAATTAAAATATTTTATTTTTCGATAATCTAAACTTTATATTTTAAAGGTAAGTTTCATCTTATTTGCCTAATCAAAAGATGATTTAATTTATACTCTTACTTTACCTATATTTTATGATTATTTTTCATATGAACCTATTTCTTAGGTATATATATTCTATCATTCCGAGTTAACTATGCACATTAGCTTGAAAGTTTTTATACAATGATTATTCAGTAAGGCACCTGATCATTAGACTCTTTTCTTTATATGATACCTGAATAATAATAATAAAAATTGGAAAGATTTCTTTGTTCTCTAGGTTAGGTTACTTACTATACCATATCTATAATTGAAGAAAATAGCACCTTACATTTAGGTAAATTCGATCGTCACTTACATATTAGTTATTTTGTAGGTAAAGCTAGTATGTGGTAGTTAAGATGGTTTTATCATGAGATTACTATGAATCATATGACAATAGACTCAACAAGAGAAAAAAGAAATCAAAGCACAAAAAGACATACCTTTCAAGTAGAATTTTTTGGCATACATAGACAAACATCACATGTGAGTTTAGAAAGTGAAAATATAAACTAGGGTGTTACAGCAAGATGAAAGAAGAATGTTATTCTGATCGATCAAGATGAAGGCAGTGGTGTTCCATTAATGAAAGCTGAGAACAAGGTGAGTGATCGCTCTGGTTGGTAGCTTGGAACCTCATGGCCTGCTCCCCTTACTGTTGCAAATACCAACCCCTCGAACTCAATCACATATCCCCCAACCTCATCTGTGCTAGAGTACCATGCCCGAAATGGAGTCTCAGTCTTTAATTTCATCGTGTTTATGGCGTATCTCGTACTTGTCACTGATACTACTGAATCAACATCTCCACTGCACACAAAAACAAACACAATCCATACGCCAAAACAGCGCTATGTATGAGTATACTGTATCCATATGTAACCCCGAGTTTAAGCATTAACGAAGAGAACATCATAAATAAAAAGATGACTAATTGATTATTTATGCTGACCTATATACCCATAATCTGATTCCATTAGCTATGAGCTCTTGCATTATGGGGAGGACGGTCATTGGGCTGTCCGTCCAGCCAACAGCACTACACACCAATTAAGTTAATTAGTTAGATAATTAAACAAAGTTATTAACATTCTATCTCATATTTCTTCTCATGAATCAAGTTTTTATGATTTTTGTGAATGTATACCCGCAAGCTGACCATTGTGTGGGTCTAGCATGAAGAGCTGCTTGAACTGCGGGAAGATTTAGGTAGGTGTTCACATAGATGTCAGAGCATGGATCAAATTCATATACCTGATGATCATATATAACATCCATCAATCTTAAACTGAAAACACTTCGATCTGAACGTCATTAATTTGTTAGAATAAATCAGGTCAGTTAATTAGTTGGAGACTACTTACTGCACCAGTTTTGCCTGCAGGTTTCGATTCTGAATCGCAAAGTGGAGCGTAGATGTTGTAAGGATCAATATCTCCAGCCTCCTGATCTGATTGATTCTTAAACTTTTCACATGCATCTGAGTAATTATACGTAACAAAATCGCAATATTTGATGATTCCTGCATTGGTTTCGTCAGAGTTCAGAGCATGTGTCCACAAGTAATAAAAATTACCCTGATCACCGGTACTGTCATCAATCCAGGCATTCCCAATCTGCATATAGAGAAGCCATAGGTGAACAAAATCTCGTAGTGCGTATATATGCATGCTCGCACTTCCATTATTAATTAAATTACACGAACACGTTCGAGAAATCAACTCACTGCAATTCCTTTGAGGTTAATTTTTGTTTCATTGGTGATTTTGTTCTCAGATACGATTGTGTAAGCAAGCTGAGGTACGTAGTGACCGGCGTAACTCTCTCCGGTGATGTAGAAGTCTCTGGTTTTGTATTCAGGAAATTTTTCTAGCCAGTTTATAAGAAACTTGTATGAGTCTGAGGCAGTTTTGTTATCGCCCACGTTTTGGTAGTCAGATGTTGTGTTTGAGTATGAGAACCCAACTCCTGCTGGTGACTCCAAGAACAGGACATTTGCCTCTGCAATGATCATACATTCAGAGCTTCAAATTTGTTAAGATAGATTGAAGCATATATAAAACGAATAGGCCGATCGAATACGTTTGGAAGCATTCTCTTCTGTTGGTACAAAATTGATTAAACTGATTATAAACCATAGGGACCATACCATTGTTCCATGCATAATAATTCTTGTATAGTGAAACTCCATCACCATTGACTCTGAACGGTCCCAGTTCTTCCATGGCTCCATATCCAAGAGATGAGCATCCTGGTCCTGTAACGTACATTAACAAATACAACACTGTTAACTTTTTAATATGACTTACAATAACTAAATAAGCAAAAATAAATTACAAAAAAAATACAGTATAAATTCATATTTGATACACATACACATCAGTATAATACATGCGCACGCACATATACACACATATTGGCGATTCATGAAGACTTTCTTGTCATAAGTACCCCGTATTCAGTTCAAATTTTTTCTCATTGAATGCATATACACAGGGGTTCGTCTGGGGTACATCATTATATACCATACAACAGGGGCTGAACGGCTGGCAGGAACTGTCAGTTTATGCACGCAGTGGTGGTTGTGGGATTGTGCGGTCGGATGTGTCTATGATAGATTTTTCCTATACATAGTGCTATAATGAACAGTAGTTGTTTATGAAAACTTTGGTCATATTTACCTAGCTCTAAAATCCTCTAATGAAAAACAAATCGATTCAAACTAGCTAGCTAAAAACTATTCGAAATAGGCATTAGATTTATTAAATATCAAATGATTTTTTAACGTGCTCTATTCATGCATTAAAATAACTAATCTAACACTTGAGGACATGATGCAGGAATGTTGTCAATTGTAATAACCCTAAATTTTTCAAACAATATTTTGGTTGAGATAATTCTATAAAGCTGTGAAATTTAATTAGAGTGAATGTGATCGGTTGCGACGTTGTGAAACGAGAAACGGAAACGTTCTCGGAACGTTTAATTAGAAAAACGCTACGTTTCCGCAACGTATATATCGACTTTTATTCCGTTGCTCGGTTGCGAAAACTTCCTTCACAAAAGTTGTAGAGATCGTCGATACGAGTTCGTGGGTATGTGACGCGTTCTAATCGGACGACGTACGTAAAAGTTATTAACGTCGGAAGTTAGTTTCCGATTTAGAAACTAGTATAAATAGAGTATTTATGATTAGGGTTTCCCATAATTGGAAACTCTCTCTCTCTCTCCTTTCGGCCGCCTCCCTCCTTCTCTCTTTCCTCTCTTTCTTTTCTTCCCCGACACAGAGAGCAGAGCTCTTCCTTGTCTGCCTTCTCCTCACGTTGCACCACCGTCTGGCCGTTTCTCGACGGAGCGCCCCCACCAAAACCTCCCTCCCTTTCTAGTTCTTCAAACCCAGTTTGTGGATTCGACATGCAGTCACAGATAGGGTAGATCGGTGGGTGATTTGATGAAACCAAATCGTTCAAATCCGATCGGTTCTTCATTCTCCGACGACGCTACAACTAGCATATGGTACTTTCTTACTCCTCCATCGAGGATGCTTAAATTCCAGTCTTTGATCAGATTGTAACGATATTCTCAATTTCTGTGAATCCCTCTTTTCTGCGTGATTGCTCCACCGTGCCCTTCGTCGTCTCTATGTTATTCTTCGTCTTTTCCGATGTCGTGGAAGCTAATGAGAGGCTTAGGTGAGGTCGGGGAGCCCAGTTGAGCAGCTGTTGCAATTTGGGTGAAGTTCAGAACCTATATTTCTGGCGTTGGTAGCTACAGAGGAAAAAGAGGAGTTGTTGCTTTGGTTTTCAGCTTATGGAACCGAATTAGAGGTAAAAGCTTTACTGTTTGGTCTGAATTGTTAATTTGGACTGCTTCCAAATTGTGGTGGTTTGAATGGGAAACTCGTTGGTATTCTGTATTTTAGTTCAGTTCACAAGAGTGGAATACATTGTTGTTCTATGAATTTAGTTTCCCCATATTTGGACGATTACGAAATCAGTGATCAGTTTGGTTGTTGTTCTCGTTAAATTGCTTGAAATGGATTTGAACTAAAGTTATGATTATATAATGGCACATGATTACAAGCTTGGTGTTTGACATTTGAACGGGTGGATTTAACTTGAAGGAATTCCATATATAGCTGAAAGCAAGCTATGTACCGGGAAGTGATGAAAATTGTGTTCTCTTGATTGAAGTAATTGTGGGTGCCCATAGCAATTTATGGGTGCAAAACGAATTAGTTATTACCAAAGTATGTCATGAGAAGTGAGAAATGCTGGATTGTAATGTATGTTTTGGTTGGAGAAATTGCTGATGTTGGTGCTTGTATTGTTACTGGTTCAGTGAACAACCGCTTTAGATTTTGTTGAACTTATTTTGGAACAGGGCCATGCTTGAGTTTTTGGTCTTTTAAAAATGGATTGAAGCTATATTAAATCATGTTGTGATATCAAAGTATAGAATCAAGTATCATAGAACTATCATGTCCCAAATTAAGTTAAGATGGAAAGTTAATATTTGGGGAATGGTAGTGACATTTTGGATTATTTAGGAATGTGAGTACATGAACAGTACCGTGAATAGTACCGTGAATGGTAACAGTGAATAGTAACCGTGAACAGTAATTTTGTAAAACCGGAAATTGCTGAACAGTAACCGATTATTGCTGTTACGGCATTTAAAGGTTTACGAAACGTTTCTAAATTCTTTTCTTGTCTTTTCAAGGTGATCAATAAATCAAGAAAAGGAATTAGCTGCGGATTTTGGAGTTTCGCTCGAGTTGATAAGGTGAGTAAAATCTCACATATTTACGAATCTACCCTTGCGGTGATTCCAAGATTTTGCAAGAGTTTTAAATGTTGAAATACGACAAGTATACAATATAGTGGATTATATATATATATATATATATATTATATAAATGGTAATAAGTACATATATATATTTTTTGCTATATTATATACTGTTATGAATTCATTTGAAATAGGTCATTTCAATGACAAGCATGTGAGTTTAATATTGAGATTGTTAAACGTTTTGTCTTCGGACGTGTTTATAAATTATGACATGTATAAGATATAATGAATTATTTATATATATATCGTACAAATGGTAAATAAATACGTATATATATATAGTTTGTTATATAATATACTGTTATGATTTTATTGTGATTTTGATTTGTACAATATGATGTGAGATTATTGTACGTGATTTTTAACATTGAGATTGTTAAAATGTGAATTGTCTTCGGACCTGATGTTTGGTACAATATGATGTGAGATTATTGTACGTGTTTGGCAAGTCGAAACCTAGCCTTTGGCCGGGCGAAAGTTACGATACAGTTAGAGCTCTAGTATGTCCGCCATAGTACTACATGGGAGGTAACGGGTGGTTATCTGCTCATGAGTACTCAGATTGTTTTGGATGTTGGGTAGCGGGTGGTTACCCAATATCACCGTAGTACTGCATGTGAGGTAACGGGTGGTTATCTGCTCATGGGTACTCAGATTGTTTTGGATGTTGGGTAGCGGGTGGCTATCCAATATCGGCGGTGTATTACGAGAGGGGTAACAGATGTGTACCAGCGTTCTTGGTACCCGTATTATAAATGAATTTGGGTAACCAGAAGGGTTACTTAATTTCTCATGAGCGCTTCTTTTCATATTTCTTTGGGACAACCAGATGGGCCGTCCATTAACTCATGAGTGCATTTATATTTGTTTGATTTGTGGATTTTCGTATATATATTAATATGCGAGTTATATTTTCATTTTACTCATACGAGCTGTAAAGCTTACCGGGTTTGTGTTTATAATCCCGGTGCACCAATTCGATGGTGTAGTGGATAACTCCGCAGGTGTGGATTAGCGGGAATTGACGGACCGCTCAGAGGACTTGAAATTATTTATCTCTAGCTTGTGTGAGGATTTTTTTTGTGACTATCTTGTGAGTTTGTTGTGAGGATTACGTAATTCCATTTGTTATAATATTGAATTATAATTTGGGTTGTAATAATCGGTTTAACTGAGTTGTATTTTAAACTCAGAGATGATCCACTGTGGCATTTTAAATGATTTCGATTCGTTGAAATTGTTTGGTGTTTAACAACTTTGAAATTTTGAATTTTTAAACTTTAAATTTTGGGGTCGTCACATCAATCTAGATATTTACAACTTCCATGAAATATTTACCTCCATTCAACCATAGCACCAGAGGTTTGGTTGAAGAGTCCTGAGGCGACTCTACAAAATAGTAGAACAATGCTCTCCCAGCAGTAGCGTCAACCGTAACATATCCTGCATACTGATCAAAATTCACTCCTTCGGTTGGTTGTCCCGGCAGAGCGTCGATCTTATCAGCTTCCTTTGATCCAAAATCATGGCTCACAGGAGAACCGGAGTTATTTCCGACCTGATCTAAGCCATTCTGCAACTGAGACTGAAGAGGCTTTTGATGTTTTTTAGACTTGATCAACGTTTTGAGGTTGCTAACTTGGTTAGCGCTGTTGCATGATACCCAGAGAAGCAGCAAACATGAGAGGAACAAAAGCTTCATGTTCATGCTTGCTTCTTACAAGATATAAACTTTGATAGCTAGGCTATATATCAATGACGCTTTTGATAGAGAACTGAGAACCGGCCAGTGCTGAACAAATGTTCATTGGTTTACGACAGTACTTAGGCTTCTTTGTTGTGTTTAACGAACATGTCTCACAACAATGACAACATATGAGCAATTATGGATATATACAAAGTAACATGCATCTTAATTACAGCATCTGGTGTTTGTCATCGCATCACTGTCTAGATCAAGATCGACATCGAATTGTTTTTTATTCGTTGACCTGATGTCCTGATTAGACATGCACAAGAGCTAGCCTAGCTAGAATTGAAAAATTATCTCCAGCCTTTATCTTTGGAGAGGAGCTCGTTGATATTCTCGCAGAAATAAGAAGATCCCGACGTCTATGTACTGTATGTATATTAAAACCTATACACTGGAATTAGCTAAGAAACTCAAGTATATGGGTCGAGCTATAGTATCTTACTCGATCGGCCAACATCGTTTGACTTCCTATTGGAGCTTGTTCTTTTGTTTTGAGCGAGCATAATACTGTAGAAACTATATATATATATATATATATATAAGGCTTTTTACATAAGGAGGTTCTTATCTTAACTTAAGGTACGGATTTTCATTTTTAACCAATTTTTCGATCGAGTTTTCACATCTCCACCGTCTAATATCTAGGTTATAACGTATATATCATCTCCACAAAATTTCAGCCGATGTCATGACCGTTAAGGTATCGAACGAATCAAAACCAATGGACGTATTGAATTTGCCGAACCTGAACCGTTCATATTTTGAGTAGAAAATCAAAGTTATGAGTACCTTAACGGTTATGGAATCGGCTGCAATTTTGTGGAGATGATCTATACGTTATTACCTAGATATTTAACGGTGGAGATGTGAAAACTCGATCGAAAAGTTGGTCAAAAATAAAAATCCGTACCTTAAGCTAAGATAAGGACCTCCTTACCTGAAAAGCCCCGTATATATATATATATACAGACCGCTTCATGTGCGGACGTTCGCGTGTGGATTCGCCGATTCCTGCGGCGGCAGGCCGCAACGGCGCGCGGACCAGCACAGCTGCCCTGCCCACCTCCCGGCGATCCCATCTGTGCCGGCCAGAGCTCAATCGGTGACCCACGACGACCGAAATCTGCAAAAATCAAGTTTCTGGGCAGATTCCGGCGATTTCGCGATTCCGGCATTCGTAGATCGCCGATGGAGCTCCGACCGGCACAGACGGGACCGCCGAGAGGTGGGGAGTGCGGCTATCGTGGTCTGCCCCGCCGTTGCAGCCTGCCGTCGCCGGAATCGGCAAATCCGTACCTTACGTAAGGTACGGACGTCCGCACCTGAAAATTCTCATATATATATATATATATATATATTCGTTGTACGTACGTGTATTTGTTTGACGGTATAACCCATCTAATTTTTTACACATTTCAACTGTTAAAACTTGATGACCGATTATATGATGGTAGAGTCAAGGACTCGGTTCAAGCTCTCCCTAGACGTGATCGATTGCCCCTAGCTAGTCGTCAGTCATCACCAATGTATTCGAACTATTTCAACCTATGCTATGTTAGTCATATAAGGGTAGTATATGTATTTGCTTGTTATCCCTTTTGCCTTATATAGACTTGTACTGTTCTCCTTAATTGAATTGAATCACAATGTAGTCCTATAACTCGTTTCTGCGTTTCATCAACAGTTTCAGCATTTTAACTTTCAATAATCCATGAATCCTATCATGCTAGCTATTCGATTGCCAATTATCAGCTGTAACTGGTTACTTGTGATATGTTGGCTTAACAAATCTTGTTAATTGATTGATGTTACAATTCATGCATATTTCATTTCTATCACATTATACATATGTTGTATATAAAAATTTAAGGAGTTGTTGATGTCCTTTTTTATGTTTCTTTCACTTAGTCAATTATGCCTTCAGGCGACATATGTGTTGTGTCACTGGAGAAAATTCAAATATGTTGGCTAGTAGTCTGTCGCCATTATAGTTATCAGGCGACATATAAAATATCTGTATCAGCCGACATATAAGAAAAAAAGTCTTATGTCGCCAGATATACTTTCCAGCGACATATATTATATGTCACCTGATAGCTATAACAACAACATGCTACTAGGCGACATATTTGAATTTTCAATATGAAGCGACATAAGAGCATAAGTTGCTTGAAACCCTCTTTTGGCTGTTTAATTAGGTCTTCTAGTGACATAAAAGTCGTTGTAATTCTTTTGAAAAAACATATTAGTCATGAGATTTGATAAAGTGACATATAACCCTCCCATATAACACTTTTTTTTCCATATATGTCGGCTGAGTGTTAGTACATCATTTAACAACTTATTTGTTTTCATGTGTTGTTGCACTCTTCAAACGTTATATGCTATTATGTTTTGCTCTTCTATTGTTGTTTTAGCAATTATAGCACTCATTTGTGTTATCTTAGTATAAAAAAGCCAATAAATATCAAAAGGTTTATATTGCTTCTTTCTAATAGTTTACATTCCATGATATATATTATCCTTGCAACACAAAAGTGCCATAAAGTACTACAAGCAGCAGTTGTACACGGGCGCAAGCATGGGAGGACACCACATGGGAGGAGCAGACTTCAAGCATCCGCACAAATAGCACAAGGCACTATGTGAGTCACATTGCAGTGTCAAACACAATGGTTATTCAATGTTACTGAGCATTTGAATCCACATTACAGTTCGAGAGTAATTTGAATCATGACCTTTAACCATGATCTAGACAATGTAGCATAACTCGACTCTAATTGATAAGAGATGAAGAGATGTAATTTGTACCTTCAGTATCTTCATCTACATCTTCAATCATGTAATTTTTCATGTCTACAAGAAAAAACAGTAACGAGTACAGTTAATTTTAAGCAAAATAATTATGTACTAGCACACCCATACTAAATTAATTATATTACAATCTAAGTATGTCAAGTAACTTCTTTGAAAACAATCAGAGGCAAAAGTCATAGCCTGGCAATAATGAGACAAGTAAGGCATGTAGATAAACATTCATGTATCATGCCTTTCCATCTCATATAATCCATATATACAAGTTGAAATACCAAGCTGAGATGACCAAATATTAGTTTTCCAAGTAAAGCATAAAACAATCAGGAACTTGACTTCAATTGCAATAAGAAATCAACACAAATACACTCCTCTCATTTCTATTATTAGTCCTTTTTTTATGTCATATCTATTATTAATTAGTCTATCAACTTATTACCAGCAATATATCTACGTGAGACAGCTTGGCGTCTATTTCAAACCTAACAAGAAAGATGAGGAAAACAAAATATTAGAGTAGAAACAAAAGTTTAACCCATCATTTACATATTGTGCTTTCTTTACTTGCCCCCATGAATTTCACCCAAACAGAATAGATGAAAGCCATAAAGAGAGAGAGAGAGAGAGAGAGAGAGAGAGAGACCTACTGCAAATATAGAGGGTGCTAGGAGACCATTCTGCACATCGTTGGTGAACACCATCTCCCTCAAAGATTGCACTGAACTCTCTAAACCCTTCCACCATATTGCTTGCCAACTTTTTACCAAAAAAGAGAAATCAGGGACATAAAACGATCCATTAAAATTCCTCAAGACATTGTAATACACAAATGTGTGGTTGTGTGTGCATGTTTATCTTATTCATGTCCACAAAATTCAACTTTCCGCAATGGGTAGCTATTACTCATCAAAGAAATCTAGTATTCATCATGTGAATGCAGAGAGCCAAGCTTTAGCATTAATAAAGTTTAACTTAAATCTCTAACCAGAGGGGACATAGCTGATAGGGGTCAAATCAGCAATACAAGTAACTTCTTAGTTCTTACACAGCAGGGCTTCAAAAAGGCTTAGTAACTAGAATATAAAAAAAAGCAGAAAATCTAACAACTTTCTCTATTACAAATCACAATAGTTACTCAACTAGATTCATCCAATAAAATTTCGAAAACTTGAGTATAATGCATATACCATGAACAAGAGTTCAAATAAGACATGAGGAAAGCTAGAATTCAAAAACACATATAGGTTCATGGAGGTTCATGCAAGCCATATCTGAAGCTACAAATCTATATATTTTAGCAAACTAAACTGAGTTCTTGGCTAAGAAAGTATATATTTATCGGCAACCTAGCTAAAACCTCAAAATTCCAATCAATTTAGCTTAGCTAAAAAATCAATCTACACTAGAGAATAGAAAACTGAGCTAGGTTACCTCTTAAAGAGCAGCCAAAAGATGAAGATGTGAATCAATGAGTCTCTGATAAGAGTCAAGTCCTGCACGTCATTCATCTTCCAACAAAATATATACAACATCAATCATGTTCAAACCAAGTAGTCCATGTGTAATCTATTACCCTAAGGTGGTAAGGTTTCTCAGATATATATGAGGAAGAATAACCAACAAAGAAAGTAAGACTGAAAACACAAATGGAAGAGATAATTGTAGGAAATTAGGAACGCCACCATTAATTTTCTTTATAGAATATTTATATGTACCAATATCTTGACCAATTGGACAATGGTGAGAAGAACTTACTAGTAACAAATATACCAACAACAGAGCACAAACACGCCATATATGTACAGAGCAACAAATATATCCACAACACAGCACTGCATGCATATACCAACAAATATACCAACAAATTGATCTTATATACCAACAATTAGAACATTGCAGTTAGAACATGAAGACTCACCAGTGAACCAGCAAATCAGTGAATTTCCAATAGTAGCTCTCTGGCTTGGTTCTCGGGTTACCTTTCCACCCTTAGCTTTTACAAGTTCCACAGTCTTAGCAACCTAACAACACAAACATATATACTATGTCCTAGAAGGTCATTCACTAAGAAGAATCCAAAACAATGCAAAGACAGTAACAACAAGACTCTATATAAGAATCGGATATGGCTCACATCCTCAACAAAAATGCCAAAATGGCCAATTGCAGTTCCAATATCATACTTGTCCACCCCATAATCTGAAAGTTTTAAAAATTGAAAATCGACGTAAAAACACTGTATCAGGACAAGTGCTTGTCAAAGAAATTCACAAGCAGATCTTCTTAAGTTCTAATGCCCCAGAATTCAGAATTCCAGTAAAGTTAGTGGAAATGGTTAAAGATTGCTTACTGTAAGTGAGTTCAATGGCGAAATGGGAATTATCTGGCCCATATCCAAGAAAAGCATTCGTATATCCAAAATAAAAATCCGAATCAAATTCTCATGAAGTCTAAATGTGATCATTATAATCCAATCTCACTGACACCAATTAGGGAAAAACAATGCACAAATTTGAGAAATTGTATATAAGAAACTTGGCTAACTACCTTTGCAGAACCCATGTCATTTCTCTTGGCAGCATCTTTAATTGCTTTCTGAACACTTTTCTCTTCTCTTTGTATATCTGAAGCAACAAAAAACCCAATACAAACTAAACCAAAATTAATCAAGATTTTCATGATCGATGAATCCGGAACAACCTAGGAATCAACCAAAGTTTCGATTTTGGATGGAAAAAGAGTGGAACTTGAGATGGGGGAAATTGCGAATCATGTACCTCGAATTTGGCGTTCGATGATGCGGCAGTCTTTGCGAAGTTTACGCTGCCTATCTCGCAGTTGCTGACACACTCTTGGGTACCTAGAATCTCCTCCTTTCACAAACACACATACAAGCCGACGCACGAAACTCCATGCTGCATTGAAGATATCAGAAACACATACTTTATAGTCATGTCCAAATCCTCGACGCGGTATGCGACATGGAGAAGCCTTCATTTATCCTCTTTGACCCACTCTAGCACATTCTCCGACGATGCAGTTGTACTCGCTTGTGCTGCATTCCCACAAGCAACCACTCCCATGGCTTTACCTTCCAGCAAATTCTTCCTTGCAAAAGAAACTGGATCAAAATTTAGAAGATAACCCAATCGAAAATCCCCAAATTAATTTTAAGCAATGAAACTGCAAAACCCATTGAAATTTCAAACCGAATCCTCAAAATCCCCAAATTCCGATTTGAAATTGCTTACCCAGAGCCGACAGGCAGTGAGATTGAGAGCAAAGAGAACATAGAGATCGAGAGCCGAGAGAAGAGAGAGAGAGAGAGAGAGAGAGAGAGAGAATGAGAGAGAGCTGAGTTTTGTTTTTGCGAATTGAAAGCGGCAGATTTTAGGGGAAACTAAATTAACGCCGCGTAAGTTTTGTTCAAATTTTAAGTCAAATTTTAGGACATTAGGCGACATATTTATGTCTTCCTATTTAGGACAACTTTATTCACATACGTTATGAATTTTAGGAGAGATTCCACATCTAAGAAGTGACAAAAAAAAATAAAGCTTATAAGTGGGTGGATAATAACTAATTGAACCGAGACCTTTTGTGATTAAAACCCAATACCTGTGAGGTGGCTAAGTTGGGACAATATCAGTACAGTTGGTCCACGGGCCACAATGATTAAAACCCAATACCTGTGAGGTGGCTAAGTTGGGACAATATTAGTACAGTTGGTCCACGGGCCACGCTTGTCGCTGTTTAACATGAGTCATTAAAATTAGCCCTCCAAAACCTCGGCCAATTTTAACACAGACTAGGCGACATATAAATGTCGTCCCCTCTAGCAAAAAAATATGTATATATACTTGGTTCTAGGGCAATATATAAATGTCGTCAAACTAACAACATTCATTTAGTCAACTATGTGTCTTTGCCTCCAAATTAAGCTCCAAACTCAGAGGACATAAATCTATCGTTTTATTGTTGCTTCATTTTTTGGTCAACTTTAGAATCCTTCTAGAATTAAGACAAAATACACGACATATATAAGTCGCTTAAATATTACCATTTTTCAACCTAAATAATTTTGAATTTATGACTATTCAGACGACATATATAGATATATGTCACTCCAAACTTTCGAACAACACTTAACCTGACATATGTCGCCTGATATGTGTCGTATATAGACAATATTGGCATAGTGTTTCTTCCTTTATTTTTGGGTGAACCTTCACAATTTGAGGAAAATATATTGCACCAAGGTCCAAGGGGGAATAGACCTTGACTTTAAATTTCAATAGGATAACTTGAATGAAACAACCCAGCACAACAAAAAGAAAACTTGCAGTAGAGATGCATAATATGCACATCAGCACATATCTAATATATTAATATATGTAGTCTATCAGTCACGTTGTTCTTCTTGACCAGCTAGCTTCAATTATTTCAAGCAATCTCTTATTATTGTGCAGGAACTTTAACTAGCTAGGGTGTTACAGCAAGATGAAAGAGAATATTATCCTGATCGATCAAGATGAAGGAAGTGGTGTTCCATTAATGAAAGCTGAGAACAAGGTGAGTGATCGCTCTGGTTGGTAGCTTGGAACCTCATGGCCTGCTCCCCTTACTGTTGCAAATACCAACCCCTCGTACTCAATCACATATCCACCAACCTCATCGGTGCTAGAGTACCATGCTTGAAATGGAGTCTCAGTCTTTGATTTCAGCGTGTTTATGGCGTATCTCGTAGTTGTCACTGCTACTACCGAATCAACATCTCCACTGCACACAAAAACAAACACAATCCATACGCCAAAAAATAGCTAGTTATGAGTATACATATGTAATCCTGAGTTTAGGCCTTAACGATGAGAACATCATATAGAAAAAAAAATGACTGATCGATATATTTGCTGACCTATATATCCATAATCTGATTCCATTAGCTATGAGCTCTTGTATTATGGGGAGGACGGTTATTGGGCTGTCCGTCCAGACAACATCACTAGACGTACACCAATTAAGTTTAATTAGTTTAATAAAAAGTAATTAACATTTTATCCTATATCATCTTTTCTTCTCATGAATGAAGAGTTTTGTGGATGTATACCCGCAAGCTGACCATTGTGTGGGTCTAACATGAAGAGCTACTTGAACTGCCAGAAGATTTAGGTAGGTTTGCACATAGTTGTCAGAGCATGGATCAAATTCATATGCCTGCAGATGATCATGTACAATCAACATTCTTCAGCTCAAATTGACACACTTCGATCCGAACGTTTATAAATCAGGTCAATCAATTAGTTGGAGACTTACTGAACGTATTGCCTGCAGGTTTTGATTCTGAATTGCAAAAAGGAGCGTAGATATTGTAATCTCAATATTTCCAACCTCCTCATGTGATTTATTCAGATACTTTTCACATGCATCTGAGTAATTAAACGTAACGAAATCGCAATATTTGTTGATTCCTGCATTGGTTTCGTCAGAATTCAAAGCATGTGCCCACAGATAATCATATTTACCCATGTGACCGGTAGTGGCATCAATCCAGGCATTCCCAATCTGCATATATGTATAAGCCATAAGTAAGCAAAATTTTGTACGTCGTGTGTGTGTGTGTGTATGCATGCTTGCACTGCCATTAATAATTAATTATATGAACGCGAGATCAAAATCAACTCACGGCAATTCCTTTCAGATACGATTGTGTAAGCAGGCTGAGGTACGTAGTGACCGGCGTAACTCTCTCCGGTGATGTAGAAGTCTCTGGTTTTGTATTCAGGAAATTTTTCTAGCCAGTTTATAAGAAATTTGTACGAGTCTGAGGCAGTTTTGTTGTCACCCACGTTTTTGTAGTCAGATGTTGTGTTTGAGTATGAGAACCCAACTCCTGCTGGTGACTCCAAGAACAGGACATTTGCCTCTGCAATGATCATACATTCAGAGCTTCCAATTTGTCTAGATAGATTGAAGTATATATAATATGAACAGGCCGATCGAATACGTGTGGAAGCATGCTTTATTTCTGTTGGTACAAAATTGATTAAACTGATTATAAACCATAGGGACCATACCATTGTACCATGAATAATCATTCTTGTATAGTGAAACTCCATCACCATTGACTCTGAAAGGTCCCAGTTCTTCCATGACTCCATATCCAAGAGATGAGCATCCTGGTCCTGTAACGTACATTCAGAAATACAACAGTGTTAACTTTTTTATATGACGCACAATAAGCAAACATAATCCACAAAACAAACATAAATGAATTCATACATGATACACATACACACCAGTATAATACATGCGCGCGCACATATGAACGCATTATTTAAATCGCCCTTCATGAAGACCTTCTTGTCATAAGTAGTACCCCCTATTCGATTCGAATTTTTTCATCATAGAATGCACATACATAATTACATAGTGCAATTCTGATCAGTAGCTACTTAATTATGAAATTTTTGGTCACATATATTTAGCTAGATCTAATGGAAAACAATTCAATTACTAGTAATTTTAAGCTAAACACTATTTGAAATAGGCATTAGATTTATTAAATATCAAATGATATCTTAACGTGCTCTATTCGTGCATTAAAATAACTAATCTAACACATTTTGGCAATATAGATATTTACAACTTCCATGAAATATTTACGGAGTATTTAGTTTTATACCCAAATTTGGTACATGTTTTTAAAATAAACCCACATATCATTTACTTATATTTTTTACTCAAATATTGTTAAATAAAATACTAGATTGTCTTTCGTTTTAACAAAAATTACATAATGCCACTATTTAATTTAATTAGTAAAAAATGTCCGATTTTTCCTCCACGACGATAGGAGCTAGAATATCTACAACTTTAATTCATGTTTTTAGTATTAATAAACCTTAATTATAGATTGCATGTGATTTTACAAGTTTCCTTTTAACTCATCATATTGCTAATATATTATATTTGGATAATGAATATAAAACTTATATTGGTGATTTAAGATTTCCATCTTGAAGGTGAATTTTTGGGAAACATGAAAAATGTTAGTTGTTAACTTGTTATAATTATAGTCTTTTGCATTGATTTTTTTTTTTAAGTTTCATTCATATGTTTATATCATAAATTAAAGCGACGTAAGAGTTTAAGAATTTAACCTTGTAATACCCCGAAAATTCATATCTAATTTCCAATGAGTTCCCTGATATTATTAAGTTGGTCATTGTCCAATTTTATTTCACAAGGATGAAAATGAAAGAGTTTGAAAGATTAATTGTTCGAGAACGTTTAATTTAACGAGTCTAAGAATTGACTTTTGACTCATTGGATTTCTTATAAACTTTGTACATGAAAGTCGTAAAGCTCCTCGATACAAATTCGTGGCGCAGTACGCCTAAATCGGAGTTCGTATGAAGAAGTTACAAATCAAATGGTATTTGGACATTTTTGAAAAATAGTATAAATAGGGGAATTAAAGAGAAAAAAAGGGAGAAAAATCAGATATTCGGATCAGTTCTGTTCACGGGTACTGTTCACCCCGAAAAAAAAAAACCAGAAATTATCTCTCCGAGAGGCTGACTTTGGGCTGCCGGATCTCCGCCGTCCGGACACCATAGAGCGGTGCACCGGTTACATTTGAAAGGTTGTTGTGTCCCGTGTCAATTGGTGGTAGCGCCACTCGCCATCTCGCCGCCGTTTGGGAGCGGTGAAGCCCGGAAGTTCCCCTGAAAATGCATATTTCGCCGAACTTCAACTCATCGGATCTCCCTCCTCCGGCAACCAATCGGTAAGATTCTTATCCCATTTTCAAGGTCTGCTTCCATACTACAAACCCTCTAAAATATTTAACTCAAATCGTTGTGTGCTAGGAGAATTGAAGAAAAGAAATCCTATGTTTTAAATTGGGGCTTTTCGGTTTTTGTTAAATTGAAGTGTTTAGGCTCAGAATTAGACTTTGTAGTGAACTAGGTAGTTGTTAGGAATGTCATTTAAATTGTGGTGGTGAAATTTGGTGGTCATTGGTGGCAATCGGTGAACAGTGGCTCCGCATGAACAGTATTGTGAACATTGTTCATGAACAATGTTTAGTAAAAACAGTAAAACATGAACAGTGTTTTATGAACAACATTTAGCTGTACTAAAATCGTCACCTGATATTTTACGTATCTTTTTCTAAACATTTTATCAAGCTATTAGGTGATCGATGAAACGAGTGAGGAAATCGCTTTCGGAGTCGTGGAAGTTGCACGTGGAAATTAAGGTGAGTAAACCTCACAATAATCATCATGATCGAAGTAGTATTATAATTATTAAATTTAGTTTGAGTTGTCACCATAGTCGTTGCATCACTAGTTTATAAAAATATATTTTGGTTTAAATTACGTGAACTTGATCGTTTACGGTTCATGGGTAAATGAACCGCTATTTTAACAAATGATTTTAAAAAGGTTTTAGTGATTATTAACTATGGTGAATGTGAGTAAATCTCACTATGACGAGTTTACCTTTGACGGTGACTCATATTTACGTTTTCTTAAAAAGATCGAACTATGACATGTATATAATATAGTGGATTGTGTATGTGTATAAATGGTAAATAATATACATATATATGGGTTGCTATATTATATATTGTTATGTTCTTATTTTCAAATGAATTATATTGTGGCAACTATATTTATTTTATTTGAGCAAGAGTCGCTTGTTGTAGTATAATAATATGGGTGGAAATTGCACATGATTTTAACATTGAGTTTTGTTAAAACGTTTTCCGTCTTCGGACGTGTTTTTCTGTTTTCGGACGTGTTTTTCTGTTTTCGGACGTGTTGGCAGTATCAGAACCAAGCCTTGGCCGGGTGACAGTTACGATTCAGTTAGAGCTCTAGTCAGTCTGCTGGTGTACTGCATACGGGTAACAGATGGGTTACATGCTTATGAGTACCCATATTTTTGTGATATTAGATAACAGATGGGTTGTCTAGTGTCTGGCGGCGTATTGCATGAGGGGTAACAGATGAGTACCTGGGTCTCATGAGTACCCGTATTATAAATGTAATTTGGGTAAACAGATGGGTTGCCCAATGTCTCATGAGCATTTATATTTTCAGATATTTTTGGACATTCAGATGGGCCGTCCTATGACTTATGAGTGCATTTATAATTAAATGTTTTACGAGTACATTTATTTTTCTATGCGATGTGTGTTATACTATTGGTTTACTCATACGAGCTGCAAAGCTTACCGGGTTTGTGCTTACAATCCCAGTACACCTATTTGATGGTGTATGAGATAGTTTTACAAGTGCGGATTAGCAGAATTGGAGGGTTTCCTCTGAAGATTGTCAAAGTTTATTTATTCTATTTGTGGTAAGAATTGAGAGGATTTTACATTTTCAGTTGTTATAATACTTGAATTATAAATTTGTTTTGTAATAATCAAATCGAATGAGTCATACTTTGAACTCAGTTTCGATACACTGTGACTATAAGATGTATTCAATATATTTGAGATTGTTTTAGAGTTTTTCGTGACTTCGATTTCAAGTTTTATCACTCGAATTTCGGGGTTGTGACAAATTTAGCCTACTCTTGGTTCTTTGTTTATTTCGCTTGTAGATTATATTATTATTATTATTTTAATTTCTAGATACTCCCATATGCAGGGTGAAATTTCTTAGTCTTCATTTCATTTTTGATTGTATTGTGAGAATTAATGCAAGCAGTAGATTTCAACTCATGTAACATGGCGATGAAGGGTTAGAAAGATTTGGCCCAAAGGCTAAAGGAGAAATAGAAGCTGGTGATTTAAATTTCAAAGTTAGTGTAATTGTTTCTGCTAAATTATTTTCCAGGTTTTGAACTTAGTTGTACAAATGATGGGATGAGGTATTTGAAAAGCGTTATGATTGCTGACCAGTGTTGGAACTTTGTTTTCTTTCTCTGTAAGCCAAAGAAGAGAAAAGTGAGCAAATGGCATGTTTGCCTAGTTTATTTATCGAAACAAAGCAGTACAAAGGTACAAACCAACCTGCATAATGCAGATGAGGGAAAACAAAACATCAACAGGTCCTTGCTCAAGTATATGAAAAAGGAGCTAGAAATTTCCTGATTGAATTATAACCAATAGAGACAACAAAACCCTACTTAACCAAAATCACAGATCAAATTAAGCATAGTTCATAGAACATATTAAGTAATTTCTCTATGATTACCAATACTGACACTATTCGACCCTTTTTCATCAGGAAATTTTAATAGTTATCACTTCTTCCTTTTCCTCATTTTTCTTTGTATTGATTTGAGATTTTATGGCAAAAAAGATTATTTTTATTTGAATTTTGACAGAAGACAACCAGCTAACACTTCCATATATATATATATATAATAGTGATATGAATTTGCTTGAAGTCTTAAATAAACCCCAACAGAAAAAAAAAATCACCAAACTTTAGCTAGTTTTCTACATATTGCTTACTACTTAAAGCAGCATGCATGCTTTAACATTCTTGCCTTCTAGGATATCCAGAATTCAGACCCAAGACATGGGAAACCCTATAACATTTACACCAAGGATTTACCAGAAGCAACTAGAGAAAATCACAAGGAGTCCTTTCAAGTTGTTATGACATATTGGATTATACTGCAAGCATTCCAATTCCTTGTAATTATTATGTTCTAAGATTGTGACCTATGAAGCACGAACACGTGCTATGGGCAGTGTAGTGCGTGTCCGACACGAACACGGACACGCGAACTGACTTTGGATACAGCCCGGACACGCGAGTATCCGAATTAGACACGCGGACACGCACCAACTCATAATAAAAGTGAAAGTGCTTATGGTGAGATTCGAACCTTAATCATCCAATGCACTCAACAACTCCTCAACCATTCCAAGATATTCAGTTTTTGTTATATTTATGCACACTTTAATATATATTGGATAGAAACTCGTGATAAAAATAAGAATGCTTGTGGTGAGATTCGAACCTTGGTTATCCAAGGTACTTACCAAGTCCTTAGTCATTCTAACAAGTTATGTTTTCATCATTTTAATGCACACATATATATACATCTAAAATACTAAATACTTTTAAATTTATAAATTAATTTTTTTAATATTAAATTAACGTGTTCACCACGTGTTCGTGTCTAAAAAAATTTCTATATACCGTATCTACGTATTTGTAATAAGAGTTTTTTTCACCAACAGTCCCTCAACTCTGGTGTACCTACCAATGTGATACCTCAACTCTTAATCGTACCAATGTGATACCCAGACTCTAGTATTGCTATCATTGAAGTACTTCCGTTAGTTTTTTTTAACTTTTCCGTTATCTTGGTGACGTGGCAGTTACGTGAGGCCCACAAAGAGGGTTAAAAGACAAAATTAACCTCATCTGAGATGAGCAATGTTTTTCCCGCCCTTTACCTTGAGAAAGACACCCAACAATTCCAATTTTGGCGCCAATTTTCCCTCCCTACTCCTTAATTTGTGTCTCTTATCTAAACTAAAGAACTACCGCCAACCAGTCGACCACAATCTGATAAAACCTAGATCAATCTCATTTTCTATTTTTACCCTAGCACTTGTTAAACTAACAGAATAAATATAGAAATTTATATGGAACATCTCATTTCCACAATCTCATAAGAATAAAAACACATAACTTAACGAAATTCAAATACATGTTTAAGTACCATTAGTTGCCACCTTTTATGTTGATCTGCCATGATTTTTACTTGTAAGAACTAATGGTACATGTAGTTGAATTTCGTTAAGCCAGAGGGAATAATACCAGCAGATAAAGCATTGTACTAATGGTACTTAAAAGTTCTTACAAGCAAAAATCATGGCAGATCAACATAAAATGTGGCAACTAATGGTACTTAAACATGTATTTGAATTTCGTTAAGTTATGTGTTTTTATATTTCTTATGAGATTGTGGAAATGAGATGTTCCATATAAATTTTTATATTTATTCTGTTAGTTTAACAAGTGCTAGGGTAAAAATAGAAAATGAGATTGATCTAGGTTTTATCAGATTGTGGTCGACTGGTTGGCGGTAGTTCTTTAGTTTAGATAAGAGATACAAATTAAGGAGTAGGGAGGGAAAATTGGCGCCAAAATTGGAATTGTTGGGTGTCTTTCTCAAGGTAAAGGGCGGGAAAAACATTGCTCCTCTTAGATGAGGTTAATTTTGTCTTTTAACCCTCTTTGTGGGCCTCACGTAACTGCCACGTCACCAAGATAACGGAAAAGTTAAAAAAAACTAACGGAAGTACTTCAATGATAGCAATACTAGAGTCTGGGTATCACATTGGTACGATTAAGAGTTGAGGTATCACATTGGTAGGTACACCAGAGTTGAGGGACTGTTGGTGAAAAAAACTCTTGTAATAACCCTAAAATTTCAAACAATATTAGTTTGATTTGGAATTCTATAAAATTGCGAATTTTAATTAGAATGAATGTGATTGGTTGTGACGTTATGAAACGAGAAACGGAAACGTTCTCGGAACGTTTAATTAGAAAAACGTTACGTTCCCGGAACGTATATATCGATGTTTATTCCGTCGCTCGTTTGCGAAAACTTCCTTCACGAAAGTTGTAGGGCTCGTCGATACGAGTTCGTGGATATGTGACGCATTCTAATCGGACGATGTATGTAAAAGTTATTAAGGATAGAAGTTAGTTTCTGATTTGGAAAGGGGTATAAAAGGAAATTAATCAGAATATGGTTTCCATTTTCAGAAACCCTATTCTCTCTCCCTCACCCCCGCGCCTCCCTCCTTCTCTCTCTCCCCCTCACGACTCTCTCTCCCCGACCCTCTCCTTCCAAGCCGACGATCCCCCCTCCACCCGCCTCCGTGCTTGACACCGCCGGTGTCACTGAGACCGCACGACCACGACGCAGCGACCGGTGGTAGCGGCGACACACCCCGAGCGGGGATCGAGAAGCGCCGACGGAGCTTGACCTCGGGTTCGTCGATTTCGACGTGGCCGGCATCGCAGGAGCTAGGCGCCACCACCACGACCTCGCCCTCTTCCTCCACGACACGAATCAACCCACGGGAGACTCACCTCGAGCAGCGACGCCATCGATCATCTTCCCTCGAACCCGAGCCCTCACAGCGACTTTTGGAGCTCCTCCGAGGGAATCTGACGGTCCAAAACATCGATAGAGGTAACGAATAGCTTCGTTTAATTGTTGTGATGGTTGTTGATGATTTTTAGAGCATTTTGTTTGGATTTGTGGAGATCGGTGGATTGATGAACACCGCCGCCTTAGGCGGCGCGTGTGGGTGTATTGAAGGAGTAGGAGGTGGTGCGAGGCCATAGGAAGATAGAAGAGAAGGAAAGGAAGGGATTGGGCACGGCGGTGGCGTGATACGCGCCGTGGTGGGTGTCGGCGCGTGAGCAGTGTTGCCGGACCGCCACGTGCGGCGGCGTGAACAGTGTTGCCGGAAGGGTAATTTTGTAATTTATTTACGTACGGTAAATGTGAATGTAAATTTTATTTACGTACGGTAAATGTAAATTTTATTTACGTACGGTAATTGTAAATGTAAATTACTTTTAGTAAAGGTAAAAAATAATTTTGGAAGGGTAATTCGGTAATTATTATTTACTGAGACAGTACGCACATTTGAATAGTATTTATACGTACATAATACGTAAACAGTATGTACTCGTACAGAGATACGTATTGGATGTGCATTTGTACAGTAATACACAAATAGTAAATACGTGAACAGTGAACAGTGAACAGTGAATTCGTAAAACCGAAAATTGCTGAACAGTAACCGATTATTACTGTTTCGGCATTTAAAGATTTACGGAACGTTTCTAAATTCTTTTCTTATCTTTTCAAGGTGATTGATAAATCAAAGAAAGGAATTATCTTCGGAAATTGTGGAATTACGTTCGAGTCGATAAGGTGAGTAAAATCACATATTTACGAATCTACCCTTGCGGTGATTCCAAGATTTTTGCAAGAGTTTTAAATATTGAAATACGACATGTATACAATATAGTGGATTATATATATATATTGTATAAATGGTAATAAGTACATATATATATAGTTTGCTATAATATTGTTATGAATTCATTTGAAATAGGTCATTTCGATGACGAGCATGTGATTTTAATATAGAGTTTGTTAAACGTTTTGTCTTCGGACGTGTTTATAAATTATGACATGTATATGATATAGTGGATTATATACATGTATTGTATAAATGGTAAATAAATACATATATATATATAGTTTGCTATATAATATACTGTTATGATTTTATTGTGATGATGTCATTTTGTTGACAAGATTTTATCGAGCATGTGATTTTTGGTACAATATGATGTGTGATTATTGTACGTGATTTTAACATGGAGATTGTTAAAATGTGATTTGTCTTCGGACTTGATTTTTTGTACAATATGATGTGAGATTATTGTACGTGTTTGGCAAGTCGGAACCTAGCCTTTGGCCGAGTGAAAGTTACGATATAGTTAGAGCTCTAGTCTGTCTGCCAGAGTCCTGCATGTGAGGTAACAGGTGGTTATCTGCTTATGAGTACTCATATTTTTGGATATTGGGTAGCGGGTGGTTGCCCAATATCGGCGGTGTATTACGAGAGGGGTAACAGATGTGTACCAGCGTTCTTGGTACCCGTATTATAAATGGATTTGGGTAACCAGAAGGGTTACTTTATTTCTCATGAGCGTTTCATTTCATATTTTTTTGGGACAACCAGATGGGTCGTCCATTGACTCATGAGTGCATTTATATTTGTTTGATTTCTGGATTTTCGTATATATATATATATCGATATGCGAGTTATATTTTCATTTTACTCATACGAGCTGTAAAGCTTACCGGGTTTGTGTTTACAATCCCGGTGCACCAATTCAATGGTGTAGGGGATACTTCCGCAGGTGTTGACTAGTGGGGATTGAGAGACGACTCCGGTGACTCGAAGTTGTTCGTTACCCTGCTTGTGGTGAGATTTCTAGAGTGGATTTGTGAGTGAGAATTTGTGAGGTTTTATTTGTGAGTTTTGTGAGAGATTGTGAGGATTATTACATTTCCAGTTTTATGTATGGATTATAAATTTGGGTTGTAATAATTGGTTTGTCTGAGTTGTATTGAGAACTCAGTAATGATCCGCTGTGACATTTTAAATGATTTCGATTTCATTGAGATTATTTTGTGTTTAACGACTTTAAAATTTTGAGTTTTTTAGCTCAAAATTTTAGGGTCGTTACAGTATCGAATCGTGTTAAATACAGACATTCATGTCTGTATCCGTGCTACTTAGATTGTGACAAGACATGTGGCATTTTACGGTATACGGTATTAGGTGATAGCATTGACAACAAGCCTCTTTTACCATCATTTCTAAGTTCAAATGCAACATCATTGATGTGGTCCCCGAAACCCAGTTCACAATGACCAATACCATTAAATTTTTTGTTGTAATATCTATGCATTATGGCTATTGTACTTCAAATTAGGTCCCCCTCCCGCTTTATCTTTCCAATCCCAAAAGAAAGCACAACATCATACTATTTATTTAGCATTGCATTCTATTCAGCTTTGTGTCAACTTTTGCTTTTGCCCACAACTTGCACCTAAATTGACATGGGGGATGTTCTTCATATTTTTGTATGGGATGATGCTCCTTCTTTTCTGATATTTCACACCCCCCTTTTTTTGTCAAACTTTGGTACACTAATTTTGAAGAATATTAAGAACATTGTTATTGTGACTTCAAGCACTTGGTCAGAACTTCTGCAATTTTTGGTAAGTTGGTTGTGCCATGGTTCATAGGCCCTGTCATTTAACTTGCTAATTGGGTCATCACAACTTTCTAGATTGTTGACCAACCACACGCACAATCGGTGCATGTTCCTGTATCTGGTTTCTCAGTGGAAATATCTCATGTTTAAATCTTGTACTTAATCAGTAATTGCTTTAGTTTTTCACTAATTGATTCAGGTAAAAGGTAGTCATCCTAGATTCGTTGTGTGGTCCACAATTCACGCACTAGCGAAACGCCGAAACAATACACAAGTTTTGTTTGGTTCGTGGACTTTTAAAGAAGTTAACATGTCATAATTTTAACCTGATCCCATAGACAACTTTTCCACCCATATATGCACTTATTTAGTATACTTGGTTCTTAATTAAGAAAATTACGGACATAGTTAATCTGCCACACATGATAATACATACAAGGTGCTTTACTTCTGTACATTATCTACTGTGCTTTACTAGGTTTCTCACATTAGAAACCTTAATTTGTCTCGAATTCATATAAAAAGGATTTAAAACATCCTTTGAGTTTGAATGGAATGAGGTCGGTTTGGAGATAGTCTGTTTTTGACGATATTTATATGCTCTTGTTGTTAAGTGTCAATCTCAGAATAGCATAACAATATTAGCAGAAATTGCATGATCCAAGATAAATTTCCAATAAAACCAGATATGTGCTAACAATTAGGAATCAAATAAAAAATGATTGTGAAAGGAAATCGATATGTTCAACGTCTCCATTATCGTGATTCCTCTTTTGGATAATCATAGCCTAAAGTAGCTATTTTGTATAGAAAGTTAGGATTGCCTAACCAATTACTTGTTTATCAAAAGCTTTCTTCTTTCGTCCTTGTGCATAATGACCTATCTAGGTTTACATATATAGCTAGGCTCAATTTTGATAATGGCAAAATATTCAATTTTTTTTTAGAATGATTCACCAATTAAGTTATTCTAGCTGGCACTGATCGGACTAGTGCTTATGATCTATCAGTGACTACAAACTTGTGAAAGGGAAAATTTTCCTCTAATTGGTTTGAGTTTATGAACGTGTATTATGACGTACGGGTTGATAGAATATAACCAGCTCATAGCACAATTCAATTTTCCCTCATCCTCTTCCCTCTTCCATTTCCGCTGGTCACATCCTTTAGTTAGAAGATAAAAGTCGACATATATCAGGAAAATTCTAATATACATCAATGTATGTTATACATCACATATCCGACGGTCGATATTGTTTTTTGAGTGGGGTTAGAAAAATAATATATGTTGCTAACCGTCAGATGTGGGATGTATAACATACATTGATGTATAATAGCAACACTAATTAATAATATCCCATGCATGATCATCAGTGTACGTGAGTGGTAAGAAATCAACAAGAAGTCTCATACATAAGCGAAAATGAACAAGAACACATTTCATTTTGGATTCCATTATATACATGCCTTTTCTTTTCTCGTCTTTTATTGCATGCATTCATTGTTCTGACATCTGCAAAGGGTCCAAATTAAGGACTTCTTATGTATATATTGGTCAATCAAATCATGAGAAGAGATCCATCTAAGTTTTGACATATCACTTCTCTTTGAGGGGCTAAAGCTACAAAAGGGGAACATCAAATTTATGTCTGTTATCATATTGGAGTGCCTACTCAGTCGATCAAATCAAAGTTCGGCATAATATCCTATGGAAGTTCGGCATCGTAGAGATCGATGGATAGTTGCATGCTGGCTATATAATAGAGACGAGACATTTCAACCTAAGTTTAAGCTGTTAGGTAAGCGTACACAGTTACACACACACACACAAGTCCGTTAAGAAATTTACCAACCGAATGATCAATAATGTCGACAGATCTTCTGGTGTTCGTGATTAAGATCATTTACGTACTCTCGTGGTCAAAATTTCGAGTTTGAATTTCCTACCTTCATTGTCTAGATCTCTTACGAAGAAAACTAATAGTCGTTGTTCGATCAGGAATAGCGATCCAAGTTTTCAATACTCACCTTACCTTATGCGACATATATGCAATCGAATAAGCAACTCAATTTTCCTTTTCTGGGAAGTTTTTGTGTGTGGTCTCTCTTTTGGCTATCTATCCGTTTCTACTCATCTTAAATGAGTTTTGTTAAAGATTAATTAAAATGTTACTTGTGAATTGAAATTGATCGCAACTCCAAATTTCTTTTAATTTGTATGCACATGCATTAACATATTTTCGCGAACAAAAACGTGCATGCCCTTGTTAAACCATCAATCGAAGTACTAGTTAAAATTATTTTGATCAAGTAATGACAGATAACATCAGAGTGAAGGATAAATGGACTTAACATAATGAAGCAAATGTTCCTCATCAAATGAAGTGTAACGGACGTAACACAAGCAGATGGGTTTATTCCATTCTTACCCAAAATGAGCTCAAGACCAAGTACTTAACAGGAGTGCATCACATGGGATTCTCCTTCACTTGCGTCAATACTCTACCAAGTAACTATCTGTTGTAATGTGTGTGTGTGTGTGTGTGTGTGTGAGAGAGAGAGAGAGAGAGAGAGAGAGAGAGAAACCTGCAGTTGTGATGAGGTCAGAAAGAAATCTAGAATGAAAGCCAAGCCAAATCCAACAAGCAACTAACATGGGAGAGGTCCTCTCATTTTGTATTTTTATCTCATGTATTATCATCATGATCTCGTGTTGATCCTTTGGTGATCTCTCCAATTTCTTTCCTTCGAAATGCATTGATCGAAGCTCTAGAGAATGATCGAGTTCTGTTGAAACACTTGGCTATTGGCTAATTGATCAACTTGGGTCCCATTTTAAACTCTCATTCAATTCGATCATCATAATAAGTCACTGTCTTAAAACTTAAAAGACCTATTTTTCATTTTTTTTCAATATCAATATCCCTTTTCGCCATACATGAAGAAATGGATGGTTAATGGAGCATGAAAGTAATAAACTCTTCAAGCTATACCATATAGCGAGCTCCATATCATAATTATATTCCTCCTTCTATATAGTTCTACTCGTCTACATTACTAACCTAGCTAGAGAGACATATATAGTATTCTAAACCCAACCAAAAGCAAAACCATAGTGTGTGTTGGGTCATGGTTGAGAGGTCTATTTTCTGTCCATAAATACCCATTTGCTGAACCAAACTCTTTCCACTTCTGCAAACTCTAGTTCAACTCAACCAAAACAAAGAACCAGAAGAGAGACTCAACTCTACAAGTAATTTCTTCTTTCGATCATTCCTCTACAATTCATTTCTACTCCTACTTTTGGCTAGTGGGTTTAAAAAACTCACACGCAAAGGATCAACTTAATCCTTCTGTTCCTTTATTGTTATATTGGTATGATCACATTGAGGCCTTTTCTTTTTTCAACAGATATGAACTAAGTCATTCAATTTGGGGCAGTTTTTACCATTTTGATCATCTTCGCAAATTATCATGGAGTTCCCAAAACAACTTACACCAGCTGATGATCCTGAGAGCTCTTCCCAAAAGAAACTGGGAAGAGGGAAAATTGAGATCAAGAGGATCGAAAACACTACGAATCGACAAGTCACATTCTGCAAGCGCCGCAACGGTTTGCTTAAGAAAGCTTATGAGCTATCTGTCCTTTGTGATGCTGAAGTTGCTCTTATTGTGTTCTCCACCAGGGGCCGCCTCTATGAATATGCTAACAACAGGTTAAGTCTTTTCTTTTGATTTTGTGCTTTGTTTTCAATCCCTTTCCTTTTTCCTTTTGCTCCGATTCAGACTACCCTCCAAAGGTTGTTCCTGTTTGACTTAATGAAAAGATATGGAGATAATGAACCTATGAGTACATGAGAGTTAAAATTGTCTTGCTTATTCTGGGTCTAGGGTCATGAAGCTTGAGTACTAAAGTGTGGCCCTAAGGAAGATTTATATCATAAAGACTTTATTTTCTTCTTTTTGTTTGCTTTGCTTTATGAGCTTTGAGGTATATTTCACTTATCAACCTATCAAGAATAGATCTTTAGGCTATGTTTTTGTTTATGATTTCTTTATACTGCTTCTTCTCTTCTAGTTCTTGTTTGACTGGGATATATTGCAGATCTGATGAGGGTGAGAAATAGAAAGAGAAGTGGCTATTGTGTAGTAGAAGAAATAAGAGTAGCTGTTGTCTGAAAGCAAACTCAGCTTAGGTTTCCAAAGATCTGCAGGTCTGCTAGATTAGCTTGCTTGTATCTCCATTGCTGCAGAACTTGCCATTTTCCTCTCTCTCTCTCTCTCTCTCTCTTCAGATGTCATGTATCAGTCAATGAAAAGTATGACTCTGCATAAAGCTGTCCAGTTCCCTTATCATCTCTTGACGCTTCCTTATAGTTATGTCAGCTAAGATAAACAGTACAAGCAAAATCTAATACAAGCTCATTACTACTAATCATGTTCATAACCCGAACTGATTCCTTTTATAAAAAAATACAGTACTAATTTAATTAAAAATATGGGGGTCTACAAAATCTGCCATCTTTACCCTTTTCCTGGAGCATAAGGGGGAAGAATTAGGTCCTGTTAGCTAGGGCTTCGAAAGTCAAGCTAGGTGCTTTCACCCAGATTCATACAACTTCTTCAATGAGTATATATATATATATATATATGCAGATCTGAGACATAGGTTCATAGCCTAATAGATGCTAAAGTTTTGTCTTTACTAAACTACTCAAATCTCAACAGATCATAAGAAAAGAACTACCATACTGGTGATTATGACCTCCAAACCCCAATACGTGGGAGTTCTGTAAAATTTTCGGAAATCTGTGTATAGTCTCCAGGCACCAAAGCTGAGATCTTTGTTTAATTAGGGTTTAGTACAGTTGGGGTTTCTTGACCAATTTACCCCTAATGAACTCATAGAATCATGTGCTTAGGTCTTCTTGATTAGCTAGCTAGCTGTGTTTGTTTCTTTTCTTGAGCAACAACATACGAATCTTTGGTCACGTCATTGTGATATGATGTTTCTGTTCTTCAGTCTGGACAAAAGAAGCTGGTGTCATGATTCCTTCCTGTGCTTTAATCTTAGGCAATCTCATGGAGTGATCATTTACCTAAAAACTTAGATGAGTTTATGAATACTTGCATATACTCCAAGAAGTCTTCGATTAAAGTCGAAAGGACTGAAGAATGGGCACTCGGGTACGAGCCAATGAGAGCTGAGGGTTTCTTTCACAGTTCAGGCTCTTTTCGGTGAATGGAGAGGGCAAGTGTGGGATGAAATTATCCCAGAATGGAAGCCAGTGCTTCAGAGACACAATGGAAATAAATTCCTCGCAGAACCTTTTGATTATAAAATGGGAGCTGGGAAATGATTAAAGGTTTTACGTGGGTTTTAGACCATCGAGGTGGGTATGAGGGTGTAACTGTAGGTTATTACACACTGTGTAGTGGGTTTTGGACACGTGTCAGTGATTTAGAGACTGGAAAAGGGCAGCCAATCATAGATCGGAGTTTCTGCCAGCATGGCAGAGGTAGCCAATCAGTGGCTCGACAGATTTAAGGTTGTGAATGCTTTGTTTGGTTCAGTTCTATGTGATAGAACATCAGACTATACCATATATTAACTCTGGTGGAGCCAAGTCTAGGGCATCGGCAAAAAAAAAACCCCTCGAACCTTTTTTTCATCATGTCATAACTCACACACTATTCTTCAAAAAATTTAATTCTGATTAATTACATGAAATGATCTTCACTTCAGGCTTATATCCTAATTATTAGCTTTGTACATCTAGAGTTACCATTGTTATTCAGAAATTTCATACAGCTGTTATGCATAGAATGTTCCATACCTAATTGTTTTTGTAACTTTCTTAATTCTAAATTTCAACTGTGTTTTTGGATTAGGTATTTAAATCGTATCACAAAGTTTTGAGCTTTAATTTCGTACGTTTTGGTGTCGCAGTGTTAGAGCAACAATCGACAGGTACAAGAAAGCCTGTGATTCTTCAAACACTGGATCTGTTACTGAGGCTAATGTTCAGGTAATTCCTTTTACTTTTTAGATCATAATTGGGAAAAAGGTACTCATATTTATTTTGAGTATATATATGCTTCACAAGGGAGATTTTAATTCATATATGTAGAGTACAAACCCTAAGGCTGGTCTGACATAGTTTTGTAACTACACAGAAACCGTGACGTCATTTATTCCTGTTATAAGATCGAAACAGTAATACTGAACCCATTTTGGACTCTTGAACCAAAAGTATTCAAATCAAAGGTTTGCATATATAATTGATCTGTTTAATACTAATATGTTCAACTATGGCCTTGCTGAGTAGTGTACACTATGCACAACTTACATTGGTTTTGGTTCCTGGGACTCCATATAGAAATTCAAAAGGCTTTATACATATAGTCCAATTGATTAACACCAAGCACATACATATTCATAGTGCTAAGAGTTTCCGTTGATAAACCCTATGATACACAGTTATTCACAGTGTTTTGGACAGCCTAGGTTATGTAGTTTGAGTCTGAATAGAGCTTAAAACCTCTGAACTGTCATTTTGTTTTGCAAGAGATGAAGAGATTTATAATCTTTTAAGCTTGTTAACCCAATGCCAAACATTTCCATTTCTATTAGTTACCTTCTTTTAGAGTTAATTAATGGATACAAAGTTGAAGGATAGTAGAGAGCTAGAGTTACGTTACATGTTGGTTCAGCTGGAGAAGTTTGTTGATCTTATACAAAAAGATCTATGACTCACAACTCGCTTATACATGTACCATTTTAGCATTTACATGTTTTTTCCTTCATAATATGCGATAGTTCTGATTATATTGGCTTGAAAAAGTGTTCATTGAATTGTTTTTTTAGAACATTGCATTATTCCAAAACATTATGCATGCATCTGCCCAAGTCTCATCAATAACACTCATATTCTGACAAAACTAAATTGTAGCTAGTGATCAGGCACACCTCTTGTGTTCTTGTAATTCCAAATGATTCATTAATCTAAAGTGAATTAAAATCTTTCAGCGCATTACAATCTATGATCTGTTCCATTTATATGATTTGATAGATTGAGTCTTACCTCTTTCTGAAGTCTAGATATAGATACTTTAGGAAAGGCTTGAACGTTGGAAGCTAATGGCTTGACACCTATGTTGCATGGATACGGCAAGAGGAGGCGTGTCGCCGTGTCCGACACGCTCCGACACGCCGATACGACACGATACGCATTTTTAACGTATCAGACACGCCACGTGGCGTATCGCAAAATGTTGACTTTCGGATACGTTGACCGACACGCCACGTCAGCATGGATACGCCACGTCAGCAATTTGACAATTTAAAAAAAAAAAAAAAAAAAACCTAAAACCTAAAACTGAAATCTCGTTTCAGAAACATCATTTTCTGCCTCTCACTCAGTTCCAAGCCTCAAATCTCAAATCGCAGGCAATACTGCTCTTGATCGGGATCTCTCAAGCAAAGGCACAACTGCACAAGTATATGATCTTTCAATAAAGGCACAGGTATGTGATCTTTCCTAATCATTGAGGTTCTATCATATATACTTCAAATGTTCTTCTATATATCTTGACGGGTAATATGGTTTTCAAATTCAACAAAGTGTTTTGATAACCTTGGCATCAAATCCCAGTCTTCATGTCATGTTTGTATCTGGGTCTTTCAATTTGTGCTCAAAGTCTTCAACTTTATACTGTGTGGGGTGTTTGTTTTATCTTTTTTTCATTTCAGGGTAGGGAGGAGGGCCTCTGTGTCAGGGTGTGCTCCTGTTTGTGTGAGAGTAATTTTTTTCATCCTTGCTTGTTGTATGCCCATCCTCTGCAGGTTTTCTTTGCACAGCTCTTGCTTGCAGACCTGAATAAAGATTTCAAAGGAATAAGGTGCCTACTTGATTTTGAGATTTAAATGCCAATAATAATATTACTACTTTACTAGAATAGGTTGAAACACAAAATGGTAGTTGCTTCTGTTTAAGTATCCTTATGGAGGCCCCAGTTCTTAATTTCATTACATCGTACTCTAATGTTGCTGCCCCCATTTTGTGAATAATTTATACTAGTTATATGAAGGTTACCTGGAAAATAACAATTGTAGCTAAACCCAGTTTGATAGAATCATTGGATAGTCTATAGTTGAACACATCAAGTAAAACCGTTGATTAAAATTAGAACGAGGAGAGTATTATTATATGTCACTTAAGCATACATCACATCCAGGGACCATATAATTAGACAAAGACAAACAAGGATCAAGCCAGCATGATGTATTACAAATTTGTACATAAGATGCTACTGAATCCAAAATCAAAACATCAATAGATAAAGCAGGAATTTGAATATCAGAACATTGCAACTCATACAAAAGTGATTCTCCATTCTGCAATGATTGATTACACTATATTTCTAGCACAGCTTTTTAGAGTTATTCAACAATCCACTTGAGCAACTTAATTCGTCCATAATCATCATCAACAATCTCATCTGGGACTGCTGAGGATGATGATTTACCTTTCATCTTTAAAAGCTAAATTCATTTTAAGTTATTAGTTAAACAAAACTGGAGAGATATAAAAGACTCACCTTGTAGATTTCCAGGTGTCGCAATGAATTTGAGGCACACTGCTTTCAACTGGAAACAGTGATGTTGTTCTGCCAAAGCTAATGTCGTTGCCACAGTGTTAATTGCTACATCCTTGCACAGACTCTCCTCGCACAGCAATTTTAACCTTTCTAAGCCATACCGATCTGCTGCAGCAAGCAGATGCTGAGCCATCAGAGTGGCAGCTCCATGAGAATTGATGCCAGTAAGATCCTCAATGTCAGGCAGTGAATCCCAATACATGAAATGAAGTAGAGCCTACACATGGAAAAGGGATAAATGCATTGTCAATCCTAGTATCCCATCTTGGTAGAAACATACAATAAGCATTAGTTGAATAATGACTTATACACATAATAACCAGAGAAAGAGATAGGCATCATACCTTAAAGACTGGAGCCTCTATGTCCTCAACATTTATGCAATGAAAGTTCTGGTCTTTCATAGGACCAAATAGTTTCTGATTATAATGTTTTACTTTTTCTGATTATAATGTTTTTCTTTCATAAATGGTCGACTATGACATCTGTTTCTATGTCGCTGTGCAATTGCATTAGTATGCGCATAAAGAAACTGAAGTGTGTTCGTAATTTACAGTTTTCAAGACTGGTGCTGTCAATGCTGCTGCAGGATCTGCATATGCAGAATTTGGAAATACCAAGGTCATTGTTTCAGTGTGAGTATATCTCTAAGAAATTCATACTCTTATTGAATGATGTCAGTCTGTTATAGTGGTGAATTAATTTGATAATTTGTGGAGTTTTTTTTTCCACTGTTCTTACTTTTTTGTTTTAAACTTTACTTCACTTGGCTTGTTTAGATTTGGACTGAGAAAGAGTAAAAAGGAAATGTTGTACAGTGATATAGGACTGAAACTGTGTAGGTAATTGTAGAATGATATTGGCTATTGTAGAGGTAGTGCTGTAGTGTTTGTCTAGATTGTTGATGTTGAGTATTGATTATTGAAGTAGAAGTAATTAGATGTGATGATTTAATTGTTGAATACTTTAATAGGATGAGTTCAAGTGTAGCATCAACCGAACGCAGTGTTAACACAACTGATGTGGGAAATTTAAGTGCTCCTCTTTGGAAATATGTTATTAAGCATACAGTGCTTGATGATGATGGAAACGTTGTCAAAACCGCAGGAGGAAATGTTAGCTGGGAATGTAAGTTCTGCCATGTGAGCTTCAATGGGTCACATTCTAGAGTTAGGTCTCATTTGCTTAAAGAAAAGGGCACAGGGGTCAGGATTTGTAGCAAAATCAATGATGATCAGAGTCAAGAAGTACATCATCTTCTATCCTTTTGTGAGCAAAAGTTGCGGGAGAAAGCTCCTAAGAAAGTTTCTTTGCCTCCTTCAAATTTCTCTATGTCAGGAAGTGGAACTTACTTTCCCTTGGAGGAGAGGGATGATGCAAGCAAAAAGAGAAGGGTGGTGAGTCCACATCTTACCAAAGCTTTCAAGATTGAAGAGAGGCAACAATGTGATGCTGAAGTTGCAAGATTGTTTTACACTAGTGGATTACCGTTCAATGTTGCAAGAAATCCTTATTACCGAGACTCCTACCTTCGTGCTTCACACATTCCGGGTTATACTCCCCCGGGGTACAATGCATTGAGGACCACTCTTCTTGATGATGAGAGGCGCCACATTGAACGGGTGCTACAACCCGTTAAGAAGACATGGAAGGAGACCGGTGTAAGCTTGTGTTCCGACGGGTGGACCGATGATCAACGAAGGCCATTGATCAATATGATGGCTGCTTCCACCAATGGGGCTATTATGTTAAAGGCAATAAATTGTGAAGGGCAATATAAAGACAAGCATGAAATTAGTAGATTGCTTTTGGAATCCATCAATGAGATAGGTGCCGAACATGTGGTTCAAGTGGTGACTGATAATGCCCCTGTGTGCGCTGCTGCCGGTGCAATAGTTGAGACTACACATCCACGTATCTTTTGGACACCGTGTGTGGTTCATACTCTCAATCTTGTTTTGAAGGATATATTGAAGGCAAAGTCACATGACCCGGGTGAGAGTGTAGAGAAAGAGTTGGGGTGGCTTACTGAAAGTGTTGTCAATGATGTGTGGTTTGTCAAGAACTTTATCATGAACCATGGCATGCGTTTGTCTATGTATAATGATCATTGTGCCTTGAAGTTGCTCACTATTGCGGAGACAAGATTTGCCTCTCATTTTGTAATGCTTAAAAGGTTTAAGGAGATGAAGAGTGGCTTGCAAGCTATGGTTATTAGTCTAAGATGGGACATGTATAAGGAAGATGATGTCAATAAGGCAAAAGCGGTGAAGAAGATGCTTATTGAAGAAAGGCTATGGGACCAAATTGATTTCATAGTTGCATTCATGGGTCCTATATATGAGATGATAAGGATGACAGATTTGGATAGACCTTGTCTTCACTTAGTTTATGAGTGGTGGGATGTGATGATTGAGAAAGTGAGGAATGCAATTTATAAGCCGGAATTTGCAAGTGTCTTAGCGGAGAAGGATGTAGAGGTAGATAGATTCTATAATGTGGTGTACTCCATCTTAATACATAGGTGGACTAGGAGTTCTACATCTCTTCATTGCTTAGCACACTCCTTGAATCCAAGGTATTATAGTTCCCAATGGCTTGAGGAGGTTCCTAATCGGGTTCCTCCACATAGAGATCCCGAGCTCAACAATGAAAGGAGGAAATGTCTTCAAAAGCTCTTTCCGGATTCCCAAGTTCGCAACAAAGTGATGGAGGAATTTGCCTATTTTTCATTGAACATGAGGGATTATTCAACACCCGAAGCTTTGGAGAATAAGTTTCATTTTGAGCCTATAATTTGGTGGGCAAGTTATGGAGCTTCTACACCACTTCTTCAAACTTTAGCTCTCAAGTTGCTCAATCAACCTTGTTCATCTTCTTGTTGTGAACGCAATTGGAGCACATATAGTTTCATATATGGTTTGAAGAGGAACAAGTTGGAGCCAAAAAGAGCTCAAGACTTGGTTTATATTCATACCAATCTTAGACTTTTGGCTAGGAGGGATCCTAACTACTACAAAAACAAGGACACAATGTGGGATCTTGCGGGGGATGGCCATGAGTCATTGGTGGAGGAGAATGTGGATATGCTAGAGCTTGCAACTTTGTCCCTTGATGAACCGGCATTAGAGAGGGTGATTTTCAATGATGAGATGGAGTCTTGAGGCCTAACTATATGGAGGTAAATTATATTTGAATATTTGTTCAATATGAGAAGATTTACTAGGTCCATATATAATTGGCTAACTTTGTAATTGTTGTGGTTTAAATATGTAGGTAATAAAGGTCATGGAGATAGTGCGGATTTCCTAAGCTATCGAGGCATTTTTATGACTTTTTGAGAAGTTTAATTTAACTACATTTTGAATACTTTGTAGTATGATGTAAAACTATGCACTTTGTCACTTGCATTTTTTGACTATTTGATGTTATTTCTTAAACATTGTTATGAAATTGATAAATTTTACAACTTTATAATAGTATTGTTAATTTATTTTATGTATTAAAAATATATATAAATATTTTTTATTTGCCGTGTCGGAGCCGTGTCGAAAGAGAAGCTTTTCAGATTTGCCGTGTCGCCGTGTCGCGCCGTGTCGTGTCGCCGTGTCCGTGTCCGTGTCCGTGCAACATAGCTTGACACAGTTTATTTTGTGATCACTATCCACCTTCTGAAACTTTTAAGCTGTTACGAGTTTGACTAATGCTACACCTACATTCATGACCTCAGTTTTATCAGCAAGAAGCATCCAAACTAAGAAGACAGATCAGAGAAATTCAGAATTCCAACAGGTGAAGCACCAAGTGTATACTGTGGAATTAATCTATCTTATATCTATGTATGCATAGAATACGCTTCTGATATGTATATATGGTGTCTGCAGGCATATACTTGGTGAAGCTCTTAGCACTTTGAACGTCAAGGAGCTCAAGAACCTAGAAGGAAGATTGGAGAAAGGAATCAGCAGAATTAGATCCAAAAAGGTATTGAGTAAACTATCCTTTTGTAACTGGAACATATTCACGTAAGTATTTCACATCTCATTGATATCAGAATATCAACTAACATTTTTCAATATATATGCGACCAGAATGAAATGCTGTTTGCTGAAATCGAGTATATGCAAAAGAGGGTAACTAATATCTTCTTTCTCTATTATTTCCTATTCTCTAGCTAGCTATATTCAATTCTCGTGTGGTTCATTGAGCTCTGACTTACTTTAGTGCTTACTATGATTAGCATACATCCCCCTTAAGGTTCTTATTGTAGAAGAATGTTTACTCTTATTCATTACATAATAATACTAGAAATTCATTTAGAGAGGGATCATATGTGATATGCTTGTTATATAGATAATTTTCTCTTACCAAATAGTCTAGTATATTATTGATATTAGACAGTTTAGTCTAGTGCCGCAAATTACATGTCAAAGTAATTAGGGAAAACCATAGTTTTAAAAAGCGTGCTTAAGCCTCAAGGTGTAAAAGGCGGAAGGCGTAGGCTAAAAGGCCTTAGCCTTAGTTGCCGAGGCGCAAAAGGCGCACACCAAGGCGCGAAAGGCGTTTCATGGAGCGTTTTAAAGCGCGAAAGGCGAAGGCCTCAAAAAAAATTAGTTCAAGATTTGTTTTTGAATAGACAATTGTTTTATTTAAAAAACTATTTTTTTGGACAGGGTCTTTTAGGTTTTGAGATTGAGACTTTAAAAAAACCACCTCTACCGATCCCCTCTACCAAACCTATGTTGGTGTTGGAGATGATGTTGTTGGAGGTGATGGTGATGATGTCATTTGGTTGATGATTTAAATAGTGATATTCTAATTGATGATGATGACGATTTTGAAGTTTGAAGTTAGTCCAAACATTGTTCTTGTTTTTTTATTTTTTTATTTCAAGACTAGTTAGTACTTTAATATATGGATTTATGTTATGCAAAGTTATTTGGTTAATTGCATGGTTTTGATATGTATTTGTTATGAAAGAATAACCATTTATCATGTCTATCTTGGTTACAAATCATGTTATATGTAAGACTACATATAATACTAATTAATGCATAAGTATAGGAATTCATACATAAGGCTTACGTTTTTTGCCTCAAGGCTTACGCCTTGGTGAGACTCTTCCGAAAATGCCTCGGCTACGCCTTAGCCTTTTATAATATTGGGAAAAACCACTATGGGGTAGATGTCTTTTCCAGATATTGTATATAGATAGTCTTTTTTTTTCTTTTTTCTTTTTGAGAAAGAATATAGATAGTCTTCGTTGAATCATATGTTACATATGAATATGATCCTCACTCCTCAGTAGCCTGACATTATGCCATGCATACTGGTCACTTCAAGTGGCTGCATAGCTATCTCTGAAATTATTTGGCACGCAGCAGCATGTGATGACTGCAAATTGTCCCAAGCTAGTTTCTAGGTTGTTGTTTTTTTACCTGTGTGGTGATCGCACACTAGTTGTTGGTTGTCATTTTCAAGCCTTTGCAGCATATGACTGATAATTCAATCAAGTTGCACTAGGGATGGACAGCAATCGAATTTCACTCAAAAAAAATTTCATTGCATTATTCCCTTTTTTTTTCCTCAAACTGACCTCTCTTTAGTTATCCAACTGATGAATCAACTTAACTGAAGACTGTGTGCACATTGTGCAGGAGATCGAGCTGCAAAACCATAACAATTTTCTGAGAGCAAAGGTCTCTCCTGCATCTAGGATTATACCCTAAATTTTGACTTAATTAAGATTCCCTCTACATTACAAATTTGATTGTTAATGTTACATTACATGGTACAGATTGCTGAAAATGACAGGGCACAACAGCAGCAAGCAAATATGCTGCCAGGAACATCGTCTGCATATGAGCAATCAATGCCTCCTCCTCAATCATATGATAGGAGTTTCCTTCCTGTTATTCTTGAGTCCAACCACCATTATAATCGCCAAGGGCAGAACCAGACACCTCTCCAACTTGTGTAAGAATTTCATAACATTCGACATTTGCATGCATATATATATATATATATATATATATATATATGCAACTAATAATGCTTAAACTCTTTTTTGGAAACTAAATAAACTCACATAACAAAAAGTTTTCATCTCCTTATTTTGATTTCTTTGGATGCAGTTGAAATGCTAAAGGGCAGTCTGATGAAATATTCCCGCCTCTTCTCCTAATTAAATAATAGTACAGATGAGCAATGCTACAAGGCAATATGGTGATTTATATTACCTCTTCTGTTTATCAGATTGTCTCTAGATTATAAGTACATATATGTAAGAGTAATCAGTTAATTTGTAAAATACTCATGTCTACCCGAAGTCTATCCATATATAATTTCTGTATTGACTAGCTAGGTACGTACTTCTTGTAACTCTGAACTACTACTCTTTTGTGATGTGTACTCAGATTCTATGACACCGTAGTAGTTTATTCAATTTCCTACCCAAATTCTACGCTTATTTGCTAGATATGCTCATCTCTACTACTATAAAGCGAGCACCAAAAACAATTATCAAAATATGAATTTCCGAATATACCCCTTTGTAGTCTTATACTCACATACAAGACAGTAGTATAATTACGTAAAACCACAAATGCTTACCAATGTTTTTTGTCAAAAATATCCCTTGGGGTAAATAGAATTACGTAAAAACTTAAATAAAATTATGCAAAACCATGCAATGAAAACACGTGCATCGCACATGTACGAGACTAGTTTCTTCGAAGATAGTGAAAAGGTAAAAATAGACTCATAGTTTCAATCTAGAGTGTGATAACAATCTTTCAGCGGCAGCGACAGTTGGTAATTCCAGCAAAATGTTATGTTTTCATTTTTTGGACACACACACACAATGATTTAATCAAACACTGTTACACAGATCATAAGCATTTTCCAGTTTGTGGCAAATGGGATTTGTATGATTGCCTGATGCTCAGGGAACCGAGGGCGGTGGATATGTTGCATGGTAGGGCTTATATGTTTAACATCATAAAAAATGATCCAATTTTGGCCATTCAATCTCAATCATCTTAAATGAGCTGTTCTTCTGAGCTTTTTCTTCTCACATGTTCATCAACAAAAATAGTATGAAAGTGGATATAAATTTTTCTCTAAGAAAATGATATAAATCTGTGTATAATTGTGTGAGCAAAACTCAGATGCTTTATCGAGAAGACGAACATTTTGGCGATCAAACAGTGTCTTTTTTTCAACCACATTGACAAACATGCATCTTTTTTTCTCCATCTCTCTAATCTCCGGTGAGAAAAACCGCTGCAAAAGGGGCACCTGTGTGCCCTATTATTTGTTCAGTACAAAAATAAGCAATTATTGGGTTGATACAAAAGTGAAGTTGCGCGAAGACAACCCGAGCTTACATTATCGAGTAAAAGAGCTTTGGACACAACCAACCCATTCCCACACTTGAAAAGTTCATGTGTAAAAGTTCTGCCGGAGAGTTTGTAAGGTTGTTTCCTTAAAATGGTTAAAGCAAATTGAGGAGCAGGAATAATCTTAGTCTCCCATGGAGGGCAAAATTTACCATTGATGGCATCCATCCTTGTGTCTTTCTTTAATGTTTTATGCAAGAATTTTACCAATGATTAAAATCTTAACAGCTGCAACATGATATTACTTTCTTCTACTTGATTAAAATCTGAAAATAACCCTTCATAAACATAAAAAAAATAAAATAACGGAAATATCTGTCGGCATAAGAAAGAAGCAAACGTTATTGCGCATTCCCTACGTCTCATTCTCAGACAAAGCATTCATCATACCCGTGATTGTGCCCCTTATAATTCTCTGATGAATTTGGTAACAAGATAACAAGATATGACTGATACCACACCTTGCCTAACCCATTTATCCACAAACAAGGAAAAAAACAACCAGAGTGCTCCAAAATTGAGCAATGCAGACATTCCCATATGATTTCTGTTTTAGTGGAAGAGACTAATCCCAAACAGAATGTATTATGCCTATGAGGCTATGACCAACAGACATGAATAGCCTTATTAACCAGTTCCATGGATTTGAGCTAAGCAATTTGAATAACCTGAGTAAATTTACAGCATTAACTGTTAGTTACATTTCCATGAAACTTACATATATCACTTATATGCAATAATGAAGGTTGAATGTCCTGATTCTATGGTATTATATCTCCTGCGTACCTTCGTCTATCGTCTACTATGAACATGAAATAACCATGTCAGGTGTCTGAAGCTTAGTGTGATAAGCAGAGGCTGAAGCCTAACCTTCTTCCCTCTGGTCCCAAACTATGTGCTCATCTGGCTATTGTCCCAAAATGAATATGTGAGAGCAAAAAGAACTTCGTCCTCCTCACTCCATGATTTTACATCTCCTAATGAACTTGTTTGAACAATTTACATGTCTCTTCCACAAGCCTCGTACCTCTGGAGACCCGATCTCAAGCCATGGCTTTGCTGGGCCACTGAAATGTATAACTGCAGCAGCTTCCACTATCTCTAAAGGAACTTGTGGGAAGCGATGACCTAGCCCGGCCACATGCCACAACGGATCAATAGGATGCACATGACCCTCAAATGCAATCAAGCCAGGTGGTTTTACACCTGGAGACCACAAACTCAACCCAGATTGCTGGCTCTGAATCACAAACAAGATTTTAGCATCATGACAACAGACAAGGATAAAATGCATACATACATGATAGAGAAATTCAATTGTATCAAGAATCAATGTTCCAGAATAGAACATTCATTTCAGAGATGCTACCCTAATTAGTACTATCACATGCAATCACGAGATGCTACTAAAACATTTGTCTACCAGTGTACTAACTCTTATCACGTCCAAAAAAAAAGTGTACTAACTCTTAAAGACATAAAGCGAATCCAAATAGAAAACCTCAGGTTATATCATTTTGAATAAGATCAGTTCCTTATGATGACCATATGAATAAAATTCCTGCTCCTGATAGTTACAAAACTTCCGATTTTTTTAATAATATTAATAATATGTGGCCATATGCCTCTTTAACAAATGAGAACTTAGAAGCTAATAATTACCAAGATACATGAAGATGAAACCATCTAGCAAATCCTTGAAAAGAGCATGTGACTAACTTCCAAGCAGTTTCCATATTACTGGATCATATTAGAAAGTACTTACAAGTTTAAGCCATTGATGGTAAGTCTCTGTTATATTGGTCCTTCTCCAAGCTTCAAGGTCAAATACATTCACACCATACAGCCACACACAACGATCATGAACAAAGTTGGATGAAATGATAGGGTGTGAAAAATTGAAGTAATCCTTGTATTTTCTTCCTGGGCAGCAGTTTTCACCACACCATGAATTGACAACAGCACCAACAACATTTCCACTGAGATCCAATTTCCATAAAGACGATATGTCATGCTGTACTACAACATCATCCTCCAAGAACACTATCTTGTTGAGATCTGGAAACAGCTGTGTGGTCAATGAAATTAGATAATATCATTACAAACTTACATACAACACCATCCATCCCATCAGGGAAATATCTGAAGGCAATAAAGGATTACCTCAGGGATATAAACTCGAAGAAGGTTCATGAGGGAAAGGCTGCTGGGACTCAAAGCTTCTAGGTATCTTTTATGTTCTTCATCAAATTCAAAGTCATGCTCTTTCAAACTTTTGTAATAATGTCTCCAGATAGAGCGGTGGATCTCTAACATATCTTTGACCGCAACATTTACTTCCCGAGACCAGTCGTACTGGTGTAACCCTTTAACTTCCACCACTGCTGATTTAATAGAATTAGTTGCAAACCACGCATGCATTGGGGTGTAAGTCTTCTTGTCAGTGACTATGTGGAAAATTAATTTTTCAGGATTGGCTGAATTTTGGACTGTAGAAGAGACAACAACAGAAGCTGCGAGGACGTTATCTGTTAGGAGAACAAGATGGTGAAAGGAGGGATCAGAGAGCTGAGAAACATATTCAGGTGATGGTAAACGAGATCGAGCCATTGCATTTACTGCATATTCTTCAGCTAACTTGAGGCAAAGACAATGTACGCCCCTGGGCACACCATGTGAAGCTAAATGCCAATAAATCGACTCCCGCTGCCTGGCTGACTGAACCTTGTGTTCCATCTTTGATAGCTACACATTACCCAAAGATATAAGAATATGTACAAAAGGGTATACACACAGAAGTGTCTGTATTGTGTAAAAATAGATTCTTTAAATAGTTTCAACACAAAATCTCAGTCTTATTCCTAAGGCTTGGTTCTACTAAATTCTAGCTTGGGCCTAATGAAGTAAAGAACTGGCATCATTTCCGACTAGATAGCAAACCAAAACAACAATCTACTTGGATTTGACAACGAATCTCATTAACCGAATACTCATGATACCTCAGTTCGTTTACCTTCGATTTCGCTATATATCAGTCTCACACTGTCTGTGATGATTTTCTGAAGAGCACGTAATGATATTTTTTTACCACAGAATGCAAGTTCTCAACTTTTCATTTGAATTTAACTCTGAGTCAAATTTCGACCATGGACAAATTCTATTTACCTAACTGATTGAAGCTAGAAACAAGTGGACAAAAATTGGCCAGCAACTCAGTCAAGTCACTTTACCAGCTTTAATAGTCCAGTGGTCCAAAAATTCGGCAATCCCAAGTAAAGGTAGCCTCTTCCATATCAGGAGCGAGGAAGTGAAGTTCCTCTAAAAAGGTTGCTCAGCTAATTTTCAGATTCTGGAATATAAACAATACCACACCGAATAAATTGGCCATAGATAATGATGGCACAGCTCCATGCACTGCCTGCAGAAAATGACCCCTTGGTGGGAATGCATAGTATGACTACAAATGTCTTAATATGGCCATTTGGTTGTATATAAGCTAAGAATTTTGAGCGATTGTTAACATAAGCAGATGAAGCTCATAATGGTCAGGAGAGCTGAGCATACTAAATAAAACCAAGATGGGTAGTTGGAATTGATTTAAGTCCATGACCAAAACTTGCCGACTCCATGTGGTTGGACTAGACCATGGCATCAGCCTACCAAGTAATAATGATGGAAAATGAAGCAAAACAAACCGCTACAAGTAAAAAAAAATGAAATGTATAGACTAGTGAGAGTGAGTGCAATGTACCATAGCTTTTGTTCGGAATGCGAATGCCTTGATGTCTTGCTGTTTTAACGTCATTTCCTGGACAAGCTGGTTGAACGACTCTATCCCACCTCCTCCCTCATTATCATCAATGTTACCATCCTTTGCTTCTAGTAGTGCTCTTGTCAATTCCTCCCTGAGCTTTTAATCCATCACCCACGTTAAAAAAACAAAACACATTAGGCTGATTCCTCCCATCATTTATAAGGTCATGTAGATAAACCCAAAAGAGTATTTCCCATTGTGTGCATATTCTGAGTGCTTCTCCCACTCCCAGCTAAAGGAAGCTTTCCATAACACAAATACAATTGTGGAAATAGAATTTTGCTGGCAAAAATTATTTTGTATTTATTATTTTTCATTTTTCTACATAATTCAAAGGATCAAGTGGCTGAAAATGGGCAACTGGCCACGTGTCCACGAAAGCAACTGGGGAGTAGTGATGGTGATACACTATAAATATAAATACAAACCGACAGTTCCCAAAATGCGTTTATCCATTGACTCCACTATGGAGTTTTCCTACTACTATGCAACAACTCTATAATCATCCAGCATTACGATGATTATTTGTTCCAGAAAATAAGTTAATATAATTTGGTGTTATAGTCCCTAATTATGCTATTTTATGGCTTCAATAAAGGTGGCCAAAAATGGCGTTATGCATTTTCACAAGTAAAAGGAACACTTACAAGAGATGCATCACTGCCGCCGAAGAACCTCCATCCTGTACAATCTGCACTCACCAAAACCAAAACTAAATATTAAAAAAATTGAGATATTTTCAAGTTATTCAAAGAGAAATTTAAAAAGCTAATTCTGAAATGAACGCCGGTTTCAATTTCCGATTGTTCCAGAAATCAAGGTAAAAAATTCGAGACGAAGCAACAACGTAAAAAATGAAATGTACAGCTCCGCCAATCGCGGCATTACCAAATCTCACTAATTACCGGATTCAGGTAAAAAAACATTTACCAGGCGACGAAGAACAGGCGGAGGAGGATTCGAGAACAATGAAGGCGATCCTGACGAAAAGAAACGGCAAAAGGAGCGCGAGGAAGAGGACGAGCGGCAAAAGCGACCTGCCGGAGAATCTCCTCGCCGGCGCCGGAGATCCTTTCCCGTTGCCGGCGCCGGCGTTGGATATCGTTAACCTCTTTATCCCCGTGGTGGAGATGTAGAACCTCATCATGCGCCGGAACGCGACGAACTCATCACCGGCGGCTTCATCATCGATCAATGCTATGAGTTTCCGGCGATCGACGATCGGAGAGGGAGTAATGGACGGCGAGATCGAAAGAAAGAGCGAGATCGGAAATGGAGATAGGGGAGAGGTCACGGGCTCGATGAAGAAGAAGAAGAAGAGAGCAGAGTAGTACTAGAGTAGAAGAGTAGCCTCAACTCTCTCTTTTTATTCGGTTTTAATAATTATTTTATTTTATTTTAAATAAATAATTTGGGGGAATAAAAATAAAAATAATGATTAGGGAGAAAAAGCCAAAACCAAAGCCGCGTTGAAAGCCGCGGGAAATAGATGGGGGAATTTTTATGAGGAGGTGTGACGCAATAAAATAGAAAGGTAAAAGGTAATTCTGCCCTTGGATTAGGGGTTAAATAACGGATCTGGCCACTAATCTCACCGACAAATTAAGAGGGAGAGTCACACCACCTACACACGCGCCTTTTCTTTGGGTTTTCCCTCGCTTTCTTTCTTGTCGGGGCCCACCCGGGGTGGTGATCTGTCGCTGATGACTTTCTATTTGTGCCGACAATGGGTATGCTTACGCCAAATTTTTTTATTATTCTCTCCGATTTTTTTTATATAGGTTGTTTTAAGAGTTTTTACAAAAATTAAGAAACAATTATAATGTCAATTCCACGTAGTATTAGAGAAAGTGGTTCATTTCCACGTGGAGAGTACAGTGTGGCGGAAGTATCTATAGGATTGGTAGCTATACAGTTATTATTAGTTCGTTGAGTGGTTACGTATGGATGGATCGAGACACAAAATCAAGATGTAAAATTCCGGGGTGCTAAATATACTATTTTGGAGGGTATTGATTGGGAATAATAATAACGTATCCGGGCTTGGTAAAGATCTCGTCATTTATTAGGATGTTCACCTATATAAATTCTTGTTAAAATTGATGAGACTTGTGACAATACATTTCTGATGACGATGATGTGGGTACTCGATACTGTAGGTGAAAGCGCGCCGGAAGATTACATCGATCCCTTTCGGTTCTTCCTTCTCTGCTTGAAGGGGCAATACATGCAGGAGTTCTGAGTAGACAGCTTTGACTGCATTGGTTAGCTAGTTAGGTCTGATCCAATAAATCAAACCTCTTCAATTACCACCCCTGATCGAGTCACCGTACTTATTACAAATTATGGTTGCGAAGAAAAAGACGACGTCATGTGCTGTCACAATTCCGAAATTATCACTCGAAATTAAAGTCATTAAAATTTTTTTAAAACAATCTCAAATATATTAAAATCATCTTATAGTCACAGTGTATCGTAATTGAGTTCATAATACATCTCAGTCGATTTGATTATTACAAAACCAGTTTATAATTCAAGTATTATAACAAATAGCAATGTAAAATCCTCTCAATCCTCACCACAAATAGAAATAATAAACTTCGAAAATCTTCAGAGTACTCTTTCAATTCTGCTAATCCACACATGCATAACTATCTCATACACCATCGAAGTGCACCAGGATTGTAAACACAAACCCGGTAAGCTTTGCAGCTTGCAGCTCGTATGAGTAAACCAACAATATAACACACATAGTATACAAAAGAAAATACATATGACATTTAAATATAAATGCACTCATAAGACACAGGATGAACCATCTGAATGTCTAATAATATCTGAAAATATGTGTACACATGAGACATTAAGTAACCCATCTATTTACCCAAATTACATTCATAATACGGGTATTCATGAGACCCATGTACTCATATGTTAACCCTCATGCAGTACGCCGTCAGATACTAGGCAACCCATATGTTACCCAATATCACAAAAATATGGGTACTCATGAGACCCATGCAACCCATCTTTTACCCCTCATGTAGTACTCCGGAAGACAGACTAGAGCTCTAACTGAATCGTAACTGTCACCCGGCCAAGGCTTGGTTCTGATACTGCCAACACGTCTGAAGATAGAAAAACGTTTTAATAAGATTCAAAGTTAAAACCACGTACAATAACAATCCACACATGTTATTGTACAACAACTAAACGACTCTTGCTTAAATAAAACAAATATAGTTGCCATAGTAAAACTCATTTGGAAATAAGAACGTGACAGTTTATAATATAGCAACTCATATATATGTATCATATTTACCATTTATACACATACACAACCCACTATATCATATACATGTCATAGTTCGATATTTTAAATAAAACGTAAATGTGAGTCACCGCCAAGGGTAGACTCGTCATAGTGAGATTTACTCACCCTTATTTTCCTGAGCGTAATTTCCACAATACCGAAAGCAAATACATGTCATAGTTGTATAATAAACTAGTTAGGAACGTTACGTAAAACCTCAGATGCCGAAACATCACAACTGTTTACTGTTCAGCAAAATACGATTTTTGCGCAATCATTGTTCATGTAATTACTATTCATCAAATTACTATTCATAAATTACTTTTACAATTACTGCTCATAAATTACTTTTACATTTTACTATGCAGAAATTACTTTTACAGTTTACTGTACATAAATTACTTTTTACAAAATTACTGTTCACGCGCCGCCGCACGTGACGGCACATGGGGCTCACGCGCCCCCTCCGGCAGTCGCACGTGGCGCTCACACGCCACCCACAATAGCAGCGCGTCGGGCTACGCTCCGACTAAACCGGCGCGCGTGACCTCACACGCAGCCCTCAAAACTCCCACATTTCACTTTCTACGCCGGCCCTGGTCGTTAACCGGTCCCCCGCTACCATCTGCTACTCCCACGCGCCGCCACAGACGGCGGCACGCGCTCCACCACCACCTCCGACCAAAACTCCACAAAACAACAAACATCAAACATGAAAAGTGAAGAGCATGAGGAGGAGGTCACAACCATACCTTCAATTCGCCCTACACCGACTGGAAACCGCTGGAATCGCCGCCGCAAGATTTCGGATTGAGATTTGAAGATCAGAGCAGTTGCAGCTCGATTCGAGCCTCACCGCCGGTGGAATCGTGTCGAGGAGGAGGAGGGAGGACTCGCAGTCGTGACACTGAGCTCCTGCGACGCTGGCGACGTCAAAATTGACGGAGCCGACGCTGTGCTTCATCGGCGCTACTAGAGTTTCGCTTGGGGTGCGTCACCGTCACCACTGATCGACGCGCCGTGGCCGTGCGATTCCAACGACACCGGCGGTGTCTTGCACGGTGGCTTGTAGAGGGAATTTTCTAGAGAGAGAGGAGAGGCGATGGGAGAGAACCGGGGGAGAGGAGAGAGAGAGAGAGAGAATGAGCCGGTTTCCAATTTTGGAAACTAGAGTTTCCCAAAACTTCTCTTTTATACATTTTTCAAATTCAGAAATCAACTTCCGTCGATAATAACTTCCACATACGACGTTCGATTAGGACGCATGATGTGTCCACGAATTTGTATCGACGAGCTCTACAACTTTCGTTTAGGAAGTTTTCGGAGACAAGCGACGAATAAAAGTCAATTCTCAAGTCACATAAAATGTAACGTTTTTCAATTTAAATTTCCGAAACCGGTTTCATTTCGTTTGTCATCGACGAGGAAACGAAAATGTAATTTTTATTCAATTTCCAAATTTAATAACTTACCTGAATTGATAGAAAGCTAACCCGAGAAATTCGCGGTATTATATGTGCTGTAGCTTCCGATATAGGATTGTGACTATCAAATTAATGCATCTCTATTATTGATCTGCTCTCTCAGAATGGATCGCAATGCAGAAAACGTATCAGCAAATGTTTGGGACAGACCCGACTTCACAAGTATATGTTGACATGATGTGATGTTTTGCTGTATATGAAAATGAGGGTTATGTTTCAATAATGGATTAAGCCGTTTGGGAGGGATCTTCATTAATTTAGGTCATATAGGTATCGCTCAAGAAGAGAAACACACAAGTCCTTGAACTGTAGAAGGTCTTGGTTTACTGTAATAGTAAACCAGTTGTGATTTCTTTCCATCTCTGCAACTCCACGTATGTGGCACTAAAATGGTTTGGATTGTTTTGATGTTTGATAATTCATAAACAATAACTGTTATAGAATTTAAATATAAATATGAAAAATGGTTAATGAGAGGTAGTTGATCGAACTGTCGGTGTTTATTAGCTTGAGATGACATTTACGTGATAGTGATATAAGAAACTATAAAAGGTAATCCTGTTCTAATTTCTTTTGTAATTTTCACCCTCATGATGTATATATATATATATATATATATATTCACAAAAAATTGGAGTCAAGTGACAAAGTGCCGTTGATTATATGATTGTTGATCAGTTTCTATAACATTGGATTTTCATCCATGATCGATCGATGTAAATGCGGCTCTCAGATCTCGATCGAGACAGATCTTAATTATAAAAGCCGATATCTGACTTGCCGTGAAAAACTGGGATGTGGTCGTCATTCTTCAATTACTTCTTTGTTCTTGAGACAGTTGGCCGGTGCAAGATGAAATCATGCATCTATAGATCGAATTCAAAGCCTAGCTAGCTTGTTCTAAGGTGTAACAGTATTAGGTTGTCCACTAGCTAGTAAATAGATGATGACCACATAGATCGAATGCATGCATGCATGTGGTTATACAACTAGAGGATAAACCATAAGATCCATTTCTTTCACCGTATTGTATACAAGTTTATGTGATATGATATTTAATACAGATTACTTACGGTGACGTCTATGTCAATCAAAATAAGTCATCGAGCATGACCAAGCTAGCTGTCCAAGCAAGTGTACGTTGATGATCGAAACACACTTATATCTGTAATTAATTCATATCAGATAAGCTAGTAGTATACGGTGTATACCTGGAATACTTCGTCGAATTGTAGAAGAACTCTTAATGATTTACTGATGTAGTTATTGTGTCATCCTGATGTATGAAATTTTCTAACTATATAAACACACAAGTGCGATAGTTCAGGTGGCCGGCATCATATTCGTATCTAATTTGAGGTTGAAGGTTTTGGTCCAACGTTTCCATGCACATGTATTGGTTTTGGCTTTCCGGCAAAATCTTATTAGTCGGTCCATTTAATTATTAGTCCCCATGCTGCGCCAGTAATCAAGCTTTTACTTCCATGTGGTTTTTCATTGCGCTGGACGAAAACGTCGATCAAAGTTGCAGATCAATCAGTTTAATTTATACGTACATTACGACACTTAATTAATTGCTAGCTTAAACATTGAAACCTAACCTGAGGAATGCAAGTCTCTTAGTTTCTCCAAATGGAACCACCCATAACGATCTGCCTGCATGAAGTAGTTTCAACTTTTAACCTTATGCATGATACTGAATCAATACTTCAATTCAGAGTTTCAGACCCGGTCTCTCTTTTGTCAAACAGATCGACAGACTAATTAATTAAGGCCCCCAGTGGTTAATTTTCGATTACAATATGGAATAGTCCTAATTAGAATCCTAAATAGCTAGATCTCCGGATCCTCATGAATCACGGTGTAGATAGTAGGTCAAAAAGACGAGCAACCTTTTCACTCGCACTATAATTTTCTACTGTACCTCAATAACGATTTCACCATGCACATATATGTTTCTACTTCTTCATTCCCATGCAGCCATGCTTGTGTGCTAAAGTTTTGATTGTGACTAGCTTGAACAGTTTTGATTGTGTGCTAAAGTTGAAAAGCTCAGTACCGTTAATTGATTGAACACTACTTTATTCTCTGGTTGAATTATATTCATCAAAGTGTTCAACCATTTTCTAGCTAGTCAAACATAAGATTCAGGATGGCCCAAATTCTATCACAATTTGTCGGTAAGCATATGTACCTGATAAGTTTACTGGTCGATTAACATAAATTGGCAACAATATTACTATACAACTCTTCCATTTTTCTTTGAATAATTAGTAGTAGAACGATTGAAAAGATCTACGTGCTAAAGAGGCATCGCTGAAGTCCATATATATCAAAAATGTCTGTAGGTTCGTAAACATGTATTACGTACGTACCATCGAATGCGCTCTTAATTCGATCATTGGGCCTCTGGTGAATCAATTAGATGGACGAACGAGTAGTACTCTAGCATATGTACAAGGCATAAGATACTGTACGTTAGATGGGGGACTAGATGAAAGGTATATTGATTGAATTGATATCTTACACTTGATTTGTTCTATATATATAATCAACTTAGATTACTATTACTCCCACAAATCACGGAGGAAATCACGCCCTAATCACGTTAACACTCCCCATCAAGTTGGCGCATACACATCAAACATGTCCAACCTGCTAAGTGAGTCATAAAAAGCATTCGTAGACACTCATTTTGTGAGTATATCGGCAAGTTGCTCTTCTGTAAGAATAAAAGGAAAACTGATGATCTTCGCATCTAACTTCTCTTTTATAAAGTGACGATCAACCTCCACATGTTTTGTACGATCATGTTGCACAAGATTATGTGAAATATCAATAGCCGTCTTGTTATCATAGTACAGCTGCATAGCACACTCAGTCTTAATGCCCAAATCTTGTAGCAAATTTCTAAGTCATAACAATTCGCACACTCCCTGAGCCATACCTCTGTATTCTGCCTCAGCACTAGATCGAGCTAGCACTTTTTGTTTCTTACTCTTCCATGTAACAAGATTACCCCAAACAAAGGTAAAGTACCCTGATATGGATCTCTAATCTGTAATATTTCCAGCCCAGTCTGCATTTGTGAAGCCACAAACCGCAAAGATATTATTGTGATTAGAGAACAGTATTCCTCTCTTTGGAGCTAACTTTAAGTACCTCAAAATCCTTACAACAGCATCCATGTGGTCCACACTGGGATTATGCATGAATTGACTCACTACACTTACTGCATACGCAACATCTGGTATGGTATGTGATAAATAAATCAGGCGTCCAACTAGCCTTTGATAACGAGGTTTTTCAGCAGGCATTTGATCTGGATACTGTGCTAACCGATGGTTCTGCTCAATAGGAGTATCAATGGGAGTGCAATCCAACATACATGTCTCTGTTAGTAGATCAATGATGTACTTCATCTGACACAGATATATACCATCACTTCCCCGGACTACCTCAATGCCCAAGAAGCACTTGAGTGTACCTAGGTTCTTCATCTCAAACTATGTGGTTAGCTGTTTCTGTAATCTATTCACCTCAACAGTATTATTCCCAGTAACTACCATATCATCAACATATATAATTAGAGCTGTTACCTTCCTTTGTTGATGTCTGATAAATAATGTGTGATCTGAATTACTCTGTCTGTATCCAATTTTCCTTATGAATTGTGAGAATCTTCCAAACCAAGCACGAGGTGACTGTTTAAGACCATATAAATACTTTCTCAATCTGCATACAAAGTTACTTGGAGAAGCGGCCACATATCCAAGCAGAAGATCCATGTACACTTCCTCTGTAAGTTCTCCATAAAGGAATGCATTCTTAACATCAATCTGTCTGAGTTGCCAGTTTAAGCTAGCAGCAAAAGAGAGCAATACCCGAATATTGTTTATTTTTACAATAGGTGCAAATGTCTCATCATAGTCTATGCCATATGTCTATGTTAACCCTTTTGCTACTAGACGTGCTTTATACCGGCTTACTGACCCATATGGATTATGCTTCACTGTAAACACCCAATGACATCCCACAATCTTCTTGCCATGAGGTGGAGATAAAAACTCCCAAGTATTATTCTTTTGTAATGCTTCCATATCTTCCTCTATTGCTTTCCTCCATTTTGGATCTCCCAATGCATCATGCAGTTTGTTAGGTACTGAAACAGTAGATATTTGATTCACAAATGATTCATATGACTTAGACAACCTTTTGGTAGACATAAAATTTGCCACATGATACTTAGCTTTAGCCTGAAGGGTAGGTTCATACTTTTTTGTGGAATGACCCCGAATAGACCTATTTGGCAAGACATATTGTCTACTATTAGCCTCACTAGTATTAGCCCTAATAGGATGACTAACCTCATATGAGTGATCTTCCGTACCAAGGGAGCATTGGTCATGTGTAGAAACAGTAGTACAGGAGACATGAGGGGCAGTTGTGTTTTCATCTTCTAGTACGTGAATCTCTGGAGTGACTCCATCGCCGGAATCATCTGGTGGTGCCTGTGTAGCTGACACATTGGTAATCTCAATTGAGTCTGTCACCATATCTACTGGCTTACTTGTCTCCCCCTCTCCATGATACATCTCTTCAAAATATGAATTCTCCCCCTGAAGAGAAGTAGCGGAAAAGGCAAAATAGCTCATGTCCATAGTGACATAGTACTTCCTGGTATGTGGATGATAGCACCGGTACCCCTTTTGATGTTCTCTACACCCAACAAACACATATTTAACTGTCCGGGCATCCAATTTAGACCGATGATGTTTGGGAAGATGGACAAAATCAACACAACCGAAAACACGGGCAAGAAGATTATGAAAAGAGGGTAATGAGACATGAGATGCAAGCACCTCATAGGGATTTTTTCCCTGAAGGACACCAGAGGGAAGACGATTAATGAGGTGGGCGGAAGTGATGACAACATCACCCCAAAGGTACTTAGGCATATGGGCACTAAAAAGAATACACCGAGTCATATCACGTAAATGACGATTTTTCTTTTCAAAAACTCCATTCTGCTCAGGTGTGTAAGGACACGTTGTTTGATGAACAATTCTGTGCGTGTTAAAGAACTCCTGAAAGACATGATTCACATACTCCCCCCCATTATCAGAACGAAGAACTCTAATTGTGGCATTATATTGGGTTTGAACAGTGGTATATAAGGTTTGAAAAGCCGGAAAAACCTCATCTTTAGTTTTGAGGAGAACAATCCATGAAAGACGGGTGAAATCATCAATAAATGACACGTAATACCGCATCTCTGACACAGTAGACTCTTTGGAGGGTCCTCAAACATCAGAATGAATTAATTCAAAATGAAGAAGACGTTTATTAGAATTACTAGGGGAATAGGTAAATCGATGACTTTTGCCCAAAACACATGTCTCACAACGTAAAAGTGACTCATCCACATTAATAAACAAAGTAGGCATAGATTTTTTCATAACACTAAAAGATGGATACCCTAACCGACGATGCCATAACCAAACTTCACTTAGCTTGTCAAAAGTGTAGATTAAAGCGGTCCGAGACTGTGCTCCTGGTTTCTCCCCCGCATATGTCTGATCCAGATTAAACAACCGGCCCCTCAGATACCCCCGACCAATTAACTCCCCGGTGAGAAGATCTTGAAATATCACATACATAGGAAAAAATGTCACATAACACTTAGCGTCAGTGTTTAATTGGGGAACATATATCAAATGATGAGATAAAGCAGGTAAATAGAGCACATTGTGAAGCTCTATTTGGGAGTAATACGAACTGACCCTTTCCCTAATACGGGGAAGGCCTCATCATTAGCATTAGTAACATAGTGTACTGGTAGAGGAGACAATACGGTAAAATAAGATTTGTCATAAGTCATATGATCAGACGCACCAGAATCAATAATCCATGTATCAAAACCAATAAAGTTAGAAATATTTAAAGACATACCAATTTTACCACGAACAGCTATGGATGCGGTAGGTATTGCTCCTCATGCTGTGTGATGATCATGTCCAACCAGACCATAAATATCTGGTTCGTGGACGAATTGAATGGCTGATTTTGCCTTAGGACGATAATTAGGCCGCTTAGGCCTAAGGTGTGGATACAGCTTCCAACAGGTTGCCCGAGCATGGTTAGTATCATGACAATAAGAGCAAGGAGTGCGGGGCTGATTCTCAAAGCCTGGTGGTGGTCCTCGCTGATGAAGTGGAGCTGGAGTGGCCTGCTGAAGGGGTGGTGCCAGAGAGCTAGCATGAACAGTAAGGCTGGAAACTTCAACTCGTGTCTGATGAAGACTCTCCTGTTGAGATTCATCATTTTCGGATATATGTGAAAGCTGTAATTAGGCTAGGGGTTTGGTCTTTCTGAGCAATTCCATTTACCAAACCTGTCAGTATTTCTCTCTGTCCAATTTTCCCGCAGCTTTGAGTAAGGAGCTCAAAATCCGATCCGGACTAGCTCCGACCTGACCCGGACCAGCTCCGACCCGACCCGATCCGGACCATCTCCGACCTGACCCGGACCAGCTTCGCCCCAACCCGGACCAGATTTGGTTGTCTTGGTTGTCAGTGCAGGTTCACCGACAGTGCACGTGCACCAAAGACAGGTTCATATATGTTTTTTTTTGTGTTTCCGCTGTATAATTCCTGATTTGTCCATTGTTTTTCAATGGGTTCTGGCGACGACATTGAGAGTTCTCAGATCAATGATGTTTCGACATTTAAAGTATATGTCAAAGGTTCTGACAGTAGTTCCTTTGGGGGAACCAAACTCAATGAGACTAATTTTCGTAAATGGAAAAGAATTATGACAGCTCATCTTCGAGGCATGCACAAAATGGGGCATGTAACCGGAGTCACTAAGGCTCCTAGTGCCGATAATATTGTTGCCTACACTAAGTGGGACGACGATGATAGTCTTGTAATGTCAGTCTTGTGGAAAGCTATGAATGAAGAGATAGTTGATCTGATGGAGGCATGTGACACTGCGCATGCAATATGGGCGACACTGGAAGGCTTATATACTAATGACTCTAATTTCATACAGATTCATGAGTTAATGTGCACAGCTTTGACGATGTAACAAGATGGGCAACCGGTGGTGCAATATTTCACCAAACTAAAGAATATTTGGGCTGAGATTGATGTGAAACGTCCTTGCCTGATCAAGAATCATGAGGATATTGTTTGGTACCAAAAAAAAAAGGAGCTTGAGCGGGTTCACCATTTCCTTGGTGGAGGATAGGTCCTCCGGTGAGTTATGATCACCCGAAGGCGGTTCCGATCAACGTCGACAAAAATCCAGGGGTGGTGGTGGTCGAACAGGTGGATTCCAACGTCAGAGGTGGATGTTTATGGCGGTGGTCAAATCACGGAGGTCCAGCCAGTGACATTTTCGAAGAAGCTGAAGTCGACGGTGTCCCCTACTTTTGTGATTGCGTTCGATCGGAGCAGCGAGGACGACACTACCAAGGAGATGGAGGGGTTGGAGTCGGCGACTGTTTCACCGATGTCGGTGAGTGGATTTGAGGAGAGAGCAGTAGAGAGCGGCGCCGGGGGTAGAGAAGGCAGCCGGCAGGAAAGAAAGGAGCAGCAGGAGCTCCAAAAAACGTCTGCCGAAAAAAAAAGGAAACCTAGAAAAACAGAGCCGTTTTTTCTTGCTCTGATACCAAGATGAAAGTATATTAATTGAATTGATATCTTACACTTGATTTGTTCTATATATATAATCAACTTAGATACTATACAAATCACGGAGCCCGTGATTTCCTCCTCTAATCACGCTAACAGGACTAAGATTCAAGGCGAAGTTGATTGAGTTGGGTGATCGATGTGATTGAAATTTTTTACTTAACCAGGTTCTTCTGCAAAAATTTGGAGCCAAATTATGAGATGCCACGATATTAAAGAAAAGATGGTGCTATGTTGGCCTGTCATTGGTTTGCCACCCCCACAAGTAAGGTTTTATTTAACATCATAATTTGTCGACCTAAGTTTAAGCCTGGTAACATGCAATTTGGGTTTTTTTGTATATCCAGAAAATACATGTGGCACAATTCTAATTTCCTTGCGGTTTGGAGTTGAGACAGATAATTATAAGGAAAAGTCTCATCGGATAGAGATGGAAGATGGAGTCGAAGATTCTTGATGATGTTATTGTCTCATTGATATTATAAATTTATTTGCAAAAGGAACCAACATGAGATCGATCGTACTCAGCATTTTAGAGCCAATCTACATGAGATTATTTGGCAGTGAAGCCATGCATTCCCAGTCAGTACAGTCCAGTCCCAGTATGAGAAAAGGATCATATATAATCGATCTCCTGCAACAAACCAAAGCAGTAGTAAATTAAGCATTATTCTTCGTATTAAGTCAAGAAAGCAATTAAGCTTCGTACACTTTCATATGATTATTTGTCTATATATTTTATACAGCAGCATATCATCCTCGTTTTTAGGACTGAAATATAGTTTGCAGCCTAGTTTAGAATTCAAGCATCATACTTCGTGAGCGAACTGCTGCAAGGTATATAAAGTAGATCGAGGACAAACTTAATTACATGATACACTTGAATCATCTAATTGCGTCTTTTCCCAATTCCAGTACGTACTCTCAGTATTCTCTTAGATGACTAATAATGAGATATTGTTATATATGTACGTGTACGTATCAGAAAAGACCGTACCAAACCGTTATATATACAACAGTGTACTAGAAATTTCTAATATATTGTAATCCATGCAAACAGATTACGTACTATGCATATATATATATATATATATATATATATATATATATACATACACACAAACTATTAACAAATACAAATACATAAGTACATATGCAGTAATCAAGGTTAATTATTTTGTAATATGCAGTAACATTTCTTGATAATTGATCTTCAGGTACGGTGTTTCCTTACTTGTGTCGACGACGAGGTGTTTTTCTTTTTCCTAGTTAGCCATTTGAGTTTAGGAACAGGTGTCGGCCGATGGCCACCTTGGGAGAACAAATGGGAAGACAGGTCTCCCGAAACGAACTACACTATTGTATGGATTATGGAATGGTTAATTCAAGGAGACTATACTTCCTTTCACGAATGTTGCAAGCCACAATCCGGCCAAACGATTGTAGATATAATATATCGTCATTAGTTGGGTCGAAAGCTAAAACATGAGTACACCAAGTAGCTTCCCCATTCAAGATCTGGTGGAATTCTGATCTGTAAAGCTAATGGCTCAGAGAAACTTTTCCTGTTAAGCTTCACCATTGATGACCTCCCTCGACATCATTCAACTCCCTTATAGTGCTGGAAATGGGAACGTCAAACATGAAATCAAACATGAAATGACAGAATCGCATACGTCCTCCATGTTGAGAATATATATATCATATTTTGAATTATAACTTAACACAGGGGTTTATAAGGATTTGAAGGATTTGAGACACTTCATCCATTTTCAATTGTTTTTGAATATGAACCCCAAATCACTTTATCATGGTATCAAAACGGGTTATCCACATCCACGTGTGAAGCCTAAATAACCACACGGACTCCGCGTCACCCAAAATATTGTCCACGTGTATGGCTTGAAAATCCGCCACACATGCGGGGGCGTATTGAGAATATACATCTTACATTGAGAATTATGACTTAGCTTATGAGTTTATAAGGATTTGGTCACTCAATCTATTGCCAATTGGTTTTGGATATGAACTCTAGATCACTTTATTAGACTACTATGTCATAATTCTAAACGTGAGATGTTGGTTTTAGCTAGCTAGTCTTCTTATATATAGCAGTGAGATTACCTGATAAGTGATACAGTTTACCATGTTGATCTGGTAACCACTGAGCAAGCCTAGCAACCATACGTAGACTAGACTCATACAATCTTTACTAATATACTCAGCTACTCATATACCTGATAAATATACAAATATACCGTGCTGATCTAGTTACCAGCTGCTCCGCACCTTTGTTCTTTTCTGTCGATGACCGTTTATAATAGAATATAATTTTATTTTGTCCTTTTGGTCTCAATATTTACTGTCATTAGATAGAAAATATCAAGCATAAATGAAGAATATAAATAACTAAATTTCGTGATATGATAGGGTCATGAGATTAATAGAACGCCCCTTAACTTAAGTCATGCACTATAATGACTATATGCAGCACGCAAAAGTAGCTTTTATTAGAAACCAATCCAAAATAGCAGCCACCAAAGTCCAAAGAGGTCGATTCCCCTGTCTTGAGGCCAAATATAGATACCAGCAAAAGACCTCTCGTCTGAGGCCATGACAGAGACACAACATGCCTGAGTGCAAAAATAAGAGAAAACCTAACTAGCTTCAGCATTCGAACTATGATAGGAGAGACCAACATTTCCCGTTGGCCTTCATAAACAAAACTGTGAAAGGTGATCAGCTAATCAAGCTATTAGTGCTGTCATATACATACAGAAACTCAATATTACATTCAGGTGAATCTACAACTCAAACAGAAGCTAGGAGTGATATTATTGAGTTACATATATGCATTGTGTGAATTAATGTACAACTGAATGACCAACTGTACATATATACATGTATTCAAAAGTAAGTATGATAAATGAACTTGTGTCTAAACCTGTAACTATATGACAAGTGGAAAACAGAAGTTTGATACATTTTCATCTCAAGCCTTGACAAAATGCATGACAAGTCACAAGAAATGGCATTAGCATTTGACCATTTACTTAATTTTTCCACTGACATAAACCAAGTTTTTGCTTTTCTAATCCATGTCGGAAGATATGAACCAAATGAAATAGAAACCAAAACAACTAAGAGGCAACGATAGCGGGCTTGGATTGCAAAGTCATGAAAAAACAAGGATTGTGAACCTTAATTACAACAAATTACGAATTTCAGTATACTGTACGTGAATATGACAAATGTAAATAATCTTAGCGCCCCTCATTTAGAAACAACTACATACATGCTATCGCGCTTCTGTTTGTATGTTGTAGATATAGCTTGATCACCTTTCACAGTTTAGTTAAAAAAGGCTAACGGGCAATGTTGTTCTCTCCTATCATGGTTCGAATGCTGAAGCTAGCTAGGTTTTCTTATTATCCTTGCATTTGTCTGAGGGAGAGGTCCTTTGCTGTTATCTATATTTGGCCTTAAGACAGGGCAATCGATCTCTTAATTTGGACTTTGGTGGCTGCTATATTTGGATTAGTGTTTTATCAAAGCTACTTCACTTGCTGCATATAGTGCATGACTTAAGTTAAGGGGCGTTCAACTAAATCTCATGACCCTATCATATCATGAAATTTAGTCCTCTACCTTCTATATTTATACTACACATTTACTTCGTAATGACAGTAAATATTGAGACCTAAGGGGCAAAATAAAATTAGATTCTATTACAAACGTAACCACCGCCTTGATAGATTTTAGATAACTTAGTTTATCAATATTTATTGAGATAGTGGAGAAAACTAACGAATGGTTGTTGGGGCATGGGGTTCTCCTCCTTTGACTATCCCTTTGCTTGTTGAGTTTTTTTTTAGGTCATTTCAAGCGAGGTGAGCGACACATGGTCTTTTGGAGTTGGTGGTGTCTTCGTGGCGATCGTTGTGGTGGCGTGGTGCAGTGGTGGTTCGCAACTCTTAAGAGGTGGAGATGGTAATTTGGTTGGGTTGGCGTTTGGGCTTAGGGTTTGGTTTTTAGTGGGCCGTAATATGTTAGGCTAGTGTTAGGCTTGTCCTGGTTTTAGTTTGTTTAGTTTTGGTCATTAATTTTTCTTTTGGTTCGTTTCTGTTTCACCTAATTCATGCTTGTCATGGTTTTAGTTTTTCTTTTTCTTGCATGGTGTGGAAGTAGATTTAATTGTTGGTTTATTCTATGTATCACTATGGTACGTGTACCATGAAGCCTTGCATATCCTTGGTAGCGTGCGGATATGTAATGACCTCACTGGTTTGAGTTTGCCATCTATGAATGAATTCTATCTTTAAAAAAAAAACTAACGAATGTGGATATACATAATAGAAAACTAGGTTGTACCAAAATAACTTCACTTTTGGGTTATAAGAAAGAAAACAACGTGTCATTGGTTAGGGGTTCGATCATTGGCGAATGCATTACACACCTCTTTGTTTTTAACTGGGCCACAATATGGGCCTGAGTTGGGACATTGAAGACATTATTGTGGCTAGGGCACACAGTGAAATTCCGGGTTGGAACAATTTCACATGGGCTCCGTCAGGGATTAATCTCATGTCGGAGGTATTACCTTCGGTCGTGGGGATACCCTGATGTCCGGTTTCTAAACTGACCTCTTCACTTTGGTATGCAACGGTGTACCACCGTGGAGCATTAGGGGGTTGTCATCAGATAGGTTGCCTTCAGGCCTTACATAGAAAATGTCTTGGAACTGAAAAAAAAAAAAACAACAACGTTTACAGTTGGAAACAGATGAACTAAGAAAACTCACCCATAATTTGTTGATGGTACATGGCGAATTAACTTGTATCCCAAACTTCAGTCTTGAGGAGTCTTGGACAGTGTTGGAGGGAGAGAAGTTTCATTTGAATATCAATAATAATAAAAAGACAAGAATAGTGTCTTTCCTTTACGGTGATAACTTATAGTAATGATCATAGCAGTTTCAAGAATATTGGTTGCATCATTTGCCCGATAAGTTAATGAGAATGTAAAATCTTTCCTTTTATGGCAATAAGTTATAGTTGTGAACTCGCGATCATTCTAACATTGATTATATTGTCTGCTCGATCTATGGATGCCCAATTAGTTAAACAATTCACGACAATTTGTATTACAATCCGTATCAATCATAATATTTGCGTCATAGTTGTAAAGTTTGATTTATATTAGCTCAAACTTTGAAAATCTTGGTCTTCCCTGGATATCGTTAGCATTAGGGCACTTCCTGTATATTTGTTACTGCACATATTGTTGGAGAGGGGAGACGACAATACTCATAATTGTTAACTGGTCTTGTTAACGTACTTCAACTAGCTCCATTTGTTACTTCAACTAGCTCCTTTTTTTAACAACTCAGTAAGAAATGGTGACAAATCACAGTAAACTTATATCATATGCCAAACATAGATAATAACAACTTGAATAATGAATATAGGAAATTACATGTTTTTATTGCATATAAAAATTACAATACTTAGTAGAGTATAGACCATCTAAATATACGAATCTCTAATCTCATAGTAGCAGGATTAAAACCATTATTCCGAACTCAACTATGTGATCAGAAATATGAATTTCACCAGGACATCGACTTAGATGAGAGAACATGCAGTAATTTATGCCCCAATAAACAGGGAAAAGAATAAAGATATGCATAAATTATGAAATGGTAATGAGGTGTAGATATTCGTCAAAACAGTCTTAATTTGCTGCTCCACCAGCAGATGTTTTCTTGTTGGGCTCAAAGACGTATTTAATCAACGACTCCTTAATTGTCAATAGTTCAGGGAACTCTTTCTTCAACTTGGATGCATCCATCTCATTGTTACTTCTTGGTGCCACAATAACCTTGGCTTGTTCTTCCAATGTAAAATTACACCACTTGAAACTGGGGTCTATGTACTTCTTGTACATCTCCAGGATCTCATTGTGACTCACAACGCCAGGGTTTGTGAAGTTCCAGATACCCTTCAAGTTCCTCTTGGCCATCTCCACTGAAATTGGTAGAAGCTCATCCAAGATAGTCATGCTGTTGGGAATATCAACCACTTTGTTGTACTTTGAGATCTTCGTGATGAAGTTACGCGGATTGTTGAGATCAGATGATATAGGCATTCGAACTCTAAGAGTACATACACTGTCATATTCTTTCAAAAGCTCTTCGACCTGCAACAAAAAATGGAGTCAGATATAAGTTTGTAGCTATGCTGAAAACTTACCAAAAGATAACGATATATAGATACATACCATGGCTTTAGTTTTGGAATAGAATGAGCCAGTGAAATTTGGCGTATCTTCCTCCTTGAACCCAATTCCTGATTTTAATGGATGAGCAGCATCGTACTCAAAGATACATCCAGTCGCATAATTCATCATGAGGAGGTTGTGCTCTCTGCAGACATCAGCCAAGGTCAATGTACCCGCCACATTGGTCCGAATTGTTTCTGGTTTATGAGATTCACACCAATCCACATTGGGTCTGCCAGTCACTCCAGCAGCATTGAAAACATGGGTTGGCTTAACCCTCAGAATATCAGCCAAGATCTGTGAACGTTCCTGGAGTCGCCCTCGTCCATACTCATACGGTATCCCTTGCTTCTCACATATTTTCCCAAGAAGGCCCCCAATCCACCCAGTTCTCCCATAGATCAGGAACTTCAGAGATGACTTCTGAGTAGAAAGAATGCTCCTAGGAACTGGAACAACCACTTTGCTCTGACTAGAATCAGCTGCTGACAAAGGGGAATCGGAATTGCTTGTATCAGACCCATCAAAGTTTCCTTCAATTCCAGGAACCATCAGCATTCTGGGATGAGGGAGCAGTGCCCCAGAAACATCTCCCCACCAATGAGGATTCTTGACGTACCATTCCATTGTCTTCCTCAGACCTTCCTCCCATGCAGTACTTTCAGACCATCCCAAGTTTTTCAACTTTTGGTCATCCAAGAAATATCTTTGGTCATTAAAAGGTCTATTCTCAACAAACTTTATATATGTATCAGGGTTCAACGAGAAGAGTTGGCAAATTTCCCTAGCAACATCAATCACCCTCCTCTCTTTCTTTGTCCCAATGTTGTAGACATGGCCTACCTCACCCTTATGAAGAATGGTTTCAAAAGCCTCGGCTACATCCTCACAGTAAAGATAACTCCTGACATTTGATCCATCCCCGTGAATCGGAAGAGTCTTCCCTTTCATAGCCAAAAGAATAAACTTTGGAATCATCTTTTCAGGGAACTGATTGGGGCCATATACATTGTTTCCCCTGGTAGTTATCACAGGTAGCCCATATGAACGCCCATATGCCATAACAAGCATCTCAGCCCCAGCTTTAGTCGCAGAGTAAGGGTTTGTGGGAAGAAGCTGAGAAGCCTCATGATTTCCCACCACAGCATCCTCATCAGTCTCCCCATAAACTTCATCTGTGCTAACATGGATGAACCTTTTGATTTGGCCAGTGACTTTGCATGCTTCTAGAAGAACATGTGTGCCATAGATGTTGTTTTTAGTGAACTCAAAGCTGTTACCAAATGAGTTGTCAACATGGGTCTGGGCTGCAAAGTGCATTATTGTATCAATGGATTCGGTGATAAGGATGAAGTTTACAAGGTCAGCGCTTCCAATGTCTCCCTTGATAAATTTGAAGTTTGGGGATGACCTCGAGGGAAGAAGGTTCTTCAGATTTGAACAATAATCAAGCTTGTCAAGGACGACGATCTTGTATTCAGGGTAGTTCCTGATGAGCCGATTGCAAACATGGGATGCAATGAAGCCAGCAGCTCCGGTAATGAGGATATTTTTTGGTTTATACATAGTAGACATATCTGAATGCGTTCTGCAGAATACAACATGCAAATTCTGACAATAAGTCTCCAAATTTCAACTACAGGGAATAATTATAAATATGCGTGAGAAGGGTAATGTGTACATCATAATATGATTAAACAATACAAATGATCAAAAGGAACTGAAATGAAATACAAACAATATCATAGGAAAAGTAAACATATGTTACTATGAGTTTCAAGCATCAAGCATTGCAAGCTTCCAACTAATAGATCAGAGCAGACATACAAGTATAGGTAATATGTAGCTCATTAAATCACCAAACTATAGAAATAATAAAGAGAAGAACTGGAATTTAACGAGAAGAAAATATACCACAAAAAAAAGTTCATGTGCTGCAAGTTCTAACATGCTCAAGACTTAAAATTTAGAAGGAACAAAAATGTGACTAATTGTCTTAATTGGTGTTTGTAAATCATCTATTGATTAGACGAAACACACGGTCAATAGAAATTATTGAATGTCGAAATTAAGAAAACTGAAATTCATGGGAAAACCGAACCTTATACTGAACGTTGTAACTAATGGTAGAGATGTACAAGACCTTTTTCAAAGATATATCATTTTCTAATCAAAGCTAAGATATATTCCCACGAGTTTACTTTGTGATCGTCAATCTAAACTTTAATCTAAAAAGTCTAGCTTAACATTCACTACTCCGTTGAACCAGAATTTTCAAGATTCGAAGAAACAAGATCTATCCCACCAAATATTCATCCTGGTTTTCATGTACAATGTGACATTGTGACACAGAAGAAGCTGTAAAGATATCCAATAATGATAGACAGCGAAATTGACAGAGCGATTTGGTAAGATAACGGCACAGAATACGCAATACGCAACTTTATGAATTTACATCCACACCAGTTTTTACTACATGAGCACCACTTGTCCTGACTCCCATTTTCACAAAGAAACCAAACAATTCACATTTTCTCAACTTCAAACTTCCAAAAACAACAAGAACCCAAAAAGGAAAGCACCCAAATTTACCGGATCTAATTCAAATGCAGCACAGAACTAACTCAGATCTTACTCCCTCTACCCAAAAATTGAAACAAGTTCAAACTTTCCACAGAACTAAAACCATTAAGCATAAAGCCATAAACAGCAAAACCCACATTGATGATTGACTACAAAAACAAAAGCTTTAATGGGTGATTAGGAGATCTGGGTCTACAAATGAGGGACCAATTCCTTGATACACAACTGAGATCATTGAAATTACACCACTTTAACTCCAAAAATCACATAAAGACAGAAACTTTACCAGTTAAAAGTTCAGGGTTGGAGTGGATCTTGGTGCCCAAATTGCTTAAAGCGTTAAAAGTTCAGGGTTGGAGTGGATCTTGGTGCCCAAATTGCTTAAAGCCTTTTCTGGTTTTTATGGTGGTAAAAAATTTAGGACAATGAAGAAGAGAAGAAGAGAAAAGACTAGAAAAGAAGAGAGGGGTTTTGAGTGTGAGGAGGGAAGGTAGTTGGAGTTGGGTATTTATAAATATCAGAGAGAGAGAGAGAGAGAGAGAGAATTGAAATTTGGGTTTATGAAAATGCTTGGGAATATTTGATTGGACGCCTGGACCAATCAGAGCTCGCGGCGTACTGATTGTGTTTCCTGACACGATTATATACTAAACACAGATCCAAACACGATTAGTGAATTTTTTGAAAGGTGATGTTACCTTAAAGAGAGAGAGAGCAATTACTATGGTGAATTGTCTTGATTTACCATAGGATTCACCTCCCCTATATCGATTCCCAAATGGCTTGAATTTAGGGGTTTATAATGCAAATCAGTTAGTAATAAAGAGATTAGAAATAGGGCTGTCAATTTCGACACGACTCAAAACCTGTATGAAATAAAACGGGTTGAACCCCCATGATTAAAAAACGGGTCAGCGGCGGGTCAACCCGCCATGACCTATTTAATAAATGGGTCAACGACGGGTTAACCCGCTAACACGAAATGAATCCGCATGACACGTTTAATAAAATAGTCGAACTAAATTATATATAAAATACGCGTACACAAGCTATTTAAAATTGTAATATTATATGTATATAAAAGTTTAGTAAGTTTTTTCTCATTTTGAACTAGAATTTTAGATAATACAATGAATTTTTTTATTTGATTATTGTTTTAGTTAGTTATCTTATCTAAAATGATAAATATATTTATTAAATAGGTTAAACGGGTTGGAAACGGGTAACCCGTTTAATAAATAGGTTGAGTTTGGGTTTAAATTTTTGACACGATTATTAAATGGGTTGAGTTTAGGTTTACATTTTATAACACGCGAGATACCTTGATCCGACACGACCCATTGACAGCCCTAATTAGAAACAGACCCTAACATGAATTCACATACGGTGTAATAGTATTAGAGAATGTACGTTAAAATATGCATAAATGGTCTTGCATTTCTTGTGAAAGAAACTACCACAAAAAAATAACGTCTCAATTGGGAATTAGTAAAGTGACAAATTCAGAAATTGGTCCACTTTCATGAATATCATTACAAGGATGAAGATGATTGTTGGGAAGAAAATTAGGTTAGAAATTGGTACTATGCTCTATCTTTCATCGATCAAATATGTTATATCGCAATAGTCTGAAATGTCACGAAAGTTAAATGATACAAAACAAATTTACATAAATTTGATCTATCGCTACTTTTGCTAATCCGAGAGAGTTAAAATTTTAATCCCAAAAAAGAAAGACTGACTTCCAAATGGGATTAATTACACGTACATATAGCATGTTGTTAGTTTAAGGACCCTTAAATTAGTTTAATTATTAGTGTTTATATATGAATAAAATTATCAAATTAACTAACCAGATTCCTTTGGGATCTTAAACAAGAAGTCAAGGACTAACCACAATTAACATATTTTTCTTCCCCGTTTGCGAAAGAGTAAAGCTCTAGAACTATATACGTACGTCACTCGCGATCGATATATGATAAATTCCCCATTTTCCCTTTTTTAGGGCAAACTGCTAGCTTCCTCTAGGTATTGCCAAACGTGAAGGAATTATTAGGAGTTTGGGAGAACGTACGCTTTCACCACCAATCTTTCTGTTGGAAAATTCCGTGGTAATATAGCACTGCACGTTCTATACACATCAAAGCCATATCTTAAAGACACCTAACAAGAGCATCTATTAGCTCTGCATTTCTTTTCGCTGATTAAATCAATCAAGATCTGCCTTTATCAGCTGGGCATGTAGTTTTCTTGTGTACGTGATTCATATAATGACAGGTTCTTGTCGATCACATGGAATATGCAGGGATGTGCGTACGTATATGTTCTGCTCATGAATGCTGTTCTTTTCATTTAGCTGAGAGAAAGAAAGGAATTAAACAGCTGAAAAGGACCCAGGTCCATATGAATCATTTGTTTGATGATCAAAGAAACAAAACAAACACAAAAAATATTGATTGAAGGAACTCTTTGTAATATCTCATATATTTAAAGGGTAAAGTAATATATATATATTATTTGCATTTTGAATAAAATGTTATTGATCAGACGACTTGTTAATAAAATGTGTATTAAGTTAAGTAAAGTTTGTTTTGAAACATATTTGAACGTGGTGGATATCAGTAATAACCGAATATTCGAAAAACATGAAATATTTGTGAGTTTGTTACGAGAATTGATTTACTAAATTAAAAAGGAAAACAAATGATTAGATAATACAATAAATAAAATAGATAAAAGATGGAGATCTAGAGGAGTCAGTAGAAACTGATATATGGAGATGATTAGAACAAAAGGAGGCGGTTGTGGAGATAAAGGAGGAGCACACCAACTTTCTTTGGGGATCTGAGGGATTGGAGCTAAGTAGCACGGACACGGATACGGACACGATTCGATATGTAGACACGGCATATCGATTTTTTTTAACACGGACACGTGGTAGACACGTTAATTAAATATTATTTTAATATATATAGGTATTACAAATTGAAATCTAAGATATAGTTTCTTAATTAAAAAAATTTAAACAAAGATTCAAACCAATTACTAAAATATTGACTTTTGAGGAAAATTCGACATTCTAAACATATATTTTGATAAATTTTCAAGAATTTTTTTTTATTAATATAAATTTTAAACTATTTGGATAAGGAGCATCAATATACACAAAAGCAATTCAGGAAGAATGCTAGGGAGTTCACATCCTATTGGAGTAACCAAGGTTCGAATCACACTATGTGCAATTTTGTGATTGTATTGCATGTGCGTGTCCAGATCCTATCCAAGTAAGGATACGCGTGTCCTAAACGCATCCAAATAAGCATACGCATGTCCAGCGTATTTGAGTGTATCCAAGGCATATCGTGTCTGTGTCCGTGTCGGACACGCAATACGTGTGGTGTTGCACATGTCCTTGCTACATAGGATTGGAGGGATTAGAGGGCTCTCTCTCTCTGGGGGTCCTAGACACCTTCTCCACTGAAATGGAAAATCGTTATCTTCTTTATTAACCTCAATTCGGCGAGGCCAAGCTGCTGAGTTCTCTTGAAATACTCCTCGTCTCTCTGATCTTTCTATGAACCTATTGAACCACTAGTTCGGGTTGTTATCTTTCTTTGGAGATGGAGAAATTTGGAATATTTTCCTTGGTTTCGGATTGAGGTCGGGGTGTCGCACTCTCATTCCTACTCAATAATTATACAACACTACCATACAAGTTATGTTAAAGTTATAGACATTAGGAACACTAAAAATTGAATAAGAATCGATGTTGCAATTAATTTTAATGTTTTCAAGGTCAACTTTTTGAAATATATTACGATAGGCGTCAGTGTTGCTAGGAATACAACACCATCTCATCAGGCTACTGTATTTTATAAGAAGTTATAGGCCTTAGACAGTCTCAATCACACTAAAAAATTGAATAAGAGTTGATGGTACCATAAAGTTTAATGTTTTCAAAACCAAACATTTGAAAAATATTATCACGAAGCCTTCTGGTGCGACGAATACAATACTACAATACAAGTTATTGTATTTTAAATCAAAGTTATAGGCCTTAGGCACACTAAAAATTGAGTAACAGTATATGTTGTCTTATTTATGTCGTTATTGACACATATTCAAGTTTTAGTCTCTTTAAAGTATAACACATGAAAAAAATGTACAATAGCGTTTCTTAGTGTTAGGAATATGACGTCATTTTATGAGAAGATCATATTTTAAGACACTTTATTTGTCATATGCATACTAATACAGTAATACCTATGGAAGAGTCAATGAGGACGGAAAAATGATATTATCTTTATGTTCTTATTGACAATTGATCAAGATTTTGATTTTTTAAGACTCGACACATGAGGAAAATTTCAATAGCGGTCGGTAGTGTTAGGAATACAACACCACCATAAAAGTTTTCAAGTTATCGTATCTTATGTCAAAGATTAGGAATACAAGTCAGCATAGTGAAAAGAGATTTAAAAAAGAAAAGAAAAGGTAGCAGTAGTGTGCAAAGGTTACGGGTCGGGTTAAGCTCAAGCAGACGGTTTTTATTTTCACTTCCACAAGACTTGAACGACAACTGAAAAGACCACAGCAAATTCAGCTCTCAGAGAAATTCGAAAGCTGTATTCCAGAATTGGATCTAAAGCTTATCAGGTAAGTCTTATCCTTCGTGTTCTGAATTCGATAACCCCTTCATGAAATATTTGGATTCTGACTCTTTTAGATAGAAAATAGATGTAGAAATTGCCTGTTTTGTATTTTCTGGGCTCGACTCAAAGTAATGATCCCTTTAATTCCTCCATTTGAGTTAAAGGGCTCATCTTGTTATCAAAGTTTGAATCTTTATTACATCAATTGAGTTTTTTATCCGATTGAGGTTGGAGTTTCTGGAATTAGAAGCTTAAGTTTGTGTATCAATAACAATTTCATTTAGCAAAAAAAATTAATCTTTAATGGCTTGTATTAGAGGACGTTATCGGTTTATGTGGTTAAGTGTGTGTTCTCCATTTCGTTTATGATTTTTTGATGCTATGTAATTGAGTTTGGATCGGCTGCTTGCAATTTTTGTAAAATGTCTGATATCGGATATGTTATTTGAGATTTCAAGCTAACAAAACTGGAAATTTCGTCAACCTAGTAATCTGAGTAACTGAATCTGTGATCATGGAATGTGGAAACCTTTTCGATTCAGTTTCACTTTACACATTGTCAAAGTTTTTTACTTTAGAGAGAACTAATTGAAAGATGTTTGGTATTTGGTGCTCAGTTATGTGGAAGCGTGGAAACAAATCGAAACAGTATAATGGGCCTCCAAACCGTGTCGTTGCATTTCTGGTTGTGTCTGTCACATTAGTTATCGTTGTTTACATATTGTTGTTTCACAACACTGATCAGAAGCCAAATCCAGTACTTGGACTTCGAATGGAAAAGTGGAATAGCTTCGAGTCAGTGGTGCAACTATCTCCGACTATAGAGTTCCGGAATGGAACAGATGTTATATGGCAAATACCAGATTCACCTAAAACAGTCCTCTTTCTGGCTCATGGTTGTGATGGTAGAGCTGCTAACTTTTGGGACAAGTCTAATACCTGCCCAAACTGCGTTGGTTTGCCAGAAGAAAGACTAATTGTTCTTCATGCTCTTGCTAGAAAGTTTGCAGTTCTTACTATTTCAAGTAAAGGGAGGTGCTGGGCTTTCGGGAAGGAATTAATTATTGTTAAGGATATTATCACATGGTGGGTGAAGAAAAATAAGCTTGAGAAACTTCCTCTTGTGGCTTTGGGCGCCTCTTCTGGGGGATACTTTGTCTCTGTGCTTGCCACTGAGCTGAAGTTCAGTAGTATTACACTAATGATTGCTGAAGGGATGTTTAATCAAATAGATATAACAGAGAACTATCCGCCTACCCTATTTGTCCACATGCCTAAAGATCAATTTAGGCAGAAAAAGATAGCCGAGTATATGGAAGTTTTGAAAAATAATGGTGTTGATGTTGAAGAGATAGAGTCCATGGAGTTTCCCTTGTCACCATATGTCTTAGCTAACAGAATCCCAGGTCTTGATCAGTCTGTTTCTGCTAAGCTCTTTGAACTCTTCCGCCATGAGGGGTTTATTGATGAGAATGGATATATGAAGAACGATGGCCGCAGAACACATTGGAAAGAAGCTGCAAAAAAGAGTAATATCATTTCTCCAGACAAGCAGCTAGCCCATTACATACAGGAGGAGTTAAATCTTGCATTCGCGTTCCATGAAATGACAAGCTTACACTGTGACAGAATCTTTAAATGGTTTGAATCTCATATGAGGTGAATAACAGTCAAATCTTCGTCCACAAGATGACAAGTAAGGCTTTGTTTCTAACTTTTGGTTCTAGGGTGGGAAGGATTTGAAAGAAAATGAAACACGACCTGTTAAGTTATATATTGGATCAATCAGTGATGAAGTCTGGCTTGGAGAAAGAGGCGTATTGCATTAGCTCATCAAGCTAGGAAGGTCGATTATGCCATGGATTTTAGGTAAATTTTGACTGTCCTTAAGAAAGAAGAAGAGTATGTGCAAATGTATTTTTCTCTTACACAATGTGGAAGTAAGAATTGTAATGTCACTGATTTGATGAGGTGCAAATCGTAAAACATTTAACCGGTATAAAACAATTGAAGCAGATATTCTGATCAACTATCACAACTTACTACAAAACAAGAAGTACGAAATAGAAAATAGGATTTGGAAGAATGATTACAAAACATGATATACTGTTGATCTGTCAGATTATGAATGTAAACATTGTATTCCTTATCCTGCTCTGTAATCTGGCAGCTTCATTCCTGACTTCTTCACTCCTATCTCAAACATATGACCAGTGGAAAATTAATGTCATCAATACATATTCTACACATCTATATCCTGTTTGAACTTATACATATGCAAAATGTCACTGAGCATTGAATTGTATTCCACTCATCAAACTCATTCCTTCTGTTTCATGTATCTTTATCTGAAAGTAGTTTGAAGTATATATCATCTCAGATATCAGCTTGATTTCTTAATAAACCCTCAACAGTTTTGTTTGTAGAAGCTAACGGCAAATGTTGCTATCTCCTATCTCCTTTCGACACCTGAAGCTAGGTATTCTCATTAGCCCTGCCTTCAGGCAGCTTGCAGCTCTGCACAGATGACCTCATGTATCTCTCACCTTTTTAGCCTTAGACTCGAGCTTATGACCTCTATGGTGGCTGCTTTTTTGGTTGATTCTTAAGGATGCGCTATATTCCTTGTTCTATATCAAGGTCAGTGTCTTGGTGTTTTTCTTTTATATACAGATTACTCGGAGTCTCTTTGGGTCAATGACATGATTTTTGTTACTCAAATGAAAATGGCATGATACATTGACACCATCACATAGGGCTCATCATTTAGCCCGCGGATCCGAAAAACCCGGGGAGGCCAGCAAGCCCGTTGGGCTTTTACCTGGCCCGGTCTGCAAGAAAGCCCGCCAAATCCCGCTTCCGTGAGTGGAGGGCTGAGCTTAGTTTAGAGGTGTGAAACCCGCCCGGTCAGCCAAAAGCCCGCTAGCCCGACCTGCCAAAAGCCCGCAAGGCCCGCCAAGATATAAAATATTATACATGTATATAATATATTATACATATAACAATTATATGTCTTTTTTGGTAACATTATGAAGCAACTATATGAAGTATATGAAGTAAACTTCTTGGGATTTATCGACACCAACTGATGTTATCGGTACTAATATTTAGGGTGTAATATCCCGAATTTTCGGATTCGAATTGTATGAATTCTTGGAAATTATTAAACCTGGAAAATTGAATAAATAGTATTTTTTTCCGCTTCACGACGATGTCAAAACGAAACGGAACCGTCGTCGGAAATTAAAAATTTAAAACGTTACGTTTCCGCGACACGAGAGTCGACTTTTACTCCGTCGCTCGTGTCCGAAAATTTCCTTCACGAAAGTTGTAGAGCTCGTCGATACAATTTCGTGGGCACGTCACGCACCTTAATCGGACGTCGTATGTGAAAGTTATTGACGACGGAAGTTGGTTTCCGATTTTGGAAATTGTATAAAAGGAGATTTTTGCAAACCCTATTTTCCAAAAACAGAAATCTCTCTCTCTCTCTCTCTCTCTCTCTCTCTCTCTCTCTCTCTCTCCACAACCCTCTCTCCCTCTCGACCCCGACCCCCTCTAAAAAAAATTCCTTCGCCGATCTCGCGCCTCCGGCCGGTGTGGCTCTCACCGCCGGTCCCAAGACCGCTGCAAGCTCGATTGCACCAACCCCTGGGCGAGACGCGTCCTCCTCGCCACCGTAAAGCCTCGCTGACAAGCGACAATTTCTGAAAAACCTCGCCGCCGATTCAAGATTCGCCGTCGGAGAATGGAGCCATAGGTCCTTGCAAATCGACCCTTGGTTGGAGTGTAGCACGAAATTGAAGCTTCAATTGGAGGTTTTAGCGTCGGAGGTGAGCTTGGGAATTCTGAAACCTCCCAGCAACTTTATGGCCAATCCCCGGCGATATGGGTTGCAACGAAGGTATGGTTGTGATCACCTCTACATGATCTTCATCTTTCTTGTTTCAGTGTTTGTAATTTTGTTGAGTTTTGGGCGGAGTGGTTGGAGTAGCGCGTGTCGCCGTCTGTGGCGGCTCGTGGGTGGTTGTGGAGGTGCAGGGACACGACATTAAGTCGTGGAAGGGAGGAGGAGAAGAAAAGAGAGAGTTTTGGGCGGCGGTGGGCAAGCCACGCGCGCCGGTTTGGGCGGTACGTGAGCTCCATGCGCTGGTACTGTGGGTGGCGTGTGAGCGCCCCCCGCGGTTGTCGGAGGGTGGCGGGTGAAACCCACGCGCCGCTACGTGCGGAGGCGCGTGAACAGTGTTTCTGAACAATATTTTTTTTAAAAGTAATTTCTGTACAGTAAATGTAAAAGGTAATTTTATGTACAGTAAATTGTAAAAAGTAAATTCCGTACAGTAATAATGTAAAAAGTAATTTATGTACATTAATTGTAAAAAGTAATTATCTAAATAGTAAATCAGTGATTAGTATTTACTGGAATAGTATTTACAATGAAACAGTACATTGATTTACAGTATATGTAAACACTATGTACATGAACAATATTTGCGTGAACAGTAATTACGTAAAAATAATAAATTGCTGAACAGTAAACAGTAGTACTGATTCGGCATTTGAGGTTTTACGTAACGTTTCTAACCACTTTATTATACAACTAGGTAATCGACAAAACAAGTGAAAGATTTACTGTCGGTATTGTGGAATTTCGCTCAGGAAAACAAGGTGAATAGATCTCACTATGACGAGTCTCCCCTTGGCGGAGATTCATAATTACGCTTTATTTAAAAGACCAAACTATGATATGTATATGATATAGTGGGTTGTTATACTATATACTGTCATACTCGTATTTCCAAATGAGTTTATTTACAGCACCAATATTTATTTTATTTAAGCATGAGTCACTTAGTTTTTGTGCAATAACATGTGAGGATTGTATTGTACGTGGTTTTAACTTTGAGTCATGTTAAAACGTTTTCTATCTTCGGACGTGTTGGCAGTATCGAAACCTAGCCTTGGCTGGGTGACAGTTACGATGAGTGCATTTATAATTAAATATTTTATGTATTTTCTTTTGTATACTATGCGTGTTATACTGTTGATTTACTCATACGAGCTGCAAAGCTTACCGGGTTTGTGTTTACAATCCCGGTGCACCTATTCGATAGTGTAGGGGATAGTTTTGCAGGTGTGGATTAGTAGAATTGAAGGGCTACTATGAAGATTTCGAAGTTTCATTATTTATATTTGTGATGAGGATTTTACATTTCAATTTGATATAATGCTTGAATTATAAACTGGTTTTGTAATAATCAAATCGACTGAGATGTACTATGAACCCAGTTATGATACGCTGTGACTATTAGATGATTTCGATTTTTGAGTTAACACTTGAAATTTAGGGGTCGTGACATAGGGACCCAGTTAAAACTCATCTAATTTGAACATCATCTCACCGTCAGAATTTTCGGTAAACCGAAAACACCACTAATATATCCTAAGGGATAACTCATTACCAGGATGCAAACGTCGAAAGCCACTTGCATATTTGAAATCATCTAATTTTTGTCATTGATTGTGGGCAGTCGCACTGAGCAAACTCATTTGGCAAAGCCCCGGTCAATGTGGTTTTAATATGTCGAAATGCCTTTTTTTGTTGACCGTTAGTAAGGATGGTCAAACTATGTCTAAAATGGACAAAATTTTACAGGGTCCCTCAAGGCCGGCCTTGGGCTAAAGCCACTAAAGCACAAGCTTTGGGCCCCTAATTTTAAGGGCCCTCAAAATTAATCATATACACATAGTAAAAAAAAAACTGGGTCGTAAAAGAAGGAGGCCACGTTCTTATATTTTTTTCAATTTTCTGACTTTATCTCTTCCTCTCTTTCTCTAATTCTCTCCTCTGTAAAAAAAATTACCGTCACAGCTCCGGGACTTCTCGAAGATTCTCAACACCGCTGGCCCTTCAGCTAATCTCTCTCTCTGATACGTTACTGGTCTCCCCTTTCAATTCTTTTCAATTTTGTATATGTTTTTGTTTAGAGAGAGTAGGATGAAAGATTGGGAATATGTGGTGTTTGATAAAGTTAAAGATGTATGTGTGCTTTTCGATACAAATCTGAGCTTAGATATTAGATTGATAGATTCCATTAGTGTTTGGATTTCTGGCTCATTTGGTTTTTTCCGAAGCAATCTTCTAATGAATGGAAAAAAATTCGCCAATCTTTGATTCATATAGGATGTAGAAATGTCTAAAACTCTAAATGATTGAATGGATTGTAAGGAAAACGAATTTGCAGGAGATTATTGCGTGCTTGGCTTGATGAAACTTAGTTTTAATTGGCTGCTTTGTTTACAAAGTGTAGTTGTTAGTTATGGTAGCCTTTCCATGTTATTCATATTGCATATCTTCTTTTGTATACCATATTGTTATGGCCGTCAATAAATTTATATTGTATGAGCTTCTTAGTTTTTGGAATGAAAAATATGGTGACGAGGTCATGCTCATGATACAAATTGAACATTAGTATCTGTTTTCTATGGTTTTATCAGATTATGACAACAATTTTGTTATATTTTGCAGGGTGCTATATGGCTACAATCAGGAAGTATCCTTCTCGGGCTAAAAAAAAAAGAGATTAAGAGGAGGGAGGCGCTAAAGAAGGTTCAAGCAAGAATGTCAATTTTTGAGTAAAAGGTATTGATATTTGTAACTTTTATATTTTTGCTTCAAACATTATATCATTTTATTATTATTGAAAGTTTTATTGCTATGTTTTGTTATTTCAAAAAATTTATTGTTTCAAATTTTTTTTTTGGACAATGGCCCCAATTTTTCTCATCGCTTCGAGCCCTGAAAATCTCAGGGCCGGCCCTGGGGTCCCTAAATATATATACCGATCACATCTGCTAGTGTCGATCGACCGTATTTAGAACCAGAGTTGTTGATCACCGAAATGTCCACTAACGTATTATAACCTTTACACTGGGTTTAAAATAAAACTATCGCATTATATAGTGACTATATGAAGGAAACTTCGCGGAATTAATCGACACCAGCCGATGTGATCGGTCCTTATATATAGTGACCCTATAAACATTTCATCTAATTCGGACCTCGTTTAACTGTCGGAATTTCCGGTAAACCGAAAACACAACTAATATGCCCTAAGGGATGACCCATTTCAAAGATGCGAACACCGAAAACCGTTTACATATCTGAAATGACCTAATTTTTGTTACCTATCATGCGCGGTCGCACTGAGGAAACCCATTTGGCAAAGCCCTGGTCAATGGGGTTTCAATATGTCAAAACGCCTCTTTTTTTGTTTACCGTAGGTACGAACGGTCAAACTATGTCCAAAATGGACGAAATTTTTACGTAGTCCCTAAATATATATACCGATCACATCTGCTAGTGTCGATCGACCATATTTCAAATTAGAGTTGTCGATCGCCTAACTGTCCACTAATATATCATAACCTTTAAATTAGGTTTTATAATAAAATTATTGCATTATGAAGGGACTATATGAATGAAACTTCTTGGGATCAATCGACACCAGCCGATGTGATTGGTATACATATTTAGTGACCCTGTAAAAATTTCATCCAATTCGGACCTCATTTGACCGTCGGAATTTCCGGTAAACCGAAAACACCACTAATATGCTATAAGGGAGGACCCATTACAGAGATGCGAACATTGAAAGCCGTTTGTACATTTGAAATTATATAATTTTTGTTACCTATCGTGCGCAGTCGTACTGAGGAAACTCATTTGGCAAAGCCCCTATCAATGAGGATTTTAATATGTTAAAACACCTCTTTTGACCGTAGGTACGAACGGTCAAACCATGTCCAAAACTAACGAAATTTTTACGGGGTCCCTAAATATATATACCAATCGACCATATTTCGAACTTGAGTTGTTGATCGCCAAAATGTCCACTAATGTATCATAAAATTTCTATTAGGTTTATAATAAAACTATCGCATTATGAAACGACTATATGAAGAAAACTTTTCGGAATCGATCGACACCATCCGATGTGATCGTTATATATATTTAATGATCATTTTAAAATTCATCCAATTCGGATCTCGTTTGACCGTCGGAATTTCCGGTAAACCATATGTACGGACGCCTTTTTGAAACGCCTTTTTTTTACCGTATGTATGGACGGTTAAACCATGTTCAAAACGGACGAAATATTAATGGGGTCGCTAAATATATATATTGACCACATCTACTGTTTTCGATCGACAATATTTCGAAACTAGAACTTATTTGTAATTTTTTTAGAATGTTTTCTAATAATTCTTTTATTCTTCTAAACCTGCAAGGCCCGACTTAATCCGGCCCGTAAAAACCTGCAAAACCCACTTTAAGTGAGCGAATTTGAATCTTCATATTTATGAAAATACCCGGCCCGTCACTTATTTAAATGTGCTAAGGTCCGGCCCACCACTCATAGACCGGGATGAGTAACCCATTTCCTAACCCGGCCTACCATAAGATACTTTTCATTAGTGATATCACTTATTGTACATTGGGATGAGTAATCACATGACTTTATTGTAGCACAAATTTCAGACGGTGTTTTTATAATTTCTTACGAGATTTATCTTTTACAATAGGTAGTTAGACACTCCAGAAGAAAGTTGGGAAGTAAAACCATTCATCTAATTTTTGAAATATTAGAGGAAACTAATATGGCTATGTAATTGATCTGCTTCAACACTTCAATCACCTGTCTTGACAATTTTCCTATTATTATTTTTTCTCTACATTATATATATATATATATATATATATATCTTTTGTGATAATGGAAGAAAATCATAAACTATAATGGCTATGTTTTTGGGCAAAATTTTTTTTTTGCACCATTTGTTTGAAATGCTTTTCAAAATCCTCACTGGATGCTAAAATGATCAGCTGTTCATGCTAAATTAATTAGTCAGATTGTTTAAATTTCACTTGAGCATCTTGTAAGAGAGTAAGTCCATTCTTATTTTAGAGGTACCTGAGCAAAGTTGAGTTTCATTGTGGCCATGTTATTGTCATAGAAAAGGTTTTTTGAACAATATGACTAATGACAATCTAAGCTAAATTGTAATTTGCAAGCAATACTTTTTTTCTTTCTATTTTGTTGTTTGAGAATGTTAGAATTGTTGCAAGTAGGAAGTCAGGGTTCTTATGAAAATACTTGTAACGACCCCAAAATTTCAAGCAAAAAAACTTAAATTTTTAAAGTCGTGAAACACCAAAACAATCTCAATGAATCAAAATCATTTTAAATGCCACAGCGGATCATTACTGAGTTCTCAATACAACTCAGACAAACCAATTATTACAAACCAAATTTATAATTCAATATTACATAAAAATGGAAATGTAATAATCCTCACAATCTCTCACAAAACACACAAATAAATCCTCACAAGTTCACACACAAATCCACAATAGAAACCTCACCACAAGCAGGATAATAAACGACTTCGAGTCCGCAGAGTTGTCATTCGATTCCCACTAATCGACACCTGCAGTAGTGTCCCCTACACCATCGAATTGGTGCACCGGGATTGTAAACACAAACCCGGTAAGCTTTACAGCTCGTATGAGTAAAATAAAACAAATATAACTCGGATATCAATATATACGACAATCCACAAATCAACAAATATAAATGCACTCATGAGTCAATGGACGGCCCATCTGATTGTCCAAAAAAAAAATGAAAATGAAAGTGCTCATGAGAAATTGGGCAACCCTTAATGTTTACCCAAATTGGGCAACCCTTTATTATATACATGTCATATTTCATAAACACGTCCGAAGACAAAACGTTTTAACAATCTTAACGTTAAAACCACGTACAATAATCTACTCATTATTTGTACAAATCGCATCACATGCTCAATATATAATTCTCATCACCACTGTGATCATATTCACAAACGAAATCCTAACAGTATATAATATAGCAAACTATATATATATATATATATATGTTCCTATTTACCATTTATACAATATATATATAATCCACTATATCATATACATGTCATATTTCGTTCTTTAATATTTTACAAAATCTTGAATCTCCGCAAGGGTATATTCGTAAATAAGTGAGATTTTACTCACGTTATCAACTCGAGCGTAATTCCACAATTTCTGAAGATAATTCATTTCCTTGTTTTATTGATCACCTTGAAAAGATAAGAAAAGAATTTAGAAATGTTTCGTAAACCTTTAAATGCCGAAACAGTAATAAGCTGTTACTGTTCAACTTTTTTTGGTTTTACGAATTTACTGTTCACTGAGTACTATTCACTGTACTACTATTCATGTATTAATGTACAAATACACATACATTACGTATTCATGTACGAGTACATATTGTTTACGTATTTTTGTACGTATAAATACTATTCAAATGTACATACTGTCTCAGTAAATAATAACTACTGAATTACCCTTCCAAAATTACTTTTTATATTTACTGAATGTAATTTACATTTACATTTACTGTACGTAAAATAAAATTTACATTTACCGTATGTAAATCACGTTTTTACATTCACCGTTGTAAAATAAATTTTTACAATTTACTGTGTCGAACCACTGTTCACGCGCCGCCATGTGCGGCGGTCCGTGGGTATACGCGCCACCACCGGCCGGCCGCGCGTGGCGTTCACGCGCCACTCACTGTGGCAGCGCGTGGGCCCACGCGCCGAGCCTAAAGCCGGCGCGTAGCACGCCACCGCCGCCCCCAAAACCTTCCTCTCCTCTTCCTCCTCCTTCCTACGATCTCAGACCACTCATAGGCTAACACATGCACCCCCACGCGCCGCCTCTAGGCGGTGGTAACCCTCTCCGCCATCCACTCTTCGATCTCACTCCAAACATACCAAAAATCATCACAACAACCACACAAATCATCCCTAGCATGAATCTCACCTCGATTCGATGGTGGCGAGCTCGCCTCGAGCACGGTGGTGGCGGAGAAGCTCGGGGCGGCGATTTGCAGAATCTTTGACGACGTTAGGCGTCCTCACGGCGGCGAGGCACGGGCTGGTGAGCTGAAGGGTGGCTGCATGGGTCCTCGCGATGCCGTAGGGGCGAGTGGTGCACGTCACGGCGGTCCAGTGAGCTAGATCGCCAGAGGCAATTTTCTGAGGTGAGGGTGAGGGAGTTCGGGGAGAGTGAAGATAGAGGGAGGCGGAGAGAGTGAGGAGAGAGAGAGTTTCCAATTATGGGAACCCTAGCTGAGAAAAAAAATCCTTTTTATACTAGTTTCTAAAATCGGAAACTAGTTTCCGACGTTAATAACTTTCACGTACGACTTCCGAATTGAACGCGGGACGCGTCCACGAACTCGTATCGACGAGCTCTACAAATTTTGTGAAGGGAGTTTTCGCAACCGAGCGACGGAATAAAAGTCGATATAATCGTTCGAAAACGTAATGTTTTTCTAATTAAACGTTCCGAGAACGTTTCCGTTTTCGTTTCGTAAAATCACAAATAATCAAATTCATGTTAATTGAATTTCACAACTTCATAGAATTCAAATCAAAACCAAATACCGTTTCAAAAAAATAGAGTTATTACAATACTGGTGGAAGTAGATATAGGAGCCAATGGATATGTGAGTATTTTGAGAGTGAATTAACACCAAGTACCCTCTCTTGACCTAATTTCTGTCATTTCCGGTTCTCGGTAGGTATGCATTTACTACTTTCTTGATACCTTCTGGTACTTATGAGACCATAGCATACTCGTTTGAATTAGGCTAGATGGTACACACGCTTTCCAGATTTCATTTATTAGTCATGATCTATGCCATTAACTTACTTTTGTGTACAGTGTCTCTCATGGCTACTATGCAGTATCTATTCAAATGATAAATGTCATTTTAACATTGATTGTTGCCTTATAGTTGGTGATCATGTTAGTGTCTGGTATTATTGCTACTGCTTGGTGTTTGCACGCATGAGATATGGAGTCCACAAGGATTTTCAAATTAATTTGAAATCAACCAAGAGACAAACATAAACTTAGCATTCATTAAAATGTAAACGGAGTATCCATCTTAACAACACCAAATAGAATAAGAGACTAAGGACATAACAATTTCTAGGATAAACCACACTGAAATAGTCTGAGATATAAGGTAGCAGTAGTACTCATAATTGAACTGTGAAACTGAAAGCAAATGTAGTGGTGAATCAAGCTCTGGGCTTGAGTTTTCCCTCGTTGGCCAGCCTGAAGAGACGGGCTTGGTTGGTTGCTACCTTGTTCGATCTTAGTCCTCTGACAAAACCGTCCCTGACTTGCGCGGTAGTGAAATGGAACCTGTTGTCCACCATAGAGTTGAGCAAGGAAGCAGTTCCTTCTCTGTAGAGTTCCCCAAGTCCATCAGTGCGAGTGTTGGAAAGCGCTTGATGCAAGTTCATGGAGCCTGATCCGAACCCTGGAACGCTAGTCAGACCAAAGGAATGGCCAAGTGTTGCCCACCAGCCCACAAGACCCCATATCACTGTGGGGTGGTTCCTCCAGTAGCTGCAACAAAACCATGGCTGTTAACTTCTCAAACTTAAAAGATGGTCATATATGATTCTATCTTTTGTATGTGTGATGTATTTCATGAGAGTACTTACGTGCATGTGAAGGGAGGGGAGTTGGGATCAGGAAGATAGGGAGGTGTAGGAACACCTGGAGTACCGGGGTCAATTGGTGGAGTTCCAATGAATGGGAGTGGGGGGCTTACAATGACAGGGGGGCTACCGCCTGAAGGTGGAGTTCCATAGGTTGGAGTTGGAGTTGGAGTTGTAGGTCTTGATGGGGTTGAAGGAGTTGATGGTCTTGATGATGGGGTACCACAGTAGGAAGGTGGTGATGGTGAAGGGCTGTAGCCTCCGTGAGAGGGAGGGCTGTAGCCTCCGTGAGAGGGAGGGCTGTAGCTTCCATGAGAGGGAGGGCTGTAGCCTCCATGAGAGGGAGGGCTGTAGCTTCCATGAGAGGGTGGGCTGTAGCCTCCATGAGAGGGAGGGCTGTAGCCTCCATGAGAGGGAGGGCTGTAGCCTCCATGAGAGGGAGGGTTGTGATGATGATGGGAAGGTGGACTTCCATGCGAACCTGCATTTCATGAAGTGAAAGATTAGGACATGAGTAGGCATATATTTAGATGACGAAAGTGAGAAAGTATATATAGCATGCATGCAGTGAAATAAAACCAAAGAAACAGACGCAATGTGTACGTGTGAGGAGGTCGAGAGAAAAATATACCTCCGGGAGGGCTTCCACCGTTGCCTGAAGGGGGAGTTACGGCACAAAGGTCTGGAGTGTAGTAGTTCTTCTGGTCCTCAAGGGTGGTGGATATGACAGGGATGACCAGGTTGTGGGTGAGCATGCCAGCAACCAAAGCCCATATGAACAAAGAAGAAGATGCTTTGTTCCTCATCACAGCACCCATTTTTGTTCTTCTTCAAGAAAGGTTGGGAACAGAACTGAAGGAGGAAGTGTGAGTTTGGCAGGAGGAAGAAGGGTGAATATAAAGGGGAGATAGAGAGAGAGTAAATATTTGCAGGTGAAGTAGTGAAGGTTGTTGATGTTGCAGGTGCATTTATTTTTCCAATTTACTCCTTGTGCTCTCTCTGGACAAGTTCTGGAGTCGCTTAGCTAGAAACATTGACACCATAAACATAACTTAGATCTCTCTCTCTCTCTCTCAGAGAAATAGGCCTATCATATGTGTTAAATTACTATTGAGAAGTTCATTGCTTCATGTGGCCTGCATGGAGAAAATCATGGGGCTCTTGGCATATAATATTTGCTGGTCTCAGGTTGGATCTGGAATAAATTATGGGATTAGGAACTAATTCAATTTCATCATAGGAGATATAATAGCAATTGTTTCCCTCTTTCTTGATGAAGCTCTTCGTCAAGAGAAATGCCGTTTAAATTTTTCAGAGAGCATGCCACAGTAATATGCAGCAATCAAAGACAAACCTTCCCTCCCCAGTTCTGTAACCAATGTATGATTCTCTTAGCAGGGTCAGTGTCGGCATGACTATTAATTTTATTTTCTCATGATAAAACATACTTTATTTTTTAATTCACCAAAAAAGAAAAAGAAAAAAAGATTAACTTAAACCAATTTAATTTATTACCAAGATTTTCCCATATCCTTGTCTCTGATCTGAAATTTAAACATGGTTTAGCTGGTCCCTATTACCCCATTATCTGCATATCTTGTATTACATATAATTCAATAGACTTCTTGGTTATGAACTTATGATTAGTTATTGTAACCTAAAATGTTGGATATGCATCAATGCATGATGTGGTACATGAAACCGCTTCAATTCATTTCCCAGTCATGGATGACAGATGTTGAACTCAGAGCTTAGTCCAGCCTAACCCTTAAAGATGAGTAATCTGTATTGGACCCATATTGATATTATCAATATAGGGTTCTCATCTTCTCCCAGCCCCAAATTCTTGATGTTCTAAAGTGTAATAACCCGATTTCTCGGATTCAAATTGTATAAATTCTTAGAATTGAATAACTTAGAAAATTTAATAAATCACATTTTTCGCTTCACGATGATGTCAAATGTCAAATCGAAAACAGACCGTTTTCGGAAATCTAAATGGGAAAAACGTTACGTTTTTGCGACGCGGGAGTCGACTTGTACTCCGTCCCTCGTTTCCGAAAACTTCATTCACAAAAGTTGTAGAGCTAGTCAATACGATTTCGTGGACGCGTCACGCGTTCTTCTCAGACGTCGTAGGTGAAAGTTATTAGCGACGGAAGTTAGTTTTTGATTTTAGAAAAAGTATAAAAAGAAATTTTTGGAAACTAGGGTTTCCAAAAACAGAAACCCTCATTTCTCTCTCTCACCCCGCAGCCCTCTTCTCTCTCTCCCCGACACTCTCTCCTTCCCTCTCCTCATCGCCGGCGATCTCCACGACTCCGGCCTCCGTGGCCCTCACCGCCCGTCTCAAAAGCATTGCACGGTCCTCAGTAGCAGCCCTCGAGCTCGACACGCCTCCCCTCGCCACCGTGAAGCTAACACGACAACCTAAGGCTCCTGCATTTCCACCACCGTCCAAGTTTCGTCGCCGGCGAGACCAGAGCACGGGGACCAGCTCACCATCGCCGATCCTCATCGTCGAAGCCATCTGCAAGCAAGTTTGAGTCGAATAGCACCGCCGGCCTCACCCTCACGAAATCGACCATGTCGGCATCTCGAGCTCCTCCGGCGACATTCCGGCAGTTCTAAGGCTCCACATAGGTACGGAAATGTTTTAATCGAATGATATGAGTGATTGTATGTTGTTGTGAAGATTTGTAGAGGATTTGGAGGAGTTTCAGAGGAGGATGAGAGGTTTGTACCGCCGCCTAGGGCGGTGCGTGGGGGAGCGTGAGGGGGGCAGGAGGCGGTGTTAGGCCGTGGATGGGAGGAGGGGAAGAAAAAGAGGAGTTTTGAGCGGCGTGTGAGCTCCACGCGCTGCTACTGTGGGCGGCGCATAAGCGCCACGCACGGCTGCCGAAGGTGGCGCGTGAACCCCACGCGCCGGCACGTGCGGCGGCGCGTGAACAGTAATTTCCGAACAATAAATTTTTATAAAAAATAATTATGTACAGTAATTGTAAAAGTAATTTGTGTTCAGTATTTGTAAAAGTAAATTTCTAACATACTAATTCGGTAATTAGTATTTACTGGAACAATATTTACGATGAAATAGTACATTAGTGTACATGAATACGTAAAACAGTATGTACATGTACAGTAATACATGAATAGTAATTACGTAAAAACCGTAAATTGCGGAACAGTCTAGCAATAGTACTGATTCGGCATTTGAGGTTTTACGTAATGATTATAACCATTTTTTTTATACAACTAGGTGATCGACAAAACAAGTAAAGGATTTGCTTTCGGTATTGTTGAATTACGCTCAAGAAAATAAGGCGAGTAAATCTCACTATGACCAGTCTACCCTTGGTGGTGATTCACAGTTACGCTTTATTTTAAAAGATCGAATTATGATATGTATATGATATAGTGGGTTGTGTATGTGTACAAATGGTAAAATCAATACATATATATGGGTTGCTATATTATCTACTGTCATATTTTTATTTCCAAATGAGTTTATTTATAGCACTGATATTTATTTTAAGCATGAATCGCTTGTCTTTTTGTGCAATAACATGTGAGGAATGTATTGTACACGGTTTTAACTTGAGTTATGTTAAAACGTTTTTCTCTCTTCGGTTGGTCTTCGGACATGTTGGCATGTCAGAACCTAGTCTTGGCCGGGCGACAGTTACGATTCAGTTAAAGCTTTAGTCTGTCTGCCGGTGTACTGCATGAGGGGTAACAGATGGGTTACCGGCTTATGAGTACCCATATATTTTTTTAGATATTGGATAACATATGGGTTGCCCAATGTCTGACGGCGTAATGCATGAAAGGTAACAGATGAGTACCTGAGTTTCATGAGTACCCGTATTATGAATGTATTTGGGTAAACAGATGGGTTGCCCGATTTCTCATGAGCACTTATATTTTCAGATATTATTGGACAACTAGATGGGTTGTCCTGTGACTCATGAGTACATTTATAATTAAATGTTTTTAGTATTTTTTTCTCCTGTATTATGATGCGTGTTATATTGTTGTTTTACTCATACGAACTGCAAAGCTTACTGAGTTTGTGTTTACAATCCGGGTGCACCTATTCGATGGTGTAGTGGATAGTTCTATAGGTGTGGATTAGCAGAATTGGAGGATTTCTCTGAAGATTTTGAAGTTTCTTTATTTTATTTTGTGGTGAGGATTCAGGAGATTTTACATTCCATTTGATATAATGTTTGAATTATATATTGGTTTTGTAATAATCTATTCGACTGAGATGTGCCATGAACTCAGTAATGATACGTTGTGACTATAAGATGATTTCGATTTATTGAGATTGTTTTAGAGTTTTTCATGGCTTCGATTTTGAGTTTAACACTTGAAATTTTGGGGTCGTGACAGTTGGTATCAGAGCGTAGGTTGTGTACTTAGCGATATGTCAATATCATCCAAGAGGGATGACTCGACTGCAGCAGACCCCCATCACATGTTCTTCGGTATTGATATGTCATTGGGTACGCAAGAGTGTTAGGAGCCACATCTAAGGCGTGGTCCTCTAAGTAGAAGTATTGTGATAATACTTCGATGATTTTCCTCCTCTCTAAATATCTTAGTTAATATATGTTGGATCTATTTTATTTGGGTTCAAGACTTCGCATGTATTGACTAAATGTTTAAATGTTTAAATGTTTCAAGATGATGAACTTGGAGAAGGGCCGTGCACAAAGCCAAGGACGGGCAAGAGGCCAAGGCCAAGCTAGGGTTGGAGGTTGAGTCCGCAATGTGGAGAACCTTTATGAGGAGGTGGCACCACATGATGAGCAGGTTGACCCCGAGGCAGTCATTAGAGACAAGGGTCGAGTGTTAAAGCTGATCAAGGACAACAGTAGTCTGTCACCACCATCATTTCATGGGGGCATGGATCATATGGTAGCGGACCATTAGATTGAAAGTATGGAAACCTACTTTGAGATGAAGATGTGCTCTGAGATCGAGAAGAGGATGATAGCCACATTCTTCTTAAAGGATGATGCTATGGATTGGTCGAAGAGTACAAGACGGACTGTGGATGTGTCCACTCTGACTTGGGAGGGCTTTGTGGCACTCTTTCGAGAAAAATACTTTCTAGCTATAGTGCAGGAGGAATTAGAACTTGAGTTCCTTGATCTGATACAGAGAGATATGACAGTCAGGGAGTATTAGGCCCGTTTTGCACAGTTGTATCGGCTTGTCAAGCCAATGGGTGCGACTTCCATAGCCCAGAAATTTATACGGGGACTCAAGCAAGAGTACAAGACCATCATATCAACACTTTGTCTGTTTACTAAGGAGTTGATGTATGAGAGTGCCCTGAACTTGGAACAGGCAAATAAGACTCGCGGCGGAGACTCGAGGAAAAGGGAAGACAATCAGTACAGGCAGTGGGCTCACATGACCGAAAGTTGGATCTTGGAAGAGGCCGAGAACCTATTACCAGACTTCAGCTAAGGCTGCATCGTCATCTGCTAGGACTGCACCTGTTAGACAGTTAGCATCAGTAAGGTGTTTCATTTGCAATGAAATGGGGCACTACGCCACAACTTGTCCAAAAACGAAGAGAACCGGCTAGTTTAAGTGTGAGCAAGTGGGACATATGGCTAGAGACTGCACCCGACCTCCGTAGGGAAGACATGAACATCACCATAGGCAGTTACCAGTGGGTCAAGCTAGAGTGTTTGCAGTGGGTCAGCGAGACACAGGAGTGAAATGTACCTTATCTATTTTTGACTACCTTGCTAGAGTAGTGTTTGATACAGGAGCATCATATTCATTTATTGCTAGTTCGATAGTAGAGATGTTAGGATTGATTCCTACATCTCTTGGAAACTCTCTATGTGTCACTTCACCTCTTGGAGAATCTCTCTAACTAGAGACAATCTGCCAGGCTTGTCCTATTGTGATTGGAGGTAGAGAATTCTCTGCTTCTTTGATAGTGATTCCGGACCACACCTATGATGTGATTCTAGGAATTGATTGGTTGAGTCCGCAGCACGCTTTGATCGATTTCTTTGACATGGTAGTATTTTTCCATAGTCCCGGAGAACCAGTTTTTCGTTATCGTTGCCTCAAGTCAGATAATGCCACGAGAGCAGGAGTTTTGGCACATGTGGAATTTGTAGATCAGAAGGTAACTATTGCAGATTTGGTGGTAGTATCTGAGTATAGTGAGGTGTTCCAAGAGATACCAGAGTTACCTTCTCGGAGAGTTGTGGATTCTGCATAGATGTGGTACCCGGTACGGCACCAGTGTCAAAGGTGCCTTATAGAATGTGACAAAATGAACTTAAAGTGTTGAAAGTGCAGATAGATGAACTATTGGACCAAAGGTTTATTAGACCTAGCATATCACCTTGGGGTGCACCGGTGTTGTTCGTGCAAAAGAAAGATGGTTCTCTACGGTTATGTGTGGACTACATGGAACTGAATAAGGTGACCATCAAGAATAGGTATCCCTTGCCTAGGATTGATAACTTGTTCGATCAGTTTAGAGGGGCTACAGTATTCTCTAAGATTGATTTGAGATCCGGTTACCATCAACTCATGGTGAAGGAAGAAGATATATCAAAGACGGCTTTCAGGACCCAGTATGGGCACTATGAGTCTGTGGTCATGCCCTTTGGTCTGACAAATGCACCGGCTGTCTTTATGAGTTTCATGAACCAAATCTTCAACCTGTACTTGGATGAGTTTGTTGTAGTGTTTGTGGATGACATTTTGATATACTCCAAGTCTCAAGAAGAGCATATGGTGCATCTGAGAACGGTGTTGCAAACCCTAAAAGAAGAAAGATTGTACGCCAAACTCGAGAAGTGTGAATTCTGAAAGGAAGAAGTCAAGTTCCTTGGTCATGTAGTCTCAAAGGATGGGGTATTAGTATACCCGTCAAAAGTGGAGGCAGTGAAGAGTTAGAGTTGTCCAAAGAACCCTACTGAGATTCGTAGTTTCCTTGGTTTGGCAGGTTACTACCGGAGGTTCATTGAAGGGTTTTCTAGTATTGCATCGTCATTGACCAAGTTGACCAAGAAGGACGTTCAGTTTGTATGAATAGAAACATGTGAGGAGGCTTTCAACAAACTAAAGACTAGCTTGACCATGGCTCCAATGTTGACAATTCCCACTAGTGGGGGCGGCTATGTTATTTATAGTGACGCTTCGCTCCAAGGCTTAAGTTGTGTGTTGATCCAACATGGATGAGTGGTTGCATATGACTCTAGACAGTTAAATGTTCATGAGAAGAACTACCCCACTCACGATCTAGAGCTCGCTACAGTTGTTTTTGCCTTAAAAGATTTGGAGGCATTACTTGTATGGTGAGAAATTTCAACTCTTTTCTGATCATAAGAGTTTGAAGTATCTACTCTCGCAGAAGGAATTGAATATGAGGCAGAGGAGATGGATTGAACTCCTTAAAGATTATGACTTCACTTTGGAGTATCACCCTGGGAAGGCAAACGTAGTGGCCGATGCCTTCAGCAGGAAACCAAGGGGTATGATAGCTTCTTTTATGGTTCAATAATGGATTATGCTCGAAATTGCATCTGAATTTGACTTGGTACCATCAGGAAGAGAACGAAGGGTTTTTCTTGGTAGTGTCTTGGTGCAACCTACACGGATCTCAATGATCATTCAGGATCAGGCAAAAGATAGATTTTCACAAGCTAAGTTGGCAGATCTCGTAGTAGATTCACTAGATGAATGTCCATCCGAGTGGAGAGTTGGACCCGATGGAGGTTTGAGGTTTAGGACAAGATTGTGTGTTCCAGATTGTACTAATCTCAAGGAGGAGGTCTTTCGCACAGCACACCGATCTCGTTATACAGTACATCCAGGGAACACCAAGATGTACATGGACCTATGCAGGCAATTCTGGTGAAACGGGATGAAGAAAGACGTGGCAGAATTTGTATCAAAGTGCCTTACCTGTCAGCAAGTGAAGGCAGAACATCAACGACCTGCAGGCATGTTGAAGTCATTGACTATTCCTTTATGGAAGTGGAAACAGATATCTATGGACTTTGTGACTGGACTGCCTAAGTCCAAGAAAAGTCACGATGCGATATGGGTGATTGTCGATCGATTGATGAAGTCGGCACACTTCCTTCCAGTATCAATGAAGTACTGAGTGGATGTTCTAGGGAAACTATATGTGGATGAGATAGTGAGGCTCCAAGAAGCTACGGTTTCTATTGTTTCTGACCGAGATGCACGTTTCACATATAAGTTATGGGGTTGTTTGCAGAAGGCTATGGGTACTACCTTGGATATGAATATTGCTTTTCATCCTCAAACTTATGGACAAACAGAAATGGTGAATCAAGTGATGGAGGATATGTTGAGAGCTTGTATGCTTGATTTTAAAGGAAGCTGGGAGGATCACTTGAGATTGATTGAGTTTGTCTACAATAACAGTTACCATTCTAGCATAGGCATGGCTCCTTATGAAGTTCTTTATGGTAGACCATGTAGATCACCTATCTGTTGGGCCGAAGTTGGTGATGAAGCACTAATGGGCCCGGAGGTGGTTCAAGAAACCACAAAGAAGATCTCGATCATTCAAGATAGGATCCGAACGGCACAGAGTAGACAGAAGAGCTATGCAGACATAAAGAGGAGACATGTTGAGTTCGAGATCGGCGATCAAGTGTTCCTAAAAGTCTCACCTATGAGGGGTGTAGTAAGATTTGGCAAGAAAGGAAAGTTAGCTCCAAGGTATCCGAACTAGCTTTGCCTACTGGCATGTCTGGCGTCCACAACGTCTTCCACATTTCCTTGTTGAGGAGGTACGTACCAGATGAGTCGCATGTGATTGATCATACCTCCATAGAGCAAACATTTGTTATTGAGCCGGTTCGTATTCTGGATAGATCCATAAAGAAGCTCTGGAGGAAAGAAGTAGAGTTACTTAAAGTGTTGTGGAGCCACCATGATGAGGGCGATGCCTTTTGGGAACTAGAGTCGGATATGAAGACAAGATATCCGCAGTTGTTCGTTGAGTAGAGCACTTGAATTTCGGGACGAAATTCCTTTAAGGGGGGTACAATGTAATAACCCGATTTCTCGGATTCAAATTATATGAATTCTTAGAATTGAATAACTTGGAAAATCTAATAAATCACATTTTTCGCTTCACGACGATGTCAAATCGAAAACGGAACCGTCTTCGGAAATCTAAATTGGAAACACGTTACGTTTCCGCGACGCGGGAGTCGACTTGTACTCTGTCGCTCGTTTATAAAAACTTCCTTCACGAAAGTTGTAGAACTAGTCAATATGATTTCATGGACGCTTCACACGTTTTATTAAAACGTCGTAGGTGAAAGTTATTAGCGACGGAAGTTAGTTTTCGATTTTGGAAAAAATATAAAAGGGAATTTTTAGAAACTAGAGTTTCCAAAAACATAAACCCTCATTTCACTCTCTCTCTCTCTCTCTCTCACCCCGTAGCCCTCTTCTCTCTCTCCCCGACCCTCTCTCCTTCCCTCTCCTCATCGCCGACGATCTCCACGACTCCGGCCTTCGTGGCCCTCACCGCCCGTCTCAAAAGCATTGCACAGTGCTCAGCAGCGGCCCTCGAGCTCGACACGCCTCCCCTCACCGCCGTGAAGCTCGCGTGACAACCCAAGGCTCCTGCGTTTCCACCGCGGTCCAAGCTTCGTCGCTGGCAAGACCAGAGCACGGGGACCAGCTCACCATCGCCGAAGCCATATGCAAGCAAGTTGGAGTCGAATAGCGCCGCCGGCCTCACCCCTCACGAAAGCAACCCCGTCGGCATTCCGGCAGTTCTAAGGCTCCACATAGGTACAGAAATGCTTTAATCGAATGATTTGAGTGATTGTATATTGTTGTGAAGATTTGTGGAGGATTTGGAAAAGTTTCGGAGGAGGAGGATGGGAGGTTCGTACCGCTGCCTAGGGCGGCGCGTAGGGGAGCGTGAGGGGGCAGGAGGCAGCATTAGGTCGTGGAATGGAGGAAGGGAAGAAAAGGAGGAGTTTTAGGCGGCAGTAGGCAACCCACGCGCGCCGGTATGAGCGGCGCGTGAGCTCCACGCGCTGCTACTATGGATGGCGCGTAAGCACCACATATGGCTGCCAGAGAGTGGCGCGTGAACCCCACGCGCCGCCACGAGCGGCGTCGCGTGAATAGTAATTTCCGAACAATATTTTTTGTAAAAAGAAATTCTGTATAGTAATTGTAAAAGTGATTTACGTACAGTAATTGTAAAAGTAATTGTAAAAGTAATTTATGTTCAGTATTTGTAAACGTAAATTTCTGAAATAGTAAATCGGTAATTAGTATTTACTGGAATAGTATTTACAATGGAATAGTACATTGGTGTAGAAGAATACCTAAATAGTATGTACATGTACAATAATACGTGAATAGTATTTATGTGAACAGTAATTACATAAAAACCGTAAATTGCTGAACAGTAAAACAGTAGTACTGATTCGGTATTTGAGGTTTTACATAACGATTCTAACTATTTTTTTATACAACTAGGTGATCGACAAAACAAGTAAAGGATTTGTTTTCGGTATTATGGAAATTACGCTAAGAAAAATAAGGTGAGTAAATCTCACTATGACGAGTCTACCCTTGGTGATGATTCACAGTTACACTTTATTTTAAAAGATCGAATTATGATATGTATATGATATAGTGGGTTGTGTATGTGTATAAATGGTAAGATCAATACATATATATGAGTTTTTATATTATCTACTGTCATATTTATATTTCCAAATGAGTTTATTTATAGCACTGATATTTATTTTATTTAAGCATGAATCGCTTGTCTTTTTATGGAATAACATGTGAGGAATGTATTGTACGTGGTTTTAACTTGAGTTATGTTAAAACGTTTTTTTGTCTTCGGACCTGTCTTCGGACGTGTTGGCATGTCAGAACCTAGCCTTGGCCGGGCGACAGTTACGATTCAGTTAGAGCTCTAGTCTGTCTGCCGGTGTATTGCATGAGGGGTAACAGATGAGTTACCGGCTTATGAGTACCCATTTTTTTTTGGATATTGGGTAACATATGGGTTGTCCAATGTCTGACGGCGTACTACATGAGGAGTAACAAATGAGTACCGGGGTCTCATGAGTACCCGTATTATGAATGTATTTGGGTAAACAGATGGGTTGCCCGATTTTTCATGAGCACTTATATTTTCAGATATTATTGGACAACCAGATGGGTTGTTCTGTGATTCATGAGTACATTTATAATTAAATATTTTAGGTATTTTTTTCTCCTGTATTATGATGCGTGCTATATTATGTTGTTTTACTCATACGAACTGCAAAGCTTACCGGGTTTGTGTTTACAATCCAGGTGCACCTATTTGAAGGTGTAGGGGATAGTTCTACATGTGTGGATTAGCAGAATTGGAGGATTTCTCTGAAGATTTTGAAGTTTCTTTATTTTATTTTGTGGTGAGGATTCAGAGGATGTTACATTCCATTTGATATAATGTTATTCCATTTGATATAATGTTTGAATTATAAATTGGTTTTGTAATAATCGATTCGACTGAGATGTATCATGAACTCAGTAACGATACGCTGTGACTATAAAATGATTATGATTTATTGAGATTGTTTTAGAGTTTTTCATGGCTTTGTTTTTGAGTTTAACACTTGAAATTTCGGGATCGTGACAGAAAATAAAACACACTGTAGTACATTGTCTCACATCATGCGCTCTAATATCATGGGAATTCACCATTTTGGTGTCTACATGAATCCATGTCGTATGGAAACTAAATCCTAGACACCTCTTCTGCATGTGATTTCACTCATTCCCTAAGGACCATTAGGTATAACCCAAGCTAGATAAAACATATTAAGCCAAGGACTAATACTAGTATGTAGAATTGATATGAATTTATGAAAATACACATGGAGCTGTCACAAATAAATTATCTATACCCGAACAGCTGATAGAAAGAGAGAGAGAATTGGTCCAAAAGATTTCTGATACATGAGTTGGGTTTTTGTCTCAAACTTGAATGAGTATGACAGAGAAGTAGGTGGAGATTGAACAAAAAATGTTGGGGGAGTAAAGAAGGACATTGTTTAGAAATCTTGTAATGGAGTTCCTCCAATTCAAACCTGTCTTTGACTATATCCAATTCCCACCCAAGTTTATGGTTCTGCAAGAGACAGCTTGGCCGCTGTCATCTCCACAGTGCCATTCTGAGTTGTCACAGTTGAGGAATTAGGCTTAAGGAGTTAAAATTTGCAGAGATGGCTGATGAAGCCTATCATATGCAGTAGATACTAGCAGACCAGTAATATTTGCTAGCATTGACATCCATGTGAGAGCTTTCATTTCAATTGCAATTATTTTGTTGGCAGTTGAAAGCATTAATCCATCAAAATCGATCTTTCAGGGAAGTTTTATTTTCTTTTGATACAAATTTCAGAGAAATCGCTGCAGTTGTTTAAATAGTACTCCGTAGCATTGAAACTGAACAAACTTGAACCGTTAGATTAGTCACTATTTGCAATGTGGCCACATAAACGACTCGCGCATATTTCCAAAAAGAGAGAAAAATTCATACTCAACTGATGAAGCTCTAGTTCTGCAGTAAGTCAAGTACTGGAAATTTCTAACAGGGAGTCTGGCTGGTTGCAGATCTTATAAATGCCATCACACGTCTCCCTATAATTCCATCTTTTTTGTCATAGAGATGTGGTATGTGGAAGCTACTGTGAGAAAAAGTCCAAAAGGTTGAAACCCCTTAAATATCGCAGTTAATATTAACCTGCAACAATTACTGCTACTACTGAGAGGAGTTGGTATCATTGAGTTGCAATACATTCTATCAGAACATGCTGAGATATGGGAAGCAAAAGACCTGGTGATCAAAATCTGACTTTGGTTGACACGAAGAAGATGAAGTACACATGGCAGGTTGCTCGTGGCACCTTTTTCCTCCCATCTTCGGCTATTCAGGAAAGCTATTGCTGATATTGAATATGAAGGATTCACTATTCCAAAAGGATGGAAGGTAAACATATTTTATACCAAGTAATGTGATATTAATTGATGTATAGTATCCGGATTAAGTTTTGGGCCTTTGGCGGTTAAATTTGTTAAGGTATTGTGGACAACATACGGAACACATTACGATTCAGAATATTTTGAAGATCCCTTCAGTTTCAATCCAAGCCGTTTTGAGGAGTCTGTTCCGCGATATGCGTTTATGGCTTTCGGAGGAGGGCCAAGAGTTTGTGCAGGGTATCAACTTGCTAAGCTAAATATTCTTATTTTCATGCATTTCATTGTGACTCGTTATGACTCGTCTTTGCTATATCCTGATGAGCCTATATCCATGGATCCTCTCCCAGTTCCTTCATGTGGAATGCCTATAAAAATTAGTCCAAAGTAGTTTTGATGTATACAGCAAAGTTTCCATTTAACTCGATCAAAATTCTATTTATATACTGGGGAGAAAACTTTACAGCATTGTAGAGTTGATACATAATCACATTATAATAAGCAATTATAGGTTTCCAGTTAGGCAGTGTCTAAGAAAATTGTATCATTCAAAACAATAACTCCTGGGAAACTTGATGCATGGTTGGTCGAGATTGTGGACTCGTTCGCAAGCATGCAAATGCAAGGTTTGCAACTGTAATTAATCTCTCAGCAGCTTGATTGTTAGGAGGCAAGAGGCGTGGATCCAAGACATCCTTCAAATGTATACCTTGTGCTGTTGATGTTGATGAAAGCGACAAAAAGTTGGATATGAGATCTCCGGGATGCTTTCCCATGATCACTTCCAATGCTACCACTCCAAAGCTATATACGTCACATTTCTCATTTGGTTCCATTGTGTATGCCAACTCTGCAACAGTAAAGATTCCTCAATTCATTGCCTTTGAAAATTTTGTTCATGTGATGAAACGTCTAACAGTATCAAAGGTTGCACTAGAATAATTAAACATATAAGAAGGACATAAGTACCTGGAGCACAATATCCAAATGTTCCTGCAAATGTAGTCCAACTAGAACCATTAGGCTTCAAAAGCCTAGCTGTACCAAAATCAGATACATAAGCTCCATACTCTAGATCCAGCAGGATGTTCTTGCTTGATATGTCTCGATGAACTATTGGAGGCGAGCAATCATGGTGAATATAAGATAAAGCATTTGCAACATCTTTGACAACATTCAGCCTCTTCATCCAACCAAAATTACTCACATAATTTTCATCAGTCAATATGTTTTCCAAGCTTCCCCCTTCTATGAATTCGTAAAGCAGAAGAGGGTGCTGAGGATGTGCACAGAAACCATAAAGCTTCAATATGTTGCGGTGACGAATTCCTGAAAGAATATGAATCTCACTCTCCAAAGCCTTCAGCATTGCTTCTCCATCAGTATCCTGCAGCATGTGAAGTTTCTTTACTGCAACGATGCGATCTGTTTGCAGTTGAGCTTTATAAACACTTGCTGTTCCTCCTACTCCTACACAATGTTTTGAGTTGAATGCATCTGTAGCTTCAACTATGTCTTCATACACAAGTAATCCATCCAAGCTCCAAACTTTAAACTGGTTTTCATTTTGCGGTTCTTGGGTATGGCAAATCAGACACAGGACCCCAACTACTACAAATACGAAAAATAAAATACCTGAAATAACGGCAATGATGACAATGGTAGATTTGTTACTCTTTTTCCCACCTCTTGTTGCAGATGGGCAGGCAATTAAACCGGTGGCATTACCACACAAGCCTCTGTTTTTTGTAAAAGCTCCAACTGGAGCCTCCTGAAATGCTTTATTGTTGGGAAGAGGACCTTCCAATTGATTGTAAGATATGTCAACAACTGTCAAGCTCAACATGTTATCAAAAGAGGATGGTATTGAACCCAAGAGCTCATTGTGGGAGAGATTCAATGCTTCCAGCTTTTGCAACCCTCCAAGCTGTGCTGGTATACTATTCATTAGCAAATTATGACTCAGATCAAGAGCTTGTAGAGATTGTATGCTTCCCAATTCAAGAGGGATGCTCCCACTGAATCCATTTCTGCTCAAATTCAAGCTCAACAACTTTCCGCACCCGTCTAATTGCTCTGGAATAAAACCAGTCAAATTGTTTGCTGCTAAGTTGAGATATTGCATATTGGCCAACATTCCAATCTCTGATGGGACACTTCCTGAAAATTTGTTTTCTGCAAGGCTGAGGTTGAACAAGGATGATAACTTTCCTAGTTCCTTTGGGATTGTCCCGACAAGACTGTTCGAAGAAAGGTCAAGTACATGTAGCTCAGTTCCCTCAAGCTGAGGAATTCTCCCTGAAAGTCTGTTGTTGCTGAGTTTTAAGCTCTGCAAGCTTTGACACTTTCCCCAGTTCTCAGAAACCTCTCCATACAATCTGTTATAACTCAGATCAATATAAATCAATTTTGGATATATGCCAAGCTCTTCACTTAAATTTCCTGATAACTGGTTTCTTTCAAGCCTCAACCTAGTTAAGCTGGTACAGTTTCTTAAGCTTCTTGGTATTGAACCTGTCAAATGATTGGTATGTGCTGAAAATATTTCAAGCAATCCACCACTGCATATATCTCCGGGAATAGAACCAGACAAGCCATTGTTGCTCAGAAAAATATTCTTCAAATATACAAGGTTATTTAACTCTAGAGGAATGGTGCCATTTAGTTTGTTATTTACCAATCCTAGATCAGTAAGAAACTTGAGTTTTCCTACTTCACTTGGGATGACTCCAGATAATTGATTATCCATCAAGTACAACTCTTTTAACCTAGTCAGGTTTCCAATACTGGAAGGAATCGGTCCTGACAAAGCGTTTAGATGAAGGTCGAGAACAATCAAGTTGGACAGGTTTCCTATAGATGCTGGGATTGAACCAGTGAGATTGTTAAGTGATATGTCAATCTCACTTAGATAACTTAGCTTGTAGATGTCTTGAGGAATTTGACCAGAAATTTGATTTTGCTGAAATGAAAGAATGGATAAGTTGCCTAGCATTACAAACTCATTAGGAATGGACCCACTAATGTTATTGTGAGAAAGATCAAGGATTTCAAGACTAGACAAGTTACTCAAACTTGGGGGAATGATTCCGAAAAAGGCGTTATGGCTGAAGTTAAGGCTTAGGAGATTTGGGAAAGCTGGGAAACTCAAAGTATGAAGCGTACCTTTTAAACCAAAACCGGTGAGGTTGATATGGTTGATGGTTCCAAAGTTGTTGCAGGAAATCCCAACCCAATTGCAAGTGGTGTTGTTGTTTCCAATCCATGAGGACAAGGGAGACATGCTTATGTTGTCAAGGCTTGACTTCCAAATCAAAAGAGCTTCTGCTTCTGCTTCTGTTGCTGCTGAGGATGAAGTTGCCAAGGAAGAAACCACTATGAAAATTAGCAGAAACTGTAAATCAGAAGTACAATTTAGTGGTTTCTGTTTCTGGATTGCCATAAATTTATGTTGAAAGAATGTTTTCGTTAACAGAAAACCATCTGAAAAAAGCAACAGGTTTTGGCTTGAGAGGACTAGGTTGCAGACCTGTAGAAGTATTTAAACAAATTCAAGCCACTAAACCATCATTGACAAAGACTTCCACCTGCTCTATAGTCAAGGCAGAAGAAAAAGGAAAGACATATGCTAGAGGCCAAACCTTGACTACATGCAAAGTTCCAAACATATGAACAGAGAGGTTAAATAACAGGGCAGCCTCATTCCACACCAAATCAAATTTCAGCCGTCTGTGAATTGCATTTGTCATTGACCCTTGGCTGTGTGACAAATAGGAAGCCAAATTGAACTCTTTGGTCTTTTAAAATCTTAAAGTCATGATCGGTTGCACCTAGATTCAGTGTGTGAAAAGTGATGGTGTCGATGATTTTCCAGTGGAAGTTTCACACTCGTTGAATATTGCTATTACTTGCATTGAAATTGAATCCTTAATTTCCACGTTCAGCATGCACGAGTCAAGAGCCTCCCATTGGCCGTTACTCTTGCTGGAGTATGAAAATTGTTCCTCGTTGTTCAATTCTCAATTATGGACATCAGAAAATGTACATCCCTAAACAATGTCAGCAAACAGAGAGATTTTCCTATATATCCAGACTTTTGTTAAGGGGGACCAGATTTACTAAGGGAAAGATGCAGAAGGAAATCAAGTAAACATTAAGAAATTTCCACTGAGCCAACTAAATTAAAAAGAAAAACGATTAAAATAGTTAGTGGACTGGGCTTATGGTAGTGTGACCGGGCCTTTTTGGCCTCCTCAAACCGTTCACCTATAGAAATTAAAGGAAGAGATAACCTTCGGCACAGTATGAAAGCAGAATATGCAAGTATAGTTGATTCCCATTGAGTAATGAAAATAGAGCGTAGATATAAGTAGATTAATCAATCACTTCCTACTCGCTACTTGTAGACACGGAAAATCGCGTGTACACAAAGCACTAACGAAGTATCTATATGTGAAATGATTAAGGTATAATTCTGTAGATATATTTCATTTCGTATATTGTATCAGCAGAGGTTCATTTCAAAAGGAAAAGAGCAAAATAGAGGCCATTTGAATTGTTTGACTTTGCATGTGGAAATCTTCTATCTGTTCATGGTTCTCAACTTTCTTCTTTTGCTTATGAATGTTAGGAACTATTTCAGCACCATGGAAGAGATAGAGTTGTCATGGAGGAAGTTTAAGAGGAGCCGAGTAAGTGCACATTGTCAGGAGGAGTCTTGGAATGTGAAGTACAAAGCCCATCAGAGTCATTTTTCTGCTTCTAAACAACTCAAAAGCAAACTCTCTGCAGGAGGTAATACACCTATGAACCATTGTCATATCAGTTGTGATGCTTATATATGAACCTAGTTATGGAGAACTGATGATACCAAACATATATGTTCAGTTATTCATCAACTTAAATTCTGACTAATATAACTTTTTATATTCTTTATATATGTTAGATGTGTTGAACAAAGCTAAAGGTACTATCAATTTAGTAGTGCGCTTGGAAAGTGAAAAGAAAATAATCTATGGATGTGACTCTAGATTGACATTCAAAGAAAAAATAGGTAAGTTGCCGATATTCTAGTTTCTTCTTATTGATAATTGTAGCATTACTGCATTAGTATGTATATTATTTGCCGCAAAACTTTCGTCTCATTTACTTATCAGATTAAACCCACCCTTAATAATTTATTAATTTACAGTTGAATAAGAGCTTTAATAGCTTTCTTTGGAGCTTGTGACATCTCCAGTAATTTTAACATGAACAAGTTTTGTCTGATATGAGTGATATTAGTCCGGTCATTCTTTTAGTTAAAACATTCAGTTTAGTGAATCTTTTGTTTTGTATGGATGCATTCAGTTTCTTTTTAATAGGATGTGTGAATGAATTCTAAATACGCTTTATTTTTATCTCTAATTTTCTCAATTTTGTATTGAATTTACTGTTTTTTACTCAAACTAACACTTTATAATTTTAGTTGCAAACGAGCAATTGAAATTTGAACTCATCACTTCTACAGTAGCAGCCATGATGGTGGGAAGCGCCCTCAGATGTGAGAACATATGGAGACTATCAAGCCTCGGTACCGGTGGTCAATGGTCCCGAGGAGTGCGACTTGATGTTACAATGCGAAATATAAGTAAAAATAAAAACAACTTCTTTCTAGACTCTTCACTTTAGTCTCGTTCAATCCATCATTGAATCCAGTCTTTTCAAAAGACGTGTTATCAAGTACGCACCTGAATAATGAATCTCTAAGGGTAAACTTACGCTCAGTAGGGCCAAACATCTTTAGGTTATTTTTAACTATGTTACACAATCAAATTATCAACTAGTAACAAATAAACAACAACGGTGCAATGCATGACTACAAATGAACTTCTTCCACTCAATTACTAGACAATCAGATCATATAACAAAACATTGACTCTACACGTCCCATACCATGCAGATGTTCCGTGATATAACCTAACATATATAAACCAATAATATCTTGACGGATGTGTTTCATTTGTTAGTCGTCTTGCTAATCTCATGGGGTACCAAACCCGAAACTCGATAAGATTATTTTATCGACTCCGCGTCGAAGGGACATACTTTGCCCACATTTGTGCACGTTGGGCCAACCATAGACCTTGACATGCCCCATAAAAAAACTCAACTACACAAAAGGCATTTTTTTTATCTCAATCTCATCTTTCCACAGTCACCACTCTCAAATACATAGTCACCGGACCTCTCAATGAATTATGTATGCCAATTGAATAACGATAATCGCAATAAAATATTTAACACATGTTTTTATGGAAACTGGTAACACAGATCTTATGTAATATCAATTCCACATGCTTTTTATCGAAAGCGATAACCAACAAGAGTTAATCAAGCAACATCATACAAATCACTCAATTCAAATTCAATTCCAATTATTAATTTAAATACAGAGGTTCTCTGAGAGACCCTACATCAAAACCAAGTTAACTTTGATGCTCAGCGAACTGCCGGATCATAAATCGCGACACCTAAATGAGAAACCACCGTTGGATATAGTCCAAACCTATAGGATATGAAGAGTACGTCAATACGAATTCGTAGCCACTCGCGGATTACGAATCAGAGTTATATATCAAAACTTATGATATGCGGAAGTTTCATTACAAAACTAATAAAATAATAATAAAACTAGAAAGAGAATGTTTGTAGAGATAAAAAGTCACCGCTGAAAAGAGGGGGCATAAACCCTTCATGTTGCCCCATGGCAGCCAATGATTGGTATATTGTTGTCACGTGTCAACACCACAACAGCTTATTCTCTAATTAAGCCACCAAGTAACATGTGGCAAATGACTAATGTTGATAATGAACGGGTCCCTTGCACCTGCCACATCCCACCTTTTGGACCAATATGAGATTGCCACATCACCATGCGATAAAATTTTGACTAAATTTTAGAAAATCGTTAAAATTAGATTGGATTCTGAAAGATTCACCGAAAAATACAACGAACTTGTGGCAACCTCTACTTTCTATTTTTCCAAAGAAAAATAGAACTTTACATACTCCAAGAATTAGGATGTTACAGAGGCGCATGCAAGACTACTGTGGAGTCCAAGAAAATGAGCAAAAGACTATTCATTCCATATCCGAGTATGGTAGTAAGATACCAAGAGAAGATGCATATAAATACTTGTCAGAATGTTTTGTTATGGGCATTGAAACTGAGACAAGTATCTATCTTCTAATGCAAAAGTTTATAATATACATACTATAATTTACTAATCCAACTCTTAATAATGCAGACTTCTATCATATATCATGTTTCTAACATTTACTATATATTATACGTGAGTGTTTTGGAACTGTATAACTACATTAGTGAATAGTAGTGGGCTTGTTGGGGTGGGTTGAATGTGGCTGTTAGGTTATGCGTGAAGTCATCTGGCTACCGTAACGGAAAAATGAATAGTAACGTCAGCAGTATAGGTGGAGTGTTTTAGCTAGGTCATGAACATTAACGGCCTGGGAGTGGGTATGGCCGGTTGTTTGTTGGGGTGTTTGGGTTGACAGTTGTTGGGTTTTTCTTTCTCTACGAATCCTCATGCATCAGTGTACTCTCTATCTCTCTCATTAATAAGTTCACCCAATGGAATTAACTAAAAAACAATCTAAGATCGTTGAAGAATTCAAGCAAACTTCTTATTTGTTTTAATTGGTTTTTATTTCAATCCTGCAATTTAGGAAAATTTTGAAATCTCAAAATTAATCAGATGAAATTTATCTATGATTTACGACCCGCGGCAAAGCGCGAGAACATTTGCTAGGTTATTATGAGACAAAAGGGAAGCATATACAGAAATCAGAGAAGGTGGAGGGTACTTTTGCTGCTCTGGGAATTAAGAAGACTATGGCTCGTACAACATGGGATAAAGAGTTAGAAGGACGTAGCCTTGACCTACAAGTAGCAACTGATGCAGTTTCAATGGTACTGCTAGATACAACGTCGGCCTTTCCTGACATTGGTGGGGTATTACGAGGTATTGAGGTAATTATCATGAATTCAAAATTATAAACATGAAGAAATTTTTCTTCAATAAGCCCTCATTAATCATTTGTTTACTTATAACAGTGATACAATTACATTAAAAAAACAGTGATACAATTGATAAAGAGATCCAAACAACTGCTTCTATCCTTTATCTTCAATTTTATGGTCGGTTCAGAGAGAGTTGGGGACTAGATCATTCTTCATATTCTATATTCCAATTATCAAGATAAGTGATCTATGTCAGTGGCTATGGTAATACTTTTCTTTTATTAGTAAATATTAGTATAATTTATAATTAGGATGCATTCTTGAGTTATCCTTTACATATTGTGATTGATTCTTGCAGGCAGTCCCGGAAGTGAAGACTGCATGTGGGTCATCCATTGACACAACTTGAGGGTGGTTATTATATGCAGTGTGTTTTGTTTAAGGACCCCATTGCCAGAAGAACTCTTGTTGGAGCACAACCTATTCATCGGCCTAAGTGGCCTAAATTCACTAATGCAACAAAGAAGTTCAAGTTCGTGATGATCAGAAACAAGAGTCTTTGTTGCAAGACAATCGGAAGCACCTTTGAGGTCGTTGCGTGTGGATATGCAACTTAGTTAGTAAAGTAATAGGTAACACTCAGCAAAAGTCCTAACTTTTGGCTTCAAGTCTGTTTGCAACGTGGAGATATGCTAACTTCTCAGTCAAGAAGAGTATACTTCATCTTTGAATAGTTTGTAAGCTGTTGGAATTTTTTAGAAGGTAAAAACAATATGGCTTTTGTGACAAATGTACAAACATCCAGTCAAAAATAGGCTAGCATAGTAATGATATTATGATATCATGATGCTGATACTTTGGCAACCCTTGGCCATGTGTTTTCTCAACATTATCAGAGTTTTCAATAATGCTGCTGTTTATTATGCAAATCGCACAAAGAATCAGTAAAATGTAAAAAAATTGGGATATTATCAAGGCACAGCCAATATGGGCTGTTACAGTCTTGGCTTCTTGGGCCGACACCTAACCTCAGACCCAATTGTTTTTATTCTTTTTATTTGAGAAGAAAGCCTATAAAATAGCCCAGACCCTAATTTCGACACCACACAATTTACGACCACCTCTGCCATTCTCTCAGATCAGACGACGCCATGTCTCTTGTGCAATCAGAATTCTCCATCGATCCGAAACCGAAACGGATCCGGACTCATGGTATGCTTTTTCATTTAATTTGTTTTTTGTTATGAATTTCTTATTAACTTTTACTAGAATTTCCGTACTTTTCATTTGTGATCATTCGAAACAAAACGTGTTTTATGGTATTGATCATTCTCTTGATTTGCTGGTTTCGTTTTAAATTAATTACCCTAATTTTTTGTGTCATTATCTGTCAGTCTAGATCTTGTGTAGCGAGACAAGATTAATTTAGCTGTACCTTGAGATGAGGTTTCAATATTTGAGGGGATTGCGTAGATTGTGTATGGTTTGAATGTTTAAGAGCTATGATTGATATATAATCTCAAATCTTAAGTTGTTTGTTTATGATTTCATATTTACTCTCTGGCCAATAATTTTATATAGTTGTCTCCGTTATGATATGTGCGTAGCCCACATCTAAATATTCATTTGATGATGACATGATAGATCTGTTACATCTGTTTGTGTTAATAGAAATTTGTTTGTCCTTGTTGCATTTAACTATTAAGGTTACAGAAAAGCTCAAGGCTGTTGAAGCCTATCTGTCTCAACTCGAAGTAAAAGATGAATGTGAATGTGAATGTGAATATGAATATGAAGATGAAGATGAAGATGAAGATGAAGAAGAAGATGATGATGATGATTATGGCATTGATGATGATGAAGAAGGAGAAGAAGAAGAAGAAGTTCAAGCAGAAGATCAGGCAAAAGAAGAATTTGTTTTGTGTGGTGTTTGTTTGAAGGACAAGGAACACTGGACTTTTGATTGCACATACTTGGTTCGTATACCTAACCCAATGGAAGTAACTCTTGGCCCAGGCTATGAATGAGTTTGTGTTCACTGTAACGAGTTAAATGGTTATCCTATGAAGGTCGTCCAAAATGTTATTGCTGGGGTGACAACCCGGGAAATATGTGGGTAGGACGTACTGAAATGAGTTGAATTATATTGCTCAATGTTTTCATACACGGATTGGCCCTATATATAATTTAACAAGCATCAATCACTTCCGTGATTCACGCTCACACTCCTCTTTAAGTTGGCGCATACATATCAACCATGCTCAACTTGCTAAGTGAGTCATAAAAAACCTTTTTAGACACTCTTTTTATGAGCATATCGGCAAGTTGCTCTTCTGTAGGAACAAAAGGAAAATTAATTATCTTCGCATATAGCTTCTCTTTTATAAAGTGACGATCAACCTCCACATGTTTTGTACGATCATGTTGCATAGGATTATGTGAAATATCAATAGCTGGCTTGTTGTCATAGTACAGCTGCATAGCACACTTAGGCTTAATACCCAAATCTTGTAGCAAATTTCTAAGCCATAACAATTCGCACACTCCCTGAGTCATACCTCTGTATTCTGCTTCAGTACTAGATCAAGCTACCACCTTTTGTTTCTTACTCTTCCATGTAACAAGATTACCCCCAACAAAAGTAAAGTACCATGATGTGGATCTCTGATCTGTAATATTTCCAGCCCAGTCTGCATCTGTGAAGCCATAAACCTCAAGGGTATTATTGTGATTAGAGAACATTACTCCTCTCCCTGGAGCTAACTTCAAGTACCTCAAAATCCTTACAACAACATCCATGTGGTCCACACTGGGATTATGCATAAACTAACTCACTACACTTACTGCATACACAACATCTGGTATGGTATGTGATAAATAAAGTAGGTATCCAACTAGCCTCTCATAACGAGGCTTTTCAGTAGGCACTTGACTTTGGATATTTTGCTAACCGATGGTTCTGCTCAATAAAGGTATCAATGAGAGTGCAATCCAACATACATGTCTCTGTTGGTAGATCAAAGATGTACTTCATCTGACACAGATAGATATCATCACTTCCCCGGGCTACTTCAATTCTTAAGAAGTATTTGAGTGTACCTAGGTCCTTTATCTCAAACTATGTGGCTAGCTGTTTATGTAATCTATCCACCTCAACAATATCATTCATAGTAACTACAATATCATCAACATATATAATTATGGTTGTTACCTTCCCTTGCTGATGTTTGAGAAATAAAGTGTGGTCTGAATTACTCTGTCTGTAGCCAATTTTCCTCATGAATTGTGATAATCTTCCAAACCAAGCACGAGATAACAGTTTAAGACCATACAAAGACTTTCTCAATCTTCATACAAAGTTACTTGGAGAAGCGGCCACATATCCAAGCAGAAGATCCATGTATACTTCCTCCGTTAGTTCTCCATGAATGAATGCATTCTTAACATCAAACTGCCTAAGTGACCAGTTTAAACTAGTAGCAAAAGAGAGCAATACCGAAATATTGTTTATCTTTGCAACATGTGTAAATGTCTCATCATAGTCTATGTCATATGTCTGGGTGAACCCATTTTCTACTAGGCGTGCTTTATACCGGCTCACTGACCATCTGGATTATGCTTCATTGTAAACACCGAACGACATCCCACAACCTTCTTGCCATGCGTTGGAGATACAAGCTCCCAAGTATTGTTCTTTTGTAATGCTTCAATCTCTTCCTCCATTGCTTTCCTCCATTTTGGATCTCCCAATGCATCATGCACTTTGTTAGGTACTGATACAGTAGATATTTGATTCACAAATGACGACTCATATGACTTAGATAATCTTTTGGTAGATATAAAATTTGCCACAAGATACTTAGCTTTAGCCTGAATGGTAAGTTCATATTTTTTTGTTGGCTGACCCCGAGTAGACCTATTTGGCAAGACATATTGTCTACTATTAGCCTCAATAGAATGACTAACCTCAGATGAGTGATCTTCTGTACCAGGAGAGCATTGGTTAGGTGTATAAACAACAGTATGAGAGACATGATGGGCAGTTGTGTTGTCATCTTTTGGTACTTGAATCTCCGGAGTGACTACACCGGAATCATTCGGTGGTGCCTGTGTAGATGACACATTGGTAATCTCAACGGAACCTGTCACCATATCTTCTGGCTCACTTGTCTCCCTTGCTCCATGATACAGCTCTTTAAAATATGAATTCTCCCCCTGAAGAGCAGTATAAGAAGAGGTAAAATAGCTCATGTCCTTAAAAAAGGTAACATCCATAGTGACATAGTACTTCCGGGTAGGTGGATGATAGCACCGGTACCCTTTCTGATGTCCTCTGTACCCAACAAACACTCATTTAACTGCCCGGGCATCCAACTTAGATCTCTGATGTTGTGGAAGATGAACGAAAGCAACACAACCGAAAACACTAGCATGAAGATTATGAAAAGAGGGTAATGAGACATGAGATGCAAACACTCTCATATAGAACTTTCCCCTAAAGGACACGAGATGGAAGACGATTAATGAGGTAGGCGGAAGTTATGACAACATCATCCCAAAGGTATTTAGGCATATGGGCACTAAATAGAATACACCGAGCCATATCAAGTAAATGGCGATTTTTCCTTTCAGAAACCCCATTTAGCTCAGGTGTGTAAGGACACGTTGTTTGATGAACAATTCCATGTGTGTTAAAGAACTCTTGAAAGACATGATTCACATATTCCCCCCCAATTATCAGAACGAAAAACTCTAATTGTGGCATTATATTGTGTTTGGACAGAGGCATAGAAGGCGCGAAAAGCTGGACAAACCTCATCTTTAGTTTTAAGAAGAACAATTCATGAATAAATAACACATACTATCGCATTCCTGACACATTAGACTCTTTCGAGGGTCCCCAAACATCAGAATGAATTAATTCAAAAGGAAGAATACTTTTAGTAGAAGTACTAAGGGAATAAGTAGATCTATGACTCTTACCCAAAACACATGTCTCACAACGTAAAAAAGACTCATCCACACTAATAAACAAAGTAGGCATGAATTTTTTCATAACACTAAAAAATGGATGCCCTAAGCGATGATGCCATAACCAAACATCACTTAGCTTGTCAGAAGTGGAGAGTAAAGCGGTCCGAGACTGTCCCCCTGGTTTTTTTCCCGCATATGTCAGATCTAGATGAAACAACCGGCCCCTCAGATACCTCCGACCAATTAATCCTCCGGTGAGAAGATCCTAAAATATCACATACATAGGAAAAAATGTCACATAACACTTAGCATCAACGTTCAATTGGGGAACAAATATCAAATGATAAGATAAAACAGGTACATGGAGCACATTGTGAAGCTCTATGTGGGAGTAATACGAACATGCATTTTCCCTAACACGGAGAAGACCTCACCATTAGCATTAGTAACATAGGGTATTGGTGGAGGGGACAATACGGTAAAATAAAATTTGTCATAAGTCATATGATCAGATGCACTAGAATCAATAATCCATGTATCAAAACTAACAAAGTTAGAAATATGAAAGCCATACCAATTTGACCACGACCAGATATGAAGGCTATATGGTGCTCCTCCTGCTGTATGATGATCATGTCCAACCACACCATAGATATCTGGTTCCTGAACTAATTGAATAGTTGTTTTCACCTTGGGACGATAATTAGGCCTCTTAGGCCTAAGGTGTGGATACAACTTCCAACAGGTCGTATGAGCATGGTTAGTATCATGATAATAAGAGCAAGGAGGACGGGGCTGATTCCCGAAGCCTGGTGGTGGTCCTTGTTGATGAAGTGGAGCGGAAATTGCTTGCGGAAGGGGTGGTGCTGGAGATACAGCATGAACATTAAGGCTGGAAATGATAGCTGGTGCCTGAAGAAGACTCTTGCTGAGACTCATCCTTACGGATATAGGTGAAAGCAATGATTAGGCTAGGGGTTCGGTCTTTCTGAGTAATTCGTCTTTCGCACTGTTATGCTTTGGATCAAGACCTTTCAGGAAATGGTGAACTCGTTCAAGCTCCTTCTCCTTTTGGTACCAAATAATATCCTCCTGATTTTTGATTTTGCAATGACGTTTCACATCAATCTCAGCCCAAATATTCTTCAGTTTGGTGAAATAGTGCGCCACCGGTTGCCCATTCTGTTGTATTGCCAAAGCGGTGCACATTAACTCATGAACCTGTATGAAATCAGAGTCATTAGTATATAAGCCTTCCAGTGTCTCCCATATTGTCTGCGCAGTGGCACATGCCTCCACCAGATAACTATCTCGTCATTCATAGCTTTCCACAAGACATACATGACAAGACCATCGTCGTCGTCCCATTTATTGTAGGCAACAATATCAGCATGACTAGTAGTCTTAGTGACTCCGGTAACATGCCCTATCTTGTGCATGCCTCGAAGATGAACGGCCATAATTCGCTTCCATTTACGAAAATTGGTCCCATTGAGTTTGGCGCACCCAAATGAACCATTGTTAGAACCCTTGACAGATACTTCAAATGTCGGAACATCAGGAATCTGAGAACTCTGCTTCGTGTCCAGAACCCATTGAAAAACAATTTCAAAAATCAGGAATTATGCAGCAAAATCACAAAAAACTGATAAAAATCTGTATTTGGTGCACTTGTCATGTCGGTGAACCTGCACTGACAGGCAATGCTTCAGAATCTGGGCCGGGTCGGATCGAACTGGCAGGGTCGGGTCGATTGAATCCGGGCCAGGTCGGGCGGTGCGGAGAATAGCCGAAAGAGCCGGAAAAAAAATGGGCTGAGAAGAGTGGCGGCGTCGAAGGGCCGTAGGTCGAGAATGATGGCGTCAGAGAGTAGGGCAACAGCAACGCCGGAAGAGCGACGTCAGAGGAGTGCTACAACGACTTCGGAGGGCAGCGGCAGTGCGGAGGAGTGACGGCGACGTCGGGGACCAGCAGAGGGCAACGGTGACTTAGACGCGTAGACCGGAGCCAGACGGGAGGAGGCAGAGGGCAGTGACAGTCGGGAAGGAAAAAAAAAGGAAAAAACCCCAGGAAAAACAGAGCAAGACAAAAGAGAAGAAAAAAAATGGCTCTGATGCCAAGTTGAATTATATTGCTCAATGTTTTCATACGCGGATTGGTCCTATATAGAATTTAACAAGCATCAATCACTCCCGTGATTCACGCTAATAAAATGAAGCTTTGTGTTATCTGTCAGGCTGTACTCCACTCTGCTGAAGAGTGCCCAAAGAAGGATACATATAAACCTATGAGTTTGGCGGAGTGTTCTGCCAGGTATCACTCTTGGTTAGCTACGCAAAAATGTCAAGCTGCTTAATATGATGTTCCATAACTTCTAGCACATATACACTGCTTGTCTGCTTTTATCTCTATTATTAGTATTAATGTACTTATGTTGGCTAATTATCACTTTTTTGGATAACTTATGTAAGGATTCTATCCGTAAATTAAGTATTATGACTAATCTCTCATTTACAGCACTTTGTTGAATTTGAACGGAACTTTTACCATTGGTGAATAGCTGAATATACTGATTTTTTTTCAGAGGTTAACCCTGCTCTCTGTATTGAAGATGGTGTTTCAATCTTCCTTCAGCTTATTCTGTTATTTGTACCCATGTATATATGTATAGATTTTCTAGAGGTATTTTTCTCAAGTCGTTTTATCCAGAATAGCTTGAAAATCCCTCAAGTTTCAATCCAAGCCGATTGAGGGATCGGTTCCACCATATGCCTCTTAGTATAGGAAAGTGCAGGGATCAACTCACTCAGCTGAACATTCTCATCTCCGTGCATTTTTTATAATTCGAACCTATCAACTGATTGTTTTGTGCTGCAAATATTTCAAGCAGTCCACCACTGCATATATCTCCGGGAATTGAACCAGACAAGCCATTGGAGACATGTGCAAAGCACATCCTAAACTTAACAGACAACTTCTCCTAGCAAGAGTAGGAATCCTAACACCCACTAAGGTGCACAGTACACTAAACCAAGTGCCAATAAAAGAAAAGAAAAAAGGATGCAACTCATCATGCTAGTCATGTGACGAAGGGTATAAAAGGGCCAAGACCCTAATTTACACCACACGATTTTCGGCCAACACTATTTGCAATTCTCTTAGATCAGACGACGCCATGTGTCACGGGCCTACTTACTACGCAGCGGAATATGACCCGTGCGGCGCCAAGGTTACTCTTAACCAAGGCCAGCCTAACTCTTCATGCATACGTGATGCCAACTTTCTTTTCTTACTTGTGCGCCTCCCGTGTCATTCCGATCTTTCCCTCTTACATTCCTTGCTCGTGAGGTTCCACCAACGAAAGCTACTCCCCCATGAGTCTCACAACTTGTGACTTATCGATCGCTTCCTCGTGTCGTGGTACTCCCATGCCACTCGCCCAACCGATAGGCTTCCATGCCATCCCCTTACCGATCGCTTCCTTGTGTCATGGTACTCCCACGACACTCGCCCAACCGATAGGCTTCAATGCCAACCCCTTACCGATCGCTTCCTCGTGTCATGGTGCTCCCATGACACTCGCCCAACCGATAGGCTTCCATGCCAACCCCTTACTAACAAGCGTGCACCTTGCACCTCGTAGCAGGCGGCATCACGAACCTCGCCACCCGCATGGACCCGCAATATCGGCCAACCGGCCAATACTGTCCATGAGACTTCCTGACTCATGGAAACGCATGCAACCACTCTTTGGTGACATCCGCCCGGCTCCTAGGTTCCCCAAGGTCCCCCAGGAGTGACTCGCTTAGTGCCCCATAAGGCCGGCACCGAGGGTGGTGGAGAGTCAGACACCAGGTACCCCCCTATAGAGCATATTGGAGAAAACTGGACTTTGCAGGAGGAAACATCAAATATCCGAGGAGGGGCAACTTCCATAATTAATTCATACAAGCTCATAAAAATATGCCGTCAAGTGCATTAAACTCGTTTCGACGTCCCGGACATTTTCCGTGTTCAGACTTTTCCCAAATTCTGAGCCTAAGTGCCTCGAACCTAGAAGTTCATCTTAATTACGAAACTGCCACCTGGACATGCCACTGACATCCAATTACCTTGCCAACAGCCTGCATGCTTGTCGCTCGACACCCTCTCTTCGGCATAGCGTCTAAGAAGTGTCACGATGGCACAGCCATTTGTGCAGCTCGTGACACCATGCCTCTTGTGGAATCAGAATTAACCCAAACAGAAACCAATCCAGGTCCCGTCGGAGGAGGAAGACAAGATCCACACTCATGGTATACTCTTCTGATTTAGAGAAATCAAAGTTTCTCCTTAATTGTTTTTGTTAAGAAATTCATATAAACTGTTACTAGAATTTCCGTATCTTAATTTTGTGATGATTCGAATTGAAACGTGCTTGCTGGTATTGGTCATTCTCTTAATATGTTGGAATTTTCTGGTTTTGTTTATTTGGATTAGCAAGATAGCGATAGGACCTTTGTTGTGTTGTTATCTGTGAGTCTAGATCTTGTGTAGCAAGACAAGATTAATTAGCTGTACCTTGAGATGAGTTTTCAATATTCGAGGGGATTGTGTAGAGTGTACGTGTAAATGTGTATGGTTTGAATATTTACGAGTCCTACTATATGATTTCATCTTCATCTCACTCTGTTTGTTTATGATTTCATATTCACTTTCTGGCCAATAATTTTATGTTAGTTGGCTCCTTTATGGTTTGTGCGTAGCCGACATCAAAATATTCATTTGATGATGACATGATATATCTGTCGCATCTGTTTGTGTTAATAGAAATTTGTTTGTGCCTGTTGCATTTAACTTTTAAGGTTACAGCATGTAGCGATCCTAAACTTAAAATTTCAAAGTCGTGAAACATCAAAATAATCTCAATGAATCGAAATCATTTTAAATGTCACAACGGATCATTACTGAGTTCTCAATACAACTCAGATGAACCAATTATTATAAACCAAATTTATAATTCAATATTACATAAAAATGGAAATGTAATAATCCTCACAATCTCTCACAAAACCCACAAATAAATCCTCACAAGTTCTCACACAAATCCACAATAGAAACCTCACCACAAGCAGGATAATGAACAACTTCGAGTCTTCAGAGTCGTCCCTCAATTTCCACTAATCGACACCTGTGGAATTATCCCCTACACCATCGAATTGGTGCACCAGGATTGTAAACACAAACCCGGTAAGTTTTACAGCTCGTATGAGTAAAATGAAAATATAACTCGCATATCAATATATACGAAAATCCACAAATCAACAAATATAAATGCACTCATGAGTCAATAGACGGCCCATCTGGTTGTCTCAAAAATATAAAAATGAAAGTACTCATGAGAAATTGGGCAACCCCTCTGTTTACCCAAATTCATTTATAATACGAGTACTAATGAGCGCTGGTACACCTCTATTACCCCTCACGTAGTACACCGCCGACATTGGGCAACCTCCTCGCTACCCAACGCCCGACATCGGGCAACCTCCTCGCTACCCGACGTTCAAAAATATGAGTACTCATGAGCCGATAACCCGTGAACAGTACCGATCCAAATTTCTGATTTTTCTCCCATTTTTCTCTTTAATTCCCCTATTTATACTATTTTCCAAAATTGTCCAAATATCTTTTTATTCGTAACTTCTTCATACGAACTCCGATTTAGGCGTGACACGTGTCCACTAATTCGTATCGACGAGCTCTACGACTTTCATGTAAGAAGTTTCCTAAGAATCCCAATGAGTCAAAAGTCAACTCTTAGACTCGTCAAATTGAACGTTTCCGAACAATTAATATTTCAAACCCTTTCGTTTTCCTTCTCGGCTAATAAAATTGGACAATGACCAACTTAATAATATCCGTGAACTCATTGGAAATTATATATGAATTTTTCAGGTTATTACACAGCAGCGTGTCACTATATTCTTATGTTGATTTCTTTTCATAAACTGTCAACAGAAAGGCTCAAGGCTGTTGGAGACTCTGTCTCAACTTGAAGTAGGAGGTGAAGTTGAAGTTGAAGTTGATGATGACGACGGCGACAACATTGATGATGATGAAGAAGAAGAAGGAGAAGAAGTAGAAAGAGAAGCAAAAGACCAGGCAGAAGAAGAATTTGAGTTGTGCCGTGTTTGTTTGAAGGACAAGGAACACGGGACTTTTCAATGCCCGTACCTGGTTTGTATACCAACCCAAGGGAAATAACTCTTGGCCCAGGCTACGATATAAAAGTGTTTTCACTGTCATAAGTTGTGTGGCCACTCTGATAAACATCCCCAAAATGTCGTTACAATCCGGGTGCCAACCCGGAAGAGTGGATAGGACGTGCTACCATGAAGCTTTGTCATCAGTGTCAGTTCCCAGGCCACTGGGCTAAAGAGTGCCCAAGTGAAAAACCAATGAGCTTGAGTGAGTGTTCTGCTGCATATCGTGCTTCGTTATCTAGGAAAAAAACTACAAGCTCCTAGATTTGATGTTCCATAACTTCTAGCACAACTGATTTTAATATATGTAATTTGGCTAATCATCACTTGTAGCATGAACTTATGTAAGGATTCTATCCGTAAAATAAGTATTAATCTACTTGTTCACCAATCTCCCATCCTGTTCAGCACTTGGTTGAGTTTGAATTCTTATGGTCTGTGAAAAATACTGATTTATTTGATTGGAGAGGGTGGTAGTCCCCCCAAATTCTTCTATTTATTCATGAGTGTGGGAGACCGACTATCTTTTCTCAAATTTTCAACTTTTCTGTCTCACGGAATATACATGAATATGAGGTTCATCATGAATATGGTGAATATTGACAATATATAGACGTTCTGAAATTTGAGTCTGAAAAATTTATACCCTAAAGAGCAACGAAGAGACCTGGTAACAACTTCATTCACACATGTATTCTTCCGTTCCGTGCATAAGTTAGGACAGGAATATAGTTGAATTGCTTGAGTTTTTATTGATGATTCATATACAAATTGCTTCCTATATATAGGCTAATTCATTCACCTACTCACTCCACTATCTCCACCACTATACCTACTACTCACACCTACTACATTCCACTAACACTCCCCCTCAAGTTGGCGCATACACATCAACCATGCCCAACTTGCAAAGTGAGTCATAAAAAACATTCTTGGACACTCCTTTGGTGAGTATATCTGCAAGTTGCTCTTCTGTAGGAACAAACGGAAAGCAAATGATCTCAGCGTCTAACTTCTCTTTTATAAAGTGACGATCAACCTCTACATGTTTTGTACGATCATGTTGCACAGGATTTTGTGAAATATTAATAGCTGCCTTGTTGTCACAGTATAGTTGTATAGCATTCTTAGGTTTAACACCCAAATCTTGTAGCAAATTCCTAATCCACAACAACTCGCACACTCCTTGAGCCATACCTCTGTATTCTGCTTCAGCACTAGATCGAGCTACCACATTTTGTTTCTTACTCCTCCATGTAACAAGGTTACCTCCAACAAAGGTAAAATACCCTGATGTTGACCTCCGATCTGTAATGTTTCCAGCCCAGTCTGCATCTGTGAAGCCACAAACATCAACGATATTGTTATGATTAGAAAACATTACTCCTCTCCCTGGGGCTGACTTCAAGTACCTCAAGATCCTTACAACAGCATCCATGTGGTCCTCACTGGGGTTATGCATGAACTGACTTACTACACTTACTGCATACGCAACATCTGGTCTGGTATGTGATAGATAAATCAGGCGCCCGACTAGCCTCTGATAACGCGGTTTGTCAGTAGGGACTTGATCTGGATACTCTGCTAACCGGTGGTTCTGCTCAATAGGAGTATCAATGGGAGTGCAGTCCAACATACCTGTCTCTGTTAGTAGATCAAGGATGTACTTCCTTTGACACAGATAGATACCTTTGCTTCCCCGGGCTACTTCAATGCCTAAGAAGTACTTGAGTGTACCTAGGTCCTTCATCTCAAACTCTGTGGCAAGCTGTTTCTGTAATCTATCCACCTCAACAGTATCATTCCCAGTAACTACCATATCATCAACATATATAATTAGGGCTGTTACCTTCCTTTGTTGATGTTTGAGAAATAACGTGTGGTCTGAATTACTTTGTCTGTAGCCAAGTTTCCTCATGAATTGTGAGAATCTTCCGAACCAAGCACGAGGTGACTGTTTAAGACCATACAAAGACTTTCTCAATCTGCATACGGAGTTACTTGGGGAGGTGGCCACATATCCAGGCGGAAGATCCATGTATACTTCCTCTATTAGTTCTCCATGAAGGAATGCATTCTTGACATCAAACTGCCTAAGTGGCCAGTTCAAGTTAGCAGCGACAGAGATCAATACCCGGATAGTGTTCATCTTTGCCACAGGTGCAAATGTCTCATCATAGTCTATGCCATATGTCTGGGTGTACCCCTTCGCTACTAGGCGTGCTTTATACCGGTTTACTGACCCATCTGGATTATGTTTCACTGTAAACACCCAACGACATCCTACGGTTTTCTTGCCATATGGTGGAGGTACAAGCTCCCAAGTATTGTTCTTTTGTAATGCTTCCATCTCTTCCTCCATTGCTTTCCTCCATTTTGGATCTCCCAATGCATCCTGCACTTTGTTAGGTACTGATATAGTAGATATTTGATTCACAAATGACTCATATGACTTAGATAATCTTTTGGTAGATATAAAGTTTGCCACTGGATACTTGGCTTTAGTCTGAAGGGTAGGCTCATATTTTTTTGTTGGTTGTCCCCGAGTAGACCTATTTGGCAAAACATATTGTCTACTAGTATCCCTAATAGAATGACTAACCTCAGGTGAGTGATCTTCTGTACCAGGAGGGCATTGGTCAGGGGTATAAACAGTGATACGGGAGATATGAGGGGCAGTTGTGTTGTCAGCTTCTGGTGTCTCAATTGATTGAGTGACAACCTCTGGTGGCGCCTGTGTGGCTGATGATTGAGTAACAACCTCTGGTGGCGCCTGCGTGGCTGATACTTTGGTAATCTCAACGGGACCTGTTACCACATCGACTGGCTCACTTGTCTCCCCCTTTCCATGATATAACTCTTCAAAATATGAATTCTCCCCCTGAAGAGTAGTATCAGAAGAGGAAAAATAACTCATATCCTCAAAAAAGGTAACATCCAGAGTGACATAGTACTTCCGAGTAGGGGGGTGATAGCACCGGTATCCTTTCTGATGTCCTCCGTACCCAACAAACACACATTTAATTGCCCGGGCATCCAACTTAGAACGTTGATGTTGTGGAAGATGAACAAAAGCAACACAACCGAAAACACGGGCAGGAAGATTATGAAAAGAGGGTAAGGAGACATGAGATGCAAGCACCTCATAGGGAACTTTCCCTTGAAGGACACGAGATGGAAGACGATTAATAAGGTGGGCGGAAGTAATGACAGCATCACCCCAAAGGTATTTAGGCATGTGGGCACTAAAGAGAATACACCGAGCCATTTCAAGTAAATGACGATTTTTTCTTTCAGAAACCCCATTTTGCTCAGGTGTGTAAGGACACGTTGTTTGATGAACAATTCCATGTGTGTTAAAGAACTCCTGAAAGACATGATTCACATATTCCCCCCCATTATCAGACCGAAGAATGCGAATGGTGGCATTATATTGTGTTTGGACAGAGGTATAGAAGGCACGAAAAGCTGAAAAAACCTCATTTTTATTTTTAAGAAGAACAATCCATGAGAGACGTGTGCAATCATCAATAAATGACACAAAATATCGCATTCCTGATACAGTTGACTCTTTCGAGGGTCCCCAAACATCAGAATGGATTAATTCAAAAGGAAGAAAACTTTTAGTAGAAGTACTAGGGGAATAAGTAGATCGATGACTCTTGCCCAAAACACATGTCTCACAACATAAACAAGACTCGTCCACATTAATAAATAAAGTAGGCATGGATTTTTTCATAACACTAAAGGATGGATGCCCTAAGCGACGATGCCATAACCAAACTTCACTTAGCTTGTCAGAAGTGGAGAGTAAAGCGGTCTGAGACGGTCCCCCTGGTTTTTCCCCTGCGTATGTCAGATCCAGATGAAACAACCGGCCCCTCAGATACCCCCGACCAATTACCCGTCTGGTGAGAAGATCCTGAAAGATCACATACATAGGAAAAAAGGTCACAGAGCACTGAGCGTCAGCGTTCAATTGGGGAACAGAGATCAAATGATGAGATAAAGCAGGAACATAGAGTACATTGTGAAGCTCTATGGTGGGAGTAATACGAACAGACCCTGTCCCTAATACGGGGAATGCCTCACCATTAGCATTAGTAACATAGGGTACGGGTGGAGGGGATAATACGGTAAAATAAGATTTGGCATAAGTCATATGATCAGATGCACCAGAATCAATAATCCAGGTATCAGAACTAACAGAGTGAGAAATATTGAATGCCATACCAATTTGACCACGGCCAACGATGGATGCGGTAGGTGCTCCTCCAGCAGTATGATGATCCTGCCCAACCACACCATAGATATCGAGTTCCGGAACTAAGTGAAGAGCTGCTGTTGCCTTTGCCTGGGGACGATAATTAGGCCTTTTGGGCCTAAGATGTGGATATAATTTCCAACAGGTCGCACGAGCATGGTTGGTGTCATGGCAATAAGAGCAAGGAGGGCGGGGCTGATTCCCGAAACCTGGTGGTGGTCCATGTCGATGAAGGGGAGCGGAAGTTGCTTGCGGAAGAGGTGGTGCCGGAGATCGAGCATGAACAGTAAGGCTGGAAATGACAGCCGGTGCCGGAAGAATACTCTCTTGCTGAGACTCATCCTTTCGGATATAGGTGAAAGCGGTGAGTAGGCTAGGTGGTTCGGTCATTCGGAGCAATTCGCCTTTCGCACTGGTATGCTTGGCATCAAGACCTTTCAGAAAATGGTGAACTCGTTCAAGCTCCTTCTCCTTTTGGTACCAAACGATATCCTCTTGATTTTGAATCATGCAAGGACGTTTCGCATCAATCTCAGCCCAAATATTCTTTAGTTTGGTGAAATAGTGCGCCACCGGTTGCCCATCCTGGTGTATGGCCAAAGCTGTGCACATCAACTCATGAACCTGTATGAAATCAGAGTCATTACTAAATAAGCTAGTTAGTGTCTCCCATATTGCCTGTGCGGTAGCACATGCCTCCACCAGATCAACTATCTCATCATTCATAGCTTTCCACAAGACTGACATAACGAGACCATCATCGTCGTCCCATTTAGTGTAGGCAACAATATCCTCAGGACTAGGAGCTTTAGTGACGCCGGTGACATGTCCCATCTTATGCATGCCTCGAAGATGAGCAGTCATAAGTCGTTTCCATTTACGGAAATTGGTTCCGTTGAGTTTGGTGCCCCCAAATGATCCACTATCAGAACTTTTGACAGATACTTCGAAGGTCGGGAGCTGAGAACCCTCAGTTTCGTGTCCAGAACCCATTGAAAAGAAACAAAGTATTAAGATAGCAAACAAAAAACAAAAAATGAGAACAATCTGTCGTCGGTGTATTTGCACTGACGGTGAGTATGAACCGACAAAATCTGGCGAACCGGGTCGGATCGGTGGACCGGGTCGGGTCGGAGTACCGGGTCGGGTCGGTGGACCGGGTCGGATCGGTGGACCGGGTCGGGTCGGTGGACCGGGTCGGATCGGAGTACCGGGTCGGGTTGGTGGACCGGGTCGAATCTGTTGACCGGGTCGGGTCTAGAGCGTTTTTTTGGGGCCGGGCCGGGGCGAGCTCTAACCGGGTCGGTGTAGAGAGATCGGGGAAATGCTTCGGCGAGCAGCGGCGACTGAGGACGTCCGGCGAGCAGCGGCGAGGAGCGGCGAGCAGCGGCAAGCGGCGGCGAGCGGCGGCGAGCAGCGGCGAGCAGCGGCGAGCGGAGAGACTACTTCGGGTCGAGTAAGATCACCGGAGATCGTTGGATGGCGCAGGGAAGGAGGCAGAACCCGACCGGAAGAGATGAAAGGCAGAAATGGAAGGCAGAACCCGACCGGAAGAGATGAAAGCAGAACCCGACCGGAAGAAGAAAAAAAACGGGAAAAAAAGTCCCAGAAAAAAAACAGAGCTCAATGCTCTGATACCAAGTTGAATTGCTTGAGTTTTTATTGATGATTCATATACAAATTGCTTCCTATATATAGGCTAATTCATTCACCTACTCACTCCACTATCTCCACCACTATACCTACTACTCACACCTACTACATTCCACTAACAAATATTACCTCTCAGAGTCTAAAAAGATGTATTAAGGAACGTGTGTCACACAACTTCAGAGGAAAAGATGGGATCAGATCGATGTCCAGGAAGACAAGAACTGTCAAGCAGCTGTGACAAGGTAATCTTGTCAAAGCTGAGTGGTAGTAGAGATAGCCTTCGAGTTGATAGCTCCAAGGAAACCTCCTTCATGGTTGGCCGAGTTTGCGGATTGGTTCGCAAGCATGAAAATGCAAGGTTAGCAACAAACACCAGTTTCTCTGCAATTTGACCTCTAGGAGCTGAAAGGCGTTGATCCAAAATATCCCTCAGCAGTAGATCAAGCACAGTACTTGACGTCGATGATGATGAGGATGAGAAAAGTGAGATCATGAGGTCTCCTGGATGCTTTCCCATGATGACTTCGAGAATTAACACCCCAAAACTATAGACATCACATTTCTCATTCACTTCCATTGTGTATGCAAATTCTGCAAGGCCAAAATGATTCCTTGTTTACTTTTCAAGATGGTCACATACTATGCAAAAACACACTTAAATGAATGGTATAGATTAGAATCTCAAAACAACTCTCTTCATACGTAAGCAAGAGCACACACTATTAAATTCTATAGATGTGACACTATTAATTAAAGGTAGTGAGTACGTTATGCACTTCTGCCAATAATATGGTAGGTGATTAAATGTAAATGGTTACCTGGAGCAGTGTATCCAAATGTGCCTGCAAATGAAGTCCATTTGGAAGAGTTTGGCTTCAAAATTCTAGCTGTACCAAAATCAGAGATGTAAGCATTGTATTCTAAATCCAGCAAAATGTTCTTGCTTGATATGTCTCGATGAACAATTGGAGGCGAGCAATCATGGTGCATATAGAATAATGCATCTGCCACACTCTTGACAAGGTTTATCCTCGCAGTCCATTCAAACATAATTGATTCTTCGCCATTGTGCAGTAACTTTTCTAAGTTTCCCCCTTCCAGAAACTGGTACACCAAGAATGAGTGGCGTGGATGTGTGCAAAAACCATAGAGTTTCACAATGTTTCGATGACGAATTTCTGAGAGTGCATGGATCTCACTCTCGAACGCCTTGAGATTTGCAACCTCACTTCCAGATTGTACTGTGTGAATTTTCTTCACTGCAACAATCTGGCCTGTTTGCAGCTCAGCTTTATAAACACTTGCATGCCCCCCTGCTCCCACACAATATTGAGAGTCGAATTCCTCTGTAGATTCAATGATGTCATCATATACCAATTTTCCATCATAGCTCCATATTGAAAAGAGATTCTCAGTTTGTACTTCTCCTTGCATTTTATGGCTTTCAATTGCAGTCTGGTGACGGCGACGACTGTAGAGAATCCCAAATACAATGAAGACAAGTAACAGTGTTCCAAAAATGGGGACTGTTATCAAAATGACGTTGACATTATGCTCTTCCCCGTTTCTTGGTGTAGATGAGCATGCCTTCAAACCTTTAGCTTTACCACACAAGCCTTTGTTACTCTCTAAAGCTTCAACAGGAGCCTCCGTGAATGCTTTGTTATCCGGGAGAGGACCCTTTAATTGATTGTAGGATATGTCAACAGCAGTCAAACTTAGCATATCGTGAAACGTGGATGGCAAGGAACCAGAAAGCTCATTGTGAGAGAGATTCAATGCTTCCAAGTTTTTCATTTCTGCAAACTGTGGTTGTATCTCTCCTCTCAGTAAGTTATGACTCAGATCGAGAACCTGAAGATACAGTAAGCGGCCCATCTCTGAAGGCAGATTGTCTGTGAATCTATTTATGCTCAAATTCAAGTTCAACAGTTTTGAGCACCAACTTAATTGCACAGGAATTGATCCAGTGAGATTGTTTGCTGATAAGTCCAGACATTCAAGATTAGAAAGTCTTCCGATTTCCAAAGGAACACTTCCTGAAAGCTTATTACCACTCAAGTTGAGTTTGAACAGTGATACTAATCTCCCCAGTTCTTTTGGAACATCACCAACTAGATAATTCAAAGAGAGGTCGAGAACTCGAAGCTGAAGCATATCTCCAAGTTGTGGAGGAATTCCTCCGGTAATCCTGTTATCAGATATTTTCAAACTTTGTAGACTTTGGCACTGCACCCAGTTCTGAGAAATTTCGCCATAGAAACTGTTATAGCTCAAATCAATATAGTTCAACTGTGGATATACTCCAAGATCTTCGGATATATTTCCTGATAACCTGTTCCTGTCAAGCCTCACTCTGTACAAGTTGGAGCAGTTCTTAAAACTTTTAGGGATGGAGCCAATGAAATAATTGTCATCTGCCGTGAAATTTACAAGTAGTCCACTATTGCAAATTTCTTGAGGAAGATAGCCAGATAACATGTTGTCTCCAACCCCTAAATTATGCAAGTTTGTAAGGTTATTTAGCTCTCCAGGAATTGAGCCATTGAGATTGTTCTGGAACAGCCCTAACTTGTATAGCAATGTGAGCTTGCCTAATTCTGGTGGGATAAGGCCACTCAATTGATTTTGCTGGATATCTAACCAGGTGAGCTTGGTCAAGTTTCCTAAAGATGAAGGGATGGATCCATAAAATGTATTATTAAGAAGTGCTAAAGCAGTCAAACTGGCCAGGTTTCCTATGGATGCTGGAATTGGACCAGTTAGGTTGTTAAATTGCAAGTGGAGCTGGGTAAGGGATTTAAGGTTACCTATGTCTTGAAGGACTGTTCCAGTAAGGTGATTACTTGACAAATATAGAAAGGTCAAGTTGCCCAAGCTCCATAAGGAGGCAGGGATTGGACCTGTCAAGCTGTTTTCACCCAGAACCAGCTCTTTAATTGACCTCAGTGATCCGATTTCATTGGGGATCGATCCATTTATGTCATTGCCATGCAGATAAAGTATGGTAAGACTTGTCAAAAGTCCTATCTCGGATGGGATTCTTCCAAAGAATTGATTTGTAGCCAAATCAAGGTAAATGAGCTTAGAAAGATTACTTAAACTCGATGGAAGGTTTCCATATAACAAGTTTTGGCTGAGATCAAGGCTGAGGAGAGAAGGGAAGGATGAAAAGTTGAAAGCATAGAGAGTACCTCTTAAACCAGCACGAGAAAGGCTAATGTTGTTGATGCTTCTGAATTCATTGCATGCAATACCAGTCCAGTTGCAAGGACTATTCCCAACCCATGAAGATATAAGAGCTTGGTTTTGGTCGTCAAGGCTAGCCCTCCATTTAAGAAGACCCTCTGCTTCTAGTCCCTCTGTTGATGCTGATGAAGGAAGTGTAAAAGATGCAGAAATTGCAACTTTGAAACAAAAAATTGAGGCAAGGGACATGACAACAGGGATGAACAACGTCCGACATGAAATGATCTCTATGGTAATCACTTTCTCTACCAAATGCAACATGATTTTCAGCTCTGAGGATTTTTAGTTGCAACGAAAAGATTGATACATAAGGGGATGAATGTCAGGTGCTGATATAAGTAGAAATTTTTCAACATTAACTATAATACTATCGCCATCAACACTTGAGTAATGACTCATTTCAAGCTTTTTGCTCGATGGATGATATTGCTGGCCACAAATGAGTGAATCCCTATCTATGCCACAATAGCACCTTGTATTCTCTTATGATTTACAGTTTCTTAAGAGTCATTATCCCTCAATATCGATAATAATTTGTTCGCTATTTCCATGTCATAGTCAGGGTTATTAAAGGGTAACATTTCATTGTCATTGTGTTACTCATCGTAAGAATCCACGTGATCCACAATCATTCCACATTTGATAATTCAGACCGATAGTAACATTTTAACGGATGTGAAATAATTCCATTTTGAAATGTATCTCAGCAGTTTGGATGGACTCCCCTACTTAACAAATTTCATTATTCCAGGGTTATCATTTCTTTTTTGCCTGGATTAAAATGGAAGTCCGGGCATTGCTCCATATCTAATGTAAATTTAGCTCTATGGCAATGATGATAATCATCTCGTGAAGATTGAAACGGGCTGCATGCCACTCTGTAACCTACCATTGTTGTGTGACTTTATCTTCCCTCTATTTATCTCATTTGCCAGATTGTGTCAACTTACTTGATTACCAAGGAACAACCATCAAATTCTCTCATGGCTTTCCTTTGAAATGCTAAATGGCAAAATCAACAAAACCAATGGCACCTTGAAGAGATCTTGATTCTGAATAAATTAACAATAGTTCTTACAGGGTTGGTGGATGTTTCACACACTGCATGCCATCAGGCAACAACCTATGACTCATAGGTTTTAGTCCTGTCCTAGACCAAGTACTCACAAGCGCAGTTTCTAGTTTCCTCACCTGCAATTATCAGTTTATCACCAGTAAAGTATTAGAGATAAATAGAGCAATCTGGTACTTAACTGCAGCAGACTAAACATATGTAACAGGGTGATTCATATCAACTTGCAACTAGTAAAATCATTCATTATTTTCTGACTTCCTTTTCCCAGCTTTCCAATGCGGCAATACGTGATACAAAAAAACTCATGCAGCATAACTTTTTTAATAAGATGGTGGTCAACTTAAGATGAACATGATTGAGAGTTCAATCTTGTTTGGTTGCCTATTATTTTGTTTTAGGTTAAAGCTTCAAGTGGAAGGGGCAGAAACCTTGAGTAGAATGCATCACAGGGATACAAGGTATCAAATTAAATCCCTCTAAGTTTTTTGGGTGTACTTATGCAGAAACGAACTCAAATGGTCAAACTTTTAACAGAAGGAGCCAACATTCTATAAACTCAAAGCTCACTCTATTTCCCCTTTATTCTTTCACTTTAAGTTTCTTTTGATTCGTTGGTTTCCCTCCTTTCCTTTATTCTCAGGTTGCCAAGACTTTGGTTTTTCCACCTTTGCTCTACAAGACAGTGTTAGAAGAATCCAAACTTTCCCAAAATTTATAAGGAGAAAACCGTGGCAAGATGGGACAGCTACAATTTCTGACACCAAAAACTAGACATTTGATGAATATAGTGGTAGTCGATTGACTTTAACCAATTTAGGTAGAGATGAACCATTTACACCAAGTCACTAACAGTGGTATTCGATTGACTTTAACCATTTGATGAACCAATAGTAAAAGTCGATTGACTTTAATTAATGAGGTCAGTATGACATTCGTCATGTTGTTTCCAAGAAAAATGACAACACCAACATCTAGTAATCATGAAAGAATACCAACCTGCCTAACAATGAATGGCTCCTCCGCAAGACTCAAAGGCCCAGTTAAGATAGTTAGAAAGCCATTTTGATTCCCATAGACGATATCAGTCAAGGGTCGATCACCCACCTACCCAAAGACAAACAAGCAATCAGTATTCAGTAATCCAAACAAAAATCAAAACAAACAACACCACCACGTCTATGAATTCTTGTCTTACCATAATAAGATGTGACGACTTACAACCGAAATGCTTCTCGATCTCTTCAGCTGTCCCAGCTGGTTTCTTCACTCCTACAGCATAACCCAAACTCATCCACATCAATTGCTACACAACCTGATATCAGTATCGTAGTCTTTCACATACATAATGCAAAAGGCTCAAACTTTTGCAGCATAGTAGATGCCTTAAAATTGGATAAACAAGCACTTACTATGCCTTATGACTTTAATTCCAATCGCACTTTCAAGCTCCCTAGCTTTCGAACCATCATGATCATATTCATACAACCCTAACAATCACAAAAACCAATCTCACTATCAACAAAATTACACAAACATATCCCAGCATTTAAAAACAAAACCTGCATCAAATGCAGACAAAATTTACCAGCGGAGTTACTGAAGACGGCAATATCGGGCCCGAAAACCGATTTACACTGCTCGAGTGAAGACCCGAGAGGACCCCAAAGCGTCAAAGAGTAAGGAACAGTGAGAGTGTTGTCTTTATCAAACACAACTCCCTTGAAGCCCCTTCTGTGAAGCTCAACCCAATCAATGTGTCTTATGTCGGGCACCGAAACATGCGGCAGAGCCAAGTGCTGGTCTCTGACAAACACCCTAGCCGAAAGCACTATCGCCCCGAAGTTGAGTCTCTGCCCCAATGCTGCTTTCAAGTCTGCCAACCACATGTTTCCAACTTTCTCGGTTTGGTCTTCAAATGGGCTTTCTGGGCCTGCTTGGTTGTTCCTACTGCTGCTGCTGCTGGTGGTGGGGTCTTCGGAGGAGGGGCTATATTGGAGGAGGAGAGTGTGGAGGTTATAAGGGTCGGAATCGGATTGGGAGTGGGAGTTGGGGGTGGGTTTGGTGTGGGAGAGGGAGAGGGAGAGGGAGCAGTGGGAGGTGAAGTGGGTGAGGGGTTTAAGGGGGAGAAAGGAGAGACAGGTAGGGTTTTTGGTGGGGTGGTGGAAGAAGAGAGGAGGAGAAGGGTTGGGGAGAGCGTAAGGGCATTTGGGCAGCGGAGGTGATGAGATTGACTGCATTTCAGTCTCTTGCTATTTTTAAGTGTTGTTTTTATTTTTAGGGATGTGTATTCTTATGGATCTTCAACATTTTGTGATTTTGGTTAGATAATAGAGAAGGAGCCCAAAAGTCCATGGGCAACGTACACAGAGCCACATCTTATTTTCTCTTCTTTTTACCTTTTTATATAATTAGTAATTGGTGAATAAATAAGACATAAATCGGCTCAACAAATCTAGCGTGAGAGTTTGATATTCAATCTATATCTGTTCTGAGCAAAATGTCATAAAACCTACGAATGAAATTAATAAAAGCTTGTTTAAAACAAATTATATAAATCTACTTCATGAGTCAATCGATCACAATTTGTTACTTACAAATGAGAGACTTATTTCATTAAATCAACTTGAGATATAGAAGTGTTGGAGAATCCTTCAGGTCGGTTACACATCAAGTTTATCTTTACTATAAAGTTTATTACAGATTTTAGATTAGTATGCTCAACTTATTAAAAAGACGCATATATTATGGTTAATGCTAGAGTAGGACCGGAGGAGCATTTATTTTTGCCTCTTCTGTGTGACGTGTATATAACCATATGGGAGCTTCTATTTATATATTCAAAAACGTCACTTAAATCTCCTTATTAAATAGATCTTCAGTTAACTTTTACAAAAAAAAAACTAAAATGATATTCAGACTTCCCAACTTTTACCAAAATGCCCATAATAAAATATTATACTCATATCTCTAAAATTGGTAGTTACATTGGATTATCATATTTTACTTTATGAATTCATTCAATTGGTTGAATCTCATTTGTTCATAATCACTATATAATTAACCGATCAAATTTATCTCCAGTTGAATACAAATTCGCAATAAAATGCATTCAATCGGGTAAACTATAAAATAAACTTGAAGAATAATAAAGTTACAATAGTTTTGCAGAAATTTATTTGTAGTATGTGAGGAATGAAGCGCATGTTCAAGTTTTTTTTTATCTGAAGCAATTTATGTTCTTGGTTCGTGGTAGATCAGTGTTCTACTCTATGAAATTGCAACTAATTCTCAGGATATATTGATAGGAACACTTTATGCGATGTTCTTAACATGTTTTTACGTCCAGTTGTGCTTTGCTTAGCTCTTATTGTTGTAGTATTAAGTCATTTAGTCGAGTTAAGAGTCTATGGTGACGTTGGTTGCAATTTGGTGTTAAAACATGTTGAAAACACAGAAATTGTCGAGAGTCTTATTTAAAGTAGGATTCCTTGTGTAACTAGGAAACCTAGTTAAGTTAGGAGTCTTCATTAATCGGCATTTCTATAACATTTGTGATATATTGAGAATCCTACTTGCATTAAGAATCTTTTTTAGATTAGAAAACGAAATGGAAAAATCTTACTTGAACTTAAACTTTTATTTCATAACTTTCCTAATCTTACTCTCCTATTCTAGTAACTTACTTGATCTTTTTATATGAATTATCTTGTCTTTTATTATTTTCAGATTGTATAATGAAGGAAAAAAATAGAGGAAAATACAAACAAATGAGGAAAATAAAAAAAGAATGAGACCAATGACAAAAATAAATTAAAGAAAAAGAGAGAAAGAAAAAGTAGAAAAAGAAGGAATTTATCAAAGGAGATTGCACCCACTAATGACAAAAATAAGTGAAAGAAAAAGAGAGAAAGAAAAAAGAAGAGAATAAAAAGAGATAATGCAAAAGAGAAAGAATGAGACACCTAAAAAGTAGAAAAGAAGAAATTTATCAAAGTATATTGCACCCACCAATGACAAAAATAAGTGACAGAAATTGAGGAGAAAAAGTCCAAGCTATAAAATCATCACTTCTCATTTGCATTCAAGAACCACAACTCTAGCAAAATACTATCTCAAACATTATTCACCAAAAACAGCAAGTCGTTCTCCCCATATACAAATTTCATCTCCACCGAAATCACGATTGAAGACATACCTCAAAGGTTCATACAATGTGTGATTCTCGCAACTTATCTCTATGACTTTGTTAGTTTTTGATTTTCTACAATACTTTGTCTATGAAGATTGTAGTATGATGTTTGTGTGAGATTATTTGTTTGTATTAAGAATCAAATTTTTCAGATTGTTTTATTAGATTTTTGGTTCTTTGCCGAATTGATGGTTTCCTATAATTATTGAGTTTGTATTTCTATTGTTGTGTTCTAATCATCTTTCTCATACTTTTAGATAATTTTCAGATATGTGCATATGAATTTAGTGCTTCGATGCAGTCCCTAAGATTTTATTTGAGTACTAGATTCATCAACCATATTGACACAAATCGAATCATGCCCTAAGTACGTTCGGTTTGTGTTGATTAAAGTGGTACAAATTCTGGAAATTGGTATGTGAAACCATGGTGGGTGACGATATACATGAAACATGTCTCCAACAAAGATTTTGTGCTTAAATGTAATCTTGTTTGATTTCTACTCTAAGTGTTATTGAATTCGATTGCATGCAAATTTAGATTATGTCCTAAGTCAATCTAAATGTTAATTGAAATCTTGCATGATTAGATGATCCCCTAAGGCTCTAATTGTATTAGTGTCTAAAAAGTATGTAATTGGTCGAATTAGAATGCATGATAGGTTCGAACTTGTAATTATGTGGTGTACGTTTGTTAAAGAGAAGTCTATTATGTAAATAGTACTTTAGGATTTATTTTCAGTAGTAGTTTTATAATCAAACTCAAATCCCCCAATAACATGATAAGTTGTTAGGCCCTTTTGATTTTCTGGACTAAACGATCTTTGCTACTATACTAACGATGATATTTTTACAGGGTTTAGTTTTAATTAACAACCTATCATATATAATAAACCCTAATTTAGGTATCTTTGATTAAACATTCTAATATTCCTATCTTATGTAATATCCCGAATTTTCAGGTTTAAAATTCGTATATTTCTTTAGATTATTAAATTTGAAATTTTAGTAAAAATCGCATGTTTCGTTTTCTCGTCGATATCAGGCGAACGAAACTGATCTTGGAAATTTTAATTGAAAAACGTTACGTTTTCTGTGACTTAAAAGTTGACTTTTATTTCGTCGCTCGTCTCTGAAAACTTTATTCACTGAAGTCTTAGAGCTTGTCGATACGAGTTCATAAACACGTGGTACACCTTAATCAGACGTCGTATGTGAAAGTTATTATTGACGGAAGTTGGTTTCTTATTTTGGAATGCTATAAATTGACTTTTTTGAAAACTTTCCAAAAAAAGTCAGATTTTTCCCGAGCTCTCTCTCTCCTCTCTCCCGACCCTCGTTTCTCTCCAATTTTCCCCACCAGCGATCTCCGTCCTCCGGCAACCGTGCACCACACTGCCGGTGTCGTTGGAGTCGCACGGCCGAGACACTCCGACCCATTGCATAAGTGACCCACACCGCGCCGTGACGCGTCGCCACCGAGGGAACCCAGCAGCACCTCCGAAAAAATCGCCGGCGCCGGCGATGCAGGGGCTCAAGGCGGTGACGGCGAGTCCTCCTTTCTCCTCCTAGGCGCGATTCCACCGGCGGTAAGGCTCGAATCAAGCCGCTTCAGCTCCGATCTCCTCTCCCCAATCTGAGATCTTACGGCGGCGATTGCGGCGGTTTCCGACTGGCTTGGGACGAATTGAAGGTATGGTTGTGTCTCTCTCCTGGTGATCTATGTTTTTCATGTTGGAAGTTTGTTGATTTGAGGAGTTTTGGGCGGAGGTGGAACTGGAGCGCGTGGGAGGAGGTAAGGGCGGTAGGGGCTAGGCTATCGATCTAGGATGATGTAGGAAGTGAAAATGCAGGGTTTTGGAGGCTGCGTGTGAGTTCACGTGCACCAAACTGGCGCGCGAGCCCCACGCATGGCTACTGTGGGCGGCGCGTGAGTGCCACGCGCTGTCGTCTGCGGCGGCGCATGAATAGTAAAAATCGTGAACGTTAATTTTGTTAATAGTAATTTTACGAACAATGATTTCCTGAATACTATTTCGTGAACAGTGTTTTAACGGTAATGAGTCGTCGCCTGTGAATTTTATGTATCGTTTTCTAAGCATTTTATCATGCTATTAGGTGACCGGCAAAATAAGTGAGGGAATTACTTTCAGTGTTGTGGAAGTTACATGTAGGAAATAAGGTGAGTAAGTCTCATTATGACGAGTCTACCCTTGAGGGTGACACATATTTACGATTTCTTAAAAAGATTAACTATGACATGTATACAATATAGTAGGTTGTGTATGTGTATAAAAATAGTAAATACGATACATATATATGGGTTGCTATATTATATAATGTTACATTTTTATTTCGAATTGAGTTTGTATTGTAGCAACTATATTTATATTGTTGAGCAAGAGTCGCTTGGTTGTTGTACAATAAATATGCGTTGATTGTTATATTATACGTGGTTTTAACATGGAGTCTTGTTAAAACGTTTTTCTGGTCTTCGGACGTTGTTGGCAGTAATTGGATGGGTTGGCTGAGTGTCAGTTACGATCAGTTAGACCTCTAGTCTATCTGCCGGTGTACTGCATGAGGGGTAACAGATGAGTTGTCTGGGTCTCATGAGTACCCATGTTTTTATGTGATATTGGGTAACATATGGGTTACCCAGTATCTGTCGGCGTATTGCATGAGGGGTAACAGATGGGTACCTGGGTCTCATAAGTACCCGTGTTTAAATGTTATTTGGGTAAACAGATGAGTTGCATAATGTCTCATGAGTACACATATTTTCTAATATTATTGGACAACCAGATGGGTCGTCCATTGTTTCATGAGTACATTTATTTTTAATGCTATCAGTTATTTTCTTTTGTATGCAATGTGTGTTATACTGTTGGTTTACTCATATGATCTATAAAGCTTACCGAGTTTGTGTTTACAATCCCGGTGCACCTATTCGATGGTGTATGGGATAGTTTAAAAGGTGTGGATTAGCATAATTGGATGTCTTACTCTGAAAATTGTCGAAGTTTATTTCTTCTATGTGTGGTGAGGATTGAGAGAATTTTACATTTCCATTGTTATAATACTTGAGTTATAAATTGGTTATGTATTAATCAAGTCGAGTGAGTCGTACTATGAACTCGGTTTCGATACACTGTTACCATAAGATAATTTCAATATATTTGAGATTGTTTTAGAGTTTCTATGGCTTCGATTTCGAGTTTTTATCATTCGAAATTTCGGGACTGTGACATCTTATATAGCCGAAAGAGAACTTGAAGTTGGAAATTCTATTACTTGATTGCGTTGATGAAGTACTGGAATGATTAGGATCATGAAGTGTAACGTATCAATGAAAACCCCAACTTATCACAATTAGAATTGAACAAAAGCTCTTAAATTTATGTTTATTAATTTTCTCCTAATATTGTTTTAATCGGTAATTTCGCACGAGTTGACAAAGTCAACACTGACATGAGAAAAAAGAGAGGTCTAAGTGACGTTTTTAAATGTATGATTAGAAACTCCTGTAACCATATATCAAAGTATGGAGTCTCGTATATTGGTGTCGAACAACCTGCATAGTATTAGTATTTGATCTTTTATCAACGTACAATCTAAGAAAGTTGAATTTACTAATGAACCAAGTGTTTGATTATAAATCTCGAATAAGCTTACAATAAAAGAATAAAAGAATCTTTGGAAAAATTAATATGATGCTACAAAGTACAAACTCTATATTTGCAAAAAGAATGAAAGAATTTTGATCATAATTAAAGGAAGAGAACAAGAAAATAATGGGGTATTTCATTACATCCCCATTTTTGGTGCATACTTTTAAAATAAACTCACCTATTATAGATGATGTTCTAAGAATGTTCTAAGAATATCTATGCGCCTTGCTAACATTATAGATAATGACATTAGAGAGAATTCATATTATGATACTAATCCTCTTTATCAGCATGGTGATGGTGGTGTTCATGGTGATGATAGTGGTGATGGTTTGGATGAGAATCTTTTAGTCTATGAGGATGATGATTTGAGACATGAAATAGATTCTAACCTCTCTTCCTAATATTTGACTTTTAACTCTAGAACTTTGATTTCAAGTTATGTTGGTGAATTGTATGGTACTAGACTGTTGATACTTATTATATGTATGGATGACAATATATATATTGTTTAACTATTCTTCATGTGGTATGTATAGCACTAGTAATTACATTCAAATAACTCTATTTATTATTTTTTATGTTGTAAACGTCATTTATGCCTCATGCCTTAAGACTTATTTCAGAAAAACGCATTGGCATACGCCTTAGCGTTTTAAAACAATGGGTGGTGGTACAAAACTCCAAGAAATTATGCGCCGAAATCAAAAAAGAAAACAAATCACCACATTGTCACCAGGTCACAATACCATCACTAATTCATTGCAATGCCATCACCAAGTCACAGTTATTGTAAATAATGTGTCCATAGAGAAATATAATTAAGCACTAAGAACCATTTTCATTGAAGAAAAACTAGGGTTTCCAAACAAATGTGGTAATCAATTTCAACTGCAACTAGGATTTTCAGATGCTTTCCCTAACAATAAGCTACAACATATTTTTCTTGTCGAAATTTTTTAGCTGCGGAAACTAAGGGAGTTGAGAAGTATAGATTGACCCGGGCAGTTTTAGGGACCTCATCGCAAAGGACCTTCCACTCGATGTCTCCGAGATTTGTGCGAAAAGTGACAGATTGCAACAATCAATTGAACCAAAACGAAAAAGGGTTAATCGAGAAGCTGAGTTCTCCTTAAAGTGCAAATTTTACTAGAAAGATGCGGAGAAGAGCTCACCATTTTGCGTTGGACGAGTTTGAGCAGCTGCTCAGAGACTTGGGATTTCTAGAGCCTACGCACTTTTGGCTCCGTATGCAGATTATTTGCAGGTGTTTATTTATTCCCGTTTAGAAGAATAGTAAAAGTACTAAAAATCACTCTTGAGCGTTTTTACTAAAAAGTGACCAAGCAAAGAAAATGTAATGTTGTTTGAGGGAAATGTGGAAAAGTTTTGTTAGCTTTAATGGGGTCGTGTATTATGTCTAATATTTTTTCTCATTCATATGATTTCAATATATCTATTATATCTCTACTATTATTTAAGAGAACAAATTTTGTTAGTCAATTCTGAAGAAAAACAACTTGTGTGAAAATACCCTTAATATATTAAAAAGAGATTGGTAAACCTTTTATTCACCATGTGCACAATTGTTTTTTTAAAAAAATAAATCAGCAGACTCATTGCATTGAAATTACCCAAGGTGGAATTTGGAACGTAAGCTAACATAAATGGAGTTAAACGAAAACCCAAACAATCTATGTTGTAATTTGTAAAAGAATTAGATAATAAGAAGAAAATAGAAAATGTAAATTATCTTCTATATATACCCACTATCTGCAAATAACTACTTATCCATTATCTCAAATTTATATGCAAGGGAAAAAACTTTGTTAGTGAAAACCGTTGTAAAGTTACGTATCGATCATTTTATTGTATGTTAATCTGAAATGCATTTAATAAGTAAAAGATAATAGAAAGGTAAATAATAAAATTAAAACATAAAAAAAATTAAAAAATCTCTTATGTCGTATGTAACTTCTAACTTACTATGTAAAAGGTAGGAGGTTATTTGCGATGACTAATTTTAGACTAAACTAACTCAAATGGGGAGCTGATGTCGAATACTTCCTGTTCAATGATCACTAATTCTCATAGTAGAACATCTCAACATCCAAAATCGATTGATGGGGAAAACTAAAAGCTTATTGGATGGGTTCGTATACAACCAGAAAGTGAAAATTCAGCTTGGTTAAATGCCGAACTGGAGCTAAATTCAGCTTATTTGTAATACAAAACCAAAAGCCATCATGCTGATCTATGTCGTCCACTCGTCCTTGCCCCCAATAATATGAGCATATCTTCTGTGTCGCCAATGCCACAATTCGAGAGCCAGCGTTGTCATCACCAGAATTATGATCACAAATTTGCCACTAACTCCACCACCACCGCTACCACCACCATTGGTACCACCTCCATTAGCATCAGTTGGTGGTCCATAGCCAAAGCCATCACCGGCGCCGTCAGTTCCTGTATTCCAATTGCGTAGATAAATTTCATCGCTGTGAAATCCTTTGTTTCACATTGAGCACACAATACAGGGAGTTTGTTATATTATGTTTTGCTGAAGATGCTGATCCTATAGTACAAAATCCAATTGCTGATTCTACACTTACATTTCTACATAGGGAGGACTTCTATTCTCCTCGAAAATGTTACTTTATACGGTGTATATTATGATTATTATCCCAGTTGTTATCAGACAAGTAATAACATAATCTAGAAAATTGAAAAAATACAAGTGATGTAATCGATTAAAACCCTCAAACAACACGGATATGTATCCACTCTATTATGTATCCTTCCACACATTATTAAATAGGTTCACTTAGCCTAATGTCACATCCCGCCAAACTTAGCAAAATTTTACCTTGAGCATTCTAGACGGATCCGGAATATGGCGGAACACTTTGGAATATCATAGAAGATCTTAGAAGGCGATAGAAGTCTCAAAAAGCCTTGGGACATTTCCGGAAATCTCTAGAACCTTGGAGGGGCTAGTAGAACTAGACTACTCAAGAATTCTCTAGAACACTCAAGGTTCATCTTAGAGTCTTGTAGACTTGTGTAGACTTATGGAGAGTTCTCTAGAATTCTCTACAATGTACATAGTCCTAGAAATCTCTAGAACTAGCCAAGTAGGATGAGGAGGTCTATAAATAGCAAGGCACCCCTCTCATTTGCTCCATCAAGCAATCAAGCAAGAAGCAAGCTATCAAGCATATTTGTAAGTTCTTTCTTTGTTCAATATAAGTTCTCTTTCGAGATATTCTTCTTTGCCTTTCAATTGTTCTAGCAGGGCGTTTGCGAGAGTAAGGCTGACTTAGCATAAGGGAGTTGCTAAGGCCGCACGAGTTGCATAGCAAAAGAGTAAGCTCGTGACAGTTGGTATCAGAGCGAAGTTCGATCAAGAGGCTAGCTCGACACAATGACAAAGAATGGCAATCCTGTCAGTAGTGGTTCCAACGACACGCATGAGAAGGGTCATGAAGAACTTGTCAACCCGACGGTTCTAAAGAAGGAACGAGTGAAGGACATGTTAGCTGTAATCGACTCACGACTAACTCAAGTGGAAGAGAGTGTGAGTGGCATGAGAGCCCAGGTGGAAGACTTGGAGGCGGAGGACACCGCAATCCACACTGCGATCAAGGGCATGATGCTCAAGCTAGAGGAGTCCTTGCGGGGAGAGATTGACAAGGTTCGCGAGAAGTTCATGGGGGAACTCGCCCGGATGCGTGAGGTGCAAGAAAGGGAGCACAATAGCATGCTTGCACGCATGGAGGAGATGCAGGCAGATTCTGCACGCATGGAGGCAATCCATGCAGATCTTGCCCTATGCAAGCGTGCACTAGCCGCGGGGGCTAGCACCAACAGCAGCGTATAAGCCAAGCGGATCGAGGTGCCAAAGCCAAAGAGCTTCAGAGGCATGCGCAACGCTCGAGAAGTAGACAACTTTTTATGGGGGCTAAATCAATACTTTGGGGCCGTAGGCATCATGGAGGAGGATGCCAATATAAAGACTGCGACTCTTTATCTCACCGACACCGCCATGTTGTGGTGGAAGAGAAGGCGAGGAGATGTCGAAAGAGGTATGTGCACTATCTCTACCTTTGATGACTTTGTGAAAGAGCTTAATAAGCAGTTGTATCCCGAGAATGCCGAGGATGAGGCAAGAGCTCGCTTGCGAAGGCTCAAGCACACCGGGCCTATTCATGACTATGTTAGAGATTTCACGAACTTGGTGCTTGAGATTCCCGACCTATCCGACAAGGATGCTCTCTTCAATTTCATGGATGGTCTCCAATCATGGGCTAAGACGGAACTAAGGCGACGAGGAGTGCAAGACCTTACTTCCGCCATTGCCGTAGCCGAAGGCTTAGTGGATTTCTCAAGTCCAAGAGAGTCCACCAAGCTCAAGGAGAAGAAGAGCAACTATGCCAAAGGTGGGGGAGACAAAGTCCAACGCAAGGAGGAGCCACGCCGTGAGAGCTACTAGGCAAGATTCAAGGATAAAGGCAAGTCAAGGGACATGCGGAGCTCAGACAAGCCTAATGACAACAAGTGCTTCCTATGCGATGGTCCGCATTGGGCTAGGCATTACTCACAAAGGAGAGCACTAAGCGCACTCTTAGGAAGTTATCAAGGCGAGAGTGAAGCCGAGGGAGGCAATGGAGGTGCACACTTTGGGTCTTTGCAGGTGCTCAATGCTATCCGCTCTACACCCAAGGTCCAAGCCAAAGGTTTGCTCTACATGGATATCACCATAGGTGGGAAGCCAACAACGGCAATGCTCGACACGGGGGCAACCCACAACTTCATTTCTATTGAGGAGGCACGCAGGCTAGGACTAAAGGCAAGCAATGGAGGGGGCTCCATCAAGGCGGTTAACTCACCTGCCCGCCCCATACAAGGAGTAGCTCGAGGAGTCAAGACAAGCGTGGGAGCTTGGTGTGGGAGCCTAGACTTCTCGATAGTACCGATGGATGACTACAAGGTAGTCTTAGGGTTGGAGTTCCATGATTAAGTCAAGACATTCCCGGTGCCATTCGCCAATAGCTTATGCATTATGGATGGCGAGAGGTCGTGTGTGGTGCCAACAACCCGAGGAGCAAAGCAAGACATCAAGGTCTTGTCGGCATTGCAATTCAAGAAAGGCATCAAGAGGGAAGAGGAAAGCTACTTGGCCATCCTTAGTGAGTTTGATGATGAGGAGCCAAGGCCACAAGATGACATGCCCAAGGAGGTAGCAACAGTTCTTGAAGAGTTCAAGGATGTATCGCCCACGGAGTTGCCCAAGAGACTATCCCCAAGGAGAGAGATCGACCATGAGATAGAGTTAGAACCAGGGACCAAACCACCCGCTATGGGTGCATACCGCATGGCGCCTCCCGAGTTAGGGGAATTAAGGAGGCAATTGAAGGAGCTTTTGGACGCGGGGTTCATTAGACCTTCGAAAGCCCTATTCGGTGCCCCGGTCTTATTCCAAAAGAAGAATGATGGATCTCTACGCATGTGCATCGACTATAGGGCGCTCAACAAGATCACGGTAAAGAACAAGTACCATATCCCTCTCATTGCCGATCTCTTTGATCAATTGGGTCATGCACGCTACTTCTCAAAGTTAGACCTTCGTTCGAGGTACTACCAAGTGCGCATTGCGGAAGGAGATGAGCCGAAGACCGCATGCATCACAAGGTACGGTTCATATGAATTTTTGGTCATGTCATTTGGTCTAACTAATGCACCGGCGACATTTTGTACCTTGATGAACAAATTATTCCACCCCTACCTTGATTGGTTTGTAGTCGTCTACTTGGACGACATAGTGGTGTATAGAAAAACCATGCAGGAGCATGTGGAGCACTTGCGGGAAGTGCTTAAGGTTTTGAGGGAAAACCAACTATACATCAAGATGGAGAAATGCTCATTCTCTTAGCCAGAGGTGTCGTTCTTGGGGCACAAAATCAAGGACGGCAAGCTTATGATGGAGGATTGCAAGGTGCATTCCATCCAAGAATGGGAGCCACCCACCAAGGTACATGACTTAAGATCTTTTCTTGGGCTAGTTAACTATTATCGCCACTTTATCAAGGGATACTCAGCGAGGGCTGCACTCTTAACCGACCTTCTCAAGAAGAACAGGGCGTGGGAATGGAAAACGGAGTGTCAAGAAGCCTTTGAAGACTTGAAGAAGGCAATATGCAAGGAGCCCGTGCTTAGCCTACCGGATCACTCCAAGCATATGAAGTGCACACCGATGTTTCCGACTTTGCCATTGGCGGAGTTCTCATGCAAGAGGGACATCCAATTGCCTATGAGAGTCGGAAGCTTAATGACACGGAGCGACGCTACACCGTGCAAGAAAAAGAGATGACTGCCATCATCCATTGCCTTCGAGTGTGGCGACATTACTTGCTTGGGACCAAGTTTGTGATCATGACCGACAATGTAGCAACAAGCTACTTCCAAACTCAAAAGAAGCTAAGTCCAAAGAAAGCAAGGTGGCAAGACTTCTTGGTGGAGTTCGACTACACCATGGAGTACAAGCCTGGGAAGGCGAACGTGGTAGCGGATACACTAAGCCGCAAGACGGAGTTTGCAAGCATTTCGCAAGTCACTAGCCCATTGCTAGGCAAGATCAAGGAGGGACTAAGGGTAGACCCTCAAGCACAAAACCTCATCACCTTAGCAAAGGAAGGCAAAACTCGGAGGTTTTGGCTAGAAGACGACCTTCTCTATACAAGAGGCCGCCACATCTACGTACTGAAGTGGGGAACTCGCGAATGGAGCTTATTAAGGAATGCCACGATTCCAAATGGGCTGGCCACCCAGGTATGAAACGTACACTTGCTTTGTTAAAATCCATGTATAATTGGCCAAGGATGCGGGACGGGGTCGAAGAGTATGTGCGGACATGTCTAGTTTGCCAACAAGACAAGATAGTCCAGCAGCAGCCAGGGGGCTTGCTAGACCCCTTGCCCATTCCCGAGAGATCATGGGAGAGTGTCTCTATGGACTTCATCACTTGCCTACCGAAGTCCGAGCAGTTTGGGAGCATCATAGTGGTAGTGGACAGATTCAGCAAGTATGCAACCTTCATGGCCGCATCAGCCGACTGCACTGCTGAGGAGACAGCAAGGCTATTGCTACGCAATGTAGTCAAGCTTTGGGGAGTTCCAAAGAACATTGTCAGCGACAGAGACCCGCGCTTCACGGGGAGATTTTGGACGGAGCTATTCAAGATGTTGGGGTCAGACTTGAACTTTTCAACAAGCTTCCATCCACAAAGCGACGGTCAAACGCAGCGCGTCAATACTCTCTTGGAGCTATACTTACGGCACTACGTGAGTGCCAATCAAAAGGATTGAGCCAAGCTTCTAGATGTGGAGCAGTTTTCCTACAACATGCAACAAAGTGAGGCCACCAACAAGAGTCCTTTTAAGATCGTTTTGGGACAGCAGCCTACTACCCCTCTATCCCTTGCCACTCACTATGAAGGGAAGAGTCCAGCCGCATTCAAGTTCGCCAAGTCATGGCATGAGCAAGCGGAGTTAGCTCGAGCGGCGTTGCACAAGACTGCCAAGAGGATGAAGAAGTGGGCGGACAAGAAGAGGCATGTCGAGTTCAAGGAAGGCGACCTTGTACTTGAGAAACTCTTGCCGCAGCAGTTCAAGGCCTTTAGAAAGGTGCATAAGGACTTGATCCGCAGATATGAAGGGTCGTTTGAAGTTATCAAGCGCATAGGCAGAGTTTCATACAAGCTCAACCTCTCGCCCAAGTTAAAGATACACCCGGTCTTCCACGTGAGTATGTTGAAGCCCTACAATGAGGACGAGGAAGTCCTATCGAGAGGAATATCGCATCGGGCACCTATGGCGGTAATCACCAACTTTGACAAGGAAGTCGATGAAGTACTCGCAGATCGGGTCCTTCGACGTCGAGGCATACCAAGTTACAAAGAGTACCTCATCAAGTGGAGAGGTCTGCCCGATACGGAAGCAAGCTGGGAGTCCGAGGATACGCTTTGGCAGTTCAAGGACAAAATCCAGCAATACAATGAAGCGCGATGAGGGCATCGCGGGATTTGGTGGGGGAGAATGTCACATCCCGCCAAACTTAGTAAAATTTTACCTTGAGCATTCTAGACGGATCCGGGATATGACGGAACACTTTGGAAGATCTCAAGAAGCCTTGGGACATTTCCGGAAATCTCTAGAACCTTGGAGAGGCAAGAACTAGACTACTCAAGAATTCTCTAGAACACTCAAGGTTCATCTTAGAGTCTTGTAGACTTGTGTAGACTTATGGAGAATTCTCTACATTGTACATAGTCCTAGAAATCTCTAGAACTAGCCAAGTAGGATGAGGAGGCCTATAAATAGCAAGGCACCCCTCTCATTTGCTCCATCAAGCAATCAAGCAAGAAGCAAGCTATCAAGCATATTTGTAAGTTCTTTCTTTGTTCAATATAAGTTATCTTTCGAGATATTCTTCTTTGCCTTTCAATTGTTCTAGCAAGGCGTTTGCAAGAGTAAGGCTGACTTAGCATAAGGGAGTTGCTAAGGCCGCACGAGTTGCATAACAAAAGAGTAAGCTCGTGACACTAAGCTTGGTTAATGCTAGAGGAGAACCGGAGGAGCATTTATTTTTGCCTACTTCTGTGTGATGTGTATATGCCCATATATCAAAGTATTGAGTTTGGTATATTGGTGTCGAATAACCTGCATAGTATTTGATTTTCCATCAACGTACAATCTAAGAAAGTTGAATTTACTAATGAATCAAGTGTTTGATTATACATCTCGAATAACCTTACAATAAAAGAATAAAAGAATCGTTTGACTGATTAATATGATGTTACAAACTCTATATTTGCAAAAAGAATGAAAGAATTTTGATCATAAATGAAGAGCACAAGAAATTAATATGTGAGTTTCTGTCTTCTGGCATGATATTTCTAGAACCTCGATCGCTTGCATTCGACTGGAAGGCCTTGGGGAAATCTTTTGAGGTCAGAGCAGTAGTTGTAGACCATGAACTTTTGTTGCACCCATCGAAGCCTATTTCGCCCTGTAGCATCAAGTGTTTGAGTCTGCCATGCACTCTGCTGTGTAGAATCACTGGATGCAGTGGTGGTGACACCACAGGAGGAGGAGGAGCCAGCAACACATGCATCGGCCTTGAAGTTTCGGTACGAAGCAGTGAAAGGACCTTGGGTCCAGTCAGTTTTCACACGCCCTCCTTGTGTAGCCCAGTCGTCAGCATTCCACAGACTCGAGTAAACCTTCATTGGTTGATTTTTCGGGAATGGAACACCAAATGATTCTATGTTGTTGAACACCCTGATTGGAATGTTATCGACCAAAAATCTGCAGAACAATTGGAAATGAATTTGCGTTAGAATAAGTTTTCGATATGCGACAAATTTATAGGCTAATATATATGTGGTGCAAGAAAACTGGTAATTGGTGGAGGTGATGAGCTAGTGTTGATTGTCACTTACATTATGCGTTGTGAGTTCCAGACAAATGAGTAGGTGTGGAAGGCTTTAGTAGGGTCGAACCAAAGATGGAACTGTTGTTCTCTGTCCCCTTTGCCCTGACTAAACACATTGGTGTGGAGAGTGTAGGGATTTCCAGATGAGTTTCCCAAAAACTCGAAGTCGATTTCATCATGAGTTGAACCTTCAGAAGATAACTACACACATCCATGTGTTTATAATGTTAATAACCAGTGTAACTGCATCTATACTAAAGTTAATTGATGCACACAATTATCATAATGGAAACTTAGAGTACCGCTTACATAGTATGTAGTCACAGTGCCAGCTGAGTTACCAGGCACGAGTTTGATTTGCATGTCGATCCTCCCAAACAAGTACTCGTTCTTGGATTTGAAACCAGACCCGGAATATTTGTCGAGGTTGAGCGTGAGAAACTGTCCTCCTTGGAGTATCTTAGCGCGTTGATCGCCAAATGTAATGTCGAAGTCTTGAAAGAAATTGCCAGCTGAGGCAGTCATGGCTAGAATAGAGGTGATGAACAACGAAAGAAGCAGCATCCTGGAGATGTTACAAGTAGTCATTTCAGACCTAGCACGTTGACCAAGAGCAAAGAGATGATTAGTGGTGTGTGAGAAGATGAGGCTGTTGTGTTTGATGGTATAGTTTGAGGGTGCCCTTTATATATAGAGACCTAAAGTAGTGAGACGCGTTGGATTATAACATTATAGATATGGAGGTGATAGTATTTGATTTAATAAAGTTGAAAACTGGCGACAGGTTTGCAAGAATAAAGAATGCAAGTGAATATGACTTTATCTGGGTGAGGTGATGCATATATGCCCAGGAATATATTGACTGCTTGGAAAGTCCAACTCGTTTTGGAGCTGGACACAGGTTTGCAAATTTAGGCCATAATATGCAGAGGAAGCTACATAGGATAGTGAACAAAATCTGTGTGTGAAGCAAAACAACTAAGCCTGCTTACTTAGGTAGCTAGTTTGTGAAGCATCGAAGTGGGTGGTCGATGGTGATCGAACCAGAACAACCTGTACATGCTGGAAGAAGTGACAACGAGCACAAAGCATGGGCGATATGCACCTTCTTTTTGCACTTTAATTAGGATGAGGTGCATCGTATATTAACCTAGAGACCCCATGTTTAAATTCCCACGTAACCTAACATTGATCATTTTATTTTATTTTTCTGGGGCAAACAAAGCATGAAATAGATGTAAATGTAACACATATCCAACATCCTTGAACTAATTTCAACTGATCGAATAAACCAAATTTGGAGTTTTAAATCTAAAATCGAACCGGTACGTTCAAACATGATGTGAATCATGTGATGACGTATGACACGTATCCTACCCCCTGCTTTGTTTCACGACCAAATCACCCGGTGATGTTCTTCGACTTCATTCACTTTAACTATAGACGGACTATGAGTCTATGAATATGGCAACTATTTGAGAAAAACGTAGTAGCTAGCAATAGTAATTGTACTCAATTATGTGTAGATCGATAAAAGTTAATGTAAGATTTTCCAATTTCTCAAGCTTAATTAATTGAAGTTTTATCATAAACTAAGACTTTAATCATTTGCTTAAAGACAAAAACTGATAGAAGGCTAGATTAGCATATATGCTCTTTATAATTTATATACAATTCTTTAGCTTAGTTCACATTTCCAGTTCTGCTAGAAATGAATATACACCCGATGAATTTGGAACTCTTGGTACATATTCTCTTCAATTAAATGACTATCTACGTCACTAAATATAGATGACTCAACTCTTGGACTCACTAAGCTGCTAGGCTTTTTATGTGTCAAATCCTCAACCTAAACTTGTAATAACCCGAATTTTTCGGAACTATTTATCGAGTTGATTTCAATTTATAAAGTTTGTGAAATTCATTTAACACGACAATTTGTGGTTCGCGACATTTCGAAACGGAAACGTTCTCGGAATGTTATTAAGAAAAACGTTAAGTTTCCGCAACGTGTGTATCGACTTTTATTCCGTCGCTCGTTTGCAAAAACTTCCTTCACGAAAGTTGTAGAGTTCGTCGATACGAGTTCGTAGACGCGTCACATGTTCGAATCGGACGTCGGACGTGAAAGTTATTAACGTCGGAAGTTAGTTTCCGATCTTGGAAATGAGTATAAATAGATAATTATTGGAGTTAGGGTTTCCATTTTTGAAAACCCACACCCCGCGCCTCCCTCACCTCTCTCTCTTCCCGATTCGCTCTCTCCCTCTCTCAAAAACCCATCTCCGGCGATCTCGCCCTTCGACCGTCCGTGTCACACACCGCCGGCCCAGAAAGCTTCGCGCGACCCTCCGCAGTTGACCCGAGCTCGACATGCTGTTCCAAGCCGTGCCGGAGCTCCACTAGCGATCCCAAGATTCGGCAGAAACCGCCTCCGTCCTAGGCGCATCTCCGGCGACTCTCCGGTGCACCCAAGGCAGGATTTAGGTATGGGATTGCTTGATTGTTGGTTGTTGTGCTTTGTGTGTGGATTTGTGATGTTTTGATTGTGGATCGGAGGAGTATGAGCAGAGGAGGGAAGGGGGAGATTCTGCCACCTTAGGCGGCGTGTGTGGATGCGTGGAGGTGGCTAGGCACAGCGTGAGGCCGTGGGGAGGAAGAGGGGGAAGAGAGGAAGGGTTTTGGGGCGGCAATGGCGTGCTACGCGTCGGCCTTAAGCTCGGCGTGTGGGCCCCACGCGCTGCCACAGTGAGTGGCACGTGAGTGCCACGCGCGGTCTGTCGGAGGTGGCGCGTGAATAGTGTTTTCAAACAGTAATTTGTAAAATTTTATTTTTACGACGGAGAATGTAAAAAGGTGATTTACGTACTGTAAATGTAAATTATTTTACGTACGGTAAATGTAAATGTGAATTACTTTCAGTAAATATAAAAAGTAATTTCGAAAGGGTAAATCAGTAATTATTATGTACTAAGACAGTATTTACATTTGAATAGTATTCATACGTATATAAATACGTAAACAATATGTATACATACATGAATACGTAATTGATGTGTATTTATACAGAAATATGTGAATAGTAAATACATGAACAATAATTTCATACAACCAGAAATTGCTGAACAGTAACATATTATTACTGTTTCGGCATTTAAGGTTTACGTAACGATTCTAAATTCTTTTTTATGTTTTCAAGGTGATCGATAATTCAAGAAAAGTAATTACATTCAGAATTGTGGAATTACGCTCGAGATTCTAAAGTGAGTAAAATCTCACATATTTACGAATCTACTCTTGCGAAGATTCAAGATTATGCAGAATTTTAAAGAATGAAATATGACATGTATATGATATAGTGGAATATATATATATATTTGTATAAATGATAAATAGGTACATATATATACTTTGCTATATTATATACTATTATGATTTCGTTGTAAATATGTCATTTTGATAACGAGATTTATATGTCGAGCATGTGATTTGATTTGTACAATATGACATGATGATTATTGTATGTGGTTTTAACATGGAGTTTGTTAAAACGTTTTGTCTTCAGACGAGTTTTGTCTTCGGACGTGATTGATGTGTTCAGACGAGTTTTTGTCTTCGGACGTGATTGATGTCTTCGGACGAGTTTTTGTCTTCGGACGTGATTGATGTCTTCAGACGAGTTTTTGTCTTCGAACGTGATTGATGTCTTCAGACGAGTTTTTGTCTTCGAACGTGATTGATGTCTTCAGACGAGTTTTGTCTTCGGACGTGTTTATGTCTTCGGACCAGTCTTCAGACGTGTTTGGCATGTCGGAACCTAGCCTTTGACCGGGCGAAAATTACGATATAGTTAGAGCTCTAGTCTATCTGCCGGGGTACTGCATATGAGGTAACAAATGGGTTATCGGCTTATGAGTACCCATATATTTTTGATATTGGATGACAGATGGTTGTCCAATATCGGCGGTGTACTACATGAGGGGTAACAGAGGTGTACCAGCGCTCATGAGTACCCGTATTATAAATGCATTTGGGTAAACAGAGGGGTTGCCCAATTCTCATGAGTTCATATATTTTCACACTATTAGACAACCAGATGGGCCGTCTAATTTGTCATGAGTGCAGTTATATTTGTTGAGTTGTGGATTTTTCGTATATATTGATATGCGAGTGGTATTTGTTATTTTACTCATACGAGCTGTAAAACTTACCGGGTTTGTGTTTACAATCTCGGTACACCTATTCGATGGGGTAGGGGATAATTCCGCAGGTGTCGATTAGTGGAAATCGAAGGACAATTCTGAAGATTTTAAGTCGTTCATTTTCCATCTTGTGGTGAGGATTTGTTGTGGATTTGTGTGAGAATATTGTGAGGATTATTACATTTCCATTTGATGCAATGTTGATTTATAAATTTGGTTTGTAATAATTGGTTTGTCTGAGTTGTATTGTGAACTCAGTAATGATCCACTGAAACATTTAAACGATTTCGATTTATTGAGGTTGTTTGAGAGTTTTTCATGACGTTGAATTTCGAGTTTCATATTTGAAATTTTGGGGTCATGACAAAACTATACTTTTAATGATTTTTTTCTTCGTTTACCTAACTTTCGAACTTTACCACTCGTACCTGATTAAAGAACCACAATGACTTTAAACTATACTCGGCTTATTAGTATCATCATAATGCCTTACCTCTTCCTAGTGCAACTATTAGTGATGCACATTGTGCAAGTGGAACAACAGATCATATACCGGTATCCTATAAAATAACTAATTACTAATATATAGTATTAATAACTCAAACATACTTTTTTCTCAACTAAAATGCGTGTGAAAATTCATTAATAACTCTAAATTATAGGTTAATTAAAAATAATTATTAATATATACATATTATAACAGTAATTAACAAAATAATATATATAGATATAAATTGAAAATAAAAACAAAAAACTATCGAAAAACTACTCATAACTTCCTACATCCTATTTTTCCTCCACCAAAACCTGAAAATAAAAAACAAAAAACAAAAACAAAAATTCTCCCCACATGTATGCATGTGTGTAAAATCTAGTATTAATAACTTGAACGCAAATGACCCTTCTAGCTAGTTGCAGCGGAGAAGCCCATAAATTAAGTACTATTAGTATTTTAGAGTAATTAATATGTGTATCCGTGTACCCAGTCAATCATATTACGACATGATATAATTAACATGTACGCGGTGAAAATGATAAAAGTTTATTTACATATAAGAACCAATAAGAAACAATCACAGTAAAAAATAAATCATTAACATTAATGGGTACGTCATGGAATATGTAACGGGTATATATAATAATTTTTCTTATATTTTATATGTATCAAGAATACTGAGTTGCCATAATGATGATGGACAAAATCGCATACTGAATATGCCAAATTGCCAATTAACCATGCATATATGCATGCCATTATGTTAAATATTGAGACGAGAAAATGCACGAAACATAATCGTACGCATTCGTGATCATGAAGAATGTATATTAATTATCCAATTATCAATCACTTGTTTAATTCTGAATTTTGAATCAATGTACGATACTGAATTAAAAGAATGATGATCATATATATAACAGATCGATGTTACAACATATAGACATTATGTTTAATATATTAACGAAGAAAGATATGAAAGAATGTGAATCATAAATGCAAAAGAACAACGAATACATGTGTCATAAAAAAAAATCTGGTACTCGTACTAGAACCGTGATCGCTTGCACTCGGCTGGTACGCCTTTGGGGAATCGTTTGAGGTCAGAGCAGTAGTTGTACACCATGAACTTTTGTTGCACCCATCGAAGCCTGTTTCGGGCAGCAGCATCAAGCGTGTGAGTCTGCCATGCACTCTGTTGATCTGTTTGGGAATTAGTTGATGCAGTCGTGGCAACGCCGCAGGAGGAGGAGGAGGACGAGCCGGCAACACAAGCATTGGCCTTGAAGTTTCTGTAAGAAGCAGTAAAAGGTGCCTGTGTCCAATTGGTCTTCACACGCCCGCCTTGTGTAGCCCAGTCATCAGCATTCCAAAGGCTTGAGTAAACCCTCATAGGTTGATTCTTAGGAAATGGAATTCCAATTGATTCTAAGTTGTTGAACACTCTGATTGGAATGTTGTCGACCAAGAGTCTGTACGTAGGAAAATTGAATATGAATGATCAGTTCATGCATGCGTATGTATTGGAATGGTCGACATTCATTAGAAAGGGACCACTTACATAATACGTTGTGCATTCCAGACAAAGGAGTACGTGTGGAAGGCCTTCGTTGGATCAAACCAAAGATGGAATTGTTGTTCTCTGTCCCCTTTTCCCTGGCTGAACACATTGGTGTGGAGAGTGTAGGGATGTCCTGATGCATTACCCAAAAACTCGAAGTCGATTTCATCATGAGTCGCACCTTCAGAAGATAACTGCGCATATCAATGTGTTTACAAAGTTAACAATGTACTGATGCCTATATGCACAAATATGATGTACTGTCGACTAAGGGACAGAATTAAGAGTTAGCACATATATATGCATATAGTGCTTAAGTAGTATGTAGTGACAGTGCCAGCTGAGTTTCCAGGCACAAGTTTGATCTGCATGTCGATCCTTCCTAATAAGAACTCGTTCTTGGATCTGAAACCAGAGCCAGAATACTGGTCGAGGTTAAGCGTGAGAAACTTTCCTCCTTGGAGTATCTTAACGCGCTGATCACCAAACGTCACGTCAAAATCTTGTAAGAAATTGCCAGCTGAGGCAGTCATGGCTAGAAGAGAAGTGATGAACAAAGAAAGAAGAAACACCGAAGAGACCCAGAAGAAGACATTATTATAGTACCGAAAGAGACAGATCAAGAGATCAGATGAGTAGTGATGAGATGAGGGGATGATGCTATAGATAGTTCTGAAGCTCTTTATATAGTGTATCATCTGTGTAGCAGTCAATCGCGTTTACATGCATAATGGAGCTGCAGTATAATATTTGATCAATAATGATAATAATTCTAATTGAAATCTGGTGACAGGTTTGCAAACTAGGAAAACAATGATAAGTTGAGGTAGCGTTTATTTGGGCGAGGTAGTGAGGAAGCAACGTAGGAAAAAGGAAAATATGGGTGTTAAGGCAAACAGAATTAGCTTGTGAACATTCCAAGTTGGTGTTCAAGCACAACGTACAACATGGATATGATCTGGACCAAATGGATCAAAGACGTGCACGCGTATGGAATATATATACGAACTAGCTGGTTATCTTCGTACACTCTTTCTCAAACCATTTAACATATACTGTATCAAAATGTTGTAGAGGAAATGGGCGCCTTGGTATCTTAAGGACATGGTTATGTCATGATATTTCAAACTAATTAAGCATTCTATGTCACAAACCCGAATTTCGATGATAAAAATTCAAATTCGAATTTGAAGCCATGAAAACTCTAAAACAATCTCAAGTATATTGAAATCATAATAGTCTATCGAAACTGAGCCCACATCATGACTCAGTCGACTTGAATAATACACAACCAATGGAAATGTAAAATTCACTCAATCCTCACCACAAACAGCAGAAAGAAATCTTCGACAATCTTCAGTGAAAGCCCTCTAATTTTGCTAATCCACATATGCGGAACTATCCCCTACACCATCGAATAGGTGCACCGGGATTGCAAACACAAACCCGGTAAAATTTGTAGCTCGTATGAGTAAAACAACAATATAAATAGTAATACGAGAGTAAATACTGAAAACATTCAATTATAAATGTACTCATGAGTCACAGGACGGCCAATTTGGTTGTCCAATAATATCTAAAAATATAAGTGCTCATGAGAAACCAGGCAACCTATATGTTTAACCAATTACATTTATAATACGGGTACTCATGAGACCCATGTACTCATCCGTTACCCCTCATGCAGTACACCGCCGGGCATTGGGCAACCCATCTGTTACCCAAATATCCCAAAAATATGGGTACTCATAAGCTGGTAACCCATCTGTTACCCCTCATGCAATACACCGACAGACAGACTAGAGCTCTAACTGCATCGTAACTTTCGTCTGGCCAAGGCTAAGTTCTGACATGCCAACACGTCCAATGACATAACACACGTCCGAAGACAGAAAATATTTTAACAAAACTCAATGTTAAAACCACGTATAATAACAATCCACTCATGTTATTGTACTACAACAAGCGACTCTTGCTCAAATAAAATAAATATAGTTGCCACATAATAATTCATTTGGAAATAAAAACGTAACAGTATATAATATAGCAACTCATATATATGTATCGTATTTATCATTTTATACATATACACAACCCACTATATTATATACATATCATAGTTCGATCTTTTTAAGAAAACGTAAATATGAGTCACTACCAAGGGTAGGCACGTCATAGTGAGATTTACTCACATTCACCATAGTCCATAATCACAAAAACCTTTTCAAAATTATATATTAAAATGTGTTTTACTTACCCATCAACCATAGACGATCAAGTCCATGTAATTTAAACCAAAACATATTTTTAAAATAATTTTTATAAACTAGTGATGCAACGACTATGGTGACAAGTCAAACTAAATTCAATAATTATAATACTACTTCGATCATGATGATCATTGTGAGGTTTACTCACCTTATTTCCTGCGTGCAACTTCCACGACACTGAAAGTAATTTCCTCACTCGTTTCGTCAGTCACCTAATAGCATGATAAAATGCTTAGAAAATGATACGTAAAATATCAGGTGACGATTTCAGTACAGCTAACTGTTGTTCATAAAACACTGTTCATGGTTTACTGGTTTACTAAACATTGTTCACCTTTACTGGTTAGTAAACATTGTTCACATTTACTGTTTACAGAGCACTGTTCACAGTACTATTCATGCGGCCCATTGTTCGCCGACCGCCACCAATGACCACTAAATTTCACCACCACAAGAACATGGTAGACAAGAACATCAGCAGAGGCAGTTACCTGTGGGCCAAGCTAGAGTGTTTGCAGTGGGTCAGCGAGACACAAGAGTAAAATGTACCTTATCTATTTTGACTACTTTGCTAGAGTACTGTTTGATACAGGAGCATCGCATTCTTTTATTGCTAGTTCGGTAGTAGAGATGTTAGGTTTGATTCCTACATCTCTTGGAAGCTCATTATGTGTCACTTCACTTCTTAGAGTACCTCTCGAGCTAGAGACGATCTGCAAGGCTTGTCCTATTGTGATCGGAGGTAGAGAATTCTCTGCTTCTTTCATAGTGATTCCGGACCACACCTATGATGTGATCTTAGGAATTGACTAGTTGAGGCCACAACATGCATTGATCGATTGCTTTAACATGGTAGTTTTTTTCCATAGTTCCGGGGAACCAGTTTTTCATTATCGTTGCCTCAAGTCGAATAATGCCATGAGAGCAGGAGTTTGGGTACATGTGGAGTCGGTGGATCAAGAAGTAACTATCACAGACATTGTTGTAGTATCCGAGTATAGTGAGGTGTTCTAGGAGATACCGGGTTTACCTCCTCTGAGAGTTGTTGGTTTCTGCATAGATGTTGTACCCAGTACAACACCTGCGTCGAAGACGCCTTATAGGATGGGGCAGAACGAGCTTAAAGAGTTGAACGTGCAGATAGATGAACTATTGGATGCACTGTTCATTAGACCTAGTGTCTCACCTTGGGGTGCACCGGTATTATTCGTGAAAAAGAAAGATGGTTCTCTGCGGCTGTGTGTGGACTACATGAAATTGAATAAGGTGACCATCAAGAATATGTATTCCTTGCCTAGGATTGATGACTTGTTCGATCATCTTAGAGGGGTTACATTATTCTCTAAGATTGATTTGAGATTCGGTTACCATCAACTCAGGGTGAAGGAAGAAGATATCTCAAAGACGGCTTTTCAGGACCAGGTATGGACACTATGAGTTTTTTGTCATGCCCTTTGGTCTGACGAATGCACCTGCTGTTTTTATGAGTTTGATGAACCAAATCTTTAGCCCATACTTGGATGAGTTTGTAGTAGTGTTTGTGGATAACATTCTGATATACTCCAAGTCCCAAGTGGAGCATGTGGTACATCTAAGAATTGTGCTGCAAACTCTAAAGGAAACAAGATTTTTTATCAAGCTCGAGAAGTGTGAGTTTTGGAAGGAAGAAGTTAAGCTCCTTGGTCATGTAGTCTCAAAGGATGACGTATTAGTAGACCCATCAAAAGTGGAGGCAGTGAAGAGTTGAAGTCGTCCAAAGACCCCTACAGAGATTCGTAGTTTTCTTGGTTTGGCAGGTTACTATCGGAGATTCATTGAAGGGTTTTCTAGTATTGCATCACCTTTGACCAAGTTGACTAAGAAGGATGTTCAGTTTGTGTTGACAGAAATATGTGAGGAGGCATTCAACAAACTAAAGACTAGATTGAAAACGACTCCAGTGTTGACAATTCCCACTAGTGGGGGTGGTTATGTCATTTATAGCGATACTTCGCATCAAGGCTTAGGGTGTGTGTTGATGCAGCATGGAAGTGTGGTTGCTTATTGCTCTAGGAAGTTAAAGGTCTATGAGAAGAACTACCCCACTCACGATCTAAAGCTCGTTGCAGTAGTTTTTGCTTTAAAGATTTTGAGGCATTACTTGTACGGTGAGAAATTTCAACTCTTTTCTGATCATAAGAGTTTGAAGTATTTGTTCTCACATAAGAAATTGAATATAAGGCATTCCTTCATATAGCACACCGAGGTCGTTATACAGTACACCCGGGAGCACCAAGATGTACAAAGACCTCTGTAGGCAATTTTGGTGGAACAAGATGAAGAAAGACATAACAGAGTTCGTATCAAAGTGTCTTACTTGTCAGCAAGTGAAGGCAGAACATCAGCGACCTACTGGCATGTTGAAGTCATTGACTATTCCTCTTTGGAAGTGGGAACAAATTTCTATGGAATTTGTGACAGGAATGCCTAAGTCCAAGAAAGGTCACGGTGCAATGGATGATTGTCGATCGATTAACGAAGTCGGCACACTTTCTTCTAGTATCAATGAAGTACTCAGTGGATGTGCTAGGGAAGCTATATGTGGATGAGATAATGAGACTTCATGGAGCTCATATTTCTATTGTTTCTGACCGAGATGCACGTTTCACTTCGAAGTTCTAGGGTGGTTTACAGAAAACTTTGGGTACTACCTTGGATATGAGTACTATATTTCATCCTCAAACTGATGGACAAACAGAAAGGGTGAATTAGGTGATGACGGATGTGTTGAGAGCTTGTATTCTTGATTTTAAAGGAAGTTGGGAGGATCACCTGAGGTTGATTGAGTTTGCCTACAACAATAGTTACCATGCTAGAATAGGCATGGCGCCTTATGAGGCTCTTTACGGTAGACCATGTAGATCACCTATCTGTTGGGCCAAAGTTGGTGATGAAGCACTAATGGGTTCTGAGGTGGTTCAGGAAACCTCGGAAAAGATCTCGATTATTTGAGATAGGATCCGAACAGCACAAAGTAGACATAAGAGTTATGCAGACTTAAAGAGGAGACATGTCGAGTTTGAGATTGGCGACCACGTGTTCCTCAAAGTCTCTCCTATGAAAGGCGTCGTGAGATTTGGAAAGAAATGAAAGTTAGCTCAGAGGTATGTTTAGCTCTTTGACATTGTTGAGAAGGTAATAGATTTGTTATATCGACTAACTTTACCTACGAGCATGTCGGTTGTTCACAATGTCTTCCATATTTCCATGTTAAGGAAGTATGTACCAGATGAGTCATATGTGATTGATCTCTTAGAGGTGAGGGAGAATGCCACCTTTGGTATTGAGCCGGTTCGTATTTTGGATAGATTCACAAAGAAGCTTCGTAGGAAAGAGGTTGAGTTAGTTAAAGTGTTGTGGAGTCACCATGATGAGAGCGATGCTTCTTGGGAGCTAGAGTCGTATATGTAGACAAGATATCCACAGTTGTTTGTTGAGAAGAGCACTTGAATTTCAGAACGAAATTCATTTAAGTGGGGTAGAATTTAATACTCCCAATTTTTGGGTTTGCTTCGTATAAATTTTTGTAAGTTATTAAACTTGGAAATTGAATAAAACCGTATTTTTCGTTTGCTTGTCGATGTCAAACGAAACGAAACAGACTTCAGAAATTTAAAATGAAAACCGTTACGTTTCTCCGACTCGAGAGTTGACTTTTATTACATTGCTCGGCTTTGAAAACTTCCTTCACGGAAGTTGTAGAGCTCGTCGATATGAATTCGTGGACATGTCACGTACCTTAATCGGACGTTGTATGTGACATTTATTATCGATGGAAGTTGGTTTCCGAATTTGGAAAATGTATAAAAGGAAGTTTTTGGGGAACCATAGTTTCCAAAAAAGGTAACAGCCTCTCCCCCCCCCCCCCCCCCCGGAAGTCTCTCCCTCCCTCCCTCGACCTCCTTCCCAAAAATTCACCACCGACCGTGGCCCTCACCGCCGGTCCCAAGACCACCGCACGCTCGACCGCTCCAACCCTTAGACGAGACGCGCCCTCCCTCGCCGCCATGAAGCCTCGCCGACGAGCGGCGTTTTCTGCAAAAACCAATCGTTGATTCAAGCTTCGCCACCGGTGAGTTTTGAGCCATAGATTCTTGAATTTGACCTCTTGGCTGGGTTTAGCACGAATTTGGAGCTCAAATTGGAGATTTTAACGTCGGTGGTGAGCTTGGAGCTCCTGAAGCTTTCCATCGACATTCTGGCCATATTCCGGCGATCTAGGTTGCAATGTAGGTATGGTTGTGATCTCCTCCTCATGCTCTTCATCTTTGATGTTGGATGTTTGTTGTTTTGATGTGTTTTAGTCAGAGGTGGTGGTGGGGCGCGTGCTGCCATCTGTGGCGGCGCGTGAGAGAAGGTGAGGGCAGTAGGGGCTAGGTTATCGAGTAAAAATGGCGTAGAAGGTGAAATTGCAGGTTTTGGGGGTTGCGTGTGAGGTCACGTGAGCCGGTTTGGGTGGCGCATTAGCCCCACACGCGGTTGCCGGAGGATGGCGCATGAACAGTAATTTTTGAACAGTAAAATGTAAACGGTAATTTTTGAACAGTGATTTTGGTGAACAATAATTATGTAAAATAATAAATGTTGAACAGTAACTGCGTGAACAATAATTTTAAGTATCATTTCTAAACTCTTTATCATGCTATTAAGTGACCGATGAAACGAGTGGGGGAAATCGCTCTCGGTGTCGTGGAAATTACATTCATGTAATAAGGTGAGTAAATCTTGCGATGACGCGTCAACCCTTGGCGGTGACTCACATTTACGTGTTCTTAAAAGATCAAACTATGACATGTATATAATATAGTGGGTTGTGTATGTGTATAAAATGGTAAATACGATACATATATATATATGTTGTTATATTCTATACTATTACGTTGTTATTTCTAAATGAGTTTGTACTGTGACAACTATATTTATACTATTGAGCAAGAGTCGTTTGGTTGTAGTACAATAAACATATATGATTGTTATCTTGTACGCGGTTTAACATTGAGTCTTGTTAAAACATTTTCTGGTCTTCAGACGTGGTTAGTAGTAGTCGGAACTGAACCTTAGCCGGGTGTCTGTTACGATTCAGTTAGAGCTCTAGTATGTCTACCGGTGTACTGCATGAGGGGTAACAAATGGGTTGTCTATGTCTCATGAGTACATATATTTTTGTGTGATATTGGGAAACATATGGGTTCCCATTATCTGTCGGTGTACTGCATGAGGAGTAACATATGAGTACCTGGGTCTCATGAGTACCCATATTTAAAATGTAAATTGGGTAAATATATGGGTTGCCCAATGTGTCTTGAGTACCTATATTTTCAGATGTTATTGGACAACCAGATGGGTCGTCCAATGTTTTACGAGTACATTTATTTTTAAATGCCATCAATATTTTCTGTTGTATGCGATGTGTGTTATACTATTGGTTTATTCATACGAGCTGCAAAGCTTACCGGGTTTGTGTTTACAATCTCGGGACACCTATTCGATGGTGTATGGATAGTTTTGCAGGTGCGGATTAGCAAAATTGGAGGGTTTTCTCTTATGATTGTCGAAGTTTATTTATTCCATTTGTGGTGAGGATTGAGAGGATTTTATATTTCCATTTGTTATAATACTTGAATTATAAACTGTTTTTGTAATAATCAAATCGATTGAGTCGTACTATGAACTCAGTTTCGAGACACTGTGACTATAAGATGATTTCAATATATTTGAGATTGTTTTAGAGTTTTCATGGCTTCGATTTCGAGTTTTATCACTCGAAAATTTGGGGTTGTGACATCGGACGTTGTTGGTAGTAATCGGAACCAAGCCTTGGACGGGTGTCAGTTACGATTCAGTTAGAGATCTAGTTTGTCTGCCGGTGTACAGCATGATGAGTAACAGATGTGTTGCCTAGGTCTCATGAGTAGCCATGTTTTGAGTGATATTGGGTAACATATGGGTTGCTCAGTGTCTGTCGGTGTACTGCATGAGGGGTAACAGATGGGTACCTTGGTCTCATGAGTACCTATGTTTTAAATGATTTTGGGTAACCAGATGGGTTGCTCAGTGTCTGTCGGTGTACTGCATGAGGGGTAACAGATAGGTTGTCTGGGTCTCATGAGTACTTATGTTTTTAAATGATTTTGGATAACAGATGAGTTGCCCAGTGCCTCATGATTATACATATTTTTAATTGATATTGGGTAATAAATGAGTTACCTAGTATCACATGAGTACGTTTGTCTTTAAATGTTATTTGTCATATTTCTTTTGTATGCGATGTATGTTATACTGTTGTTTTATTCATACGGGCTGAAAAGTTTACCGGGTTTGTGTTTACAATCCCGGTGCAACAATTTGACGGTGTAAGTGATAGTTCTGCAGATGGGGATTAACAAATTCTAAGGGTTTACTCTGAAGAGTTCTTTTTTCTGTTTGTGGTGAAAATTGAGTGAATTTTACATTTTCATTGGTTATAATACTGAGGTATAAACTGGTTATGTATTATTCAAGTTGACTGAGTCGTGTTGTGGACTAAGTTTCGATACACTGTTATTATAAGATAATTTCAATATATTTGAGATTGTTTTAGAGTTATCATGGCTTCAAATTCGAATTTTTATCATTCGAAATTTTGAGACTGTGACATAATTAGTACTATAATACAATCCAATATTATTAATTGTTTGTCAATTTATTTATTTATTATTATTTTAATTGCCTATAGACTTTTGAAATCCAAAGAAATACTAATAAGTCAATCTAGATTATTTAGGCATAAATATATTAAAATCCATATTAAATACGCCCCTAAATGTCGGAGTCCACGTCGATCAAATCACTATGACTCGATTACTCGTCTTAACTATTTTACAATTCTTCATATAATTGGAGAGATTGCATGAAGTCTTACTTGTCTCTATTATTTAAGCTATCCAATAGAAAAACAGAACGCACCTTTTGACACAAATCTATGAAGAGAAGACAAATTTATTTGTATTAAGGTTAAACATCTTACGTAAACAAACGGAAATTCTCTCATAATAAAGAACACAAAAAACGCGAGGCTATGCTCGACACTGGTTCTAGAATTTGGAATGCTTACATTCCCGTGGCAGACCACCGGGAAACTTATTACGGTCAGCGCAGTAGTTGTAGATCATGAACTTTGTTTGAACCCATCGAAGCCTGTTTCGACCTGCAGCATCAAGCCCTAGATTCCTCCACGAGTTGTCAACATTTGAGGTATTAGTAGAAGTTGGAACACAGTCTGAGTATGAGTATGGATATGTTAACAATGATGAATCTTGGTGCTGTGGTCCTAGGCAAGCATTGATGTTGTATCTTCCATAAGAGGCGGTGAAAGGAGCTTGAGTCCAGTCAGTCTTCACTCTACCACCTTGTGTAGCCCAGCTATCCCCATCCCAGAAGCTGGCGTAAATCGTCATGGGTTGGCTTGATGGGAAAGGAACATGGAGTAGTTCCAAGTTGTTAAATACCCTAATGGGACTGTTGTCCACAAAGATTCTGCAGAACAAATGAGACCTACGGTTAGCAGAAATCGCATAATGATTTTTAGTCTTATACTACTGTAAAACTGGTGGTTGCCTAAATTTACGTACCAGCCTCTTTTTGCCCTAGTACTAACCCTTAAGATGATCGAATGATAGTTCGGTGGAAGTTAAACATATTGTTTGGAATGGGTATTTGAATTTCGTTCCCATTCTTCACCTAGGGTTCACGTTCTCAAGTTATCCATGCATGATTTTTACTCAAGCACTTCCATTTTTTCTTCAGAACAGTATTAAACATGCAGAGGATGCTAGGCCACCCAGATTTTGTTTTTAACTCTTGATACTAGACGACTGACTGACTAACGACTTTATTCTTCTTGGAGAAGAAGACGACTAGCGACTTAGACTAGCTAATAACTCAGAAATGATTGCCTGGCCGGTAATGAGATCGATGAGTACAGTTCCTCCGATAGATGGTCATGGGTCACATAGAACGCGATGGGTACATGTTACTTACATAATGCGATGGATATTCCAAACAACGGAGTAGGTGTGGAAGTCTTCGGTGGGATCAAACCAAAGATGGAATTGTTGTTCTCTGCCCCCAACTCCCTGCGTGTAGATATTAGTACTGAGAGTGTACGGATTCCCCGAAGTGTTTCCAAGAAACTCCAAGTCAATTTCATCATGATGGTTTCCTGAAGATGATAACTGCAACAGCGCGTATATGCATGCAAAATTTGTACCAATGTTACGAGATAGACAGGGAAATAGTAACAGGGCATTGAATCACTATTATAAATGATGGGAGGAGTTGTAGGGATAGAGAGTGCTCACATAAAATGTTGTGACAGTACCAGCAGTGTTCCCAGGCGCCAGCTTCATTTGCATGTCGAACCGTCCAAATAGGTATTGGTTCTGAGAAATGAAGCCGGAGCCGGAAGTCTCGTCCTGCGAGAGGGTTAGAAGTTGTCCTCCATCGAGTATTTGAGCACGTTGCTCGCCGAACAAAATGTGAAAGTCTTGATAGAAGTTACTAGCTGAGGCCGTCATGACCATTACACAAGCTATGAGCAAAGAGAGAGCAGACATGATGTTACATATAGACATATGAGCTAGAAGTGAGGGATATGTTTTCTTCTGCAAATAAGGAATAGACTTTGCGAAAAGTACAGATCGAACTGATGTTTGAGATCGTGGATTATATAGCTTTAGAAAAACACGAATGTAGATTTCAAAGTTGCAGAAGAAATAGTATTTGCTATCCAAATAGGGAAAGTATTGTGGAAGTGAAAGTTGAAAGACCAGCTGATTCCAAGTTGAAGTAGTGGCAAAGCGACAAACTAGCTACATGTTTAAGGATTTGACCAGCATATATGAAAGGTAATCAGCTAAATATCATTAGATATGAATTTTGTTTTTGTAATTAACCCCTAACCAATCAATATCGATAATCACTACTCATGCATGGCATTACAAAGATGAAAAACAAATATTAAGCACGTATGCAGGGGGAATTATGGTTTCATCCCCCGCACAAAAGAACATGTGATCAATTTATTTGATTATGAAATATGAATTCAGTATACAAAAAATGAGCAGGAGGATGCGATTATGTGATGTACGTTACCCAAATGGAAGAGTGTCTTTATGGAAGATGAAGTAATAGTAGTAACGAGCTGCATGCATGCACATGGTGAAAGGGAATATATTATAGATATGTATGTCATCTGATCATATATTGCCTTTGGTTTATGTGTTATCTAGATGACTAGAACATTGATCGTCTACATTCCACTGGAAGACCGTGGGGAAATCGCTTCATGTCAGCACAGTAGTTATAGACCATGAACTTCTGCTGCACCCATCGAATACTATTTCGACCTGCAGCATCTATACCTTGATTGTGCTATGCACTCTGCTGATCGGTTAAGGAATTAATTGAAGCACTAGTGGATACACCGCATGATGAAGAAGATGACCCAGCGACGCGAGCATTGGCCTTGAAGTTTCTATATGAGGCCGTGAAAGGAGCATGAGTCCAGTCAGTCTTGACACGCCCACTTGTCACAATTCTGAAATAAACTATAAAAACTCTAAAACAATCTCAAATATATTGAAATTATTTTATAGTCACAGTGTATCGAAATCGAGTTTAAAGTACGACTCAATCGATTGATTATTACAAAACCAGTTTATAATTCAAGTATTATAACAAATAGAAATGTAAAATCCTCTCAATTCTCACCACAAATAGACTAAATAAACTTTGACAATCTTTAGGGAAAGTCCTCCAATTTTGCTAATCTGCACATGCAGAACTATCTCCTACACCATCGAATAGGTGTACCGGGATTGTAAACACAAACTCGGTAAGATTTGCAGCTCGTATGAGTAAATCAATAGTATAACACACATCCCATACAAAAAAAATACTGATGTCATTTAAAAATAAATGTAGTCGTAAAACATTGGACGGCCAATCTAGTTGTCCAATAACATATGAAAATATAGGTACTCATGACACATTGGGCAACCCATCTGTTTACCCAATTTACATTTTCAATACGGGTACTCATGAGACCCAAGAACTCATCTGTTACCCCTCATGTAGTACGCCGACAGATAATGGGCAACCCATATGTTATCCAATATCACACAAAAAATATGGGTACTCATGAGACCCAGGCAACCAATCTGTTACCCCTCATGCAGTATACCAACAGACAGACTAGAGCTCTAACTGAATCGTAACAGACACTCGGTCAAGGCTCGGTTCCGACTACTGCCAACCACGTCCGAAGACCAGAAAAACGTTTTAACAAGATTCAATGTTAAAACCGCGTACAATATAACAATGAACACATATTTATTGTACTACAACCAAGCGACTCTTGTTTAATAATATCAATATCATTGCCACAGTACAAACTCATTTGGAAATAAGAACGTAACAATATATAATATAGCAACCCATATATATGTATCGTATTTACCATTTTATACACATACACAACCCACTATATTATATATATGTCATAGTTCGATCTTTTAAGAAAACGTAAATGTGAGTTACCGCTAAGGGTAGACTCGCCATCGGGAGATTTACTCACCTTATTGCATGAGTGCAATTTCCACGACACCGAGAGAGATTTTCCTCACTTGTTTCGTCAGTCACCTAATAGCATGATAAAGCGTTTAGAAATGATATGTAAAACCTCAGGTGTCGATTCAATACAACTGATTACTGTTCACGCAGTTACTGTTCATAAATTACTGTTTACAATTTATTGTTCAGAAATTATTATTCACGCGCCACCCAAACCGGCGCGGATGACCTCACACGCAGCCCCCAACACCTACAATTTCACCTCCTATGCCATCCTAACTCGATAACCTAGCCCCTACTGCCCTCCTCCTACTTGCCGCCACAGACGGCGGCACGTACCCCACCACCACCTCCGATCAAAAGTCATCAAAACAACAAACATCCAACATCAAAGATGAAGAGCATGAGGAGTAAATCACAACCGTATTTGCTTTGCAACCTAGATCGCCGGAAAATGGCCGGAATGTCGCCGGAAAGCTTCGGTAGCTCCAAGCTCACCTCTGACGTTAAAACCTCCTATTTGAGCTCCAAATTCGTGCTAAACCCAGCCAAGAGATCGAATTCAAGAATCTATGGCTCAAAACTCACCGGCGGCCAAGCTTGAATCGGCGATGGAGGCCGCACCTCGTCCAGGGGTTGGAGCGGTCGAGCGTGCTGTGGTCTTAGGACCGGCGGTGAAGACCACGGTCACCAGAGAGGGGATATCGTCGGTGGTGAATTTTTGGGAACGAGGTCGGGGGAGGGAGAGAGAGAGAGAGAGAGAGAGAGAGAGAGAGAGAGAGAGAGAGAGAGAGAGAGAGAGGTTGTTTCTTTTTTTGGAAACTAGGGTTCCCTAAAAACTTCCTTTTATACATTTTCCAAAATCAAAAATCAAGTTCCGTCGATAATAACTTTCACATAGAACGTCCGATTAAGGTGCGTGATGTTTCTACGAACTTGTATCGATGAGCTCTACAACTTCCGTGAATGAAGTTTTTGTAGACGAGCAACGGAATAAAAGTTGACTCTCGAGTCACAGAAAACGTAACGTTTTTCAATTTAAATTTTTGAAGTCGGTTTCATTTCGTTTGACATCAACGAGGAAACGAAAAATGCGATTTTATTCAATTTCTAAGTTTAATAACTTACAGGAATTTATACGAAGCAAACTCAAAAATTTGGGGTATTACATCCGAAGACTAGAAAACGTTTTAACAAGACTCAATGTTAAAACCACGTACAATATAATAATCCACACATGTTATTGTATTACAACCAAGCGACTCTTGTAAAATAAATTTATATAGTCACCCCAATAATCCATTATACCGGAAGGTACCTTATCTCCCTTTCGGTCTCATCCGCCATAATTAAATAAGAACATTACCATCTCATAATTTAAATAGAAACTGTAACATTATATAATACAGTAACTCATATATATATGTATCATATTTACCATTTTCGTACACATACACAACCCACTATATTATATAAATGTCTCAATTCACTATTTTTAATAATTCAAACATATAAGTCACTTTCAAGGGTAGACTTGTTATAGTGAGATTTACTCACATTCACCATAGTCCATAATCACTAAAACCTTTTAAAATCATTTATTAAAATAGCGTTTCACTTACCCATGAACCGTAGATGATCAAGTTCACGTAATTAAACCAAAACATATTTTTAGAACAATTTTTATAAACTAGTGATGCAATGACTATTTTAACAACTCAAACTAAATTTAATAATTATAACACTACTTCGATCATGATGATCATTGTGAGGTTTACTCACCTTATTTCCTGCATGCAACTTCCACGACACCAATATCGATTCCCTCACTCATTTCGTCGGTCACCTAATTGCATGATAATGTGCTTAGAAAATAATACGTAAAATCTCAGGTGACGATTCATTACAGCTGAACATTGTTAATAAACATTGTTCATGAATCACTGTTCATGTGCCGCCACCACTCTGGTGACCACTAATGATCACCAAAATTTATCACCACAATCTAAACAACATTTTCAACAACTTTCTAGTTGACACCAAGTCTAAATTGAAGCCTAAACAGTCCAATCGACGAAGAACATAAAATCGGCACTACTCACAAACCCTAGAAAAAGAAATCGTAGATAAAACTGTTATAGGATGTTAATATACATCCTATAAGCTTCAACACACAAGAAGAATCACCTTGAATTGTTGCCGGATGAGGGAGTTCTCCTCACTTCTTCAAACGGAACAGCCGTATTGTTTCTTCATTTTTACGCTTCAAACGGCTCGAATCTCTCCCAAACACTAACCCAGATCGGTAAAGGGCGCAGAGATAGTTTCAACGCCACTGGTCTCACTCAATTCCGTCGTCGGACGACGGAGATATGGCCGAAAAAAGATTCGGCAACAAAGAGGGAAAATCGAGCTAATTTTGAGAAGAAAAAAAACATTGATTTTCTGATTTTTAATCTCCTTTCTTTTCTAATGGATAAAAAGTCAACTTTTGATCCCTCACGGTAACGTTTCTAAGTATAAATCGCTCAAACACTTTCGTTTTCTCCCTCGTTGTAATAACCCTATTTTTCAAAACAATATTTGGTTTGATTTGAATTCAATAAAGTTGTGAGATTCAATTAGAATGAATTTAATTGTTGGAGACCTTATGAAACGAAAACGGAAACGTTCTCGGAACGTTTAATTAGAAAAACGTTACGTTTCCGAACGAATATATCGACTTTTATTCCGTCGCTCGGTTGTGAAAACTTCCTTCACGAAAGTTGTAGAGCTCGTCGATACGAGTTCGTGGACGCTTCACGCGTTCGAATCAGAAGTCGTACGTGAAAGTTATTAACGTCGGAAGTTCGTTTCCGATTTTGAAAACTAGTATAAATAGGAAAATTTAGGGATTAGGGTTTCCATTTCTGGAAACCCTTCACCCGCGTCTCCCTCCTTCTCTCTCACCCTCCCCGAGCCCTCTCTCCCTCTCTCAAAACCTTCGCCACGATCTGGATCGGGCTTAATATTTAAGAAATTGGGCGTGCCCGAGCTCGGCACGATAAATAAAGCCGGCCCGAGCACGGCACGAACACGTTTTTGGCCCGTTTAAAATGGACCGGGCCGGCTCGGCCCGGCACGTTTGCCACCTCTATCTATGAGTATAGTTTGTGGTGTGGCTAGTAGAATTGACTAAATGCTATTTGTATTCTTAATAATTATTGCTTGCACTTAAATGTTCTATAAATAATCTAACCTACCACATTGAATCATGTCCTTAATTTACTCATTGACTCTATAAATCATCACTCCTTAATTTGCTCTTTGAATCATGTCCTTAATTTACTCATTGAATCACGCTAACATGGTTTTGATATTATAATTGTGTTTTGAAGCCAGTAGTTGCACATTATTGAACATGGTGGTGTGAGAGAAGAGCTCCGCCTGAGAGGAAGAGAAAAGGTGCAAATGAGATGCATCGTCAGTTCTTTAGAACAAGAGAAAAGAAATCCTTTAAAATATCATGATTAGAGACCAGATTCTTAGTAGGCTGTCGTATATATAGCAAGCAGAAATCCTTCGAATTCCACCATCTAACGAAATCTTTAAATTGAATACCACTAGATTTATAAAGAGTTTTTAAAGTTTAAATTGAATAACTTGAGATTTTAAAAGAGTTTTTAAAATCTTAAATGAATACCCATAAATTTTAAAAGTCCAAAACAATCAAATAGACTCCTAATTGAATACACCCCAATGACTAATTAATATATGTGAGGTAATTCTATCTGGTTTCAAATCTGAAAAACATGACCGTTTTTTATCTGTTATATAGTAACATCCTAATATGAGGTAATTGTTTTGGAAAAAGACAACGGAACATATTCCCCATTCAAATAAAATTGCGATACACCGTATCAGGTATGTACGTAGATATAATAACATACACAGAAGTACAATAAGAAAGAACCTCTGGTTTATTTTGATAGACCATTTCTTTCCTTAATTACCAACCAAATTCGAAAATATATATTACATGCATGTTATCACAAAATGTGTTAGGACTTGGGAGAATGGGAGATGTTCGAAGTGTACGTACGGCTTCTCAGATATACTTTGTATAATATACGATGAATGTTCTTATACTTCGTTTAATATAGTTGTGGAATCAATTTGTACTCTGTTATACCTGTGCAGACGGCAAACCGCAGCTCGATCTTATCATTGATCTTAGTATCTTACGTACATATACTACATACTATACCCTTACATATTTAGTACGTGTGATGAAGACGGATTCAACTAGTCAAGTTAGCCGTAAGAAAGGAAACGAGAGTCAGTCAAGAAATGTCTAAATTATCAAATATTGCTCCTGGGTGTGGCACTCACTCGGCTACCGCGTCCCTTTGAGTATAAAACTATAAATAGTGACTAGTCTGGTGGCAACTCCAACTATATAATGCACAATCCATAAAATTAGTAAATGATCGAGATCGATATAGCTGTTTTGTCGCTTCCCCACAACTTGACATTGCAAAGCAAACAATATAATTCACAAATATATGTGTCAGATCTAACCACAAAATAACGACATTTAAGCCTTAAAAAATGTTCAAATTCCAGGAATTAGTTTGTAACTTTTTTTTTTGATACAGTTCGTAACCTTGAATTGCATTATAAGTCTGAAAGATCGATCATACAATAGATCGGAACTTTACACAAATTATTTCTTTCTACAAACCATTACATTAAGAACCAGTTACACTTTGCAAAAGATTGGGTTGAGAATATATTGTCTAGTATATAGAAAATCAGAATGTCTTGTTGTCCGGTCTCAATTATGGGGCTTTTGCTCACGTTGTTGATCATGATGGTTGGCTTACCTGTCTCAGCTAGAACATTTGATGAAGACTTTGAGCAAACATACGGCGACCAACGTCTTCAATTACTCGACGGAGGTACACATTTCACACTCGCCCAGGACCAGAGTTCTGGGTCGGGATTCAAATCCAAGAATGAATACCTATTTGGACGTTTCGACATGGATATGAAGCTGGCTCCTGGGAACTCAGCTGGTACTGTTACCACATTTTATGTAATAACTCTCAACCCTAGCAAGCTCTTTCATTACAATGAGTTGGTTTTGTATTGCCCTTAATTTTTTTTTTTACTTTTATTCATTACAGTGCTAATTATTTATGAAACTTGTACGTAAATGCATGCATACAGTTATCTTCTCCTCAAGGGGACGAACACGATGAGATAGACACAGAGTTTTTGGGCAACTCTACTGGGAATCCGTACACTCTCCATACCAACGTGTTCAGTAAGGGTAAAGGAATGAAAGAACAACAATTTCAACTTTGGTTTGATCCAACAGCAGAATTTCACAACTATACAATTATTTGGAACCCCACACGTATTATGTAGGTAACACATACTTCGATTGGGGATCATCCTTTTTGTTTACATTTCTCATTGTCTCGCATGTCTGATCCTTTTATGGATCCAAAGGACTTTGAATCCTTTTGTTTGTTTTAGCAATCACCAGTTAGTATCCAACTATTCAAAGTCGTCTATTAGAACATCATACGATGATCCACAGCTAGGGTTTACAAAGAACTTCTGAAAATCTTTACCATCAGTAACTCACAATGTCTGTTTTGACCCTGTTGGAAATGGTACTATATATGTTTAACTCGCATTTTCATCATACATATTTTCTTTCTTCACCTTCACCAGTGAATCTATGTTGATACTCAAAATATTCAGGATTTAATTGTTACATTAATGAACTCCTTTTAAGAATGAATTACAAACCAGCCCACAAAAGGACATGAAAAACATGTTAAGCTCAAATAATAACATTTTACGTATATTTTGTCAGATTAAACATTAACGAGTACATTCTAGCTATATGACAAGCATATATGCATGCATGTTTCAGATGGTTGGTGGATAACAGTCCCATTAGGATCTTCAAGAACTTCGAATCAGATCTTGGTGTTCCATATCCTCACAGCAAACCCATGAGGGTTTACTGCAGCTTCTGGAATGCCGATGACTGGGCTACTCAAGGCGGAAAAGTAAGGGCCGATTGGTCTACAGGAACTAAAACAGTCTCTTACAAAAACCACATCATCAATGCTTGCCAAGGCTTAGAGCAGGATTGTGCTTCTTCGAACGCAGGGGACGGAAAATCGTGGCAGAATTACGATCTTGGTGATGCAGGTCATGATAGGCTTCGATGGGTACAAGACAAGTTCAGGATCAGCAGCTACTGTCTTGACAAAAGTAGATTTCCCGAAGGTCTCCCACGCGAGTGTATGCATTCCGAGTTTGAGGACACCGCCGATGCCCCCGGCGCCAGCCCTGAAAATCCCCCCACCACTGCCAACCCCGCAACTCCCCCCACCGCTGCCAACCCCGCAACTCCCGCCACTCCCAAACCCAAAACTCCCGCCACTCCCAAACCCAAAACTCCAGCCACTCCCAAACCCGCAACTCCCGCCACTCCTCTCAAACCCAAACCAAGTCACCCAGACACTCCCGTCACCGCTGCTGACCTTACCGGCAATAAATATTAGAATTAAGTTTCAGACGAGTTATATACATACATCTTTTTACGTACATTCCATGTTGATCTGCTAGATCTCATTTTCCAGACGAGCTATCTCATTGTACGCTTTGTGTAATTAAAGTTTGATTACAAGATAGCAATAAGTTTAAAACGTTTATTTATCATTGGATGCTAACAATCTTGAAAGATGGAAACTATAAGCTACAACTATTGATCGACTTCTGGTATGCTTTATTTCTTATGTAACTCTAGTTGTTAATATAATGGTGGATGTTATGGATATGATGATATGGACTTCATGATTGTAATAACCCGATTTTTCGGAACGATTATTGGATTGTTTTTAAGTTTATAAGTTCGTGAAATTCATTAAACGTGCTTGTTTCGATTTGCGATGTTGGAAATCGAAAACGGAAACGTTATCGGAACTTTTATTTTAAAAAAAAACGTTATGTTTTCGCGACGTGAGAATCGACTTTTACTCCGTCGCTCGTTTGTGAAAACTTCCTTCACGAAAATTGTAGAGCTCGTCGATACGAGTTCGTGGACGCGTCAAGCGTTCAAATCGGACGTCAGACGTGAAAATTATTAACGTCGGAATTTAGTTTCCGATTTTGAAACGAATATAAAAATGAAGTTTTTGAGATTAAGGTTTCCATTTCCGGAAACCCCTCTCTCTCTCTCTCTCCTCACCCCGCCTCCCTCTTCTCTCTCTCTCTCTCCCCGATTTCTCTCCCTTTCACTCAGAAACTTCGCCGCTGGCGATCTCCGTCTCCAGGCCGCCGTGTCTCTTACCGCCGGCCCTAGAGCATCGCGTGACCCTCAGCTTCAAACCCCGAGGTCGACACCCTTTACCTCACCACCGAGAAGCTGCGCCGTCAGGGGGCGACCTATGCAACGACTCCACCATCTTCGCCGGCGAGGCTAGGGCTCGGGGACCAACTCGCTGTCGCCGCTCCTCACCCTAGCGCCACCTGCAGAGCAATCGAAGCTCAAATCGCTGCTCGCCGCTCGCCTCTGCTCGATTCGACTTCGCCGTCCTCGCGAGCACCTCCGGTGGTCTTCTCGGCGGATCTACGCCCTCACGAGGTAAGGGTTTGCTTGAATTATTGGATGGTGTGCTTGTTGTTGGATTTGTGGTGTTTTGGGAGGAGATCGGAGGAGGAATGGAGGAGGGAGAATACCGCCGCCTTAGGCGGTGCGTGGGGTAGCGTGGAGGAGGCTAGGAGCGGCGTGAGGCCGTGGGAAGGAATAGGGGAGGAAATAGGGGAGTTTTGGGGCGGCGGTGACGTGCTACGCGCCACGCGCGGTCGCCGGAGGTAGCGCGTGTATCCCACGTGCGGCGGCACGTGAATAGTGTTTTCGAAACAGTAAATTTGTAAATTTTATTTTTACGAACGGTGAATGTAAAATGTAATTTACATATTGTGAAATGTGAATTTATTTTATGTACGGTAATTGTAAATGTAAATTACGTACAGTAAATGTAAAAGTAATTTCGGAAGGGTACATTGTAATTATTATTTACTGAGACAGTATTTACGATTGAATAGTATGCATACGTACAGAAATACGTAAACAGTATGTACACGTACAGAAATACGTAATTAATATGTATTTGTACATTAATATATGAATAGTGAATACGTGAATAGTAATTTCGTAAAACCAGAAATTGCTGAACAGTAAAATATTATTACTGTTTCGGCATTTAAGGTTTACGTAACGATTCTAAATTCATTTCTTATCTTTTTCAAGGTGATCGATACATCAAGTAAGGGATTTACATTCCGAAATCGTGGAAATTACGCTCGAGATTATAAGGTGAGTAAAATCTCACATTTACGAATCTACCCTCGCGGAGATTCGGGATTATGCTAAATTTTAAAGGATGAAATGTGACAAGTATATGATATAGTGGAATGTGTATTTGTATAAATGGTAAATAGGTACATATATATAGTTTGTTATATTATATACTGTCATGATTTCGTTGTGAATAAGTTTTTTATGGTGATGAGATTTATGTATTGAGCATGTTGATTCAAATTGTACAATACAATGTGATGATTGTTGGTACGTGGTTTTAATATCAAGTTTTGTTAAAACATTTATGCCTTCGGACGAGTTATGTCTTCGGACATGTTTTATGTCTTCGGACGAGTTATGTCTTCGAACGAGTTTATGTCTTCAGACGTGTTTTATGTCTTCGGACGAGTTTTATGTCTTCAGACGAGTTTAGTCTTCGGACGTGTTGGCATGTCGGAACCTAGCCTTTGGTTGGGCGAAAGTCACGATACAGTTAGAGCTCTAGTCTGTCTGCCGGGGTACTGCATAAGAGGTAACAAATGGGTTATCGGGTTATGAGTACCCATATATTTTTGATATGGGGTACCATATGGTTATCCAATGTCCGCGGCGTACTACATGAGGGGTAACAGAGGTGTACCAGCGCTCATGAGTACCCGTATTATAAATGCATTTGGGTAAACAGAGGGGTTGCTCAACATCTCATGAGCATATTTATTTTCACATTATTAGACAACCAGATGGCCGTCTAATGAGTCATGAGTGCATTTATAATTGATGTTTTGTGTATTCTCGTGTATATATATTTTGCGAGATGTATTTGTTGTTTTACTCATACGAGCTGCAAAGCTTACCAGGTTTGTGTTTACAATCCCGGTGCACCTATTCGATGGTGTAGGGGATAATTCCGTAGGTGTGGATTAGCGGAAATCGACGGACGCTCAGAGGACTCGAAGTTGTTTTTATCCTATCTTGTGGTGAGGATTTTGTGTAGATTTTTGTGAGGATTTTGTGAGGATTTATACATTTCCATTTGTTATAATGTCGAATTATAAATTTAGTTTGTAATAATCGGTTTGACTTAGTTGTATTTTGAACTCAGAAATGATCCACTGTGACATTAAAATGATTTCGATTTATTGAGATTGTTTTAGAGTTTTTCATGACTTCGAAATTAGAGTTTCATACTCGAAATTTTAGAGTCATGACAATGATTGAAGATGAATGTGATGATTGAAGAATCTTACATGTTTGAACTTTCAATATGTCCATTTATGAATCATTAAATCCAATCGAACTAAACTCCCGCGATGGTTACTATTTCAATAGCACCGAGATCCAATGTTGCAATAGAGCGGCTGGAGATAGAATGGTGAGTTCAAAGCCAAAGGAAAGTTTTGGCTCACTCTTTGCTAGTTGGGTTCGAGAGGATCGGACATGGCACACAACGAAGGAAATCAAACGGCCATTTTCTTTTTCTGTTGGTTTGAGGCAGTTACTGTCTAAACTCCAACATTCCAAATATAAGCCAAAAGGAAAACAAAATAGGCCCTCCTATGCATAGCAGTAGAAACAATTACATAATCAACCAGCAGAATGAATTAAGTTCTACACTGGGATTTTAGTACAAGAGTTACCATCCAACAACATATCTGAAGACCAGTAAATCCTACTGTAAGGAGCATCAGACTACAACAATGTTGAAACGCTCAACGGACCAATAGCTTCATTCCCTTCTCTGCATACTACTTATCATTTTATGCACTCCTGCAGTGACATAGGGCATATCAACTTCATTCTTGGATGAAAATTGAACCACTCCAAGTCCATGAAACAAACACCAGTGTTGTCTCTGGAATTGAACACAAAATAATACACAAGTTAAGAGAGTAGTTTCAATCAGCGGATCATTCCTTTCACAAGGCCCGATGCGCCTCTAAACATAACAAGCAAAGTTCTTAATCAGGTATCCCGGTATCAGATTGTGGCCATCTAACATTTTGCATTCACCGGTAAATATTAAAGGAACTGAATTTTAACCAAAAATACACTCCGGACCATTCCTTTCACACAAAAACATGCACTCAAACAGCAGAACCAAAGTGATTCATGAAATAACATTGAGACTTTCACATATCACATTTGTAGCGAACAGAAGACCCTATGCTTCTATGCTATACCATACGTTTCTCAGATTCACATAAATCTGGAGGAAAAATTGGTGTAAATAAAGTCTCATTGTTATCTCTTGCAACAAATGTAGATGAAAGCAGAAAAAATCCCATTAATAATATGTGCTCACAAAGTAAACAGATCAAAAGCATTGTTATCTCTTGCAACAAATGTAGATGAAAGCAGAAAAAATCCCATTGATAATATGTGCTCACAAAGTAAACAGATCAAAAGTAATATAGAAATCTTCAATAAATATTGTGTGTATTAATCTATACATATATATTTAGAAGAAATTAAAAGAGATTTTTCAGAATCATATTCTCTCGCTTTCTTCGTAATTTCATTACTCAGTTCACAGTGCAGAGGCTAACATGCAGTAGCCGCACTGGAAAATTTTGATCACTTATTCCATGAATTTTACCAACCTATGGATGCTGATAGAACTGTATCCCCAATTACTTAGATCAAGGTAACAGTGAAGAGAGCCCCAGTCGAGAGGAAATTAGCCTGATAAGTTTAATCAGACTATCAAGGACCCCATCAAGGAAACAAACCTTGGGAGCTTCGACTATAAATTTTGGTTCAAAACCTCCCACAGATCTGCAGCCTGTTATTACATTCCTGAACCTACACAAGTACTCAATCATCTACCACAAACCACCCTTTAAAAAACAGTAGGCGAGTTCTCTAATCTGATAAGGACGCCTAGAAAGTAGCCTCGAGTTTCATAGCAGACATCTCTTTCATTCTCATCTCCTTTGCAAATCAGTACTTAAACAACCATTACAGGCAAGATTTGTAAAAGGCCCCAAATACATGCTTAGAAAAATGTCCTCGATGTTATCAAGATTTCATACACCAATGTTGCCTAACATTTCTGAACTTGATACAAAGGAGTATTTCCTTTGTATAAATTAGACTAGATTATTCACAAAAGCTTCCATCTCCTATTATCTTGCAATAATGTGCAGCATATTATTAATCAAAACACTAATAAAGAACACTAACAGAAGCCATCAAGCACCAATAATTCAGATTTCAATCATTTCATAGTACATTGATCAGTATTATTATCAAAACTTACTTAAGCACACACACCCATATGGAACAAGAGAGAATCTTGCTGGACATTTCTGTAAGGAAACATGTTCTCCCTTTTCAACATGTCCAAATTGGCAAAACAGACATAAAGGAAATCATCATTTGGAACCTAACGATGAGACCCATTACTCAATCCGAGACCATGATTAGAGAAATTCATGTTTTCAGTAATTTTCAACTGGGCTAGAAAACTAAACCAAAAATTGCTCCTCTATATGGAAAAGCAGAGAACCCCAAACACTGGAAATGAAAAGGCAAAGGATTACCTGGAGCAGTGGAGACAATTTTCCGATAAGATGATGAGGCTACAAAACGAACCATGAGAAAAAGGAGATGGGGATGGAGTTGCAGGAGCCATTAAACCCGTAATCTCGTTTTCCTCTTTTCACTTATATTCTCAAAGCTCTGTGTTTTTGGGGGTTTAAGAAGGGTTTTAGGATTTGCACGAAACACGAGAAGACGTGAACTTTGACCATTTCCTCTTCTGCCCCTCCCGCCAAATTTGCTTTCCTTGTCGGCTTGCTTTCAGTCCAGTCCAGTCCGCAGTTATGAGCCATGGGCAAGCTACCAGTAAAACCAGTCTCCCAGCTCACATTTGCCTTTTTGTTCCCTTCCTTTTATGCTAAATTTGCAGTCTTCTTTAATAAGAAGAACTAAAACCACCAGAACAAGCTACGTGGTAGGGATGGTTCCTGGTCGGAGCCGGCGATTGTAGCTACATTATGTTTATGTTTACGTCACATATCTGTGTTTCAACTATTGTAGCTGTTTTTCTGGTTTTCGGCAGTATTAAGGCCCAATTAACTCGGTTGTTGCTTAGTTTATGGCTGTTTAAGTTTATTCTTGCAACCCTTTCGGGAAAAAAAAATCTTGCAACTATAAAAGGATTTGCTTTATATTTCTAGTGGTACTATTTTCTAATCTACCTCACTGTTTCACGTTAGACTACATATATAGGATAGAAAGAAGTACTTAATGCAATACAGAGAGACAATCTTTATGAAGTACAGAGCCAATCTTTCTAATAATGTCATAGCTCATCATGCATTAATCTTTCTAAAGGTTTTCGATTTTATGAACTGCATTGTCATAAGCTGGAGCATGATTCTCACCGTTCCCAACACCTCCAGGCCGGAGTTCTTTACCAACCATTCCGCCCTTGAAAGCAGCTGTGACCTTCCTCTGTAAGGTCAGCATACCAATGCGCTTCGATACAACATAAAGAACAGCACATGTAAACAGGAAAAATCCCACGGAAATTATCACCCTGTCCAGAATTAACTCAACATAAGAAATCTAGACAGATATAATAGACAGAGCAAACATGCATTTTCTCTTCCGAACCTGTCGATGACATCTTGGCGTTGCATTGTGGATAGTAGGTTTCTGGTGCGCATCAACAAACTCCGGTGGCCTGTGTATTCACTCTCAGCCTTCCTTAGTACTCCATGCCAGTAGATTCCTCTGCAAATTCAACATACATAGTTTCAGTCCTAACAATCTTAGCTCCCTTTTCAAAACAACTAAACCAATGTTCATATTCCAGATATCACACCAGCAGACCACAAAAATGATCTTTGTAAAACCAAGATTCGAAAAAGCGCTAAGTGGTGTGCAGTCAGACAGCCACCTCCTAGCGCCAAAACAACTAGGTGGTTTCAAATTATTAAATATTTATTTATTTTTATATATGTATTTAAATTAATTTTATGATTAAAAATATATAATGATGCTCAATATTAATTTTAAAAATAGTCTAAATTCAAAATAAATTAATTATAAAGTTCATACAAAAATATTATAATAAAAATTAAATTATAAAACAAATGCAATATTAAATCTCAAGTTGTTTTAATTTTTTTTTAATCAATTGATTTTTGACCGCTTAAAACCACATAAGTGGCCATCTAATTCGCAAAATGCTAAAAATGCCCTCTGAGGTAAAAATCCTGAAGGTGACCGACCTTCTAGCGCGTATATGCAGCCTAGGTGGCTGCTTTTAAGAACAGTGTGTAAAACAAAGCACATGTTTCTATCAATGTTTCAGAGTGACAATTGGAAATTAAGGTTTAAACTAGAAAGTAACATGAAAATACTCTTGAGAACATCAAAACACTTGATGTGGTTGATGTGATGTATAAGACCTTTTAGAGTTTCAGTCATGGAAGGGCATTGTACGAGCTACGAGTTAATTATACAAAGCCCAAGACATTTACATCGATCATCTTGAAGATTGAATCATGAACATATTCCAATTTCGAACAAGTCTCACCTCAATATACAAAGTTTGAGCCGGCCTTACTGATAGCTGTGTATCTATTAGTTCCAAACCGTGACTTTCATAGCCGAAATAACCCCGGTGATTTGCATAAACTAATCACTGAACAGTATATATATCCATTCAATTTTTCATAAGTGACTTTCATAGGAAAAAAAAACCCTGCTGATTCGCATAAACTAATCACTGAACAGTATATATATCCATTCAATTTTTCATAAGTGACTTTCATAGGAAAAAAAAACCCCGCTGATTCGCATAAACTAATCACCGAACAGTCTATATCTATCCATTCGATTTTTCACAAGTGCATATTTATGAAGCTCAACTTAATTTTTCTATAATGGAAGAACTGAATGCTGCACTTGAAACAAGGTAAACATTCAATTGACATTTAAAATTGAACTGGACTCACCGAAAGTCATGAGTGTGCCTGCGCTTCTTTCCGCCTCCTAAAAACATATATACATTCAACCATCCACAAATGTGTATTAAGTATTAGCCGAAAGTTAATGAAATAGACAGACACTGACCTGAACCATAAGTTGACGAGTCCACCTAAGGCTCTCTGTGATGCTCTCCGCGGCGGATGTCGTGCCGGCCTTTATCCTGGGAAACAATGAAGGATAAATCACAGGCTTAGAAAATCATCTAAAAGCAAAAAAGAACACTCCGCACATCTCCTTAAAACTAGGAATGATACTCTTTTAATGTCTGAACACCAAATAAATATACATACTGCAAGTTTCGCCTACAGTTATGGACTCTCCTCCACCTCCCAGTAGGAGTTCCTGATAGGCGCAAAAGTACCTACAAAATTTTCATATTATCAAATCAATTATATTAATGTATTAAATGGCAAATATGGGTCATTACCCGCAGATGATTGGTGAAAATAAGACTTAAAAACACAAACAGACGCGTAAACCAGAAATCTTACAGACTCGGCCTAGGAGCAGAAACTTAATTAATTAGCTAATTTAGACTCAACCAAAAATTACAAAATTAAATAAACACTAACTAGACACAGTGATGGACTACCACACAAATTTTGAGGGTATTCGGAATTGGTTTGATTGGTGAACAAAAATAAATAAGACAGAAGTACTGCTAAAACAAGAATATTAAAAACTAAATATGGATATAGATATGAGAAAAACAATAGCTAAGAACTTTTCTCTACCACTAGATATGCTTCAATCACCCCAAAACAACATCAATAATTATAGATGAATGCACTCACAGTTAAACCAATGTTGTTAGGTTATTAACCGTATTACGTTCTCTTAGTTGTCATGTTAAGCGAAATGTCGGTATCGACTTAACTATATTCTTAATTAATTGATCTATGAAATTTCGGTATCTAGACCAAAATAATTAAAATCATGAAGTTCTAAAAACGTTTGAGTAACAACAAAGAATCTAAGGTCAATGCCGGTAGCCTTAGATTACTACGGAATCACTTCGCACAATTACATGCAAAGAACTTGTTATCGCTCACATAACATGCAATGATATGTCGGTCATATACATATTCAAGATAATAAAACCATTAAACATGGATCAAAGTATCGACCCAATGAGACATGCAATAGAATTATCAATGAACAATCAATGAAGAAATTCTCATCTAAAATTATATAAATCAATTGGAGTTTGAAATCGAAGACATATCTAGAGATTTGATTAGCCCATAACTATTAAGGAATTTAGTTACACATAATCTTGAATAAAAGCATTAAAGAATACATGAGAGATGAATTAAAGGAGAAGAAACCGAACTTCCTTTTTCTTGAGGAGGCTTGATGAGATTTTAGCATCTTGAAGACATGTGAGTTGTAGCTTGAGGAGATTGAAAGTAATTTCACTTCGGCTCTCCATGTCCGGCTTTTCCCATTTCTCTTATCTTCTTCTCTTTATTTTTCCCTCTCTCTCTCTCTCTCTCTCTCTTTCTCTTGGTTGGTTGTGGAAAAATGGTGGTGGTGATGAAGGTTTTTATATATGAGAATGGTGGTGGAAAAAATAGAGAAAAATGAGAGATAATGATGTACTGAGTGTGGTGAGTGATCATGAAAGGAAGTGAGTGATTATGGAAAGAAATGGGTGATCGTGGAATGAAATAAGTGATCATTGAGGAAGTAAATGATGGCTAGGTAATGATGAACCTAGAGGTGATGATTACACCAAAATCAAATTAGATTTTTATATAATATAAGTGTGGATTTTTGGACAATTGAGAGCCATGATTTTGTGAGAAAAGAGAGAAAAATGGTGTAGTTAAATCTCAACTAAAAAGATGAGATCTAGTTGTGATATACTAATGTGTTGCTCCTTCCTTACTCCTCCATAAAATTAGCCCGAAAATGCATGGCACCACTAAAAGTGGTGGTGCTCGGAAAATTACCAGAATTTCACTTTTTTTTCTTCTTGTCAAGATATTCGAGTTAGGAATTGGATTTCTCTCTCTTTCTTCTCTCTTATTCTTTATTCCACTTCAAACTAAAAATAAATAAAATTAATTAAAAATATAAAAACATAACAAAATAACTAAGTAAAATGAATAATTAACACACTAAAAACACATAAATATGTGACTATCAGTTCCTCTGTCAAATCAATCACAAATAAATTTCTCCTCAATAAACACATAACTTACAGGACAACAATTTCTTAATCTATCCCAACGCCGAAAACAAAGCTCAAACAGTCCAAAAATTCAGCTCATCACCTCTTTCTGAGCAGCTTTCCTAATATTCTCATTCGCTTTCAAATTCACATTCCTCATACTCAACCTCAAACTGCTCATAAACACCACAAAAAATTTGATCAATTTCCAAATATTAAATATACACACTAGCTTTTTAGGGTTTTGATAATTCAATCAACAACGAAACCAAAGCTCCAATAAATGTGGGATCGATTTTTCCAGGACTCGAGCAAGGCCTTGGTGGACTGGAATTTATCGTCGTTGGGCAACTGAGGAGCAAAGAGATCGAGCATGAAGTCATGAACCGGAGAGAAGTGAGCAACGACAGGCCGTCTTGTGCGAGCCCCTTCAATCTGGGCAGCGACTCCTTCTTCGCCGTCGCCTCGATGCCGTAGTTTTCGATGGCCTTGATCAAATATAAGACATTGTTGTAGGTTTCGTTCCATTCCTTCTTCACCTTCTCCACCTCCTCCTCCACCTCGTCCATTTTCCTTCAGGCGATCGCTGCTGTGTTTACATGCAGATTACAGTAACTGTTCTCCTCTGGGCCGGGCCTGTGCTCATGGTTTAATGGGCTTGAGGTAGCTTTTAGCCTACATTCAATGAAAAGCACTTCGATGAAAATTGAAAATTGTCTTCTTCTTTTTTGTTCAATTTTCACCTCTTTGACCAAGGACCAACCATAAGAGTGGCGTAAGACCAACAAGGGATTGCATAATTAATTCAAGACGACAGAAATATTTGCAGATCAGCACCTCCAGATTCAAAACAGTCAGCCTAGAATTGTTGCATTGTCATAAAGATCATACATCTGCACATCCATTTTTCCTCGGTATACATTTACCAATTGAGGTACATGGTCGAGAAATCTGTTGACAAACCCATTCAAGAAAATCTTCTCTGGAGACAGACAAACAGAAGCCATACTCAACTTCTTCTCTTCTATCAATCCTTTCAACAACAACACTCTAGCAACCGAACACCTAGGGATGATTCTCTTCTCCAAGCTGTACATCAGAACATATGGACACTGTGCAATTTTTCTGGATTCCCATCCCATCTTGTTCACTAAGATATCCATAATTCCCATTATTTTCTTCTCCGAAACAACCATACAATTTGGGCACATTTTGAACGCAGAACGAGTATCACTCTCAGACCAACCCCACCTCTTATAAGCCTCTTCCTTGGCTCTCCGTGTAGTTTTTCTCCCGGATAATGCGACCATGGCTTGCACAAAGTTGCTCTTCCCCGGGCCAAATCACATTTCTTCTACTTGGCTAACAATTTGAGTGAAGAGTTCATGCCTTCTTAAAATTGAAAATGTCGAGTCTTGAAGTAATAACATGAGTTCTTAGAATGGTAGATATTGTACAAGATAGGAAAAACTTGCATGTTGAGTTACTCTGTTTTTTCTTTTTCTTTACTCATTTTCTAAGGGATGAAGTAAGTAAAAAGGAAATGATTCCACTTGTTGCCATCCAAATTCAGAGAAGTCGTACAGTTATAGTAATGTGAAATCACTGAAATGTATCAAGTTCAAAACTCAAAAGAAAACCTTGGTTTTTTTCCTTGAACAAAAGAACTCAATCACTCCCATTTTCAAGTTTACAGTTACGAAATGATGAGGCACTTGGCTGCAGCATTAAGCTCCTTAACCAAAATCCCGCCCCCTTTAACTTCCAAAGGGCCCATCCCCCATAACCATTCTCTGCAATCTCGCGTTAAAATTTCCCTCCCTCACCGTTTCAATTTCAAAAATTGAACGACGCAAACAAAGTGAATCCCACAAGTCACAAATACTTGTGTGTAGCACAGACTTGAATTTCGAAACCGAAAACCACCTTCTTTACTCCATCCACCATTCTTCTTCTTCTTCTTCATTGTTATTTAAGATCATAATTCACACCAACCAGTCAGACAGTAATGCCTTCACGTCCGAAGAAAAAACCATCCAAGAAGAAACTGAAGCATTCCACAGCACAACCCATCATCCACCAATCTAAACCACCTACCCGTCAAATCCAAGCCCCAGGTAATTACGTATTTCTCTTCTCTAATTAGTTGTCATTCGCTTAGTTGGCAAATAGGGTTCACATCGTTTGGCTTATTTGCGATCCATCTGTCTTAAAGTTTTCTTTTCTTTTCTTCTTCAGAAAGTTTTGTGGAAACTAATTCAGTAGTGAAGTTTTGTTGTGTGAAAGAGTTAAGTGGTCGTGAGACTGCTTCTGTGGCTTGTCTAGTCCATTCTTGCCCTCCTTACTTAGTGATTAAGGAGGAAGAACAGAGGCGGAAACTTTCAGCAGTTCATCACCAAATGGCGGATTCATCCAACGGAAAGTTGGAGGAGACTCCGGAAGTTCAAGAGGGGGAGGTGGTTGAATCTGTAAGGGATATAGCTATTGATGACTATTCGCTAGAGCATGCGAAAAAGGCGCATGAAGAGCCGGCTGAAGCTGCTGAGGAGACTCCTGCAGTAGTGGAATCCGGTGAAGTGGTGGAAGAGAAAGAAGAAGATGTTGTTCAGGTTTCGGTTGTTGAGACAGAAACTTCTCTTGTTGATGATGATGTTGTTGAACCAGAAGTAGAGGAAGGAAAAGAGGAGGAGAAGCAGTATGTGCCGTCTGTGGAAGAGACTGATGAACCTTCTCCAGTTGTGGAAGATATTGTGTCAGAGGAGATTGAGGAGAAGACATTGATAGATTTGGTCTCTAATGGGGTTGAGGAATCAACATTACCGTCTTTAAGTGAGGACATAACCAATGTGGTGTCGAAAGGAGTTGACGAAACTGAAGTGCCTTGTTCAGAGGAGAAGGATGATGAGGTTGTTTTAGCTGTTGCAGATGTCGTTTCAAAGGGAATTGAAGAAGTGCAATTGCCAGTTGTTGAAGAGATTAGTACTGGGGAGTCATCAGGTCCTGATTACAAGGTAACTGGTGAAAATGTTGATGAGGATTTCTTGAAACCGTCGCCTGAGGTTCTGGCTCCACCTCCAGTTGAATCAACTGATGCTGGAGAAGGGTATGCCGATCGGGACATATCTGAAACTGCAGAAAAACCGGTAAGTTTCATTTAAAAAGAACACTTTGTTCTTTGTATTCTATTATCATTCCAAAATTGATCACAAAGTCTTTGTTCTGGTTTCAGTCTATTGTATCTGTGACTAGAGCTCCCCTGCAACCTACTTCATGGAGGAGTTGCTGTGGACTTTTCGAGGCTCTGCGCCGATCTGATAGATGATTCAAGGTAATCACCAAGATATTAATACATCTTCCTTCGAAATTTAACTCATTAAGAACTTATAGCTGTGCTTAATTACTTCACAAAATTAAGATTTGTGATATAAACTGTGCCTGTTTATTTTGGTTCCAGTTATCATTACTTGGTTTGTTAAGGAAACATGAACTGTTTAGGTTACAGTCTGATATCAATGGCATTATACTAGTAAACTTTTAATGCCACGGACTTGCAGATGAAAGGTCCCTATACTGATATTAAAGGCACATTCAATGTGATCTCATAGGAAGTTATATGTTCCCTTCAACACGAAAACGAAACTGAGGAACTATTAGAACTCAGGTAGCTCGTAACAAAACACCGCCTCCTAAACTGGAATCTACCTTCCAATAAGCCTTTACCATTCTATCAAGATCAACTTTAAGGATTGCCCCATTTTCGCTTTTGGTCGACTAATCGACATCATCGACTTTTTCTTAATTCTGGGTGAACTGACCAAATCTAAGTCGGCAGCGTGCTGTAACGTGCTGTCATAAGTCATAACATACTTTCTGGTTCTATATTGGAATAATGCTCAACATGGCTTCAAAGTCTTAACAGTTACTCCAGCATCATATATATCAATGGGTCCATATAACTCACTGTCACACCATCATACAGATCATCATGCACAGTGATAACCAGCCTGTTTCTGCAGAACTCTGACCTAACATTGCTTTTATTCTAATGTTGCAGCGATGAAAGGAACCGAAACATGGATGATGAAGCTCACAGAGCGCTAAGATGATATAGGGAGTTGAAGATTCGGAGTGATGCATATTTGGTTTGGCGTGTGGAGTGAAACTACTAATTTACTTACCAGTAGGCTTTTTCTACTATCCTGCATATTACCCGAGAAATATTCCTTCTCACAAGTTTTCTGTACTACTTTGATGCCTGATGTGCTCAAGAGGCTTTTTCTTCTGTATTTGTGTTAGACCGTTAAAACTTCCTATGATTGTTGGTACATATTGTACCGGATAGCTTATTAGCAAATGTATACGAGGTCATTTTGGATGAGTTTCGATATTTGTTCTTAGACACTTAATACATTTGTTGTTCAGATACTAATGAAGTTTCAACCTAGACTTGCAAGGCTGTACCATACACCCAAGCACGGATTGACAAAATTGCTTTCCTCTGCTTGAAATATCTGAAGCATTAGTAAAACTTCACCAAAACTTTTACTAGATTTCAACCCTTCACAAAAAATCATATACCCAGTTTTAGAATAACTTTACTAAAGTCCAACATGCTTATGGCACATATACAATGCCTTCAGTGGCTGAAGAAAAAGTGATAGAAGCAGCATTAGAATAACTACTTTATTTCTTTTAGAAGAGCATTAGAATAACTATATACTGGTGTAGACTGTTTCATTATCGGAGTAGAGGAATAAAAAATTGGATTGATGACAAAAAGTCTACCAAATTTGATGGAATATTTACATGAAATATTAAAATTCTAATACACCACTACTCACAAGACTAATATACAGTAATACCAAGACATGTAATTAACATGATGCAGAAAGAATTAAAATCAACAGCAGATGCAACTCGATAAGGAATTAAAATCATCACCTTATTGATGGGATTATTAAAGCATTAAAAAAATCAGATACTTGAGTAAGTTCACTATAACACAACTAAAGAGTGTTCAACAGAAATGTGCAAACAGGAAACAGGTTTCCATAAATGGTTTCCATGTGCAGAACTGCAGCATGTACTAAGGTGTAAATGTGTAACTAATCCTTGGAGATATAGTCTTCTAAGTATTCCATTATCAGCATTACACCTTATGAGGGATGAATCCCCAATACAACATTCAGATATCCCAAGCACAACATTACATGGGTAAAGGAAGAGGGCGCTCCATTACAAACAAAAGTAAGCAAAGCTTGTAAATACTGATGTATTACAGCCTGTTCTTTCTGATTACTGAACAAGTGCTACTAAAACCCAACCAAAGGGCCTTATATACCAAACTTCACGATCTAACCAACTTCAACTGATGATATACAATCCACAAATGTCATTCAACAAAGTTAAAGTAATGCATTAGAGGTCAAGCAATTCAACGTGAATTGGAGTATACAGTCATGGAAAATACTGCAGAGATGACAAACACTATAATCCTCCAAAAATATATATTTATGTAATTTGTCCACAACCATAGCAAGTCAACCAAACAAGATAGGATCACAAATTAGAGCTAACAAGACATCAATAGGCTAGTTAAAAAAGCAAAGCCAACCAAAAAGCCTTTAGTACTTGACAAAATTGTAATTTGCTCTCAAGCAAAAAGCCCTAACCTCGAGCTTTCTCCCTGCTTGTCAGTTTTTCTCATTTGCTGCATAGTATTCAATCACCTCCGTCTTCCATACAACACAAAGACGACAGCCGCCACAGCAACAATGGCTCCAGCAGACCCTGCAACCACAGGCAAGCTCAATCCCTTCGATCCTGTATCATTTCCGCCTTCCAGAATCTCCTTCATTTCATTCACAGTCCCATTAATGTTCCCAACAGTCTTCTCCTTAAATTCATTGATAACCCTTCCAGCCTCCACCACATCCTTCTGAAGTTGTCCCATCTTCAACTCCATAGCCTTAGACTTATCCTCCGATTCCCTCAACGCTAGCTCAACATTACTCTTCTCCTTCATCCACTTTTGCAACTCAATGCCGTTCTTCCCAATCACCGATTCCAACTCCTCAATCTTCCTCTTGAACAGAATGACTTCACCCTCTTTAGACTCAAGCCTCTCTCTCATTTCCTCCTCCACCCTAACCCTCTTGCTCCTCTCCTCAATTTCCTTCACTTCCAGAACCCCAATATTTCTCTCCAATTCCCTAACCCTCTTCTCGCTCTCCGTCTTCTTCTTCTTCAGAGCCTCAATCTCCTTCTCCAAGCCATCAATCCTCTCCCCCTTCTCCACCACCACTCGCTTCATCTCCGCAAGCTCGGTATTCGCCTCCTCGGCCTCCGCCATAGCAGTGATCAAATCCTGCTGCAGCCTCGACACCTCAGTCTCAAGCTCCATGGCTCGATTCGCAACGCTCTCCAGCACATTCTTGCCCTCATTGTTCCTCTCCACCTCCAGCTCCACCTCCCTGAGCTTCTGCTTCAACGCGCTCTCGCCGCTCTTCAAAGCCTCAACCTCCTTAGTCAGCAAGCCAATCTTCTCCTTCGTCTCTCTATTCTCTCGCTCCAGCTCCCCCTTCTCCCACTCCAACGACGACACCTTCCGGCTCAGCGACGCCGTCTGAGTAGCATCATAGAAATCATCGCCGCCGTCCTCGACGTCACCACCGGCGATCTTCACCGTCTTCTCCTCAGCCATTTCTAACCCTAAGAACGCACCGCAGAAACACAAAAACCTAATCAAAATCCAAAACCTAACCAAAATTCAAAAGCCAAAACGAAAATCCTAACTCAATCGCTAAGCAAACCTCAACTAAAACCAAAATTTCCTCCATAAATACAGTACCACGAATGCATATGAAGCGGAGAAGAGTAATTGAAATCGAACCTGAGAGTAATTAGAAACCGGAAACCGGCGATCGGCGATCGGAATTCGCAGTGAAATATCGATTATGCGGAATGAGAACGCTGGTGGTGAAGAACACTAGGGTTCCTGATTCCGACGCACTCCAATTATCCTCCCTCTTTTCTTTTTCTACGATTTTAAGTTTTTAACGGACGGTTAAGACGTGAGGGTTTTGGTTGTGCGCAGCACGTGCTAAAGGTGTGGGGCCGCGCAGCTTACACTTTTTGTGTGGGAAAAAACTTGCGTACAAACTAGTATGTACACGTGCGTCCAAACTCTTGTTTATTTGCACACTTTGCGAATATAAATACATGATTTTAACCGTTCAAAGGTTTAGTTTATTACTAAAGATCATTTATGTAAAAGATCAACATAAACAAAAATCGTCTTCATAGTCGATTGCATCAAACAAATGAACGGTTATGGTGAAAGTTAGTAGTCTCATGATCAACCGTCAATTTGTTTGATGCAATCGACTATGAAGACGATTTTTGTTTATGTTGATATTTTACATAAATGATCTTTAGTAATAAACTAAATTTTTGAACGGTTAAAATCATATATTTATATTCGCAAAGTGTGCAAATAAACGAGAGTTTGAACGCACGCGTACATACTAGTTTGTACGCAAGTTTTTCCCTTTTGTGTGATTATTTCTGATATTTGTGGACAGTATCGTAATTTGATACGGTTTCCTCTAGTATATCGTAATTTCATACTCGAGAGGTGTGATCGTCCTCTCTTCGAAATTTCGAATTGCACAATTTATCAGCTTGATTAACATATAAATTAATTTTGCTTCTTAATTACGGATGAGGGTTTCCTAAAGTGAAAAGGAGAGCAACACCGAGAAGAAGGAGATCGTGCTAATGAAACAAACGGTTTCTTCATCCCAAGAGCACAGGAGTTGAAGAACAGATTACCTCTGCTATGTGTATATATCAAAAGCAATACTTGGAGCTGATAGTAGAGAGTGGCGAACGTCTTGCATTCTTGCATAAGATGCGAAAGCTTATTCCATCTACAGTTCTATACGTAGATGTGTTGTCCTATCCTCCTCTATTTGATTTATAATCGTTATATGCTGATGTTGTTTCTCTATCCTTCTTCTAATTAAGGCTCTGCCCTTTTCTCTATAGGTGAAATGTCATCTCCTCGTGTTTGTCTTAAATTTTATCTTGTTTTGTCGAGGTTTGAATAGGCAATATATCATCATGACGCATAAGGATGTATATTTCATCGTTTTATGATTGAATTTTCTACCTTACAGAAATGATTGGCTGCTTGGAAATGTTAAAAAACTAGTTGATAAGAAAACTTCTGCTTTAATTTTAAGTGTAGAGCAAACTACTGGCCAGCTCCCAAGAGCCACATAACGACATCCCTTACCTCAAGCACTACATATGAAGACGAGCAGATGCTTCAGCAGAGCAACCTTTAACAAGAGTACAATTATTAGTATCATTGTGTAAAGTTGATGGGATTTTGTATTGGAATAGGCTAGGGTTCGGAAACAGTATATAAGTTCCACTAATACTTGAGCTTAAATGATCTGTCAAATCGATCGCATTGATTTACTGAATATACCAAAATGATAAGTGAAGGAAGTACTAGACGTGAAAGCAATGAGACAGGGAGTTTCCCTTCTCCATCCATAAGCAAGGGTTCAATATTACATTCAACAACTTACAACTAAGGGCGCGCGCACAGCTTCAACATTTTCCCTGTATATTCGGCCAAGTAATATTAGAAGCTAATCAGGAGTAAGGAAGAAGGTTAGGGGTTTCAATTTCATTGTATTCTCCCAGTTCTATTTTGGTACAAGACTACAAGGACACAAAAACAAGCTGGGGGACTTGTTCCTTGTTTCACTTCTCCCACGTGAGATGGAGTAAAGAGAGCATCTCTAATATCCATTGGTAGATTTTCTTTTCATTTCAAGATGGGGAATAAGATTGAATTTCACAGCCTATTTTCCAGAGTTTTACGTGCCAACATTTGTCTGGGCTTCTTATCAGTTTACAGTATATAGCCTTAATACCATGAATGTTCCATAAGGACCACCTGCCATGGCAGTGCTGTGCTTTTCTGTTAGACAACATCACTTTTCCTTTGTTTCTTCTACAACATCTATCTCTCTCACCACTTTGACTCTCTCTCTCTCTCTCTCTCTCTCTCTCTCTCTCTCTCTCTCTCTCCTAGTGCCCCAAAACCTTACATTGCACTACCCAACTCACTCCTCACTCCTCACTCCTACCCAACTACCCCATAAAAAGTTAGTTTCCACATATCAAGTGGTGCTAAAGAAATGTCTCCAAATCCTTTCTCATTTGGATCTTGCATTGGACACACCCCCATTGTGTATTTGAAATGTGGATGGGATTTGGATTGGACTAGATTGCATTAGCTAGTGTTGTCCTTGTGTGTTTGGTATGATATGGTATTAGACTAATCTTCTATCTAATGGCAATAGTCAAATCTAATAAGCAACATGTTGGATTACATGGTTTGAATTTTATCAAATTTGCCAACACCCAAATGACAAATCCCACTTTCTTACCTTGACTAGATTGAAGGATCACAGAAGGGTGTTCAAGAGCTAAGTTGGAGTCCTGTTGGGTTTGTGAAATTCACCCCAGAATATGATATGCAATTATGCATCACTAAAATAATAACATGCAACCACATTTGGTGACACCGAAAATGCATGCAACCTAAGTGCCAGATACAAAGGAAGATTATCATTGTATAATCCTTGAGATAATCAACAGATCATTTCTGAGACAGGGGTCCTTTTCTTGACCTGAACATTTGTAAAGGCACATAATTATGTGATGAATATATGATGCAGCTCATTCATCCAACATCCCAACAGTCTTAAATCCCTACACCATAAAATCAAAGGGTAGTGATTACATTAATAATTTAATATCTTTAGTACTAGCTAGAGAACCATGATCTTTAATTTCCTATTCATTAGCTCATTACAAATATCAAAAGAAGAAAAAAAAATTAACATTATGAGAGGAGAAGGAGAAAGAGAAGAAGAACCATTTAACCCCCACTACTTACCCAACAAAGAAAAATTAAAAACTGAAAGAAGAAGAAAATTGATTCTTTGGTCTCTTTTGAAACCAATCAAGAACCTCCCACCTTCCCCTCATCAGTCAAGCTCCAAACTTCTTCTTCTCCTTCTCCAACCCCTCAAAAAAGCTTGCAAGGGCTTTCATGGCTTTGAGCTGAACCTGCAAGGTCATAATGTACCCAGCAGTCTCTTCAAATAGCTTGTCCACACCAAGTGACTCACCTCCTGGCACAATCCTCTGCAATGCCTCTATCTTCCTCTCTACCTCCTCCCTATCATCAGCACCAGCTTCCTCCTCAAGGCCACAACTCTTTACATCTTGAGAAGTAGTGCTGGTCTTCATGCACTCACTCTGTCTTCTTGCTTTGACTCTTCTGCTGTTGCTGCTTGCTTTTGCTGTGTGGGATTCATGCACTGCATTGCTGTCCATGTGGGTTTTTCTTTGCTTTCTCTTCAATGCGGGTTTGGGTATCTGGGTCTGGGATTCATTCTCGATCTCCATGGATGTGTAATCTGGAAAACAGAATTGAAGGAGAAGAAGGAGGAGGAGGAAGCTAGGGGTTAAGACTTGGTGAAGGAAATGAAGGTGTGAGAGTGAGGAAGTGAGTATGAGGTTGGCGTTAAATTATTGTTGAGCTCTAGAAATGTCAATGGCAACGAAGCATGGCCCATTTAATTTTTGCCTTCCCAAGCCCTGGTTTGGGTTTTGGACTAGTGCTGTGCTCCTCAACTCTGCTCCAAGCGCGTTGTCTTGCTTTGCACAATCAAGATTAACACTAACAAAATAAAAGTTACAAACAAAATAACCAAATTACTCTAGCATTTTCAAATATGATTAATGATTTTAACAAATATAAAATCTTTCAAACACATAAGTATAAAGGTAAAATATGAATGTCCTACCGTCATCTTCACTGAGCACGTTTTACCAATACTAATTATAAGAAAAACATCATTTATACAATTTACAACGATTGAGGTGCGTAACTATAGTAACTGTTTATTAACGAATACATATATTCATTTATCATTCACTAATTAAAGTAAGTATAATTAGTATATACATAATACAAATTATGAAACGACAAAATTATAACGAACAAGATGAATGATTGCAGTGTCGATATCACTTTTATTAAAGCCACAAAAAATAAATAATTCGACATCACCATTATTGAAGTCAGCACACATAATAACTAATTGAGAATATATAACAATGTAACAAGACATAATCTTCAATGACATATAAAGGACAATTATTCCAACACACTGTCTGACCATTACATTGCCTGAGATTAAAACATAAGAAAAGATTAGATTATAATTGGACTTAAATCATAATTACTCAAAACATAAGTAAGAAAGTGAAGGTAACAAATATTTACCCATGCCAAAAGAAGAATAGAATATTGTCGACGCGCAGGGGGAGCGAGTGAGGAGGAGGGAATGAGGTGTGGATAGAGAGAAACGGGGGTGGGCCCACGGTACAAAACAAAGGCAAGAGAGAGCACATGTGATCACATGATTTTCTTGAACCTAACACCCCCCATGTGCTCCTTCTTCCTGTGATCTACATCACTACCCCCTCGCATGATCGCCACGTGTCATACCCGATCCCACCCTTTTTGCGCCCTTGCAAACTCAAATCCCGTTCAAAAATTTCCCCACTAATTCGTAGATTATCTGTAAGTCGCATAACCATCTTATTTAAGACAACTAGACAAGCTCTTTAGTATCAGAGTTAATCCCGTTTAACGATCCCGAACCTGTTTAGGTTAATTATGCAGATAAATAAAAATCTTCCGTACATACTTTTCTCTCTTTTCTTTTAAGGTCTAGAACCTAATAAAAGACTCATGAGAGGAAATTTCTTTCAAAGAAACATTAAAAAGTGTAGAACTACTGTCTATTATACGGAAGGGAAGTGGAAAATTGGACAAAAAAATGAGAGAAAATTACTTTAACAAATAAAGGAAATGAAGGTGCGGAAAATGGCAAGGAAACAAAAAAATTACAAACACGTAACTTTGTAGTATCGTACCAAAAAAAAAAGGGAAGAAGCAAATCATTAATCATAAAAACATATAAACATAACAGATCTGCTTTTATCAAGATTTATGCAGGGTTGACCACCTTGCCATTAGAACCAAACTATAACGTTTGACATGTATGTATTTTATATCATATCAAAATCTCGTCTGGGCTTAAGCCTAGATAGTCTTCTATATGAATCCGTCTCTGTTAACGACGTTAGGGGTGGGTATAAAAAATAAAAATCTTGATCCCGTCCTGAAATTTATAGGGACGGGACGGGACGTGAGATGAGCCCCGTCTCATCCCATCTCATCACGTGCCCACCCCTAAACGACGTAATGACGGTAAGAGCATGAGAAGTTGAGAATCCTGGTAGACTGTCATTTCGCCATAGTCCAGTATGTAATTTAATTAGGCTTAATTTCTAATATCTAATATTACGAGATGAAATGAAATGAGTGAGAAACTTTCATCTAGTTTAATTTCTTTTGTTGCATAGTGTCACAAATCTAAAAAATTTCTACATCAGAAATTAGTCTTTTAGTACATATAAAATGGGCCAAGAATACAGCGCAACGTCTGACCATTGTGAAAATTCATTAAAAAAAGTCTTCTCGTTTTGAATAGTTATGTAGCAGTTCCAACTTATCGTATCCATGATTTAGGCTTTAGAGACAATACTATTCCACTACAAATAATTTTATTTCTATTTTTCTTAAAACCCAATGGAGATGTAGAAGTAGTACGCTATTCTATTGGGATGGAGGCATGTTACCTGCTGATATTCTAGAACCGCAGAATAATAAGTGGAAGTGAGGTGAGGTCGGTTAAGTGAAGCCAGCGACGGGTGAGGTGGTGTTAATGGAGGAGGGGTGGTGGTGTTAATGGAGGAGGGGTGGTGGTGTTTCCAAGGAGGAAACCAGCGGAGGTTGACGGTGATCCTCTCCTCTGATTTAGATCATCATCATCATCATTATCATCATCGGGATTGAGAGATTGATTTGGTTTTGTTGGGCATATGGGGCTCCATGTGATCAGTCCCCTCCTTACTCCCATGTTTCTTCTTTGCTGTCACATTCACACACTACACTACAGCCTGTTTCTTCTTCTCTCTTAGTTTTTTTCTCTTTGTTGGATAAATATTCTATTTTACCTAAATCCTTTACCTTCAACCTCAAAGCATTTATTTGGATCACAATCAGTCGCAATCGGATTCTAGAGCTTTGAGTCTTTTTTTTTTTTTTTATAGTTTAGTCCTTTCTTTTTTGTCTTCTCAAATAAATTAGGGGGGAGCCGTACTCCATCCAAGTACAATGTTTTGACCGTGATCTAATGCTGTGTTTGGTACAGCTGAGCTTATTACAAAAGCTGGTTTATACTTATTTTTTAAAATAAGTGACTAATAAATAAAGTAGCTGAGTGTTTGGTAAACTGACTTTTATAAGTGGCTGTTTGTAGAAGAAGCCATGACAATGTGTTTGGTAAACTCAATCTGACTTATGCTTTTAATTTGTTAAATGACCAATTTAGACATTTAAGATAATTTTGTATGAATTGTTTGATAATATAATTTACTCAAGTATATTATTTCCATATCATTTTTTTAACTTTCTTAAAAACATTATGACTAGTATGCGACATTTGAAAATAAAAACATATACATATTAAACCAGCAAGTACAAGTAATTGCTAACAATTTATAGTCAAGAAAAAAAAGGCAATGAATAATTTATGATATTAATTCAAAACATCTACTTGAATATGAATAGATGTATACATCTATTCACTATATAATGTAGTATATATACATATTGAATACATCTATTCAATACATTGACCAAAACAACAATTTTGGTTTATCTTTTACCCTCATAGTAATAACAGAGTGTAATCATTCTGACTATAATCAACGACAGTTACTTGAGATCTTAGAACATCTTCAATAAAGATGTTAAAAGTTGCTGTCAATTTAAATTTTGGCATCTGACATGGCACATATAGGCGTATAGCATTTGCTATTTTGACTAATCTTGATTTCCAATAGAGATTTCTAATTTGAATATTATTTTCATATATACCATTCTTTTCTCTTGTTTTTTTTTAATCTTGTATCAAGTGTTAAATCCATAGTGTGTCATGTCCGAACTGCAGCAACATTGTTGCAAATTTATAACCAATATGACACGAGATACAACAAGATAAAAAACTACTTCAAAATTGAACCAATCCTACTACAATGAAGAGAAACTACAGCCTGTTTCTTCTTCTCTCTTAGTTTTTTTTCTCTTTGTTGGATAAATATTCTATTTTACCTAAATCCTTTACCTTCAACCTCAAAGCATTTCTTTGGATCACAATCAGTCGCAATCGGATTCTAGAGCTTTGAGTTTTTTTTTTATATAGTTTAGTCCTTTCTTTGTTGTCTTCTCAAATAAATTAGGGGGGAGCCGTACTCCATCCAAGTACAATGTTTTGCAGGTCACGGTTGTGACCTAATCTCAGATCTATAAAGATTGTGTTCTAGTGTAAGAAATATAGAAAACAGTTTCATCAACAACTAAGACATCATCCTTTGAAATGATTTGGTATGACATATGGGGTTTAATTGTATGATCATGTGTGAATGTTTAAGAGTATTTAATAGCGTCATCATTGCGGCTAAACTCGATAAACTGGATTCTTTCTTTTTTTGAAAATTGAATAGTCACGAGTAATTATTATGTGTACCGGACACATCACGTGACACTATCATGTAGTATATCAAGCCAATCATATTACGCTACGATATAATTAACACGCACGTAGTGAAAATGACAAAAGTTTATTTACATATGATAATCAATCAGAAATAATCACAGTAAAAAATGAACCAATAACTTTAAAAATGTAAATCACGTGAGATATGTAGTGGTTATACATAATAATTTCTCCTAAAATGCGACCATGTGCATATCCCACCCGATTGACATCATTGAATCTGTTTTTTTTAATAATTTGACATATTATATTAAAAATAAGCTCCGTAAGTACCCGAACAAGAACATTCACCCAAAAATCCCAAATAGTATGTTGAACCAAGTCGGCCAAAAATCATTTTCCAGAACCCACTAGTGTCATCATCATTCAAACATTTCGTCGAACATTTTATGTCCGGACTGAAGAATATACAAAGCTTAAGAGAATAATTAATTAAGAAGAACAAGCATGCAATGAAAAGAAAATCAAGAAAGAGATACTGTCAAAGAGTAAATGAAGATGAAATGAGTGTTGTGTTGAGAAGAGGGGTGCATGTGGTGAAGAAGAAAGGGGCCCTTATGATGGGTGCTCATTGAGACAAGGTATACGTGCGAAGAGGGTCCATATGTACATCAAAGTATTGAAGAATGATATGGCATGGAACATTGTGCACCCCATTCCTCCCCCTCCATAATTATAATCACAGGAGAGAAGTGATCGATCGAACGGGGCATCGTGGCATCATGGACGTGCTTTGCTTCTTCTTCTTCTTCTATCTGTAATCTGCTGCAACTGGTGTGCTTCTGCTGTGCTGTGCAAAAGTGTTGTTAATTCCTGTGTGTGCGAGTCAGGGAAAACTGTTGCTGGATGCCCGTGGCTGCCAACTCATTTTTCTCCATCACCAACTGTACACATACATGTCCATCATGCCTGGTTTTCTTTCAACTTGGCTTAGTGCGAGGGGGCATCTCCCAACAGTGTGCATGATGAGATGTTTACAATGTTATTCGTTAAAATTTGCTTTGGGACTCGGGTTTTGTAGGGCTTTAGCAAATTGCTATATAGATATAGTGAAATTCTTCAGATTTTCAACTATTAGCCCATGCAATGGTTTAAGAGAATATCTTGTGTCGCATCGACCAATCTAGCGTTCATTAGTCACTGGCTAGACTGGTCGGTCAAGCTAATCTCGAAATAACTTCAAACAAAATTGGGAACATAACGATTACTATTAACCCGTGGTTGGTATTTTTTAGGAGAATATCTTGTGTTAGGCAGTCTGACTAACCAAGCTAGGGGTTATCTGCCCTCTGTATGCAAGGCAATGGAATGATAAGCAATTTAAGTTTGTAAGCTGAGATCGAGTTAAATGAAATCATTTTGATTTGAAAATAAGTAATAAATAATAATCCAATGATGTGTTTATGTATCAAAAATCCCAATGTTTCCTACAATCAATAATATCTAAAGGATGATGAAAAAAGTTTTGTGTCCAGGCATTAGCTGCTCTTGATCATACTTTCTTTTAGAATACTGTATCATCATTTTGCGTTTATCAGGCTGATTTCTCTGTCAAAGTTCAAGGAAATTCTAAGGAATAGATTTTTCACTGTATCTTCAGATAAAATAACTAAAACCCACATGATCCGAGCAGCATGGGTCTATGAGATGAGATCCATCTGTACTCTAGAGCATTCATTTCCATTCCATTCACGTATCTCCCAACAAACAACCTAAGAGTTGAGCTTCCCATCCGGGAACAAAGGAGGAAACACCAAAACAAGATATACTGAGATGATCTTCCAAAACCTTTATTAACAGCATAGCAGAGGCACCCATATCACCTTGCCTGCACTCTGCTTTGTATCTCATTACTTCTGTTATGTGTTTTCAGACTTCTGTTTTCTTAATGTTTGCTGTTGAAATCCAGAATACATCAATGCAAGCAGGTTGGGGTTCCATTTGCTGCCGAAGATTAGATCGGCTTGTATATGCAAAATCGAAGTAAAGAGGATGGATTTGATGAATGATGAAAGAATCATATCATTTCTCATCCGATCCCCACATCCCCCACAAAGCTTAACTCATAACTGATCCATTTACTTCCTTCACAGGACAACTGTGGGAATTTCAGCTCTCTTTCCTTCAATGCACCTCGTTCTGCACAATGAGAAGCCTCGTAGATTTATAAGCCCACTTCTATGATAATGTTGCAGACAGAAGTACAGATTTGCAGGTAGTTAAAACCAAGGGGGAGAGTTTCATTTTTGAATATGAAAGTATAATTTCACTAACACTCTTGTGGCAACATAAATGTACTTGTATCCAACATAACAAACGAAAGCCCGGATCTTTTAAAGTGAAGCACTCCCATCACCTGCTTTGAAACTCGCTTGGAGTGCTTTTCCATTCCATTTCACACGCACGGAGGAACAGGAATCCATCTTCTTCCCCTGCATGATCAACTGCTTCATTAGGGTAACATTTTTATGGGCTCCAACTCGGTCTAAATGCTTCCCTAGTACATCCTTGACATGCCAAACTGAACGGTTCCAACCTTTCGGTGGGCAGCTGTTGTAGCAGCAGCAGAACCAATCCCACCATATGGAGCCTTTGACTGCAAGAAGTTTGTGTCAATTGCAATTCGGTCATCACGTTCTACCTTGTTGACTCCCACCCGTGTCATAAAAAATGGGTTTGTGTCGATGTTAATTGCTACATCTGGTGCTACTTTTGATGCCATGCCGCACTGTGCAGCTTGCTTGGTTTGTGAGGAGAAGTCTCTGTTCACCTCCACTGCAGACCTTCCTTGACTTCCACCTCCGGGTTTCCGATAACAATATGAAGGAGGAACAGCCTGAGGGGGCAGTACTGTATTTCTAATAACAGTCCTCCGATCATAAGCATCTTTGACAATATTTCCATTATCATATGGTACAACAGGCCCAACAACTCTACCGGGTTTAGCTGAAGAAATTAAACAGAATTAGTTTCAACTATAACGAAGCACAACTAAAATCAAACAGCTACAGATCTTTAAAGAAAGTTATTGAGTACCTAAAGGAATTCTTTGTGGTGCTTGCATGGTTCTTGACAGATTTACATGTATTCCCTCTGTATCTCTTGAATTCTTGTATGCCTCCTCAGCCTGTTTCTGATCTTTCAAGTATGCATAATTTTGTTGTTCCTTAGGAGGAACAGTATTTGAATGTACAATTGTAGACCTGCCAATGTATAATGGATCATTAACTAGTCATCATAGCCCTCAATAGTTTGTAATAAATCAAAAATGCAGATTTCTCATAGCTGAGGACATCCACGAATGGCAAAAAGTGCTGGAGGATAGTAATTAGCTAACCCTCTCACTACCCAATTACAAGATGCCCCAGAAATTGGGGGACTGGTTGATATGAAAAGCAGGGAAGTAATAGGACATCCTGTGATGGAGTCCTTACACACAACAACAACAACAAAAATTACGAATAAACTTGGCTAATTATAGGCCAGCCTAGTACTACTACTATGGTTACTATGTAATTATGTATCAGTACTTGACATACATGACTTAGATAGAACCTTGCCAGCATGTAAAGACCTAAACCCAAAGGATGATATTTTACCTAGGAAGTGATGCGTGCTTTCGTTCAAGTGGAATAACTGGGGCACTTTTACCACTATTTTCCTCAAGATGTGCAAACTGCTTCCGGAATTGATCAACAGCACTGCATACAAATACACATGAAATCAGGAAAGAGATAGAAAAGAAGTTTCATCCTTTACCAATATGTACAACAATGTTTTTATCGAAGATAGGTATGGCCGCATGAACCTTGGATAAAGAAAATTAGTCCTTTCGGTTCCATTTATGTAGTCTTTAAGCAATTGAGGATGGTACTCCAATATTTCTCGGAAGATTAGCTCCCGTATATCCTCCTTTGTAACCCTTCGCCTCTCAAATTCAAACTCCATTTTTGTAATTGGCTGGCACGAGGGCTCCCTCTCAATTTTTGAGAGTCCCTTAAAATACGGATCAGCCAGTGCCTGGCAAGAACCAAATACCAAATTAGCACAATGATCAAAGTATCTACATACAAGTACCGACAAGATTGATCACACGTGATTTTCAAGAAACGAATACCGAAATGCACATAGCAGATAACACAAATGGATGATGGATACTTTAATAAAATATGACCAACCTCTTCGGCAGTTGGTCGGTCCTTTGGATCGAAGGCAAGCAATCTTTGCAAAAGTCGAAGCGCTAAAGGATCAGCATTAGGAAATTTCTGTGCAAACGATACCGGTTGCTTTTTCCTCATGCTTGTTAGGTATCTTCTTGCTTTGTCATTTCGCACCTGGACATCAAAGTGTATTTCTGTAATTATAAGCATATCTGAAGGCAATTGTTAAAAACAAATAGGAGTGAAGAAACTCAACAGAGTATAGTAGCAGAAGAGTGAAGTTTATTATACCCGAGATATAGTATCCAATGAGGGTGTTCCAAGCAGATCAGTCATCAAATCCAGCTGGTGAACAACATTCTTTCCCGGGAAGAGGGGCTTCCCCGTTAATACTTCAGCAAAGATGCAGCCTATACTCCATATATCAATTGCAGGTGTATACTGCATTCATATGTTTTCAAAAATTAAGTAGGAAAGAATAGATACTTCACAACTACTCAAGTATAAATCATACTTGAAAGCAATTTCAAAGTGGAATAAATACATATTAATTTCCTTTTCACTCTTCCATCTCAACATGAGGGGAAATGAAAGACCCAGTCATCTTTCTTAACAGAAAATGATGATCAGCTTGTCAAAACTAGGGGAAATACATGCTGGAATTAAGAAGTAATGTTTTTGAGAGAGAAGGTGAAGTAGTTATAGGGAAAATGAATATGATAATTAGAAAAGACATGTATACAAGAATAAATCAACCAACTTGTGAGCATAGGAAAAGTAGGAAACTCTATGCAAAGTTCTACCTTGGAGAAAAAAGACCCACAAAGTTCTGGAGCTCTATACCATCTAGTTGCAACATAGTCCTGTAGATGCCCCAATAAAGGTGAAAATGTATTAGCATATATGTAGATGTTAAAAGTATGTGTCACATGCTATATATCTTGAACTGATTACCGTCCAGAATATAGTTGTAGGCGTGTCATTAAATGCAACTCTCGCTAACCCAAAATCACAAATTTTTAGCTTGCAATTTGCATTTGCCAATATGTTTTTTGGCTTCAGATCACGATGGTAGACATTTGCTGCAGCAAATTGCCAAGTACAGTATTAGTTATTCCCCACAACCAATGTTAAAGTAAATATAAAGAATACAATATGCAGGAGAGGAGAAAAGGACGTTAACAAGACAAATAAGAGAATAAGGGATATTATATGAGAGATTCTATAACACAAGGTACAACAACAATAAAAAGAGAAAGGTCAAAAGGAACACGCAGCCATTTAACCACTATAAACACTGAGAGAACAATATCTATCCAGTTGAAATCGCAAAGAAACTAGTGAGCAACAATTACCAGTGTGAATATATTTCAGCGCACGAAGTAGCTGATAAAGAAAGAACTGATAGTGCTCTCGTGTCAGGTCATCATTAGCTTTGATAACTTGATGAAGATCCGATTCCATCAGCTCAAAAACAACATATATATCTTTAAAGTCCCTTCTAGAAGGTGGCAACATAATGTGTTTAATTTCAACAATGTCTGGATGCCGTAACAGCCTGAGAAGCTTTATCTCCCGAAGAATACGAGCAGCATCAGATATATGTTCAAATATATCATGTATTTTTTTTATCGCCACCTTTTCATGGGTATGAGTGTCAATTGCTGAGCAAACCACACCATAGCTTCCTTTTCCAATAACTTCCTGAATTTTGTATCGATTGGCATCACCATAATCAGAGAAGAACTCCATCTCTGTTGAATTCTGTAACATTGAATCACAGATCAGTATACAGTAACAGTTGATGCAGAACAGAGAATCATACACTTCATATATCTTATAATAGCATGCAATCAATACAATCCAAAAAATTATTGAATTCCTAATTCGCTAGTTTGACTGTGCATTTCAAAAAACCACGAATGTTATTAATCAAATACATTAAAACAATTTCCAAAATTCCTTAAAGTCAATTCTAAACAGAACATACAGAAACAAAATGAAAAGGGTAAAACAACAAAAACGTCAAATTCCTAGAACTAATCCCAGTTTTGGAATTGAGGTCATCCAATACCAGCTCATTCATTCTCCGTTGAACAAACTATCAGAAATTAATGTATAATAAAACGAGGGAGAAGATCAAGGCAAGAGAGATAGTCACTTAAGTAGACACCAGCACAGTAATTCTAATAGAGAGAGAACTAAAGGGTGAGGGATCAACGTAAGTGCCATACAATGGAGCTGAAAAGGAAAGGCATGAAGCATTAAATTCCCGGAATAACAACCATCCCAGAATAAGAATGGAACCCGTTATCCATTATGGCTGTTACATACATAGATCAAAGCCAACAGCATTTTCTTTCTTTCTTCATCAAAAGAGAGGGGAGTTGAAATCTAATAGCACTCAAACATTCTTAAAATTTAGAAGAGGCGTCATTTGATCAACAAAGCAAAGAGTTCAGACAAATCAAAACTTCAATGATCTACTGTTTTCAGTGCTGAATGATCAGACAAATTAAAACTTCAACAGGAAACAAATAGCTATGAATCCAATCATGCAACTTTCACACTTACAATGAATCATGACACATTTCAATGATCAAAACACAAATAGAAAGAAAGGAAAGAACCAAAAGCTAATAACCAACATGGAGATCACATACAAAATCAAGAGACAATCAAAGGCAACCATTAAAAAACTCACCTTCTTGCTGTGATCCTGCTGCATTATTATGCCAAATCCACAATTCAAAATCTAAAAAAAACAGAGCCAAAAGCCTATCTCTCTCTCTCACCCAGTTGAGATCAAGCAGAGCAAAACCAAACTCAATTGTCAATTCCCACTAAACACTTAGCCACATTTGCCCCACCTACCTCTGCTCCTTATCAAAAGCACAGAATCCCACCTTATTCTCAAACCCAAATCCCTGACCCAGCATAGAACCCAGAACACCAAATCCCTCATGCACTTGAAGACCTCCAATTCCAACTCCAGCCCCAAAATCCCAATAACTGAACAATAATTAGACCACCCACCAACTACCACCATAAATTAGCATCCAGCGCATAAAGCTTAAACATTTCGCAATTGGGTTTCCCAATTGGGTTCCTAATCCCACTTGGGTTTCCCAAGAACAGCAAGAAGAAGCAGAAGCAGAAGCAGTGATGGAAGCAACAGAGTCTGTATGCATGTATGTGCTGCAAGATCTGATTTTTACACCGACAAAATGGGGACTTTGAGGACTGAGAGAGAGAGAGAGAGAGGAGAGAGGAGAGGAGATGAGATGAGATGAATAAATCTAGGGAAAGCAAAGCTTAAAATGGATGGTGCGGTATGCTTTCGTAATCGTATATTGTGTTTGCACGAGAGAAAGCGTATAGATACGGATAAGGATCGACGAGAAAGGAAAGTCAAAATTTATTACGGAGGAAATGTAGGGGTGTGTTTCGTATTTACAGCGGGGTTGTAAAAACATCTTCAACGGCTTTTATTACAAAGAAGTAAATTTTAAAATTTCTAAAAAATTTATGCTAACTCCAACCGATTCTTTATTTTATAGATTTTTATATTTATTATTGTAATTTAATATTTTTATTTTTATTTATCATAACCATAATATATTTTATAATTTAATATTATTGATTTTGAATATTTATTGCAGATTTTTTATTAATTGTAATCTAAGTTTGAGTTGTTGAAGAAAGTGTAAGCATTTAATATTTAGTTATGCAAATTTTTGACAAATGCTGTAAATTTGGAGAATAAACTTTTCTTTTTCATTAATGGAAGAGGATGCTATGCACCTTAGAGTACAGGCACCGGCCCTTAAAATAATACTTAATACCCAATTAGATTGATTTGATCCTTCAGCTTCTTATAACACCTATTCCAAGATTGACGCCCGTTAGCAGAAATTAAAACCTAAAATAAAGCTAGTCAACACTCAACACAACACAGTAGAAAACTATGGATGAATATTTTACCCAATTATGGTTGCAGTTAGACATCGTCGAATTGGGTGGTAGAGCTAGGATTTGATTAGAAATTGGAGACAAGGGGGAGCGCGGGTTCGGGTTCGAGGGGAGGGAGGATGAGAGGTTGTGGTTGTGTGATTGGCTTTCTTCTCTGGTTGGGTTTCAGATTGGGTAGAAAGGGGGAGAAGGGGCAGTAGTTAAAGGAGGAGAGGGATTAAGGAGAGATCGATGGTGGGGGAGGATTATAATTGGGGTTGGGTTTCCATATTTGAGGTCTTGCCACATTGCTTTTCCGGCGGATTGGGTGTGGTTTTTGGGAAAAGGGTGTGCAGCAAAAGAGATTGCTCGGGTTTGTCCGCGTCATCAAAGTTTTGTTCTCATAATTTGGGAGTTTGCTGATGATGATGCCATGATGTTGGGGGGTTTCTCGGTGTGGGTGGATGCAAATCTTGTTTTTGGGTGGATGGGGAGGTTAACAGAGTTTGAAAGAAAATCACGTGTTTATGCACGTGTTGTGGTTGTGATTCACCGCTAGAGCTCTGAATAGGCTCCCTTCATTAATTTCTCTATTTTAGAGAATGAGATGAAGAAGTTGTTGAAGTTAAAATTGACATTTTTCTCTAAATTTTCACTTTTCTTCAAAATGCATAATCTGTTGTTGATGATGCTATAAGAGATTTGGTGCCATAATGGCAAATTCTTCTATTGCAATTCTACTTGTTCCACTTCTTCTAGTGTCTAGAGTCCATATGATGATCTTCACAGCTAGACAAACACCATATTTATAGCACAATATTGTTGCGAGAAATTAAAAACGTGTTGATATTATTTTTACGTATGGAATTTAAATTTATCGTTTGAAAGTAAGTTATGGCTATTTCAATGCATTGTTGATATAGTAATTTAGTTATCGTTATTTATCGAGCACATCGTGATTAGTCGAGTGCTTGTGTGGTAGGATTTGAGATGTGGGAGGAGGGAGGTTGGTGGTTTATAGGAATAGGACTATAGGAGTAGCTAGGTATACAAAGTGCCCATAGAGAAAATTGACTTGATTTTTATTGATTAATTGGATAGACCACATCATGGTGGCATTATCATGAAATAAGTAGGAGAATGTGATTGGATCTCAGTATTGATTTTTCTATGACATATTTTTAGAATAGCAACATGATTATGCAATTAAATCTTGGATTATATCTAACTAGTTACTCCATTAAGATATTCAGTCATGCATCACACATTAATGTAAGAAACATGACCGAAATTAGGTTGTCATTTCAAGAGAACGGTCCCAAGGAAAAATATCTAATGAATTAATTAGGAAATTTTCGTTGATGGCCAAACTAATTTGATGAATTAATAATTGTCCATATCAATTAGGGGCTTGACATGAACTTGAACTCCAGGTGGCCAAATTTGGTCGGTCGTTTGTACAAATTTATATTTAATATGGTTCTAGGACCCCCAACTAAATTATTAGTTCACCAAATACATGTTCACAGTTTACATAAAACACCACATGCATGTATATATGCAACGATGTATTTTCAATTTTCATCGAAAAAAAACGATGTATTATCAACAGTATGTGTATATTCATTGAAAAACCATGTCTAAATGAAAAAAAAAAACTTATACGTAACCACGGAGTGTGGTGTAGTGGTTTCTGACCGTGACAACTCTTTAACCAGAGCTTAAATGTGACATTGATCATAGGTTCAATCGTTGGCGGAAGCATTACATACATCTTTGTTTTTAATTGGACCACAATATGGGCTTGAGTTGGGCATTGAAGACATTACTATGGTCAGGGTACCTGGTTTCTGAACTACCATGTTGGAGTCATTTCACATAGGTTCCGTCAATGATTAGTCTCATGCCGGAGGAATTACCTTCGGCCGTGGGGATCCTTTGATGCCCGGTTTCTAGACTGGCCTCTCCTTTTTGGTATGCAGTGGTGTACCACCGTAGAGTATTTGGGGGTTTTCCTCTGGTGAATTTGTCTTCGGGCCCCATATAGGAAATGTCTTAAAACTGAAAATTTAAAAGAAAAAACACCTACAAGTTGTGTTTTTTTTATTAAGGAAAATATAGGTTTTTTTAGAGGTCTCTCTTTGTATTTTCTCTGACTATAAACTTTGGAAGCTAAATTATAGAACCTTCGCTAGCTAGAACACCAATAAATGTTGTATTCCACGTTGCTTTTGTGTAGCATATGGAAGAGCAGTACGTACTGTTTATAGGAACTCGATCGATCTTATGTCATATGTTTAAAGATCACATTTTCCCAAGGTACCATCTCAAATAGAAGTCTGATAATGGTTATTAATGCAGACACGGAAGTAACAACACATAGTTTACCTTTTAGACAGCTACATACAATTAAAATTGTACGTAAACAAATGTATTTATCTATATATAGGTCTGTATTTGATATGTAATATGTATCTGTATTTAATCAGGTGGCTATATATACGACTTATATTGGAAATCCTTGATCTTGTATATATAAAATCTACAAGACCTATGTACTTGAAAACTTGAAAGCAAGGATCATACCTTCCAACTATAGACGTTTCAACCAACCTAGGTATGGAGAACCCCAAATAAATATATAAGTTTCACACGAGTAATCGATACTCATTATATAAGAGCTACTCAGTCGTAATGCCGATTAAGTAAGGTGTAATTGATTTGAAAAGGTGGAATTATAGCATAAAGGAAACGAACTCGAGAGATTGAATACTGTAGAATCTCGTATAACAAAGGACAAAAGTCGGATCCAACCAGTTTGCCACGGAATAACTTTTTTTTTTTTTTTCTGATGGACTCTTAAATAATCTTTGATATATCACTTCACCGTTCAAAACTTCAAATCATCATACTGATCGAAGTGGGCGTGGAGGCCAACCACAAAAGTTGGGAGGGGCAATAGCATCGACCTTCTTTATAAAAATATGTTGGACAAGTAAGCATCCATTAATAAAATACAACGATTGCTCTTCTTTCAAATCTCCCAAAGCAAAGTATTCTGTCTGGGTCTTTTTATCTCCTACCACAACTTTTCTTCTCTTGGATGTTTGGTGGTCTCTATCACATAGTAGCTTTATAAAATTCCTAAAAGTCCGTTGCGCTTGCCCTAATATTATTTCAATGTAGTTCATACTTCATACAACAGATCGAAGACATTCATCTCAAAGAAGCATTAGAAAACGAATGAAGGGGAGATTATAAAAGTTTAAATTGCCTTTCTCCAATAGCTTGCCGTGATACACTGATTTCAGAAAAGATGATTTGCTACAAAAGTTAAAGGATAGATCAACGGATTAACAAATAGATCTAGTGCTACTACTTGCTTTCACAATCACGCATGAAAAATATATATACAATGTAGGTTGAAGAGAGAAACTTGAATTTTCCCCGGCCATTTTTAATGGAGTGGTCGTTTTCATTCAATCATTTTGGTAATTAATTCGTTTTATAGTCCAAAGCTAGAAAACTTCTAATTAATCTTAATTACATGCTATTACATGATAGGCTTGTAATTAATGTGTTGTATGTACTTAGAACGAATCGGTCATCATCACTACAATTGTGCCTTATCTAGTGTACGCGCATGGTATAGGGATCGGAACATGGGAACATTCATCACAAAAATTGAACAAACTTCGTGGATATCTATCACGATCTCTTAATCCATAGATAATGCGTTCCAAATCCTACTAAGGATAAGTTGAAAAGAGGCTTATGACATCGTTACATATTTTAACTAAACACTAATCGTGTGACACGTAAGTTGAATATACAGGGTTTGCCGGTGAAAGTAATTATTAGCACAAACATCGGTCTACCGGTCTAGGAATTACAATTTCGGATCGAGCACATAGAGATCAACATATACAAGATGGAGAAGGAGCATATCGATCAATTGTATCATATCAATTTTATCAACTATCTATTTGATATATATATATATATATATATATATCATAGAGTAGCATATTCTTAACTAGTTAAAGAAGGGTGATAATGAATCAAGTGTGAAATGCCTTTTCATATTGCACTCAACAAGATCCACTAAACTCTTTGAGGATGTGGCGTATGTACAAACACTTACGGCTCACCGGCCAAACCTCAACATAAAGCAAAACCCATTAACACACGACACACGCACCAGTATAAAAAGCACCCAAAGGCAATGTGTTCCATCTCAAGTACCTCACTACCTCTCCGATCTGTTGATCAACTTTTATCTCAACTAGAAAGGAAGAGCCGAGGAGAGCAGAAACAAAGAAAGAAACAGATAAGAAGAACCTATAATTACCCACCTGAAAAACCTACTTGCAAGCAAGCTTTCCCCGGGCTATAAAGATGAAGAAACGTATACATTATAAAGCCTTTGGAACTTGTATATCAATATAATGGCACCTAATATATATATATGTATGTACACACTGATGAAATGACTGGTATCCACCACATAACTTATAACCCTAAATCAGAAGGAAGCTGAAGGAAGACGACGACCTGCCAACCCATGCAGACACAAAGCAACCCTAACCCTAAATGCTCACATGTGAGGTCGTCCGTCCATCCCTCCTCACGCGCGCCACGTGTCCCCGCAAGTCAAACGTTTGTATTTAACCATTTTACCGCCAGAGTTCCTCTACGTACGAAGATACTGCAACGTATGACCGTATTCATATACGTCTGTGATACTCAACGAATGTACAATCTTCCCGTCCGTCCTCATCAGACCCCCACATGGCCACTTGAACTTCCCTCGATCAGAGACCGTCCGAAGAAAGGTGCGTGGGCCCAACCCTACCAGTACTGGTGCTGATATGTTGCGGGTCCCATGTTCTGTCGGTCGCATGATTGCGAGAGAGAGAGAGAGAGAGAGAGAGAGAGAGAGAGAGAGAGTATGGTGATGGCAAGTCGATGAAAGCCCGGCCAGAAATGGGCACACAGTAGCTTATTATGTGGCTATGCCCTGCTACTTCTGCCTTTGGTCACCCCAAGTGTTCGATTTTGGGGCATGCAGAGACCAAGCCAACTCCCCACCTCACGTCCTCCATAATCCTTTTCCTTCTCTCTTTCTCAGACTGTTCCGAGTATCCGGGGTCGGAATCTCAACGGCGTTTGCGTTAAATTGATCTAGTTCGGTGATGATTTAGGTGACCCGAGTTTTATGTTCAAGTTCGTGATGACATTGCATAATAGTCCCACATAATGTTAAACGAGTAAAAATGAGAAAAATTTAATTAGTATCTTGCGTTGGTGTTTGATTTCTAAAGTCCTTTTACACTCGTTGTGCTGATCGATGAATTAGATATTCTTTTGTCAATTGAAATTGGTATTAGAATGGTCGATCGGATTGAGGGTCGGAGTGATGTCAAGTTGGTTTCGTGATTTAAGAGGTTATATATAGACAAAGCAAGTGTGATTGTGTGAATAACTAGAGGGGCCAAGTAAGCAGCATTATTTGACAACTTGACCAACTTATTTTAATACTTGTATTGTACTCCTGTGCTTAGCTCGTTTTTCATGTGTGGGACATTGGATTTGTCAACAGCACGTTTCAATCGAGAAGTATAAAAAATTTATCAATTAAATGCGGTTTCATATACTATGAATTATATGAGCCTCAATTGGGCTGCATCATTTTCAAACAATTTCATGATTTTCATCCATATAAATGGTTGCATTAAGTCAAGCCCAATACATAAATATAAACTTAGTTCATGAATCATGAGTCAGTTCAAGTCGAGCCTTACAAAAAGTGAAGAGAGTCACCACCATCATATATATTGGAAGTTGAAATCAATATCTTCCCAAAATGTCGGTGTTCACTTGTTCAAATTAAGTTTGATAATTTTGTTAAGCTGCTCTTGATTCAGAACCCTACAATGAATTAATATTTAAAGAGCATATTAGATAAGAGAGTGCAGTTAATATCATAGGTAATTTTTTAAAAGAATTATTTGGCCATCGGACATTTACAAAAGAAAGAAGCATGTTATATCCGGTAATTTCTAACAAGAAAATCTACGTCTTCCTCATAACTCTTAGTGACAATGTGCTCTCGAGTAGGCCATAAATCATGAAGTTATCAATCAACCCAATTTTCTGTTTTCACTGTAAAAAAACATCTATTTTCAACATTAATACTGAATAGAATGTAAATTAAGGGGAATTACTAGAACATATGCAGCAGCCTCTGTGGAGAGAAACATGCGTTGGCAAACATCCATATTCTAATGATCAAAGGAGAAATCAAATTGCTTCATTACTCACTATGCTAGAACATTTTGAATTCTAAAGTTGACATAAAAGAAAAGAAATGCCAAAATCAAAGTCCAGTCCGAGTCTGAGTGGGTTGGGCCACAGCCCTTATCCTCGAGGGTCCGGTCAATCCCGACCCATGATTACGTCCACGCGTCGCAATATAACCGGATCCCTTTATTCCTCGGGGCTTTTACATCCCACGTTGAAAAACAGTGGAACCCAACTCTCCGGCCGATGCACCAACACGTCAGCAAACCCCACCCACCCTATAATCCCCTGGAACAATGTTCCACCAGACAAAACCCCCATCCCCTGACCCCACCGCACCTTTTCCTCCACTCACCGCCCTCCACGTCACCTCCAAAATGGCATATGCGTAATTCCGCCCCGAAATTATCCGTGCGCGTCATCTCTCTCAAAATTTTTGGCTTCGTGTCAACGGACGCCAAATGAGATTCAAATCCAGCCGAATTTCTAGTTGGAGGAGAGAGAGAGTGAAACTCGAGCTGTTATTATGGTGCGAGTGTCTGGGGATTAAAATTTTATTATTTATTTCTCTTCTGCTGCTACTGGTCCCTGGCTCCAATCATTTGCCCATATTTCCGATTTTAATTTATTTTTAATTTCTGGGCCTTGATTATATTTTTTTGGTTTGGAAATTTCATACATTTTGGTGTCTGGTTTCTCGGCGAGAGAGGAGGAAGTAGAGGAGTAGAAGAAACAAATATCTCTGCTTCTACGAAACTCTCTCAAACTCAGTTCACAATTCACTTCGATCATCAAACACAAAATGAAACTCAATTCCACTCTTTAACCGCTTATCTTTTGTCTTTGTTGTCTCTACTCGCTGTTAAGGTACTCTCTCGCTCTCGAACTCTCTGCAACTATTTACTTTGGTCTTGTTCGTGCTTTGTCTGAGGTGATTGAAGGTTTGGATTTCCTGGTCGGGTTTGGTTTTGGTGAATTGTGTTAAAGCTTTGGTCTTTGCATGTGTTTGGATGATTCTGCATGTGGGTTCTTTCTGTTTTGGTGGAATTGGTTTTGGGTGTTGTGGGGAAAGTTGATTGATTTGAGGCTTTTATTTGGGGTTGGGAGTAGGTAGGTGGACTGTAACATTGAGTTTGTGTATCAACCTTTGCTGAGTTTGAGTTCAGAGCTTTGTTGACTTGGTGCCTAGTTGGAATTTGTGGAGCTACTGGGTTTAGTTTGAGCTGATCAATTACCAGACTTGTGTTGTGTGGTAGACCCCCCTTAGAAATTTGTGTGTGCATGTTTTGATCAGACGAAAATTGCCAGGTTTCATGTAGTGTCTTGGGAGATCAAATTCACCTACCGGGGTTTTGATACTTTTGGCACATTGTGTTGCATGTTTTTGTGGTTATATGAAGAGAGCAGTTGTATCCTCGGTCATAAGTAGGAAATAGTTTGGAGGTTAGGTGGTGTTTTACCTGTTCGGGTTCTACATCAGCTATAAACAAGCCTTTGAATGTAATCAAAAGCACTGCATGATTGGGGTGCAAGACGACCTCTACCTTGCTATAATCATCCAAACTGCATTTTACGAAGAGTTCAATAGTGATCCCATCTTGACAAACTTTCCATTTCTTTGGACCATACTGACTGTTGTGTTATTTCATTTTTTGGATTGGTTTGACGATACAGTACAAACTATCTGTAGTTACACACTTACATATTAAGATGCAATCATGCATTTGCGAGATTTCTGATAGCCAAACTTTTTTGTTTACTGTCCTTGTGTTTGCAGAAAGGGAGTCAATGGAGAAGCATTCGGAAAATACTAAATTGGGTCACTCTGAAGGTTTTCTTCTGTTTTCTTTAACTTATCGAAGCATTACAGGGCACACAGCCACATATATATGCTCTATAATTAAATCTCCTTACGCATGCATGATCTTTCTTTTGATGGGTCATTTGTAACTGTTTTGCAGGGGCCTTTAAGATTCCATCGGTCAATATTCCTAGAAAATTAGAGAATACTGCATGGGGAATCTTTCGTACAACTGAGGCGTATCATGCATCGACTGATACTAGCTTGTTCTCAAGCTCATTGCCTGTCCTTCCACATGAAAAGTGTACGTCGTGAGCTCTTTTATACTGTAATGGGTTAACTTATTTGTAGAATGCTTATTGAAAGTTGAAAGTCTATTTATGCAGTGAATTTCGCTAATACGAAACAGTTGCGCCAGTCTGTTGATGATAGCTTGCCCAATCTTATTAAAACAGACCCAGACATTGAGATTAAAGATCCACTGGATAATGCTGAATCAACTTCGTTCAGAATTACACTTCCTGATGATGAAGATGAGCTGTTAGCAGGCTTAACAGATGATTTTGATCTAACTCGCTTGCCTAGTCATCTGGAGGAGATGGAAGAGTATGATCTCTTTGGCAGTGGTGGAGGAATGGAATTGGATTTTGACTCGCAAGACAGCCTTGGTATTAGTTTGTCAAAGCTAAGCATATCTGATGGGGTTGGTGCAAATGGTATTGGTCATTATGCTCTTCCAAATGGAGCAGGAACTGTGGCCGGAGAACATCCTTATGGAGAGCATCCGTCAAGGACCTTGTTCGTCAGAAATATCAATAGTAATGTTGAGGACTCCGAATTGAGATCTCTATTTGAGGTATTTTACAGTTGCTACTTCATTTTACTTGTTGGTTGACTTGTCTACTTGCTTGGCTTGGTTTCTTTTATGTCCTTGCTTTCTATGTATCTGGGTGGGTGGGGGTACTTTCTTGTCAGAGAACTGATACCAAGAACACAGATTATATAATGATACTTTCATGAAATGATATCAGATAAATTTGAGCTGCCTTATTCAATATAATAAGTCTTTTGAATTCCCTCATTAGAACTTACGAGTCCTCAAGCGTTTGCATGAAATAGGTCCAGAATAATCTTTGCAGTAGAGAATAAGAAGCATAGAACTTTTTGTATCATAGGGATGTCTTTCCCTCGTTTTTGGCTTTGACTACTGCAAGGTAACAGTCTGCAATACCTGTTATGTAACTCATTTCACCTTGTTTACTTTGGACTATAACTTGCTCAATATAGGATTGGAGTTCGTGATTCCCCCTTCCTTGAGTTGAGTTAATATTAATATTCTACAGTCTTATGAGTTCCTATTTTGTTGCATCATGCTTTTGCTACTGTGAGAATGATCAGTAGCTTCCAGGTTTAGCATTTTTCTATGAATTCTTAGTACTATACTGTCAAGGCTATGCCAGCATTCTTCTTAATGTTGTGAAGTTGTTTTTACGACAGTGTTCTGGTATATATGCTACTCATTTTAATGGTGCAACATGAAGTCTAGCTTGGTTGATTTTTCATGTGTCATATTCAGATCTTTGATCTTCCCTCGCTAGGAATCAAAAGTCGCTCATTTTATCCTCTCTTTCAAGAATTGGCTGTGTAAAAGTTATTGTTATTGCTCTTTTAAGATGCTTTTAAGCTTTCTTCTGTATAACTGTTGCATATACTACTTCTCAATTTCTCATCTTTACTTTGATAACCTTATGCTCATTGAGTTATGGTGCTATCCCTTATTTTGTCAGCAATATGGAGATATCAGAACCTTATATACTGCGTGCAAGCATAGGGGATTTGTGATGATCTCATACTATGACATCCGTTCTGCTCGCACTGCTATGCGTGCGTTACAGAACAAGCCCTTGAGACGAAGAAAACTTGACATTCATTTTTCAATTCCCAAGGTTTGAATAATTTGTCTGATATTATAATTTGAATTCTGCTGGAATTCAGGATATCCCTTAAATCCACATCTTCATAATTCATCTTTCTCTCTGCTGAAATTCAGGATAACCCTTCAGAGAAGGATATCAACCAAGGAACTCTTGTGGTTTTCAATTTGGATGCGTCAGTGTCAAATGATGACCTTCGACATATATTTGGGGCTTATGGAGAAGTTAAGGAGGTATAAGTTATTTTTGGGTTTATAATTAAATCTCTCTCTCTCTCTCTCTCTCTCCCCACGTTTTAAAAATTGTTTTTTTTACCTCAATTAAAATGCAGATCCGAGAAACCCCACACAAGAGACACCATAAATTCATAGAGTTTTATGATGTTAGAGCTGCTGAGGCAGCATTGAGAGCACTAAATAGGAGTGATATAGCTGGGAAACGCATAAAGCTTGAACCTAGCCGCCCTGGTGGAGCTCGAAGAAAGTAAGTATTAGTTTAGTGTGCTTGGTGAACTAATTTGACATTTTTTCTTAAGCATTTGCATTATCTGCATTTTTATTATCTAATTAATGGCATTAGAACCTAGCAAACAATGTAGCACAGGGTAACTTGATCTTATAAGTGTCATGTTGCCTGCTTCTTTAATGGTTTTGTATTAATATCCACATTGGAAACATACTTATATATATTTGTGAGGTCAAGGCTGTTTGCTGACCTTCACAAAATTATATATCAGCAGAAAATAATTATGCTGTCAAATTGTGAAGATACAAACTCCATTTTGCTGATTATATTATTTCAAACCGGGCCCAAATAAATTTGTTGTACTTTCTATTTTAGCTTGATGCAGCAACTCAGTCAAGAGCTTGATCAAGATGAAACTCGAAGTTTCCGACATCAAGTGGGTTCACCAATGACCAACTCTCCTCCAGGTAGATCTCTTTGATTCTGAATTAAGCTGATAACTTGTTTACCTCCGCTTCTCCTCCCGAATTTCTGGATTACACTTATTGGGAATGCATGGTCTGCTATAAGCTTAGTCAATAGCTTTGACACTATGCAGGTACCTGGGCACAAATTGGAAGCCCCATTGAACATAATCAGCATGGTTTTAGTAAGTCCCCAGGTCTTGGAAGCCTGAGTCCTGTAGAAAGCAACCATTTACGGGGGCTAGCTTCGATTCTTCCGACCCACGTTTCCAACTCCCCAAAGATTGCACCTATTGGTAAAGATCAAGGAAGGTTCAACCATACAAGTCAGATATATAGTAACTCTACATCAACACCAGGAGCAACCTATCAGCATTCTCATTCCTTTCCTGAGCAGAAATTAAGCACTAGTCCAGGTCCCATCTCATATGGCGAGTCAAATTCAAATTCATCAGGTATTGGAACGTTGTCAGGTCCTCAGTTTCTGTGGGGAAGCCCAACTCCTTATTCTGAGCCCAAGTCTTCTGCCTGGCCAACATCGTCTGTGGGACATCCATTTTCACCTGGTGGACAGGGACAAGGTTTTCCATTCAGTAGCAGGCAGAGCTCTTTCCTCAATTCACAAAACCATCATGTGGGATCTGCTCCTTCTGGTGTTCCTCTGGATAGGCACTTTGGATACTTCCCTGATTCACCTGAAACATCCTTCATGAATCCAGTGTTTGGAGCCATGGGTTTAAGTCGCAACAGTGGTAGTTACATGATGAACATGGGTGGTCGTTCAACTATGAATGCTGGTGTCGGTCTTCCAGGAAACATTACTGAAAATGGCTCTCCAAGTTTTAGAATGATGTCGATGCCAAAGCCTAGTCCTGTCTACCTTGGGAATGGTTCTTACACTGGACCTGCAGCAACCATTAGTGAGCTATTAGCTGATCGTAGTAGGAGTCGTCGGGTTGAAAATAGTGTGAATCAAGTCGATAACAAAAAGCAGTATCAACTTGATTTAGAAAAAATTCTCCACGGGGAAGACAGTAGGACTACTTTAATGATCAAAAACATCCCAAATAAGTAAGAAACAATTTGTAGTCGTCCCAGGCTTTAGCTGCTTTCATACATTATTCGCTGTGTGGTGGTTCTTAGTACATTTATTAAGGTGACTGCATTCTTTCCTTTTCAGGTACACTTCTAAAATGCTGCTGGCTGCTATTGATGAAAATCACCGGGGTACATATGATTTTCTGTACTTGCCAATTGACTTTAAGGTAATTCTTTCTGCTGATGTTTGATTGTAAGTGGCTCTATGATTTCCTCCAACTGATGTAGTACTGATGAACACCCTTGTCTTTTGTAGAATAAGTGTAACGTGGGTTATGCCTTCATCAATATGGTGTCTCCTTCCCACATTGTAGCTTTTTATGAGGTTAGTCCCAGAATTTTAATCATTTTTCCTCAGTTTTATTCTCTAGGAAGAAAGGAAAAACTTGAAACTGATGTTTAATTGGCAATCTAATGTGCTTGAATAATCTCTCAACTTGAAAGGCAAACATTTATATCTTTTACCAGTACTTATACCATACAAATTGGTGTAGGCATTTAATGGAAAGAAGTGGGAGAAGTTTAACAGTGAAAAGGTTGCTTCACTGGCTTATGCACGTATACAGGGTAAAGCTGCCCTTGTGACTCATTTTCAGAATTCAAGCCTTATGAACGAGGACAAGCGCTGCCGGCCTATCCTTTTCCACTCGGAGGGCCAAGAGACTGGTGATGAGGTAATATGTTTGACATCTGTATTTATGGATGCTGATATTTGCCCTTCTGCCTCATTTGTCAAATATGATATTACCATAGATTGTACCATGGCTTTTTTCTCCTCATTTTTGAATCCTGTTTGGTTGTAGCATCAGTGCGTAAAATTGTTTAGTATTATTAGGAGCTTCTCTGTCTTGAAGTTCTCTTGTAGTTCCCAGTTTGTTTTACTGATATCCATGTTTTTGTGGATCATCAGGAAACTTTCCTATCTAGAAATCTGAACATATGCATACGACAGCCAGATGGCTCTTATTTGGGTGATTCATTGGACAGTCCAAAGGGGAATCTGGATGACAGTGCAGAAAACGATTGATAATGGATTCGTAATCTCACTTGCCTGAGGGAGGATTGGGCTGCTAACTTCTGCACAGTTAACTGTACAAAGTAGAGAGAGAGAGAGAGAGAGAGAGAGAGAGAGAGAGAGGTATGGGGCATGTAATAACTCAATATGGCTACCTGCTGCTTTTGGATGCTGGATACTTCTGATATTTCTTGAGAAGGTATCGAGGGAAAGCGGCAGAGAGCATTTTGTTAATTTGTAAAGTGCAAATTGTTATTCAACCAAGGGAGAAGAATAAGGTGAAGCATCTGGCTGAACTGTGTAGTCCCCTGCAGTCATATGCATTGCTAAACGTCTGTGCAGAATCTCCCCTGGTTTCATTTCTTCTTTTTAATTTTATGTTATGGGTCTTTTAAATCCCATTTGCAAATACAATCAAGTGTATATGGTCAAATGCCCTGTTGGATATTAGGGCTCAGAGGGCTGTTTCAATGAGGAAAAAGAAAAAAAAAAGAAGGTTGTATGGATGGGAGAGAGTAATCTTGTTCATATTGTATCTAGTCTTGTCATGTACTGAAGAAAAAGTTGTATTAATACATTACTGTACTGATGTTTACTCTCTTTTTGGCTTACCTTCGTTCCTGTGTTTTCTTCGTTTGATGAATGTGCATTGTATATCTGCAGCTTGGTTGTTTCTATTACATAATTACAAGAACCTGTTTCTTCACATTTTTTGCATAAAAATAAATCAAATTCACAGTATTTCACTAATTGCTTCGAGGCAAGAAGTGAGTTGGTCTTTGATCATGTCACTCCCCATGTATTATAGTGTTGCATTCTGCCGCCACTTTAGGTGACCAATTTGGATCCGTAAACCCTCATCAGATCATGTTATGTAGGAGACCCATCAAATCAACAGATAAAGTCGAGGCACGTGAGGCTTGATTTTCGGGTGTGTGTTCTCTGCAACCTGGAGTATGATTTTCAGCTCTAAGGCAGTTATGCCAGAACTGTAGTTATATTAGAGTAGTACTTGATTCTATTCCAAGCTTGTATAATTGTTGCTATGGACTCTGATAATCTCAATGCCCTGGTTGGCTCACTATGCGTTCAGAGAAGTTACGTAGAGCTGCTTTTGCTCAATCGCTCTTCATTTGGGAAGTTTGGAAAGAGAGAATGTCTTGGTGTTTGGAAGCACTGGCGGATCCTCTTTATAACAAGGGGAATTACAAAAAAAAAAAATGCATGTAATATACATATTTTTTAAGTGGAAGTATCTCCAACACTCACTCACACTCAATTCTCCCACCCGCACTTAACTTTTTCACATATGCACACAATATCCATTAACCAAATTCTATTTTCTCTTCGTCTTCTTCTCCGACCTCAAAGACTGGCCTTAATTCCTAAACCAAATCCCTAAATTAGATTAACTAATTTCACTTGGGGTCTTGGGCGTTAGCTCCACGCTCCACCATAATACCACAGTCTTCCGTCGACGATTCAAGTGTGGTTGCGCGGTACTACTGGGCTTGCTCCCTAGATCAAATTGGGGATTTGTGGATTATGTTTCTCTGTTTGGCAATCTCAAGTTAACGAAGTGATGGAATTGGAATTTGAGTTTAGTTTTACTTCGTTTAATTATTTTGGTTATTCTAATTTTGAGTTTGGATTGAGTTGATTTTTGTTTGTTACTTTTTGGAAGAGTCAAGAAAAAGAACATAAAAGAAGTAAGTTTTTTGTCCATCCACTCCATCGGTTCAAGCTTTATTCATTTAATTAACATAACTATGTATTTGTTGATATATGAATTCATTGAATAAAGTTATAGATTCCCGAATTGTTCTGTGACTTTTGTGTTATACTATTATATCGAATTGCTTGGTTATATATGTGCATTTATCAATTTTGGTAGCTATGCTGTAATGTTACATTGTCAGTTGATATACGTATTATTTTCAATAATTATAGGTTATTAGACTAAAATCATATAATATCAGAACTTCAGCCCAAACGAAGTGTTCGAAAAAAAAATTACTTTATGGTTTTCAAGCACCGTCGAGATTCTCACTATTTTCTTCTTGTTCGGTTTATGAATTAGAACTTTAAACATCTCCAAAGTGACTATTCGGGATCCGCCACTGTTTTGAAGAACAAAATAACACCAGCCTATGATGTGGCTTTACTGTCATCTACAATATTGATGCATTCAAAGGCCCGGGTAGCAAACTAACAACCATAGTACTAGGATGATTAGGTGGAGTGCTCCGGGCAAAAGTAAACTGTGATGAAGGCTATAGTATGGGGTTGCTTGGGAAACGAGGTAAAGGCGTTAGTATCTGCAAAACATGCAGAATTGTTGGCACGTAAGGAGGCAGTTAATAGGCACAAAGCAATGAACTCCATCCAGTGAGATTGTCTCATAGTTAAGTAACAACTTGGTAAAGGTCGAAGACAAAATGTATCGACTCTGGGGAGACTGATGACTTATATGAAAGTTGTCCCGTCCAGTTCCAAATGTGAAGTTGGTCTATGAAACAAGACAGCAGATATGTTCGCTGCTCATGCAGTTAACTAAGCTACAAGCTTTTCTTGGTTTGCAGTACCTCCTTTCTGATTTGTTCAGTTTGTTGTTTTAAATTGGCAGACGATACAGATGGTTTCAGACCAAAGGAAAACAAGAATGAAAGAAGAGAAGAAAATATACTCACTGCCCCGAATATGATAACTCTTAAGTTCATCAACTACCTTGTTCGTATCCAAAGAAACAATCACATGCATGTGTAATATGAGTTTATATTATTGTGCTTTCAAACATATTACACAGCGCTTAGGCATAACATGACACTTTTTAGAGTTGTAAGAAATTTCAGATAGCAACCCTCATTTCAGCCAGGTTATTGAAAATATAAAATCTAAGTAGCCTTCAAACACTTCAGGCAAGTTAATCTGAAATTGCCTTCTTATATCGCAGGCCTTTCCCTAAAAATCATCATGCTCATAGGACACATTACCTAACTACTGTATTCCGTCTATTGTAGAGCATCAGCAATGGATCCTGCAAGACTTAAGATCTCAAAGGGTGCTTCATGTTCTACAGCTTTGACAGTAAGCGGGCAGGAATCTGTGATCCAAAAGTAGGCAAACGGATTATCTGACTCTCCTGAAAATAATACAAGCGACAGGGTCAATGACAGAAATTCAAAATATAGTTATACAAACAAAATTATGCAAGTAGTTACCATTCTTGTGAGTGAAACGCTCCCAAGAGCGCTTTGGAAATACTCCATGGGTGACATAAGCACTAACCTTGGCTGCACCATGAGCTGCCAAAACTTTCTGAGCAACAGAAACAATACAGAAGGAGGTTTTAAGGAAACTTCAACAAGCCTAATTTTATCTTCCAGAAACACAACACATTAAGAAGTCCAAAACAGGAAGAATATTGATAAGTCATACCTGGCACTCGATTAAGGTGCCACCAGATTGCACCAAGTCATCAACAATAACCACATGAAACCCTGCAGGATTTCCCTCCTTGATTCGAACTATCCTCTTATCACCTTCACGAACCTTGTTACACACAACCTGCCATCCACAAAGGTGAGATTTGAAAGATATAACAGATTCAATTCCTCTTTAGCAAAATATCAGACTAACCACGGGAAATTGATCAAATTGCTTGTGATATCGCTTCCAAGCTCCATCATCAGGAAATGCAACAACTATCTGGAATGCAACTATGATTAGAATTAAAATAAAATCATAGACTATAGATGAAGACATGGAAGTTGAAAAAAAAACATTTAATTGATTCTAAAATGGAATGCTCAATTGTGAGATGAAAGATGATGCTGCAATTCCCACCTTATCAGAGTCAGGAAGCTGGTGGAGGCGTTCCTTTAACAGAGGGATTCCAGTCTCAAACAAAGGCAAAACATGGTCCCCGAAGTAAAATCTTTCCTGCACAAAAACAAAACTGAAGTAATTAAATATTAGCGCACCCATTGTAATGATAACAAAGCACATAACCAACAAACTGTAATGACAACCAACAATTTACAGTCTCAGTTCTATGTGCTAATTAAATATAGAGAAATGAGAATAATAAACATAACTCAACTGCAAAAGAGCGGAGAAATTTAATGAAATTGGGGTCTCGTAACAAGTTATAGCCAAATGCTGACCTATAAGTTAGTTTACTATAAATATATTGACCTTTAGGCTGTTACTACTGTTAAAAAATGTATTTGTAAATTAAAATTTCAGCCCTCTGTAGAGAGATTCGTGTATAGGACACAAATACTGAAATATGTTAAATGAGCTCATTCATGATTAGAATGGTTCTCAACTACAATACCCGAAGCTAGATAGAGTAGTTGGGCAGATAAAAAATGTACAGATAACCTGAGAAAAGAATTTGCACCTCAAGATCTTTGAAAAACCAGAAAAAAAGAAAAAGAACTTGAGTCTGTGATGAGAACAACAAAGAAATACCAAAACAAAACAAACCTGTAAAGCATGTATGTCATAAATGACTAAACTGGTTGGGCCACCTTTCGATATGGGAATATTTGACAACATTCTCGCCAGGGTAAATGCAGTTGCAACATCCCCTTCTTCTTCCATTCGTTCAAAGGAACCAGTTGGAAAAAAAGGCAATACCAAAGAGAAGGATGCAACAAACAGCTTGGGGAGTGCATATATCACAGACAGCTGCTCAAAGATTACAGCTTGGGAGCTGAAGGATGCAAGAAAGGCAACATGTTGGCCTCGAAGGTCTTGTGCATTGTTGATGAAAATGTTTGGAAACCCATCGTCAAAGTTCCTGTACAAATACAATCCAAGCAGACAATCAGAATCCCATGTATCTTGTACTTGAATGTGCAACATTGCTAGACATAAATACCGTTACTACATATGAACTTCTTGTCTGACATAACTCCCAAAACTTCTATTAATCATTACATAAGGCAACGGATTAGAATGCAAACATTAAAGTACAGCTCAAGGGTTCAAGTCACTACTAGAATGAATTCTGATCTCAATCACTCATTTCCAGTCTAGAAGTCTCAAACATTCAATTCCTATCACCCTCCTCGGCTAATTACTTACAACCTCAAGCTCCCTCCTTTGTAAATTACCCAAACTCTCAGCTTCACAAAAGATAAAAGCTTTACTCTTTTTGTTTTCTCAAACTGTTTCCAGTCATTGTTTTCAGTGTTTGGAGTAAACCAACACATGAAATAGAGTAAAGCACAACCCCATATTTTCTTTACAAAAAGTTAGCTGAAATAAGAAGCACCCATCTCAATTCACGAATATATGAAACAGAGAAAGGGAAAGATTAAAGCACTACAAAGCAAGCACGAGAGAGAGGGAGAGAGAGAGAGAGAGAGAGAGAGAGAGGACCTCCATTTGATGGTCTGGAGAGTAATGAGGTCTGACTGAGAAGCAATCTTCCGAGCAAGGTCTTCGCATTCGGCGCAGTAGAACAAGTAGACTTGCTTCTTCTGTGACTTGTCCATAGCCATCGTCCGATGAAGCGGTCTTGAGGAAGAGAGGGTTGTTGTAGTTGCTCCTGTTTGGGGTACTTTGGTTGCAACTTGAAAAAACACTGCTTGGCTTGACTCCCACCCAATGCGCAACCCTAACCCGACATTTTAGTTGAATTTTTAGATCTTTTTCTGGTCCATTTTCATTTACAAAAGAGAGATTCTATTAGATGTTCGTATAACAAGTTAACAACACTTATACCTCTCATTTTTTTCAAAGTAGTGTTAACTTTATCAACTGATAGAAAATTATCAATATAAATAAATATAAAAAAGGTAAATTCATTTTATAGTACTTGAGGTATGACCAATAAGACACTTTAGTACCCAATATTTCAAAAAAGAAAATTTAGTACATGAAGTTAGATTTTATGTGACACTTTGATACTTATGTTGATTTCTTTGTTAAATATAAATAGTAAAAATTGATATATATATATATATATATTATTTATCAAAAAACAATTATGAGTTTAAGACTAATTTCTATCACGTTGGTATTCATCATTTTAGCATCGATTGTTTGCAAAATAATAATAATAATAATTTTAACCGTTAATTGAAGGTAAAAATTGGATTTTTATTTAGAAAATATAGAATTTGTGATTTTTAATACCCACGAGAATGTTTTTAATTAATTAAATATAACCTCGCGGAATAGTTTTGTGAGACGATTAAATTTCGAAAACATAAAACTGACTTGTGCTATCAATATAACAAAAAAATATTAACTTAAACGCATAAAACGATTAAAATTTGATAATAAACACATAAAACTCATGTTTTTATTATATTTTTATAAATAATATACTTAAATGTCTATTTTACCCTTCCATTAGTCAACCTAAGTACCAAAGTGTTCTAAAAAACTTAACTTCAGGTACCAAATTATCATCTTTGAAACACTAAGTATCAAAGTGTATGATTGGTCATACGTCAGATACCATAGAAGAAATTTACCCATATAAAAACAACAAAGACTTCAACACCATACATTTGATTTCTCAATTTTTTTTCTTATAATAATAATTTCAAACAAACTCCTCCTTCATCTAACTAAATTATGATATTATCGTTTTTAATAATTCACATGCATCTTAACAAAAATATTGTTCTCACTTTGTAGATATATTTTTTAATTTTAGCTTTTTTTCTCTTCCAGATTATCGTAAACCTCCCGTTTAAATACATTTTGTTGTTATGAATTGTATATAAATTTTATTTGTTAATTATACTGTTATTCTGCTCAAGTTTGAGAGCCTCGATATAATTATAATAGATTTGAATTAATTGAATGAATTTTTTAAGTCAAAAATAAAGTTTTATTTATTTTATTGGACTAAGATATTTTGGGAAAATTGAAGAGGTCTAACTAGTATTTTAGTTGTTTGTCAAAGTAAATTAGAGATCTAATTACGAGGGAGATCAAAATCCCTTTTTAGAATATAAGCTCATTTTACAAAAATTGCTAAGTGATGTACGGTGTACAAAGTCACAAACCATATGTAAAACTAGGGGTCGAGTTTAACCCAAACCCGGATTCGACCCGCTTTTTCCAGTCTGCAAAAATTTCAAACCAACACCCGAAGGTAAAAATAACAGGTCGAAAGCAAGTTTGGGTCACCCGAATTTATGATTCGGGGCAGATTGGTGTCGGTGTGATTGCCGACGATGAGATTCTTCCTTCTTACTTTTAAGGATCTTGAGATATTTTCTGGGTTAGAGAGAGAGAGAGAGAGAGAGAGAGAGAGAGAGAGAGAGAGCTGAATGAGGAAGGTTGTTAATGAGTTAAGGGGTTCGAGATCGGAAAGGAAGCCTAGGTGATTGTGGCTTATCTGAACTGGGGATTGGAACCCTTGATGAAGATGAAGATTTGGAGATGGGCGGTGAACTGGTGATGGATGAAGATTTGATGAAAAAACGGGTATTGATCAGAATGAGAAAGGGATTAGATTTTTTTTTTAAGTTTACAACTGATCCAGTGTGTTGAGGTATACACTATCTGAGCCCTTGAAATTTTTTTTTGGCATAATTGTCACGTTAATTGATATTTTTCTGAGATATCAAAAATATAGTTTAATATTTTTCGTATTAGTCGGCACGAGTGCGGGAGCGTTTGCATAAAAATTTTCCGACGCTCGGTTAATTTCCTACGAATTTACGCAGCTAACGACTTTTAAAATCATATTTTCAGAAAATGTCTTTTCCACGATTTAATCTCAGCCCTTGATTTTCATCATGCAATCTCGGCTAATGGTTTTCCTTTAAAGGGAAAGCCCAACCTTTGCCTCAGCAAAAAAAAAACCCATATCCTCTCTCTCTCTCTCTCTCTCTCTCTCTCTCGAAATAGAGTCACCGCTGCTGTCACGCACACCACCATTTTCTTCCTCTCGACGAGCTCTTCAAGACCCAGTCCTTGCATGTTGAATTCGAGCGAGTCCTAACGAGTCCGAGTTTTGAAGCAGTGAGGGCCGTCGTCGAATCCGTCGAGCTCCGGCGACTCCGTGGAGCTCCTCTCGGTAAAATCTTCTCCTCTCCTTGTTTCCTAGCTAATCTGATAGTTTAAATGGAGATTGGAACCTAAAGTCTTGACATTTCCTCTTTTCTTGTCACCGGCGAGTTCTTGAACTCCGACGATTGTGTTAGTCGTTTACAATGGTGAGTTGATGCTTCTTAGATCGTGGTGGAGTTTGGAGTGACTGCAGAGACGTTAGAGAGGTGGAAGCAACACTGCAGCAGCTCGGAGGCGACGAGATCGATTTTGGGACTTCGTAAATGTATCAAACGAGCTCCAATCTCCTTGATTTCGGTGTTCTTGTGATCGTATTGTTGTTTCGATTCGTTTGGTATAATTGCATGCCAGATTGAGGTGGTTTCTATCAAAATTTTGGCCGGAATGCAGATCGGAGACTGAAGGGTAAAAACCCTGGGTTTTACTATTTCAAACTTATCTTTTACCGTTTTACTATCGTTGTGAAAAATACCAAAATGCCCCTGTTGATTTTCAATAATTACAGTCTTGTCCTAGTAGTAAATAAGTTGAACAGTTACTGTTTGACCCAAACATAGTTAATTTAATTTTATTTAAATCTCATTTCAACCTTTTTACCTTTAAGTTTCTGAATTTAAATCGGATTAAGGAAAATTAGTAACATTTCGCTAAAACGTAATTTTAGCTTTACGGTTAAATCTTAAACTCGATTTCCGCTTGGATCAGAAATCGATGAACTCTTAAGCGTGATAGATTTAAACGCCCGAATGATAAATTTAAGATTTCCAATTATCGGTCATTCGCGTCTTAAATCTAAGATACGAATATCTATAAAATAAATTCACACTCACCTTTAGAAAAGTCAACCGTCATCCCGAGACCACGACTCAGGTAGTTAAACTAGTCAAATCGACGAGCAATTACTAAATCGACTAAAAACGTCGTGACCCTTACTTATCCCTTTTCGTTATTTATTTAGCTATGAAACTTGCTTGCGGGACGTGATTCTACGCGGAGCACGAGGAGCGAGACTTATGGCCCGGACTTCGGCACTGCTATCTCAGGTAGGGTGAGCCGGTACCTTCCGGGTTAGTGGTTTTCTATATATAAAATGTATATGCTATACGTCTTTATCGCATGCTTGCATTCATTTGCATTTTACTTTGGTCGTATTGTCTCGAGATTGACCATTTTATTTTATGCATGATTATAAGTCGGTGATTTCGTGTACTGAAGCCTGGCACTGGATGTTTTATTATTATATGGTGAATCCTGCGTCCTGATGTCCGAGCATCATCACATGATTCTGTTGTCCTGCCTTATTACTATGGTGATAATCGTGTCCTGATGGCTGGCACTGTAGTACATTATTGGCTCTCGGTTCGCCCAAAGACGAACCTTAGAGCCGGTCGGGTTTGATATACCCTATCGGCGTATTTGATATTTCGAGCCGAGTTGCATATTTTAAATCTGTATGATTTTACTTGACTTCCTCTAAACCTTCTGAGACTTGTTATAGTCTCGGGTGGACTTTTATATTCACAATCTATATATATAATGTTATATATATATATATAAATGGTTTTTAAACCTAACTACGGTTGGGTCGTCTCACCCGCATCGGGTTAGTGAGGACGAGTGCTCACCCCTACTTTTCAGGTACCTGGTAGTCGGTTCGCGAGGACTTGGACTAGGTGCTAGTGGCGTTGCATCGCTCGTGGTTCACTTTCGATACCGAGGAGCCAGCTTTCGGTGTGACTTCTTATTTACCCAATCTCTGTTTCTACTTTAACAATATTATTATGATGACGCACTTTTCTCATGTCATACTTAAACTTTCATTTTATTTGCTACCTTCCGCTTATTCGTATTTATTCAGTAAATTGAGCCTTTGTTTTAAACCTAAATTTACTATTATTTACCTATCCCCATAGCCTTGTAGTCGTAAGTTGGCGCTGTCAATGTGTAGGATCCCGTATCGATTGGTACTAACTTAGGGCTACATCGATTACTGATGCATTTCGGGACCGGAAATGGTCCAAGAGTTTGACACACTAAGTAGTATGTTTCCTCCAGTCACATGCAATCTCTTATTACTGAATCAAGTGGAAGAAGAGAGAGGCTGAAGGAGTAATATAATAGGTTTTTTTAATTTAGTGTCGTTGGGTTCACATAGAACCACATTTCCACTAATTAAATGTTGACAACTAATTAATTAGAAATAATATAATTTAATGTATGTGCAACATATCGGTGCGGGTGTATTCAGTTGGGTTCCAAAACCACAACCGCTTTCGACCCGTTTATATCGGTTACAGTACGGTTTTTATGGTGTCAGTTTTTGTTTGTTATTGGTTCGGTGACCGCACCATTTTTTCTAGTGCAGTCCGGCCTGTTTTTCACTGGTGGTTTGGTTTTCACCCACCCCTATGGCCCTATGTAAAACTCAGTAGAAGACTAGAGGGATATCCATGTAAAAGTAGGAGATAAATTTTTTTTGTCAGATAAAATCAATTTAATAATGCTACCACGAGTTCGTTTTCACGACCCTGTTAAGAGAAGTTTTACTACGATCTCCTGCACTTTTAAATTTTATATAATTTTGTAAAACGGTTATACATATGTCATAATTCGTAATTTTTTTTTTGAGGTGAAGGAGGTCAGAAACTTTATTGAAACATGAAAAAACTAAGTAGTACATAGTTCTGAAACAATAATAAAATGCAAGAAACTAGGGGCAGTTTGCCAGGAAAATTCCTCATTGTTGGTAGCAGCATAAGAGGCTATGACATGTGCAGCCCTATTAGCATCACGCTTAGCATGGACTACATAGCGGTTGGAAGAATTGTAGATCATGCTTCAAGTCTTCATAGATTCTACCCAAGTCAGAAGAATTGTTCATCCCTTTATCACAAAGTTATTGTTGAAGAATAAGACAATCAGTCTCAATGATAACTGGACATAGGGAATTTATAGCTACATACTCCGAAGCAGCCCTGCAGGCCCTCAATTCCGCATGCTCAGCCGAGAGAAGATGAGTTAACGGCATTCAAAGAGCAAATAAGAAGCTGCTAGAAAAGTCACTTACAAGAAAACCAAATCTACCTTTCTTAGAATGACTAAAAAAAGCAGCATCAATGTCATAATTCGTAAGTTTATAGTGAGATCAAGCTACGTCTTCATCCAGAAACAAAGCTATATCTTCATCTGCCTCTGAAGTGATGTCATCATTTGGAGTGTTGTCTTCAGCTGAAGGTATGTTTTCATCCGAAGCGGGAGCTATGTCTTCATCTGATTATAAAGTGACTTCTCAATTGAAGCTATGTCTTTATGGTCAAATTTATGTCCTTACGAACTCACTAAATGCTAGTGCCTAACCACCCAATCCCAATCAGGTTGGTCTACTTGAAACATGTTAGGCTGCAAATTGGACAAAATATTTAATTTATGTTTCCTGCTAATAGGATCGAGGTTCTTGGTTCAAACATCAACTTGTGAAAAACATCTCTTGGTCGGGGTGGGGCCATACCTTAAATTTCTTATGGCCTCGGAGTTGTACCTCACCAGACTACCATTTTTGTAACAAAAAGAAAGAAATACTAGTACCCAACCATTAGACAATCAATACTCCTCAATTTTTTTAGTACAAAGAGCGAACAAAGATAGGAAGGTTTTATTCATACCTCTAAAAATGGTATTTGGACATTCTTACTTAATACACTTCTATTTTATTTTTGCAAATGTCTCAAATGCTATTTAGACCTCCTTAATTTTCCTAAAATACCTATAATCCGTATAACATTATTAGATATATCCAATCAAACTAATATCTATCAATTTTTTTCCAATTACACTTTCATTCAGTATTTATAGACAACTCACAAACTTTATAATAATTATATAATCCATCTCTTCAAATCAATTTCGTCTTTCACTCATTCGCTAAATTCATAATAAAATTATTATTTTTTTATTCATTGATATGCAATTCACCTAACAGTAGAATCAACATGAACATTCTAACATCTATCAAACATATTTTTCTCTCATACCTAACCAAAATTTATGAACAATTCTTTTGTGGTTTCAATTGATACATCTTCAATTGATACATGAAGAGTACTATTACTAATAAATAAATAAATAGATAAACTAATTTTTTAACAATGAAAAAAGAAAATAAATATGAATCATAGTATTTAATTTTGTTATTCCAAAATGGGGGTATCCTAGAAGGCTGGAATAAATAAATGATTCACGAAAAAGGAAAACAAAGTTATTTATATTTGTACTTAATAGGTAAGTTGATAATTCTTTTTTCTTTCCTTTGTTTATCTCTTGTATGTTTTTTTGGTAATTTTATATGTGTTGAAAAAGTCAATACTAAAATTAGGAAAAAATAGAGATCCAAATGTTGTGTTTGAGAGGTATGAATAGAAGCTTCCATAGATAGAGATTACAAAGAAAAATTAAAAAATTTTAAGCTATGGGTCAATCAGTCTATGAGACATGTCATTCACATAACTAGAATCTTTCAATCCTATGCAGTGAGTGCATGTTTGTTTCCCTGGACACAGAGCGTATAATCTTTAATTCTACAAGGGCACGTTTGTTAGCCTGGATTAGCTGGGATTGGACTATAATTCAAGAAGTTAGTCTGAAACCTTTGTTTGGGAAATCACGGGATTAGCTTTAATGAGATTAGCTAATCTGCGCGTTGAAGATTTTCAGGACTGTGGAGAGGTGTTGAATTCGGGCGGACTGCGCAATCCCTCGCCTCCTCTCGCTCCCTCACTCACTCTTGCCTCCTCTCATCAACGCCTCTACACGAGGTTCTCTCTCTCTATTAATCTGAAGTTGACTCTTCCGATTAGACGCCGATGCGGCGATGCCACAAAGAAGAAGACGCCTCCAGTTCTTGGATGAAGGAGATTGGAGTTGTGCGGCGGTAGAACAGCAAGGTAAACCACATGCTGGAATCGGTGTTTGATTCTTATAAGAAGGCGCTGGATGTCGGCACGGTGAAGTTGATAACTGCGGCGGAGGCGGAGGAGGTGAATGAGGAGAGGATGGAGTCATAAACTCATCAGTTGTTACTCCAAAGACGCACGGTGTTTCTCCCGAGAAGAAAGTACCCAATTCAACCATGTCCTTGGGTTATGCAGAGAAGCTTCCTACATTGAAGATGTCGGCAGCGTCGGAATGTCTGAACATTTCGACACACCTGACGTTTTGCAACAAAAGGTTTCGTGTTTCCTCTCTCTCTGTCTCCCTCAGCAATGTTTTCTTTTCTCAATGTTTATGAACTTTGTTGATCTTCTGGAATCTTGATACCTATTGATGGTTCTTAGGTTTTCTGCATAAATTGGGCCAATTCTAGCTTTAGTTGAATGTTGAACGTACTTGTTTTTGATATATTCCTATGCTTATTAGGATCTGCTTCCACTTTTGCGCTTCTGGGTTTTAGCTCCAATCCTCAGAGGTATGTTCAAACGTAAAATCATAGTCCTCATTTTCTTCGTTGTTCTAATATTGCATCATTTGGGTTTGTGAATTTTGTCCTCTGTAGAGTTCCCTTGGTTAAATTTTGGTGCAAGTTGGATGCTTTAGAACTCAATTTTACGAGGGTTTTAAAGAACAACTTTAAGAAATTGAGCTGCCAATAATCTTGGGTTTTGAAGAACAGTTTTATGTAGTCATGTCTTCGTTGTAGGATGAAAGTTTAATAGGTTCAAAGACTTAAGGATACTTAAATGGTTTGTCTTGTCTAGGTAGTCTGTTTTTATTGAACGGATATGTGGGAGGCAAATTCCATGATTATGGTATTAGAAACTAACATCTTTGATGATTGATGTGAGACATGTTTGCAATTGCATAAGATATATAAGATATTTTACAAAACATCAGTTAAATTTTAACCTGTATATTGAAATCCATGATATTAGTTAAGGAAAACTTGCGATTTGAATGCATAGCTCTGAAAGTATTACCTGATTCTCACAGTACCATTGGATTGTAAAAAGTCCCTCCAATTTGTTATCTATCAATTCTGTTTTTGTCATTCACATTGATAGACCAGAGACTTCTTAATTCTTGCCTTTTCATGATATTCTTGTAGGTGCTGTGTATTAGTATTCTTCTGTCATTGACATTGACGTGCCATATGGTTATTATTTTCCCCCATACATTCCATGCTCTGTATTTGCATTTAGCATGTATCTACATTATGTGATGATTTGATTAGTAAAAATTGAGATGAGGCACTTTTTTGAAATTGATACTTTAGCTTTAATGTTTTTGTCAATCCAGATCTGGTCTGAACTGAAACTACTGGGGATTTTGTGATACATGTGAATAAGTAATGAGTTCATATGAGGTTATGTAAAATCTAGAATGTGGAGTACAATATGCTATGTTAGTGATGTATTAAGGTTTCAGAGCTTGATAATGTAAATATATGTTAACATTTGTGGCTTACGTATAAGCCTCCATACAAAATTGTCGATTTTGAATGGCCCGTGGATGGGTTTATAGTTTGATCTTTGAAAAATCTAATTGATGAATTTGTGATTAAACTGAAGCAAGTTTTAATTCCAGTATACTGTTTCTTTCAACAAGTTTGGTGATGATGATATGTTACTATTAGTGACAAGCTGTTAGCATGTTATAAAATGCAAGTAAATCTTTTGGTGCTGTAAACAGGGGAGGCAAGGGAAAAGCTTGAACATCTAAAATTCAGAAACAATGATGAAAATTCTTGCTTCTAGATCACACTGGTGGGGTGTTCTTGGTTTCGTAGTAAGATGTAGGATAAGAGATGAGAACCCCTAGAACAACTACCCTTTTGAGCCTAAGAATGTGAGAAGGTTGTTCCATTATAAGCCAATTGTTACAGGAAATATGCAAATCAAGAAGTAAAATTGCTTATATGAATATGTGTTATTAATGACATATTATGTTATTATTGAATAAGACTTGTTATAATTTGAAAAATAATTAAGTAACAAAATTTATTTAGCTTGGTGGTTCGTCAAATGTGAGACTGGACTATTATCTTAATTTTGTTCGTTAGTCCGAGACTGCACCAAACATGGGTTAGGAATTACTATACCCTAATCCGAGCCAGCACAGTCCGAGACTAAGCAAAGACTTAATCCGGAATTAGACAGTCCGGAGAAACAAACGTGCCCCAAGAGTACTCCACTACTCCTAGCTTGGTCAAGTGGCATGGCTCATGCTTATGACCAAAAAAGGCATGGCTCATGCTATATCAGCCACATCCTCATGTTTGGTACTAAGAGCATTGGAAGTTTTGGAACTAATCAATGTAAATTTCATCAACATCACTGATATGAAGACACGCGAAGCTCTAAAGGTTATCTGATCGGACTCTACCATCAGGCCACTTCCGGCATGCGAACCGGAGGTCGCGTTGTTGCAAGTGAAAGTGTCACTTGCGGTGAATTGTTAACCTTCATATATATATATATATATATATATATATATATATATATATAGTCCTTATCCAAAGTGAAGTTTCACTCTGAAATTTCAGAGTGAAGTTCCAATTTTGGCACACTTTTCGGTCAAATTTTTTCAGCATAAGCGATTCAATATTTAGGTATGCTATTCAAGATCATCTATATAAAATTTCATCTAATTCGGACATCGTTAAGGTATTGAAATTAGATTAAATCAATGAATGAATTAAAACTGTTCAACGTGAACCGTTCGTGTAAATCTCAAATTTGAAAGCTCAAATCATTGTCAAATTGGATGAAACTTTGTAGAGATGATCTTGAATAACATACCTAAATATTGAATCATTTATGGTGAAAAAATTTGACCGAAAAGTGTGCCAAAATTGGAACTTTACTCTGAAATTTCAGAGTGAAGCTTCACTCTGGATATGAACTGTATATATATATATATATATATATATAAGGATAAATGTTATATCATTTTTTCCCCGGCGTGAGAAACAAATTTGTCGTCTACTTTTACTATACTCACCTCACGTCAAACTCACAAATAAATTACAAATGTCTTTTATAATAACTATATTTATAAATTTGTTTAGAAAAATAGTATTTAATATTTTTTTTGTGAAGTGGACATAAAATAAGAACGGTATAGGTGAGCGACAAATTTATTCTCACTGCGTGTGTGTCTCCTCATATCTCGACCGAGTTGAAAGCCAGTTGCCAGATACACGATGATGACCATACGTTAACACACCTGTTGTTGGTTGACCTAAATTCTGGTGATGAATAATAATTCCTCTGCATCGTGCTATAGCACTCAGTACGTATTAATGGCGGCAATGGGAAACGACTGCATGTCCAGATTTCGATCCAGTGTGATGTCCACGTACGTGCGTGTTAGATGTTTTCTGTTGGTTGACCTACATATTATAACATTTTGGGGCTACAAGCAATTCTCAACTGTCTTCTCCCAATCTCCCCTACATTACTCGATCAGATAATAACTAATAAGGAGGAGAATATTAAAAGCACAACCGAGCTCGATGCGCTTTAGTATGGGGTGTTTCCGATCATTACTAGTACTGGAAATCAATGTGCTGCTATCCATGCCAGGCATGACATCTAGCTACATTATCTCTATATATATGAAACATCCATATATATCCAATAAGTTATCTATTTCATTTTTCCTGGAATTAGAAAAAGCAAAAGATCCAAAAGGAAAACACATGCACGTACATACAGGAAATTTAGTCAGCTGGGTCAGTGTAACTTTGCTTGTAATATTTTGATCTTCTTGTTCAGGACTTCTAGTGTTCACGCAAATAAGATGCATGGTAATCAAACATGCATCCATATATACATACGGGAGTGTATTCTGCACTCCACCGGAGCATGGGCACCGGCAAATACTAATGACGTGGCAGTTATCCAATCAAACAGACTTTAGCTCATTTCCTGCAAACAAACAAAATGATGTCACTTACCACCTTCTTTTACTTTTATTTCCTCCTTCACAGCATTTATTGTCAGATTTTAATATTTTCGGGTTTCAAGATACATTTTTAATTACTTCCAAGAGAATAATTGTTGTCTCTCCTCTAAATAAGTAAATTTCAATCATTTAAAAATAAATAAGATTCTTTTCCGAAAAAAAAATTGTAAAAATTAAGATTATATTCAAAATATACAAATTGTAAAAAGTAAAAAAAAAATAAAGAACATACCATACATTATTTATACCACTATAATTGCATTAAATATTGTATATTAAAATGTATACATATATAAAAATTTCAATTATGGAGATGTACTCTTAAGACCATGAGAACTCTTAGTTTCCATAATATTTTTATAAGAGTAACAATATGCAACGAACTGCTTTGCTATACAAAATCACAAAGAATATGTATGACGTGACCGATGCATTTACAAAGATAAACAATTGTTTTTTTCTAAATTTATTTCTTATTTTTTTTTACATGTAATGGAAAATGGGAGCTGAAATTAACACTACTCATTTTACAGTCTACAGTCAACATTTTCTTTTCAAGTAGGAAAAATTGTAAGAATAGTACATGAACTATGCTCTACTTATAGTTAAATCAGTTATGTAATGGTAGCTTACTTTTAAAACTACAACTTATGTGCATGAATTTTCTAATTTTATCTAGAGGAAGATAAACTTACAACTCAAGCTGATAATATACATGGACCGTAATTAGGTAGTTAACAGATTTATCGAAACTGAGTAGAGTTAAATAGTTGATATACTTATGCTTTAGTTTTCAAAGTAGGGTAACCTTAATATTCTCAAATTAGCATAGTTTATGTACTCTTTTTAAAATTTTGTCTTTCAAGTAACTTAAGTTTTGTCATTACTCAGCTCAAGTTTTGTCTTTTTATAAGAATTTTAACCAAATAAGAGTGTGGATTATAATTTTGGGAGGGCAAATATCAACTATCATGTAATATTGAGGATAAATATATTTGACCCAACCGAAAAATAAACTAATTTAATTCTCAATTCAACTTTGTTCAACTAATTAAACAACGGTATATAAGAGGACTAGAGTACTATTTTCATGTAATTTGTCAGTTTAATTATAGTTTTTAAATGATTTTTAATTTGTCGAAGACTCGAAGTAACATATATAATTTACACAACATATATAGCTGCGCCGGTGACATATGAATGGTCAAAAATTACTTTTCTTTTTCTATATTACGGGCAAAAATAAACCAATGTGTCTAATGATGTTGTGTAATGTTCACGCAATGTATGAAGTCATGTGAACGTTTTCAAAGTGACAGCAAGGTGAATATAAATAAGAGAATCTAATGACTTTGATTCATATGCACTTGCTCAATTGTAGTACCATTAATATAATTATCGGGTTCTTAAAAGGTAAAATCATCCACATACGAAATGAGGATACTAAATACACTAAAAACATTTGGATAAGAGGATCCAAATATTCTATGCGTGTTATAAATAATTTTACCAATTTCCTTCTCTTTTTAATTTATACTGTGACAACCAAACTAACTAAAATGTCAAATACTTTTTTTAATGAATAAATAAATAATTAAAATGTTATAACCAGTTTAGCGTGAGTCAAACTCACATTTTTCTATTTACAAAAAGGAGTTATGCCACATATCATGTATTATGATAATAATTTTAAGAAATCCATTTAGTTAAAAATTAAGTAGTTGATGATATAATAATTGGTAAAAACTCGAGATTGTTCACTTGATTTATTTTTTAAGAGCATTAAAAAAAATATAAGGACTGTAACGACCCCAATATTTCGAGCTTAAAAAAAAACTCAAAATTCTAAAGTCGTTAAACACCGAATAATCTCAAATAAATCGAAATCACAAAAGTGTAACAGCGGATCAATTCTGAGTTCTCAATACAACTCAGTCAACCAATTATTACAACCCAAATTTATAATCCATACATAAAATGGAATATAACAATCCTCACAAATCACTCACAAATCTCACAAATGAAATTACACAACTTCTCACACACAAATCACGCTAAAACCTCACCACAAGTAGGATACGAACGACTTCGAGCCTCTGTAGTCGTCACTCAACCCCCACTAACCAGCACCTGCAGAATTATCCCCTACACCATCGAATTGGTGCACCGGGATTGTAAACACAAACCCGGTAAGCTTATAGCTCGTATGAGTAAAATCAAAATATAATTCGCATATCAAAATATACGAAAGATCACAAAACAACAAATATAAATGCCCTCATGAGTCAATGGTCAGCCCATCTGGTTGACCCAAAGAAATATGAAACAAAACGCTCATGAGGAAATTAAGTAACCCTTCTGGTTACCCAATGCATTTATAATACGGGTACTAAGAACGCTGGTACACATCTGTTACCCCTCTCGTAATACACCGTTGATATTGGATAGCCACCCGCTACCCAACATCCAAAATAAACTGAGTACCCATGTGCAGATAACCACCCGTTACCTCACATGCAGTACTAAGGCAGACAGACTAGAGCTCTAACTGTATCGTAACTTTCGCCCGGCCAAAGGCTAGGTTTCGACTTGCCAAACACGTACAATAATCTCACATCATATTGTACCAAAAATCAGGTCCGAAGACAATTCACATTTTAACAATCTCAATGTTAAAAATCACGTACAATAATCCCACATCATATTGTACAATTCAAATCACATGCTCAATATAATCACAATAAAATCATAACAGTATATTATATAGCGAACTATATATATTCGTACTTATTTACCATTTATACAATATATATATATATATAGTCCACTATATCTTATACATGTCATATTTCACCACACATGCTCACTTCACAAACTTCCGTCATCGAAGTGACTATTTTTAATGAATTAATAACAGTACGTAATTTAATGAACTATATATATGTATATGTACTTATTACCATTATATTGTATATATGTAGTCCACTAAATTATATACATGTTGTAATTCATTTGATAAACACACTTGCAAAAATGTTAAATCACCACGAGGGTAGATTCGTAATTCAGTGAGATTTTACTCACCTTAATGACTCGAGCGTAATTCCACAATTCCCGATGATAATTTCTTTCCTCGATTTAACGATCACCTTGAAAAGATAAGAAAAGAATTTAGAATCGTTTCGTAACCTTTAAATGCCGAAACAGTAATAATCGGTTACTGTTCAGCAATTTTCGGTTTTACGAAATTACTGTTCACTGTTACTATTCACGGTTACTGTACAAATATACGATTTATATACGTATTGCTGTACGTATAAATACTATATGCGTATTTCTGTATGTATAAATATTAATACGTATTTCTGTACGTATAAATATTAATACGTATTTCTGTACGTATAAATAATATATACGTATTTCTGTACGTATAAAATACGATATACGTATTTCTGTACGTATAAATATTATATACGTATTTCTGTACGTATAAATACTATATACGTATTTCTGTACGTATAAATACTATATACGTATTTCTGTACGTATAAATATTAATACGTATTTCTGTACGTATACGTACGATTTAAATGTAAATACAAACTCAGTAAATAAAATTTACTAAATTACCCTTTTACAAATTACATTTTACATTTACTGAAAGTAATTTATAATGACATTTACCGAAGGTAAAATTTAATTACATTTACCGTAGTAAATAAAAATTACATTTACATTTACCGTACACAATAAATTACCAAAATACCCTTATGTCAAAACTGTTCCCACCGCCGCACGTGGCGGCGCGTGTGGCACACGCGCCACCTCCGGCGGGCCGCGCGTGGGGCCCACGCGCCGAGGCTAACCACGGCGCGTATCACGCCACCGCCGCCCCAAAACTCTCCCTCATCTCTTCCTCCTCCTTCCTACGGTGGCAGACCCTCTCCTACACCTTCCACGCTCCCCCACGCGCCACTACTAGGCGGTGGTAACCCTTTCACCAAAATTACTTTTTACATTTACTGAAAGTAATTTATATTTACATTTACCGAAGGTAAAATTTAATTACATTCACCGTAGTAAATAAAAATTACATTTACATTTACCGTACACAGTAAATTACCAAAATACCCTTCTGTCAAAACTGTTCCCACCGCCGCACGTGGCGGCGCGTGTGGCACACGCGCCACCTCCGGCGGGCCGCGCGTGGGGCCCACGCGCCTACTCCGACGCCGGCGCGTATCACGCCACCTCCGGCCCAAAAACCATCCTCTCCTCCTTCTCCACCTTCCTACGGTCTCCGACCACCCATAGGCCGCCCCATGCTCCCACACGCGCCGCCTAAGGCGGCGGTGTTCATCAATTTTCCCCCCCCTCCGATCCCACTCCGATCTCCTCCACGAATCAACCACAACATCCACAATACACCCAACAACAATCACAACCTCATATATAGTCGAAACCTCACCTCTTTTCGGTCCTGGGAGCACCGGAGCTCGTCGGAGAGCTTGGTCCAATCGTGCGGTCCGGTTAGTGGCGATGAGCTTCACGGCGGCGAGCTGGCTTGCGTCTTGCTCGGTGGTGCGTCGCGTCGTGCTTGTGTGGTCGCTGGAGCCGGCGGTGAGAAGCACCTCCCTCGGAGGAGGGAGATCGATGGTGGAAGCCGAGAGGGGAAGAGAAGGATCGGGTGCGAAGGTGAGGGAGGCGGAGAGAGAAGAGAGAGGGAGAGAAAATAGGGATTTCCAAATATGGAAACCCTAAACTGAATAATTCCCCTTTTATACTCGTTTCCAAAATCGGAAACTAACTTATATCGTCAATAACTTTTACGTACATCGTCCGATTAGAACGCGTCACATATCCACGAACTCGTATCGACGAGCCCTACAACTTTTGTGAAGGAAGTTTTCGCAACCGAGCGACGGAATAAAAGTCGATATAAACGTTACGGAAACGTAACGTTTTCTTATTAAACGTTCTCGGTACGCTTCCGTTTCCGTTTCGTAACGTTTGCAAACAAATCAAATTCAATTTAAATGAATTTCAAAACTTTATAGAATTTACTTCAAATCAAATATCGTTTTGAAAAATTGGGGTTATTACAAGGACAACTTTGACCCATTTGTTTTGATCATGTAGCTATACTAATTTGGGTTTAATGGAAATAACTAAACCCTTATTTCCATTATGGACTTATTCTTTTTATAATGTTATCCTTTTATATAATATTTTTAAATGGAAGTTGACTGTTTAAAAAACATTAACATCAATAACCGTGCTTAGATACTAGTGATTGATATTCATTTATAATAATAAAATAATTACTGGTGCCTGCACTCTATGATGCATTGAATCCGTTTCCATATACATACCACCAAAAGATGATTAAGGCCTCACACCAACCTGTGTATCCAAATTGCATGATATCAACTAGTTAACTTGTAGTATGCAGTACTGCATGAGTAACTTGTAATTAACATGCCATAACTAAAAACCAGAATAAGAAAATAAAACCAGCGATCGCGAGTTTCAAAGTTTTTGTGAAATGTCATGCACAGTGCATCTCATATTTCGGAAATCTTGATATTTGCCAGTGCGTTTTAACATGTTGTGGCGCATACTACAACCAGCTCTCGCATCAAATACAATAGGCAGAATTACCAAAATACACCTTAAAGTTGGCTAAAATTGTCAATTTACACCCAAAATTTGTATTTGAGTCAATTTACCTCCTAAATTTGGTAAAAATTGCCGATTTGCACCATATCCGTTAAATTTAACTGTTTTCATCCAATTTTGCGTCAAATGTCATGCACATGAGGGGTAATGTTGTCATTTTCTATTTATATTTTTCTTAAAAACAAATACAAATATTCTTTAAAATGAGGATTATTTTTTAATCAAATTATTTATTTACATCTTTTTTCTACATACTTAACCCTACTTCAAATTATATATTCAACATACCCACCCATTCAAATATGGTGTGTTGTGTATATATATATATATATATACACACATTGTTGGAGGAGGAACGAAACAAGAATAATAACGACGTAATGAAACAAAATGTAACCATTTAATTATTGATAATGGTGCCTATATATAGGCATTACATAACTACAATCCCGTAGAATTCGGAGTCCTAATCTATTACAGACATGCGAATCTATCTCTAACATGAAACCTAATAAGGCTAAGACACACACAATGGTAGAATAGTAATTCTCCCAGAACACACATTTATTTTTACTTTTTAATGTATTTATTTATATTTTTCTAATATCTTTTAACATACTATATCACGTAAAATAATAAATATATAAATCAATAACATGTTTCGAAAAAAAAATTGTAACAAGTGTTCATCTTAAGTAATTTTATTAATTTATTTCATTATTAATTTATTTCATTATTAAATATGAATAAATATATAATGACAATATTACCCCTTAAATGCATGACATGTGACTTAAAATTGGATGTAAAACATTAAATTTAACGAATATGGTGCAAATCGGCAATTTTTACCAAATTTAGAAGGTAAATTGACTCAAATGCAAGTTCATAGTGCAAATTGACAATTATGACCAAGTTTAGAGTGCAAATCGGCCTTTTTGACAACACAATATATTGTAACTATTTTACACGGGTGTCGCCAAGTAAGCAAGTACTACGTACCCGATTGTGACATCTTCAAAGCATGCATATATAGGTTGCAAACAGGTGGTAAATGAAAAATTATAAAGGAAAAGGAAAGGTTTACATAGAGAGATTTACCGTACGTTTTCACAAGAAATGTTCCGACTAGTCATTTACCAACCACCTAATTCAAGTCGCATGATCTTAACTACCATACCAAAAACCAAATCAAAGAAAACGAAACGGTTTCGAACAAAACCATTAATATGGAGTTTCGTTAACTAGAATTTATGACAAAGTCATGCATATTGCAATCTCTAGTCAATATTCACAATATTGTCACAATTGATAGTTTTCTTTTGAATTTAACTCACGATAAATTTGAGTTATTACATTAAATACGTTATTACATTTGAGTTTATCACATGAACCGGTACCCTAGTTTGTCTCTACCCTTAATAAAATTAGTAATGCGTAGTGTTGGGAAAACCAATATAGGAAAGATAAATAGAGGTAGTAAAGCTGTTGAATTTAGTAAATTGGCATTTGACTTCTCCAAAGGACCAAAACCCTTTCAAAAAGGCATTCAAATGGTTAAAAAAGTCAATAAATCAGATGGTGTATGGGTTATCTAACTAAATCATGGATTGGTCCTCCTGGATTAATATAGGTGTGACAATGAAAACCCATTAGTGAACCTCTTCCTAGTTTGAATATCCTCATCAAAATTCCTCCTTAAATATCTGCTCACGTTCCAATGCATGCCCATTGGAAATTTGGAACTTGCAGATGAAGAAAAAATGCGCATTAAGGCGGTCACCAATAATCCAACCTACCATTTGTGGTATAAGATTCACTACTGTTATGATATGTAGCAGAAGAAGCTTGCAGAGGTGATTAATAAAAACATATAGAAATGGAAAATAGAAAGGAATTAAAAAATTGTCGAGGTGGCTATTAATGCCAACTGTGTGGCTTAACCAAATTATTGTTTCAATGGGATTCCTATAAATACCTACTGGGTTCTTTCTTCTTCACGCAGAATCATTCTAGTTCTCTTCTTCTCTCATCTCTGTCGTTCCTTAATTTGTCATCATGGTCCTCCCAATGGTACTTCTCAAGCTCGCAGACTGGGTTTGGTACCACCTGTTAGCAAATTCATGTCGCAGAGCAGCAAGGAAGGTCAGAAACTATAGCTCCCACAAGCCCCATCAACCTCAACCTCCTTCTTTCCCTAGTATTACCAAGTGTGATGTCAACGGTAGAAAGTCCCAGACACTTGTTTGTGATGTTTTTGGGGGTCTTTTGAGATCAGACTCTGTATTTCCTTACTTCATGTTGGTTGCTTTTGAAGGTGGTAGCATTATTAGAGCCTTTCTGTTGTTGTTGTCATGCTCTTTTTTGTGGGTTTTGGACTATGAGATCCAATTAAGGGTCATGATTTTCATAACGTTTGTTGGCCTCAAGATTAAGCATATGGAGAGTGTTGCAAGAGCTGTCTTGCCCAAGTTTTATCTTGAAAATCTTAATCTTCATAGCTATGAGGCCTTGGCTTCAACCAGGTCTAAGGTGATTTTTACTAGTGTCCCTAGAATCATGGTGGAAGGCTTCCTTAAGGAGTATTTGGATGTTGAGGATGTTAAGGGGACTGAGTTGCTCACTTCTGGACACTACTTCACTGGTTTGTTGTCTAAATCTGGTTTGCTTATGAAGCACAGAGCTCTAAAGGAATACTTTGGTGATACAAAACCAGATATTGGATTCGGAACTTCAAGCCTCCATGATAATCTCTTCATCTCTCTTTGCAAGGTACGTATAAAACTACAGATACATACAACCTATAGTACTTTACACTCTCCTTCATATTATTTATTTGCTGAAATAGATCATATATATAGCTCAATCTTTCACAAAAAGAAAAGAAAAGAAAAGAGTGATTGTTAATTTCCAGACCTAACCGGCTAACCCCTATAGGCCATATATAAGTATTAGTTAGGTGATCTTTCTTAACAGCTAGCTTAATTAAAGTATACACAGAACCATGACAAAGAAAAGTGTATAGGTAAATGACCGATAAGAATTAATTTCCTTTCAATCAATCAAGGTCAGGCTTCTTTCATATATTTTCAAATGTTTTCTGGTGCACAAACACTGGCATATCCGGTAATTAATTTCTGTAGGGATATAATTTAATTTAATCCTTTAGTAATATATCAATATATCTACATTAATCATATATGAATATTACTGTTTGCCATAACCAATGTGTCCTCACCAAATATCTGCCATGCACGTTAATTACATACTTTTAGATCATGCTAATATCATGACAGTTAATTGTTTATAATTACCATTGAAATAAATTAGCTAATTACTTATATCTGTGTGATCAATTGTTACAGGAAGCTTATGTAGTGAACAATTCAAGTACTTCAGTGTTGCCAAGGCACAGATACCCCAAGCCCTTAATTTTCCATGATGGAAGGCTAGCTTTCCTGCCTACTCCATTAGCAACTCTCTCCATGTTCTTGTGGATACCCATTGGAATAGTCATAGCCATATTCAGAATCTCAGTGGGTATTTTCCTCCCCTACAGAATTGCACTCTTCTTAGCCACCTGCACCGGTCTAAATCTATCTGTCAAAGGCTTAGACACTTCAACAAAATCAGACCATGAAAATAGAGGAGTCCTCTATGTCTGTACCCACAGAACACTTCTAGACCCAGTTTTACTGAGCACATCTCTTGCTAAGCCCTTGACAGCTGTGACATACAGCTTAAGCAAAATGTCTGAGGTCATAGCCCCAATTAGGACAGTGAGGTTAACAAGAGACAGAAAAAAAGATGGAGAAACCATGAACAAGTTGCTTAGTGAAGGTGACTTGGTGGTGTGTCCTGAGGGTACAACATGTAGAGAGCCCTATCTGTTGAGGTTTAGTTCACTGTTTGCTGAATTGGCCGATGAGATTGTGCCTGTGGCTGTCAACACAAAGGTGAGTATGTTCTACGGGACTACAGCCAGTGGGCTCAAATGTTTGGATCCTATTTTCTTCATGATGAACCCTAGACCTGTGTATTATGTTGAAATATTAGGCAAGTTACCTAAGGAGCTGACCTGTGCTAGTGGAAAATCGAGTTGCGAAGTTGCTAATTATATACAGAGGAAGCTGGGTGATGCTTTGGGGTTTGAGTGTACCACTCTTACGAGGAGGGACAAGTATTTGATGCTGGCTGGGAATGAAGGAATAGTTAGTGATGGTAAGAGGAAGAATTAGGGACCATTTATGTGTTTATTTAGTGACTATATTTCTTCTTCCTCTTTTTGTTTCTTTTGGTTTAATTAACGCTAGCTAGGGTACCATATATACAGTATATGGTAATTTTTTGTTAGATCCCACTTGTGGTCGTGATCAGATATGTCTCTTTTGACTATAATTAACTAGCTATTTTACTAAAAATAAATGATCTTTTGTTGTTCTGATTTTTGTTCTTGAGCAGGCTGGAGGCATGAATTCTACATATATTTATAAGCTGACCGTGTCAATCAAGTCATTGAAGTAATTAGCTGTACCAAACTATATTTCTACATTGAAATTAGAAACTATTATATTCAAATTTCAGTGTGTTCTCATGCATGCCCCAACTAATTGATCTTGCAAAATTATATATAACTGAGCATGTGTTTACGTTAAATCATGATCTTGCTCGGGGTATAGGGAGCTATATATCTATATCAAAGTAGCTCTCTCGATCGGTTTATTTCCTTGCTTCTTGTGAGTATGCTATGATGAAGTTTGCAGTCGGTCTATAAATTATTGTGGAGGATTGAACAACCTGTCTTGATCATGTACGTATATATTTTCTGTTTTAGGATTCATAAACGATAGACTGGCTATAAACATTAATTACATGCATATACAGAGATTGACTCGAGTCTCCTTGTCATGCATATATTGTATGGAGAAGCTACATATGCGTGATCACTGGTAGTGTTGGACTGTTGGCTGTCAAAGGTTGAGATTTGGATCTCTTCTTGAAATGAATATTATTATAAATGCAAGTCATCAAATTTTGAACTCAACACGGCGAAGAATTTATCCTTCCCTTGATCCCTTCGAAAGTATGATCGACAGCATGGATAAGTATACGGATACAAGGTTCGCTACCTTTCTTAATTATAATCATACACAAAATTAGCAGTGGGGCGTACCATATTAACTTACTCTTCGGAGATTGATCCATGTACACAACTACATATATATACACCAAATACTGTTTGATGTATATAAGAAAAGTAAAGATTACTGAGGTTATATCTAGACGTCAAAACTATCGATCGACATCGCTTTTATAATCAAAAAGAAGAAATGAAAATGCGACTTCTCTGTTTGGGCCTAAAATAATACTCATGTATTATCTAGACTATTTAGGCTCGTGGACCGGTTATTTGGGGAAAATATATCACAGAGCAAGATTACCTGCCGTATTGGAATAGATTTAGGGGACTATCGCTGTATAGAATCTGAGTTGATTAAGGAAGGTGAATCTAAATCAACTAAGAGGTTCTCAAGACTTAATTCACAAGAAAGAACAATTTGTGTTCTCTATATAAGGAGGTCGAATGTGCAGAATAACACACGCAACGTCAAAACAAACTATCGCGCAACCGCATAGTCAAATCTCCACACGGAGTAAAAGTCCGATTCGCTTCGGCAACCAAGTCTCCCATCGGAGCGGAGCTACCCAGATGTACGCCTCGCGCTGCATGTAGCAAACAAGTCCGATTAACCTGGGCAACTAGAGTCAAGTCCATCGAGTCGCTAGCCTAGCTTCTAGCAAACACAAAAGTCTGCACTAGTCAGCAAATCCCATTCGCGAGAGAGTCTTGCTATTAACGACACAATATAAGCTCTGCTTTTCCCCAAGCGGTCTAAAGTAAGATCGGCCATCTACTTGAGGTGGAGTGAAAGGTACCTAGCAACTTCGGTTGTGTATAGGTCATTCGAACTTCAGCGGTTTATCAGCAACTGCGGAGCAATCGTTTGAGAAGAAGACAGTACGTGAGCGCAATCATCGTCAAACAAAGCAAGAGTTGTACCTAACTCAAAGGTACTGGCACGCCGGCAATAACAGAGAACGAAGGGTCGAACCGTCTAGGGTTCGACACCGGGGCTTGCTGATTGTTCTATGAGGAGGATCTGTTTTCCCAGTTTGAACATTTGGCACACCCAGTGGGACCGTGTCAAGATAGCAAGCCGTAATCCTTACTCGCGAGGATATTCCCCTTGCTCGAAACCAGAGCATTCGCATTGTGTTCCTCATAACACAACGACTTGCAGAGGTTTAACAGCGGTTGAGGCATTACTGAAGTTTGGAGTGATGGTGACACCGGAAGACATGCAACTAGCTTTCAAAGAGTTGACGACGGTAGTCAAGTCGTTGGAGGAGTCCTTCGGCAATCGAATGACTGCAGTTGAGAGAACGTTAGATAATGTGTCGCAACTACAGTCGACACATGGTCAGCGTCTGGCTGAGTCCAACGACAGGTTGAAGAAGTTGGTTCTGGGTGCTAACGAGCACGCGAACAATGCTCGCTTAGAGTTCGCGGGCCAGGATGAGCGATTCAAGCAAATCGAAGAGGCGTTGAGAATCTAACAGACTGTCACCGGGCTTTACGAGAGCCAAAACCATGGCAAGCCTCCTGCCACCAAAAAGGCTAGGTCCAACAAGAAAGATACGACCGGTAATAACAATGGCGGTGAAGAGGACGAGGCCAGAGGTGATGAGGCTGATAAATCAGATGCTGAGCTTGTCAAACTCGCAAGGAGGAAGAAGGTGAAAACTAAAAAGGGAAAGTTCACGCTTGGAAGTTCCAGACGGTCGAACACACCCGAGGTTGAAGCTTTACAAAAAGCATTGGCACTTCTTCAACCAGGCGGAAGACAAGAGCGTCAACATCAGTTCCGTCGCGAGCGTTGAGAGGAACATCGAGTAGAGCCTGAGCAGGAAGTAGAAGAGGGTCAGAGCCTTACCAAGGAACATGTCCAGAAGATGATCCAGGAAAGCGCGAGGACCATTCATGGTCATGCTGCCGCGAACACATCTTATACAAGTCCATTCCCGGAATGGGTGATAGCATGTCATTGGCCCTCGGGTTATCAACCAATCAAGTTCCAGACTTTCTCAGGAGAGGGTTCCGAGAATGCAGCTGAGCATATATCGCGTTTCCACAGCGATTGCGGGCCATATGCATCTGATCCAGTCTTCAAGATGAGGGCTTTTGGTTCATCTTTGTCAGGACCGGCGCTATCTTGGTTCTTCAAGTTGGCGCCAAGGTCCATTTCAGATTGGTCCATGCTCGAGACAATGTTTAAAACGATTTTTGGGAGTGTTGAGCCTGAAGTGGATTTGTCATCTTTGACTTCCATGTATCAACAGCCGATGGAGTCGGCAGTGGAGTTCCTGAAGAGGTTCAAGGTTCAACAAGCAAATTGCAGAACACCGCTCGCGAAACAGGATGCCATTTGCATCGCCATAAAGGGTTTGAAAACCTGTCAGCGGGCCAAACATCATGATGCCTACTTTTCTAGCATGGCAGATTTAATGCACAAGATAGGTTCTTACCAAGTGTTCCTCAGGGAGATGAAGGACAGTGCCACAGTTCCAAAAGGCCCACTTGTATCCTATCACCCTGGAACTTTGAAACCACGCTATGTAGTTCTATCCGAAACTAAGAGGGTTTCCACTATCTACTCGCATGTAGATCCTTTCTACACATCGTATCCATACGAAGAGCAATGGGTCGAGGAGGTAGATGATAAAGTAGCTGCCGTAGAGATAGCTGGAAGACATGCATTGAAGTCTAAGGCTTTGAAGATGTCCAGGGACCCTGTCAAGATTTCTACAGGAACATTCACCAAGCCCGAGTATGACTCGTATACCTACAACACTCACAAGGCTCCAGAAATTCTGGATGAATTATTCGCGAGTGGAAAGTGAAGCATGACACTGCAATGCCTACCACAACGCAGATTGAAAGGAAGAAGTACTGCAAGTTTCACAACTTGTTCAATCACCACACAACTGATTGTGTTAAGCTCAAGGATCAATTGCAGACCTGGATTAACAAAGACATGCTTGGGGTAGACACTGAAAGAGCTGCAGCTTGGGTCGATATTGATCCCTTCCCTACAGTGTCAATGGTGGAGGTTACACCATTGACAACACCGTTGAAGACTCATCGCCCTTCCAAGTTTGCTGAGTACACTTATGATGCGTCATTGGCTCATGAGATCTTGGACAAGCTTATTGCTGATGGTGAAACCATTGTACCATGGACTGAGTTCCCGACTGTGGAAGAGGTTAAAGGTAAACGGTATTGTAAGTTTCATAACATTTGGACTCATGATACTCGTATTTGTATACAACTCAAGGACCAGGTACAACAGTTGTTAGATCCGGGCGTAGGAGGTTGCGAAAGCTAAGCAATCTGATCCGGGTAAACAAAAGAGCGTTGTCCAGAACAAGGAATAAAATGTGGCAAAGACAAGAACTTACGTCATTTGCAATCGATGCAAGAAAGAGTGTTCCATAAACTGTGACAATGCTGGTAGACACGAGGAGTCACAAAAACAATGCTGGCCGACAGATCTTTCCGAGAGGAAGAACCCCAAGAAAGCTAGAGTTCAGACAGACACTTATGCTCAAGTGTTGAAAAGGCCACACTCAGGTCGTAGCGGGGTCCCGAACGTTCTTGGAGGGCAGTGAGTTGGGGCGAGTGTGCCAGAAGCTCATGCTTCACGTGAGGCACTACAACGGCCATACATACGGCCTGCACCGAGGTCACTAAAACCGGATGTCTGGTACGTTCAGGAGCATGGAAGAGATATGGAAGCTACAAGAACTCAGAAGAGGAACGTACAGAAACGATGGAGAAAGGCCAAGCGAATGTTAGAGGCGTATAACAGAGGAGAAGTCTCTCGCGACCAGCTAGAACAACCACCTTGGATGTTGTGAGAGACAGTTGAAAAACTTAGTTTCAAGCCATATGTGCACATTCGTCGGAATGATCGCCACAGGAAGGAGCCATACCCCAGGGAAAGCGTTCATAATCGAATTAAACGACCAATGGAAACTGCTCCTAAACAAAGAGTTTCAATCCATGATAGGTTGTCTTACGCGTCCACTGACGGCAAAGCAACAAACAAACAACACGCATAGGGTGTTTCTATTCAGCAGAAACAACAGCGAAGTAGTGTTGCACAACCTGCGCAATCTAAATGGATGCTAAAAAGGTCTGTAAGTAGGACAGACCATCGAGAACCAGCTCCAGAGAGAACCAAGCCACAGTTTGAATGGAAGCTGAAGATTAAAGAACCAGCACTAGTGGTTCCAGCAGTGAAAGAACCAACACTCGTGGTTACAGAGGTAGTGGAGACTGCGGCAGTGGTTACTTCTCCCAAGGCTCATCAGGAGCAATCACTTACGGAGTATCTCAGAAGTAAGTTCCCATTACGAACGCCAACTGGGTCAATTCTGGATGACAATATGGAGGAACCAAGTTGTACTAAGCAAGGGTTAGAACTTTCTGATCCAGAGGACGAGTTTGAGGACGGTTATGATGAAGAAATGATAGCTACCCCAGACTGCAACATGTTTAATCTTTGTCATGAAGATAGCATCGAGGAAGGAATACCAAGGCTAGACACTGTTCCTAGTTGCAACATGGTGTTCACTTTGTCCTCAAAGTATGCTCTTCCACGGCCGATGCCATCTCATCTATTCATTGGAGGTGAGACGCATGCCCAGGAGGTGGGTACAGTCGCAGAGTTGTCATCTATAGAGGTGCCAACTGTTGAGAAGGACACAAGGAAAGATGGAGCTGCTAAATCTCACACGATGACATAGCTCTAAAGATTCTTTATGATGTTCACAAAGCCTACAACGACCATGACTCAGCACATTAAACCTTTATACATATCAGCTGAGATGGAGGGTAAGAGAGTGAACAAAATCCTTGTTGACGGCGGTGCATCAGTTAGCATCATTACAGTGAAAACAGTCGAGGCACTTGGCATTGCAAAGGAAAAGGTTCTCAGTAGCAATCTTAAGGTCAGAAGTTTTGCTGGCAACTTAACTAAGACCTTGGGAGTTTTGATCCTCAAAGTCAAGATATGACCTTCTGAGCTGTTTCAGACATTCTTCGTTATAGATTGCACCGCTCCATACAGCATCATACTTCGCAGGGATTGGATACATAGAGCTTACTGCATCCCTTCTACTCTACACCAAGAAATGCTGATGTGGGATCCCACAACTAATAAGGCAGAGCTAGTAAGAGCAGATGATCGACCATACTCAGTCGCCTCCTGCATTTTGGATGCAGAGTACTACTATGGTGACATGAGGCCTTTAGGAGTTGCCGGAATCGATACCAAGGGTCATCCAGTTGGGGTGACTTCTACAGAATTAACGCGATGGGGTTTAGTATAGGTTAAAACAGACATAAATAGACCTGGCTTCATCGTGAAAGCAAAAAATAATCATCCATGAGTACATCATTGGCCAAGGAGCAAGAGTAAGCCTATCTGTCCTTTCTCCAACGTCTATTTATTTACAGAGAGGAACAAGAGGCTTGGGGGGCAGTGGCGCTAGTCGAGTGCATCGAGGATGATTTAACTGAGGTTCAAGCAGAGGAGGAGTTCATTCAACTAGCACCTGCAGCTTTGGATGATACTCCACCTAAAGTGAAAGATCCAGTGGAAAAGATCAATCTTGGGACTACAGAGTAGCCCATGGAGGTTGGAATAAGTAAACACTTGGATGAGGAACTTGGACAACATTTGATAGAGTTGTTGCAAGAGTTCCGCGATTGTTTTGTTGAAAAATTTGAGGACATGCCAGGCTTGTCGCCAGATTTGGTTTGCCATCGTTTGCCTATAATGGAAGGGTATAAGCCTGTACAACAAAGCCCACGGAGAATGAGTGCAGACACAGCAGCAGCAGTCAAGAAAGAGGTTCAAAACATGTTCTAAGCCGGTATTATCCGACCAGCTAAATATTCTCAGTGGTTGTCGAACATAGTACCAGTGCGGAAGAAGAATGGCAAAATTCGCGCCTGTGTGGACTACAGGAATCTGAATGCGGCAACACCGAAAGATGTTTATCCTATGCCCGTGGCGGATATGTTAGTCGATGCAGTCGCAGGACACGAACTACTATCTTTTATGGACGACACAGCTGGTTATCACCAGATTCCTGTTTATGAACTGGATAGACACAAAACAACGTTTAGATGTCCAGGGTTCACTGGAGTGTTTGAATATAACAATATGTCATTTGGTCTGACCAATGCAGGGGCTACGTACCATCGAGCAATATGTCATTAGACGCTGAAACTAGATACTCGCCAATTGAGAGGTTGTGTTTAGCTTTGTACTTTGCTGGTACTAAGCTCCGCCATTACATGATGTCCTTCACTACAGTGGTAATGGCACAAACCGATTTAGTGAAGTATATGCTTACCAGACCTATGCTTAGGGTCGGATTGGCAAGTGAATCTTGGCATTATTAGAGTTTTCTTTACAGTATACACCCTTAAAGGCGCTCACAGGACATGCAGTGTCCGACTTTTTGTTGCACCATCCTATTATGGAGGACTTCGAAGACCAGAACGTGGTTGTTTCCTTTGTTCACACTCAGCCTTGGATTCTGTATTTTGATGGTAGCAGCACTAATCATTTATCAGGAGCGGGTGTTGCATTGATCCTTCCGGAGTCAGACATTGTTACTCTTTTTAGTTAGAATGGAAGTGCACTAACAATCAGGCAGAATATGAGGCCATCATCATTGGTCTGGAGTTGTTGCTTGATCTGGAGGTCACCGAGGTAGAGATATTAGGTGATTCACTCCTAGTTATTAACCAGCTCAAGGGTGTCTATAAGTGTAACAATTTTACATTACTACCTTTTTGGGAGCGAGCATCAGAATTGTTAGACCAATTTGCAGACGTGGTGCTTGACTATATTCCTTGAGAACGAAATTTCGCTGCCAATGAATTAGCACAGTTGCTTACGGGCATTCGCTTGGCAGATGGCTTTCACGAGATGATTTTGAAGGTTCAGAGACGCACATTACCTTCCTTTATGGCAAGGAAAGAGGTTAACGATGAATGGTTGGTAGCTGTTATTGACACTATTGATGTAGATTGGCGGGAACCGATTATCCAGTACCTCACTGATCCTTCTACACCGGTGGACAAGAGGGTTAGATATTTTGCTACTAACTACGTCCTTCGAAGCGGTGAACTATTGCGCAGGGCCGAAGATGGCTTGTACATGCGATGCATCTATGGAGCTGAGGCTAAGAGGTGCTTACGAGAGGTTTATTGTGGCAATTGTGGTTCTCACCAAGCTGGTTCAAAGATGCGATGGCTCATTCGCCGATATGGTTTCTATTGGCCTACCATGCTCAAGGACTACATCAGCTTCGCGCAGGGTTGCATCGAATGTTAAATGCATGGACCAGTCCAGCATGTGCCTGACGTTCCTTTACAACCAATAATTAAACCTTGGCCAAGTCGCGGATGGGCTTTAGACTTTATTGGGGAGATTCATCCCAATTCTTCTTTACAGCACAAGCACATTCTACTCGCTACAGATTTCTTCACTAAGTGGGTCGAGGCTATACCAGTCAGGACGACATCTTCAGAGGTGATCACTGACTTTATCTTCAAATATATTATCAACAGGTATGGCATTCCAGAGTGTTTGGTCGCAGACAGGGGGGCAAGTTTCATGGCTGAAAAGACTTAGAAGTTTTTAGCTGGCTATGGGATTAAATTTATGCATTCCAGTCCTTATTATGCTCAAGCGAATGGCCAAACAGAAGCTAACAACCGCGTCATTATGTCTATATTCAAATGAATGTTGGATGCCAATCCGCGATCTTGGCATACAGAGTTGGATCACACGTTATGGGCGTATAGAACTTCCAAACGCACTCCAACAGGTACTACACCTTATGCTTTGATGTATGGACATGATGCAGTTCTTCTTATTGAAATTAATGTTTAGTCACTGAGGGTTCACGAGCAGCACCAGTTGATTGGTGAAGACTATGTTCAAGCTATGTATCAAGAGCATGAGGACTTGGACTCTCGACGGATGGAAGCTCTCGACAGCCTTATTGCAGAAAAGAAAAAGATAGCACAGCTATATGCCAAACGCACAAGAGGACGCAGCTTTGGAGTTGGGGACTTAGTTTGGAAAGCTTGTTTGACTTATGGTGAGCGAGTTGATGGTCGTGGTAAATGGTCCGCTAAATGGGAAGGTCCTTTTGTGATTGATCGAACAATGGGCAAAGGCGCTTACTACCTTCGCGACACTGATGGGAATGTTCACAGAAATCCCATGAACGATCGCTATCTTAAGAAGTACTTTCCTAGTGTTTGGGAGTATGAAGACCCACCGGCAGCGGTGCAAGCAAGATAACTGGTGTTCGGACTTAGTGTTTCCTTGGTTTCCATCCTTTCAACCAAGTAAACAGGGTGGCAACATCATGGATACTCAGTATTTAACGATCGCGAGCCCATAAATTTTTTTTTCGAAACTATCGAGTTTCTGAAACTTTATGAGTTTCTTAATCATGCTCCGGCATTTTTTGTAACACATTGGACCAACACTTGTGGTCCAGAATTGGTTGTAACTTTTGTTACGCAGCAATGAAACAATACAAGTGTTTTTATGAAACAAGTTGTGTTTTATTCATATGGCTTTGTGGCCAGAAACTTTATACAAGACTTATACTATTACATGTGAGCTTTAACAAGCTTTGATACCATCTATGCTAGGTGGAAATATCTTCGCAGTTTATCCTGTTCATCTCACCACCGCGAGAAACTCGAGATTAAGCTGCACCAGTTGAAGGTCGATTGGAACCAGCTTGATGCAAAACATAGGTTATAATTGGAAAACTGGTGTTAGTATGAGGGATCCAGAGCCTTGATTTGTACACTTCTCCTGATGTTCATTCAAAGAAGGGAGATTGGAGGATATTACACATAGGAGATACAACAGCTCGCATCGCGTATCAAAAGAGGTACGTGACGAGCACGAAGTACCTATTGGCTCTGGTCCTGAATTTGGCAGCCTGCTTCCTGATGCCCGGCGACCAAACAATGATGAATAGGCTGCAGGAAGGGCTGTCATTTCCTCTCTCACTTATAATCCTTCACTAGGAACAACCCTTAATGCAGGGCAGATCCCTAGTGCTGAACTACAAAGAAGGGAGGTTGTGAGGGTGGAATAAGACTCCCACCTCATATTTGAGGGTAGAATAAGACTCTCAGAGGATTGCTACTGAGCTTGCAAGTCAGGGGGATGAAACTTAAGAAACCTAAGGGGTTTCGAAGGAAGAAAGGGAGCAGACATGGTTGGAAGCTGCGTAAGAGAGTGTTGTGTGTTCTTTCCTTAGGGTTTCGTTTTATAGCAGAAGAAACTTGGATTCAAGGGCTGAGATTGGAGATACAGATTTGGAGATCGCGCCCGGGATTTATTGCAGCAATAATGGTCAAACTGAAATGATTTATGCGTTTCCCAGTATTAATTGCTCCTATTTTCGAGAGTTTGCATGCAAACTTGGACGGTGGTGAATTGAGTTGGGCTCTGGCCGTGGGCGTTAATTTGGGGTTTTGACGGGTCAAGGAGATTCAAGTAGGGTGAGCAAACAGAGATAAATTGCAATTCTTACTACTAAAATACTTTGATGTTCAAATTACATTCTATGTCCAACAAGGCGGATATCTAGGAGAAGTTTGCCAGTATCATTGGCTTTCTCGCATATCAGGTTGTTGATCCTCCTTTCTTCAGCCTCAGAGGCCACCAGTTGCCTTTTGCGCTCATGTATCTGGGGTACGGTACTTATTATCTCTTCCTCCACATCCTTGAGTTCCCTAGCTTGCTCAGCTTCAAGTTCCGCTATTTGTTGCCGCAATGCACTAATTTGTTGCGAACGGTTGGTCTTGGCATGCTGAACCTTGGTCTTAAGTTGGGCAGGGCTTTGCGCAATAAAGTGTCTAGCATCAGCATTGTGTTGCGACAGATTCTGAGATTGGTTCCTCAAAGTTTGGCATTCTGCCAGGAGGCATAAAATGGTGCTCAGTGCCTGTTCAGCCTTCGCTACTAGGCTGGGATCAGGTGAGTGTAGCTTGAGGTAGCAAAAGACATCTTTCACCTGAGCCAGGCGAGCTGCATCAGTTAGATCTTCAGAAGATAAATCCGGAAGTTGTGCCCGGGCCTGGACGAGTTCTTGAGACTCTAGGGATATTAAAGGGCTGGCAAGACCCAGCATATCATCTAGAAGATCTTCCAGAGATGGACTAGGATGATTCTCTGATGGATCAACAACTGGTGTGGATCCAGAGGCTCCAACAGTTAGCACAATTGGCGGGCTGGAAGTAGTCGCGATTGCCACAACCTACAGAGAGTAAAGAACAATTAATAAGACAGTTAAGTGTTTACAAAGGGGAACAGAAACACATAAACCAGGATGTGGTTAAGGGTTTTACCCCATCAGATTGAGAAGAAGGAACATTGTTTCCTGGAAGGGGTTGTGGTGCAACATCAGGGCTCACTGAGGCCGCATTCGCGAGGGGACGTTCCACACTTTCACCTTCTTGATGAGAGCTGGTCACACCTTCTTCATCTCCTACCGCATCCTCCAGAATTTGAGTTGAAGAGGAGTGGGAGAGTACTGCCGTTGGGTTGTTTAATGTTTGTGGCTCTAAGGTCCGAGTGCTCGCCACCGGAATATGAGGAGTAGCTTGAATGGGTTCTCTGTACACGACCATAGCCTGCTGGATAGCAGTCGCGACTTCTATGGTAGGCGACTGAGCGTCAACATGAACATGTGTTAGAGACCATGAAGGATATCATTGATTCAAAGACGATCAACATAAGGTAAAATAATTACATCTTAGCAAACAACAAAGTGTTGCTTGGGGGACAACAGTGTGTTTAACTACTTATAGCAATGTCTTCCATTGTGGTGGCAGCAGCTGGAGGGGTAGACAGAGATGGTGAGGTTGGGTTCTCGCAAACCTACAAATCAGGTAAGAATCAGTCAAAGTGGTTCATGAATGGATCGCCAATTGGAACAAATAGGGTGTTCTTTTTACCTCAATTGCGGTCTCTGGGTTGCTGGTCCCAGTCGCTGGCTCAGGGTTGACCTGGTTCGTTGATGCACGCGGTATTAAATAAGTCGCGAGCGAGGCAGAGGTGCTCAAATAGGGATGAAAACTTACAGGGTTGAAGTCTATGGCGTTAGGATCATCCTCGTCGTTGTCAGATTCTATTACCCTCCCTCATGTGCGGCCTTGGGAGGAGGAAGCACCAGCTGTGTTCTCAAAAACTTGCAACATGAACCGGTTAGCGGTTTCTAATCAATATTGGTATATAACTTTGGGAGTTCTAAGGAAAGTTAGGATTATACCCTTGAGGGAACAATTCTGACAGCATTTGGAATAACTGTTCGCAGCAAGTCCTTATCACCGGGAACTTTAGGATCTTCCTGCAAGTATTTTCTGAGCCCCGTCTGGAAGATGTATTGAAAGATGATTCACGATCATTGCTCCCACTGGCCAGAATTGATCTTTTTCCACCATTGGGGATAAGCTTTGTCGACACGAAAGCAGCGAAGGATACTCCCACTGGCTATCACAGGAAATAGGGTAGGTTGCAGCTGAGACTGGGGCTGGTGCCCAGGATTGGTGTCAGTGACGGGAACCATGGGGCGCCGCCATAAAGAAAATAGGTTTAGACTCTCAACGGGAGGGAATGGAACCATTCGAGCCATGCCTAGCTGCCTCGCGAAGAGATGGGGGGCATAGAGTTCTACTCCATTGCAAGGATGCCGGGGTAAGTCCACCATTGAAACAACCTGTTCAAACAGATGCCGACTCTCCCCGTCATAGCGTCTGAGGATTAGAAAGCCTCCGCGGATGGCATCAGGGTGAGTGCGGTCTAGGAGCAGCCGTGCGGAGTCACGAACTGAGGCATCCAGGGTATAGAAATACTCGAAGCATGCTGCGTAGCGAAGAGTAAAGTTGGGCTCCACACCGACAAATGTTTATCCCAATACTTCTGTTAGACGAAAGTCGCTTGCGTTTTCATTCCGCAATTGCACAAAATAGACCTAGATCTAGAGGTCTAGAATCCACATAGGCCCTGAGAGCTTATGATAATTGAGGGGTTCCATAGTAAGTGCGCGCAACATATGGTAGAGTTCTTCCAGAACTATTTGTGCTAGACCCACAGTGTGGTTATTGTAGATAAGGGTCGCGAGCTTCAGGTGGTGTCCAGTCATCTTCTTGGAGTTGGAGCAGAACATGAACTTTGATAGCCAAAATTCCAAGAAGGCGATTCCAGCATTAGCAGTATGGTTGCGATCAAAACTGAAAAGCCAAGAGCCATACGATTGATAGATACCAACCTCGCTGGTGGCGGTGATCGGGCACTCAACATCAAAATAATCCTGATCTCTATAGGGTCTGGTACCAATTAGTAGACCTACAATAGCATATATGTCTAGCAGAGATATACCCATTTGACCAAATTGAAAGTCGAAGGTATTACTTGCGGAATTCCAGAAGCAAGCAGCGGTCATGATGGCACATCTGTTGCCTCCATCTTGAGTCAGGTTGAAGGAGAGGTCGATACTTTCCAAGATTCCTGCTGCTTCCCAGATTTCGCGATCGATCAAGCGGCGACCTTCATACCATGTTCGCATGGCTTCGGAAACAATGGGCCATGCTCCGACAGGGGACCCGTGATGACTGTGCAATTGCCATCCCCTGAAGGTGGCTGGGGTGTTCCTAAAGATGAGCGGAGGAGTTCGCTAGCGGTGGTGATAGTCGGCGTTGATGTGCTCTGGGATTACGGCAAGAGAAGGGCCCAAGAACACAATGTTGTCGTCAATCACTCCGATGGTGGTGCGATTGGTGGGTTCGTTGTTTGGGTAGTCGAGAAGAGGCCTTGCACCTGCCTGGGCATCACGTTGGTTGGGTCTTGGTGCCATTGCTATCAGAGGTTAAGAATTTCAAAAGAGGGTTTTCTGGGTTTTCTGATGATAGAGTAATCGGGTTGGATGAACTTGTAGGGTTCGAGATCGCGATTTATATAAGAACTGAAGGGGTTTCTGAAATCAAAACTGACCGGGTTCGGGGAAGAGTCGCGTCTGCTCGATTGAAACTGGTTTGAGTTTCTGAAACAGTAAGTGTTTCTCGCGTACTTCAGCTCGAAAGGTTGTAGTGGTTTGAGGTGAAGCCGCGCGTCAGTTGTCAACGGGGGAACGTAAAGCGTTTCAGATTATTTTAAAAAAGATAACCGTTTGGGGTTTTTTCTTCTAACCCTTTTCAATTTCGCGGGGTCTTCAATTTCAAGGCCTGGGGGCAATGTTTGGGCCTAAAATAATACTCCGGTATTATCTAGACTATTTAGGCTCGTGGACCGGTTATTTGGGGAAAATACATCACAAAGCAAGATTACATGCCGTATTGTAATAGATTTAGGGGACTATCGCTGTATAGAATCTGAGTTGATTAAGGAAGGTGAATCTAAATCAACTAAGAAGTTCTCAAGACTTGATTCGCAAGAAAGAACAATTTGTGTTCTCTATATAAGGGGGTCGAATGTGCAGAATAACACACGCAACGTCAAAACAAACTATCGCGCAACCGCATAGTCAAATCTCCAGACGGAGTAAAAGTCCGATTCGCTTCGGCAACCAAGTCTCCTATCGGAGCGGAGCTACCCAGATGTACGCCTCGCGCTGCATGTAGCAAACAAGTCCGATTAACCTGGGCAACTAGAGTCAAGTCCATCGAGTCGCTAGCCTAGCTTATAGCAAACACAAAAGTCTGCACTAGTCAGCAAATCTCATTCGCGAGAGAGTCCTGCTATTAACGACACAATATAAGCTCTGCTTTTCCCCAAGCGGTCTAAAGTAAGATCGGCCATCTACTTGAGGTGGAGTGAAAGGTACCTAGCAACTCCGGTTGTGTATAGGTCATTCGAACTTCAGCGGTTTATCAGCAACTGCGGAGCAATCGTTTGAGAAGAAGACAGTACATGAGCGCAATCATCGTCAAACAAAGCAAGAGTTATACCTAACTCAAAGGTACTGGCACGCCGGTAACAACAGAGAACGAAGGGTCGAACCGTCTAGGGTTCGACACCGGGACTTGCTGATTGTTCTCTGAGGAGAATCCGTTTTCCCAGCTCGAACATTCTCGACGAATGTTTTGTCGTCAAAGACTCGTAAGTCCTACAAAAGAAATATCTCATTGACGAATTCTTGTCTAAAAGTTGGTTGGTACAAAGAAAATTGTCCATGATGTATGAATGAGCGCCATCAACCTATCTTCTCAAACAGTCAAATCACGTACATGGGTTAATTGAGAAGAAAAACTGAGAAAGAGAAAGGACCAGGAGAATTATGGTTGAACGTATATAAATGTTATAGCTACATGTTTGACATTGTATATCATACTGTATAATAAACCTTCTGCGCAAAATAGCTAGAACATATAGCAAACCAGAAGACGACCTTATCTACTTGATTGGCGGATTGTACACACACACACACACACACACATATATATATATATATATATATATCATTCATATCCATTGATCCGAGACCACTAAATCCTTGTCTTTGTGTTCAAGCTACAATTACAATAGAAACCTGTATCTAAACCCACAAACTTTCGAATCTCGATCAATAGCTGGACTTGGAAAAATTATATTCACCATACAAACTTTGTAATGGCATGCCTAACGCATCATCCACTGCCCGATCATACCACTTATCCCTCAGAGCTCTATTCAGCCGTTGAATGAAGCCCTTGCTGTACCCTTCGTAAGAACACAACAACTTTACCACGGCCAGAGGGTTCTTGTCCCCCCACCAAATGTATCCCTCGCCCGCCTGCAACTTCCCGCCGGCAACACCACTTGTCAGGCCATTAAACCCTTCCGCTGCCACCCTTATATACTCCACCATTCCTTCCACTAGCTCCGGCGGAGCACCTGACCCTCTGCCATCCCAGAGCCACACGCGGGCCATACCACGTCGTATTGCTGCCAATAATGCACGGTCAGCGTTGGCCTCTTCCATAACCGAAGGGCTTATGTTCACCACAAAGTTACCGTCATCTTCTACGACGACACCTTCTGCAGAATTTGTTAGGTTCACGGTGGCGAGCCTCACGACGACACGGTTTATTTGCTTCTTGGGGATGTCGACGTCTCTAGGGTAAAGAAGGTGCTCGATGAAATCGCTGGCGTCGAGGACGATGCGGGTGATTTTGTCGTTGGCAACGTAGAAGAGGTTGAAGCGCTGGCCGGCGGGGGTATCTCGAACGACTTCGTTTAGGACGGTGATGTCAAACCCTTTAGAGGCTTCGTGGTTTGCCCATAATGAGAGGAGTACAACCAAGATGACGGAAATGAAACGAATGAGAATTCCGGCGTTTGATGTGGAATCAGACGACGTTGTTTCACAATTTGTGAGTGGTTTTCTCTCAATGAGGGGTTGGAAGAGGGATTGATGGTCCTCCATAGCCACCATAGCTGAAGGCTGAACACGAAATTAAAGATCAAATGCAAGTGATCATAGGATATGAAGCCGAGAAGATAATATGATATGAAAGCGAGACAAGTGGTTTCTAAATATTTAGGCCCCATGTAACATGTGCTTTTAATATTCTCTTATAATGATTGAAAGGACTCAAAGGAGCAACCGGCATATCTGCATAGCAATTTTAGGCTTACTGTAATTTTGGTTTCTGGCTTAACATGTTTAGCACGTACTTTGTAATTTTGCCGAAGTCGGATCACTTTCTTTCGAGTTTAAACTATGATTAAGTGTTATCTTTGCCATACGTAAATTTTACAAGTTTAGACTAGAATTGCAACCAAATATATAAATTATAAGATAATTGATTTAGAGCTGCATGTCTATAGATGGACCCTAGCTAGTTGCAACTTGTGTGGAATTAGGTAGTTGATCTATCTGCACTACATGCATGTCTTTGCCTAAATTTATTATTTTCAAGTGTTGATATTTCTTCTTTGAAACCCTTAAACAAAGAGTGGATTTCTAAGTTTCAGAAGTGTGCTGATATTTCATGTGTTAATATCAAGTGGGATTAATTTGGTGCAGCCACCCGAGCCTGGGGAGAAATATATTGACCATTGAGGAGGCGCCTGTGGAGTCTCCGGCGAAGAAAAGAGGACGACCAGCCTCTTCTGCTGCGTCCAGTGGCGGATTTAGGCTAGTTTTGCAAGGGCTTAAGCCCTGGTGGGATATTTGTAAAACATAATTAACCTACCATACCTACTTGTTAGGCTTGATTATGTTAATTCAGGGGTGCTAGGTTCAACTCCCCCTAAAAGTATTTTATTTTGTTCTTGTTCAGTCCTTCTTAGTCTTACCGATTAGAACTTGAGCATGTAATGAAGTTTATCTTGTTTGTTGTTTTGCATCTGGTTTTGATTTTTAGTTTTAGGTTACATTATTGTTCTTGTGGTGCTGCAGTACTTTGATAACAAAATGAAGTTTCGCTTGACTAAAAAACAGTGTCACCTGCTAATAAGATTTGAATGCTCGTCACTTTTCCATTGCTTATTGGCTAAATGAAAATTTCATCAACTCAAAAAATCATACTGTAAGACCATATAGACTCAAAAATACACTATATTCTTCTTTATCTAATAGACTTTTTTTGAAGCCCGATTAGCTAATTCATCCTGGATCCGCCACTGGCTGCGTCTTCAAAGAAGTTGAAGCTCATCACTAGTGAGATGGTGCCGGCAACAGGTCAGGACTCAGGAAGGTAAAATACAGAAAACGTTGAGTGTGAAGCTGACTGTTAAAACAATAGGCTTGATCGAGCAACCAGATGGGTCATTTGTTGCTGCTAACAAGAGTCCAGGGACCGATGAAGGCTATGAAGAGACCAAGAAGAAAAGGGGGCGTCCTCCAGGCAAGAAAAACAACAATCCGCCAATTAACAAGAAAGAACCAGAGTTCCCCAAGTTTGATTATTTTTTGAGAAAATTAGAGATATGCTCAATAATGGAGCACATTTTTAAAACTAAATCCATACCTCTAATTTTATTTAATCTACACCTAATATGCATTTTTGATTGACTATATTGCCCTTCTAACATTAGACAAAAATCTTCCATGAATATAGTTGTTGGCTATAATTGAAATTCACTATTTCCTTGTTATCATCCATTTGAATTTAAAGCATGATGCTAAAATATTGATTTGTTTTGATTTTACCATAATATATTACACCATTAAATTCGGATGATTATTGACTTGAGTATATATTTCAATGTATGTTGATTTCAACAGTATCCATTTTATATACAAAATCCAGGTTTAGTTTTAAAATCTGAAGAGAATATGTTCATTCGTCTTGCTTGTAAGAAATAGTAGGAGGCAAGCATGCTACAATACTTCTTTCTTATGTCTATGAAGAACAAGAGTTTAGAAAGAAAAGAAAATGGTCGGTGATTAGATCAAGGAATTGGCAGAATACTTTTTGTGATTATGTTTTCACTTAGCTTCTAAACTCACATGTGGTGTTTGTCTACGTATGCCAAAAATGTCTACTTGTAAGGTATGTCTTTTGTGCTTTAATTTTCTTCTTCTCTTGTTGGGTCTATTCTCATATGATTCATATCAATTGTATGATAGGAAAATAAGCTCTGAAATTCACACTTTACCTACAAAATAGCTAATATATAAGTGAGAATCGAATTTAACCTAAATGCATGTAAGATGTTATTCCCTCAACTATAGGTATAATATAGTAATTAATCTAACAAAGAGAACAAATAAATCTTTAACAAAAAATCTATTATCCAGGTATCATACAAAGAAAAAGAGTTTAAAGACCATGTACCTATTGAATAGTCATGGTTAACTCACAATGGTAGAATATATGTATATATATATATATATAGTCCCTATCCAGAGTGAAGCTTCACTCTGAAATTACAGAGTGAAGTTCCAATTTTGGCACACTTTTCGGTCAAATTTTTTCACTATAAGCTCATCAATATTTAGGTATGTTATTCAAGATCATCTCCATAAAGTTTCATCCAATTTGATAATGGTTTGAGCTTTCAAAATTGAGATTTACATGAACGGTTCACGTTGAATAATTTTAATTCATTCATTCATTTAATATAATTTCAATACCTTAACGATGTCCGAATTAGATGAAATTTTGTAGAGATGATCTTGAATAACATACCTAAATATTGAATCACTTATGGTGAAAAAAATTGACCGAAAAGTGTGCCAAAATTAGAACTTCACTCTGTAATTTCAGAGTGAAGCTTCACTCTGGATAGAGACTGTATATATATACCTAAGAAATAGGTTGACAAGAGAATATAATCATAATATATAGGTAAATATTTTAAATTAGTTTTTAGTTAGGCAAAATATTTAAATACCTCTAAATTAAAAAATTTAGATTACTGAAAATAAAATATATTAAAACATTTCAATTAGGAAAACTCCATCATTTTGGCAATTATGACAAATTTAATGAAATTACAATTAAAAATATATGCAATTAAGATATTTAATGTTGACGTTATTTTTGGAAGTTGACTTATATATGTTTAGCAAATTTAAATAGTGGCAATTTGTGTAATTTTTTTAAAATAAAAGCTAATAGTTTAGCTTAAAGTGAGAGTGAGTTTAGTTTAAAATGGGGTCAAAAAATTGGGTGTATAATGCAATACTCTTTATTTTTTTCTGATCATTCTATTAGCCCTAATGTTAAGGACAAAAACAAAATTTAAAGTTTTTGTTTATTTTAAATAATGTCCTGCAATTATGTTTTTTTTGTAGTTGTAAGATGAATAAATCGTGCTTAATATTCGAATAAATAGAAGAAGATAAAAGAAAAGATCCTTTCAAAAAAAAAAAGAGGAAAGAACAATTAAAAAAAATTATCAAGGCAAATACTACACACATAAGTTCTGCTTCTACAGACAGACCCAGATCCAGAACCAACAGAGAAATGCCCAAGCCCATTGTTCACTACTGTACAATGTATCAATAAGTTCCTGTCAAAATTTATTGGGAATTACAAGAATTTCTTTTGGTCTGGTAGCTGCTACATAGCTACCTCTAGAAGCAACCCTTTTCTAAGGTCTCATCAATAAGAAAAGATATTGATATATCCATTGCAAAAGTCATCTGAATGCAGTAAGCCATTTTAATTTTTAAATGCGTGCCTCCCCATATATATGCTACATACTATCCCCCAAATCAAACACCTGAGCTTTTTAATCAATTAGAACCACCATCAGAGACATCATAGTGAACAAGTTTTGCAGGCTACGCAACTTTCTTGCAGCAGCAGCTGCTGAAGAGGTAGAAGGACCAGAAGGTACCGCACCGAAAACAGTCGATCCACTTGAATTTGTTGTGTTCAGAACCGATGAACTTGTGCTGCAAACCCATTGCATGTATACACATAAGTCTTGCCTAACCCCTCATTCATTAAAAAAAATGTATACACATAAGAAAGTTGATATTTCTCACTAAATAGGTGGTGGCAGAACTTTAGTAAATAAGCAGAATGGGGAAGTTTACCTTGTGGATGGATATTGACATGTCCCAGTACCTAAACAGCAAACACAATGTTAAAATTAAGAAAAATATAGGGAGTGGGAGTAAATGATGTTTCGAAATTGTTCATCGAACTATACTTTTCACAAAGATGTACCTAGTCAATGGTTCTTGTAACAGAAAACCGAAAATAAGAAAAATGCAAAAAATAAGAGGTAGTGTCTTACTAGGATCAGTGTTGGTGATGACAGCAGTGCCACCAAAATTGCAGCTATTTGGAACTGGATTTTTCTGATAAAAATTATTGAATGCAAAAGAAGCATGGTCTCGGACAGTGCTGGGGTTGTAACAACTTCGACCAAGCTGAATCTCTGAACAATCAGTGCCACCATAGCCGCAAGCATAGTCCAATGCAACTTGTAATGCCATTTTTGATGCACTTGGGCTAGCAACACACCAACTTGCAGAAGTAGATGATGTTGTGGTACTATAAGAGGGGGTTATAGTAACTGGAGAGGTTGAATCTGGTGTGGAAGTAGGGTTCATAATCGGTGTCGATGAAGTGGTAGTGGTGGGAGTTATTGTAGGAACTGTGGTTATTGGAGTAGTGATGTCATTCTGGGTTGTGGAAATTGAAGTGGTAATGTGTAGCTGTTTGTCTTCATGGCTTTGTTCTTTGATTCTCACCTTCAGACCTGTACTAGAAAGGACATCTTTATATATTCTGTTCAGTCATTCCAGTGCCTTTTGAACATGGCAATAGTGGTACCAAATTTGAATTTGTTCCCATTTTCAAAAACAACATCATACCCTACATATTGTTTCAACAATTTATCCCAAATAGTAATCATTTGATCAAGTCTTGAACTTTTTTTTTTTGGTTACAGTATAAACTATTAAGACTTAGTCATATATATATATATATATATATATATAAGCAAAAGCCGGGGGGGGGGGGATATAAATGAACATCATCATTAAAAGTTTGAAGAACTAGTACTCTAAACCCTGCTTCTGAAAAGAGAAAGAAGCAGAAATCTGGAGAATGCAAACATAAGCAGAAAGCCATCTTGAGGAATCTTAATGATCCAAAATGAGATTTATTATGCAGATAAAAAAAATTGCACCTCAATATTTTTAAAAGAGAAAAAAAATAGTGATTAGCTTGAAATGATTTGGAATGAAACTTCATCAGTGTTCCATTAAGAATCCAGAAAAAGAACCACACTTAAAATGACAAAGTTCCTTCTGAGCAAGAAATATGCATATCCATTAGTCAATCAAACTCTGACTCAGAAATTGGATTCTCAACGAACACATAACTAGATTCTTATTAGTAGCCGAAAGTTGATGGGAAGAGGATTATTAAGGTATTAAAATTCATTGTCAAAGGCTGACAGAAACAAAGAAAAAGTTAAAGAAGCTAATGGGGATTATTGCCACATTATAAAATTTAACAAAACAAAATAATAGATGCTGTCACATTGGATTAGAAAGAAAACCAAATATAAAACTGGAAAGAAGCCGCATGAAGTTCAAATCAAGAAAGGAATTCACCTGAACAGAAGAAATGACCCAATAGGATCAGGAAAACTATTAAACCATAGTTAAACCTTCCACCGATAATCATCACCATCCTCTGTTGCTTCTATTTGATGCCTCTTCCTTCTCCTCCTTTTCTGCTTCTTCTGCTGCTCTTGTGGTTCTTCGATATGGTGTTAACTCTACCTAGTCCTACTTTCCCTCGGTTTGAAAGAAAGAAAGAACAAGAAGGATATGTTGAACTGGATACTTATGAATGATGTTGTTGAAAAGAAAGGATTTTTGTACCTCTTTGTCAATTTCATGTACTTAAAATATGCATATATAAGTTTGAAAGGAAGTGCAACCCAGAGAGAGAGAGAGAGAGAGAGAGAGAGAGAGAGAGATGGGTTGTTAGTGTAATGTAGGGGGGAGGTGCAAGCAAAGGGAGGGTGCAAAAAGGAGGGAAAAGTGAGGGCAAGGGAAGAAGGTTGAAGAAAAAAGTAAAGAGAGAAATGTTTGGAATTTAGGTTTGGTCTCTGCGGGATGGTTAGTGATGATTGTAATGATGGTGGTGATATGTTCATTTTGCCTTTCTCTGTTTTCTCTCACACTCCTTTCTTTATGTTGGTTGATACCACTGAATCTGGTAGCCATTAATCACCATATTTCAATTACTTTATTTCTGGTGGGAGACAGTAGAGTTCCAAATTCTTTATGATCACATAGCTAGGTACCCAAATTATAGTCTGAAAGCCTTGAAGATTATTAGAAACAACATATAGGTGAAGTCTTTATTGGTTTCTTTTGTTGTTGGGAACTTGGGATAGATTTTCTTGCAAGGCCTTGTAGATAGTTAGGTTGTTAATTAGAAGAAGTATGACTACCTACTGGATAAGCAACAAGCATATTTGTATCTGTACATTATTTTTCTTTTTTTGCTGCTTCTTCTTCTTTCTTCTGTGATTATACAGCAACATCTGTTATTGTTGAATCAATCTTAGGACATCCTAATCAGGGGCATATCATTAAACTAATATGCATTATTAATCTAAATAATCATGACACTTTCGGGTATTTTAACTCGCTGAATCTTTACTCAAACATGGTTGTAAAATCCAGTTAGTAGCTTGACTAGCTTCTATGTAAGGAAAGCAACCACAGTTAATGAGTTAGCTTACAAGCCAACCCTCCTTCTCTACTAGTATGTAAAAACTTTCTCAGACTCCTAATTAGCATCTATGCTTAGTCATTGATTACCATTTTAATCATGGATCAGTGTTTGTATCTGGAAATGTATGTGGGGTACCATATTTTGAACAAAGTAAACTGAATTGATGAAATGAATATTAAAGTGGACTGACTAGAATTCTATCCTAAGCCTGCACTTTTGACCAATTGAATTCCTAATATACCTACACTGTGTATAATCCATCAACCCTAGTCTCTGCTTTATGCTTTTTTTCTAAAGAAAGGCAGTTCTTGATTGTTACTCCTATAATCCCCTCCCATTAGTATTTAGTGGGAATGTTTTTGATTGAGACTAAAGAGTATAAAATAATTGGGGGGCTAAGATTCAGCCTTCTATTATAATTATCCTTTCTTTGTAGAATTGTAGCCATCATAAACATCTGTATTTATAAACATTAAACAGTGTACCTAAATTTAATTTTGAGGCACCTTAGAGTCTGCACATATCTGTAGCTTTCATTACTTAGTGACTGAGGTTTAAAGCATTTGGAAAAACTAGTTTTTACCACAAAACTATGGAATACTTTTACCTGTTATGCTAGTTCACAAAATTACTACATTAACAACGATTTAATTGAACTAAATTATGACATTGACAATTAAATTATTCGATTCATTTTACATATTTACATATCATTAAATAAAATTACCATGTTTCTAACAATTTGTTCAAAAAATTGTAAAATGTTATTAGTGAAGTAATTACCTATAATTAACTAATTACCTAAATAATGATTCATTTTACCATAATGGCAACAAATTTGTTGTCATATTTGTAACGTGGGTATCATATACATGTGTAAGTAGAAAATTCCGTATTAACACTCTAAATTTTCACACATATTTTCCTCTACAGTTGTGTCATTCCAGCTAGATAATCACTTGTGCATTGTAACGTTACCAGATAAACGGTAAAACTTACCTTGTTAGCCAACAATCGTCGGAAAAGATCAGTAACTCTTGAATTCGTCGGCAACCGTATTTGACGCCTTTTGTTTTCACATACTGTAGTACAAACCAGACAACACTCTTCTGCAATTTTTCAAATGAAAGGGGTTAGCAGTTAGATAGAACTCCAGAAAACAAGAGCCGCACAAGAAATGACACCATGTTGTTGCTCATTCACTTCATCAACCTCAATATCCAAATTCATCTCAGACCAACCACACCTCGCCATGCTAGAAAACCAATGCACCAACATGAAAGACCTCCAGAAAATCCATGCCCACCTCATCAAAACCGGCCTAGTCAATGACACAGTTGCCGGCAGCCGTGTCTTGGCCTTTTGTGCCTCCCCGGTCGGAAACATCAACTATGCCTACGCAGTTTTCCGACATATCCACAACCCAAACCTCTTCATCTGGAACACTATCATTCGAGGTTTCTCCAACAGCTCAAACCCTGAAGTTGCCATTTCTCTTTTCATTGACATGTTGGTCACTTCAACTGTCCTGCCACAAAGGTTGACGTACCCTTCAGTTTTCAAGGCTTATGCTCAAGTGGGGTGTGCCCATGATGGAGCTCAGCTTCATGGGAGAGTTGTAAAGTTGGGTCTTGAAAGTGACCAGTTTATAAGGAACACCATCATACATATGTACTCAAACTGTGGCTTCTTGAGTGAAGCAAGGAGAGTGTTTGATGAAGACTTGGAGTTTGACATTGTGGCTTGGAATTCTATGATAATGGGGCTTTCTAAATGTGGTGAAGTTGGGGAGTCTAGAAGGCTGTTTGATAAAATGCCACAAAGGAATTCGATTTCGTGGAATTCGATGATTGGTGGATATGTTAGGAATGGAATGTACACAGAAGCATTGGATTTATTTGGTGAAATGCAGAAGGAGAAGATGAAGCCTAGTGAGTTTACAATGGTGAGCCTGTTGAATGCTTCAGCTCAATTAGGAGCAATTAGTCAAGGGGAGTGGATTCATGAATATATAAGGAAAAATCGTATTCAACTCAATGCAATTGTTGTAACAGCAATCATCAATATGTATTGCAAATGTGGAAGCATTGAAAAAGCTGTTCGTGTGTTTGAGGCAGCTCCTATAACAGGGTTATCTTGTTGGAACTCCATCATTATGGGGTTAGCCACTAATGGTTGTGAAGAAGAAGCCATTGAGCTATTCTCAAGGCTCGAATCTTCGAGTTTTGTACCCAATGATGTCAGTTTTCTTGGTGTTCTAACCGCATGTAGTCACTCCGGGATGGTGGAGAATGCAAGGAAGTATTTTTCAGTAATGATAGAAACATATAGGATTGCACCATCCATTAAGCACTACAGTTGCATGGTTGATGTTTTAGGCAGAGCCGGACTTCTTGAAGAAGCTGAGAATATCATACACGGTATGCCAATAAAAGCCGACGCGATCATTTGGGGTTCTTTGCTCTCATCTTGTAGAAAGCACAGAAACATGGAGATGGCTAAGCGGGCAGCAAAGCATGTGATTGAGTTGGATCCGAGTGACAGTTGTGGTTATGTGTTGATGTCAAATCTTTATGCTGCCTCTAGTCAATTTCAGGAAGCAATGCGAGAAAGGCTTTTAATGAAAGAGCAGAAGATTGAGAAAGAACCGGGATGCAGTTTGATCGAAGTGGATGGAGAGGTTCATGAGTTTATAGCTGGTGGAAGGCTGCATCAAAAAGCCCCCGAGATTTATACACTATTGAATGGATTGGGATTTATGTTGCAAGGAAATGCAACAGATTATGATGAACTTGCTGCCTTTTAAATTATGAAAAATTCAAAGTATTAGAAGCCACTCTTCTCCTTACATGATGTGTATATATACTTAATTAAAGTTACATAAACACGAAAACCCAGCATTTGAGGGGGCATGTGTTTTTCATACAAACCCTTGTTACAAGTAACAATACATATGAAGAATAGTAATGCCAGATACTAATGGTGACATGGTGCTCCAATCATGTTTCATGTCTTTGACATAGTTCGTCCTGATGCCCAAGAGTATACCTCAGGGGGCACATTACCATTAGTGAGCAGATTTGGAGGAAGTCCATATAAATCTGACATATCCAGGTGGTGGTGACGACCATTTTGGTATTGCTGGTTTTGCAAAGCTGCAGCTACTTCATCTTCATCCAGTGGAAGACGATCGAACGTAGCATTCATGAATGATGCAGCCATGATGAAAACTGGCCCTGAGGCAATGAGTGCACCAACCACACCCCCACCTACAACCTGCCCCTGAGCCCCAGCTAAGTATATGGTTAAACCTGTAATCCCAGGAGGGGCTGGAGGAGGCAAGATTGATCCGAGCAATGAGAGAATCTCAAAACGACCGTGGAGGGTCACAATGGCTCCAGAGGAAGCTGGTTGCCGCAGTGTGACATTGGTTACACAACCACTTCCACTCAGTATGCAAATGCCTCTTTGTTTCCTCCTTGCAAAGTTGGTTAAACTCTCACTCACATCACAGCCTGAACTCACTTCCATAGCATGCGCACGCAGCGCATTAGCACTGTCGCGGGTGACAATGATAGGCGGCTTTGGCTTGTTTTTAGACCCTGCCGGCCTGCCACGAGGTCGCCTGATTGTCTCCCCTTCGGATGCTGAAGAAACCGGTTGCATTGGCTTTGGTATTTTGGGTATCACAAGCAATGCATCAATGCCAGGCCTGTGATGATTATTACCTTTTTTATCTGCCTCCTGGCTCCGGTCGACTGAAGTTCTAGACACAACATTAGGTCCTGTTAGATCCGCACTTCCTGCCATTTTCTCATACACAATGATCAGAGAATCACCATGAGCTGCATTCACAATGTGGTTATATATAGTACCATATATTGCCAATAGTTTTATGAGCAAACCAGAAAGAATGAACCAGGATTAGGAGATGTTTAAGTGATACCAACCATATAATTATCACTAGTTTTATTAAACTCCATTGTGACAATCACTGCCTAACTCCCAACTGACTTCTTCATGTCAATTGCCTTTCCCAACAGTCGGATATGGCTCGTATTGTACTTAAATCATTCACAAATCTTACAAGTTGGTTAATCTGAGCTTACACTACCAACATCTACTCTTAATCAATTTTAGCTAATGGGGATTCTAATGTGCAGCACAACGCAATGAAGATATCAAGTAGCCCTTTCACTAGCAAAGTCAAAATTGGCAAGCTGTCCCATTCATTCAAAAATTATGCCCCAACATAGTTTCGTAGGATACAGCATTAGGGCAAAAGGCACAAAACAATAACTTCTTTGTTCAGAGTATGTACAATTGGTCAACCAGCCAGTACCACCGTGATTCTGAACTTAGTAAACAACCCTACTTAGCCAACCCCAAACTCGCTACAACCCCGAGGGAAAAAATAGACAAAAAGGACTCAGTAAGTCTGCTGCCAAATTTGGTGCAACTGCTGAGGTGACAAGTCTGGCCTACCAGCAATACCACCAAAGCCTGATTCATTGTGGCTTTGACGTTGTCGTTCTTGTGTTAAGCCCATTTGAGAATTATAGAGATCAGGGTATCCCATGGATCCGTAATGCTGCAGTTGTGAAGGAACCTGTCCAGCCTGCTCTTGTCGATATCCTGCATACTGTTGATTCTGCCCAAGTAAGCTGTTATATGCACTGTCTTGAGCGGAAGACAATGTTCTTGAACTCTGATTTCCACACAGAGTAGTTTAGAAAAGAGATTAAGAAATCAAAGTGATAACATGACCCATGAAACAACACAGCAAACAAGACTTGTGATACTACAAGAAAGGAAATTTGTTACATGCATGAGATGCACCACTTATCACAAAAGTTCTATCAGTTTCTATTATCTATTGGTTCAATCATGATGTCAACAACCACTTGCAAATCTTCACATATGACCACCATTTTCATAAAAAAAAGTAGATGTGAGATGAAAGGAGGAATGAGTCAATATTGAACTAGTTTACTTAGTAACAGCTAAATAAAAGAGCTGTACCTGGTGAAGAGGGTTTAAGTGGTTTCCATCCTTGTACTGAGAACGAAATACATCATCATAGTCCATATTGCTGATCGGCGCAACAGATGAGTTATGCAAATAATTTCCATGAACATTGGTAGAGGTCCCAAAACTCCCATGGCCACCACCGGCAGCAGATGGTGACACTCTGCTTATTGAGGCACCATTTCTGTGCTGTGGGAGGTTGTACTCCATTCCTGACACAGATTGATGGAGGCCAGCACCACCTACATATGCTTGCTGCAATGATGCTGGTGTACGCGAGAAGCTCTGAGGTGGAGTGGGGTAGCCAATAATATTTGCTATTTGTTCGTAAGTAGGTTGAATGTATGACCGAGCTGTAAGGTGCTGAGGAAGCACAGAGGACACCTCAGCTAAAGGCAAGGCAGCAGATCTCAGAGCCTGTATGATTTAATTGCCACAGATATCAGCAGTCATATCTAATTTTGTCATTGAAACATTGCAAGAGGACAGGACCTTTCTTCTAAGGGTCCAATAAACAGGAACTATTTCACTGGAGCATACACATCACATGAGTTTGACGTACAGAAGGATCCACCCATTGCTTACCTCAGACATCGAAATGGTTGAACTGTTTACAGATGAAACTGCACTGCTGTATCTTGAAGGCATTGATGGTGTCCCCAATAACTGTGAGAATGGAAGATCAGAACCTCTTAAAGATTGAAAAGTCGACTCCAAAAGATCACTTCGCAGAGAATCTGGATACGCCTGAAGTTTTATAAGATAAAGATAGAGTGAGGGAACTTGAATGAGATCAGAAAATATTGCAAATACATAAAATATCTAAGATGAACTATTAACATCTGCAAGCCGGACAACAATTAATCTGAACTGCATGCTATGGAGCTGATACTCTGGGTGCTCAGCTGAAACATTAGAACAAAGTACACCAGCAGACTCCAGATGGGCATAATTTAATTAAAGATTTATTAGTATTTGCAATTGTATATAAATAACATAAGAATCCCCAAAGACCACAAAACAGACAACTTGCTAAATAACCGGACCTGCGCGAAATGTTGAAATGATCATGATAAATAAATGCAAATGAGAATTGCTTGGCTCTTTAATTTCTCCAACACCCATGATGAAAACAGAAGTCGGCTCCGCGTTCGTTTTTGATTTCTAAAGTAACATGGCATTTCTTTTGCATGAAAAAAAAACCTGATAGTGGAGTGCTATGAAATTTCATTTGATACGTAAATACTCAGTGACAAAGGTTGAGGGCACCAATCAAATGCTACAACTTCCAGCAAATCAAAAAAAGAAAATTCACGCCAATATAAGGCTTTCACAACCACAAGTACAGTCAGTCCATGAAGCCAAAACTTTAAACAGCAACTGACTTTACATCAGATGCAAATCATGGCTTCATTGCATGGAAATAGCTTTTGTCCAATACTTACGAAATTCATCCAAAATATGTTAACCTAGGCTGGATACATGAGAACAGAATGCAGCAGAGACAACATCCGTGATCACAGTGCAGTAGAGACAACATCCATAATCAGAGAGTGCAGCAGAAAAATTTCTTTTATAACAGATGCGATAACTTTAAAAAAGAAAAATCTTTATCATGCAGAATTGTCTAATATAATATACCATATCACTTTGAAGAGGTGGAACGTTTTTGAATTTTGGTTCTTCCCATGCAAAAGACATTCCAGAACTGGCTCTCAGGATGTTGTCAGAACTGAAATCAGGTAGAGCTGTGATGCCTTTATGCCCTAGAGCTTCAAGAATATCATGCTTTACTAGCTCCGGCTGTGAATTTGCAGGAAAATCATAATATTTAGCATCTATGGTTGCTCTCCCGTTGTCGTATAAGGATCCAAGTAGCTCATCGTGATTATATCCTGAATTTCTGAACAGAAGAAAAAAAATCAAAGAATTAGGAGACATTACAGCTCAAATATGATAAGAATTGAGAAAAAGCTTCATGCCTGGTATCCAAGTACCCAGAAAATGATGCATCTACTCCTGAATAGGTTCCTCCCAAGTCATTTTGGAAGGACTGTGACCTCGAAGCAGTATTATTTCCTGATTTGTAGGTGCCAAAACTCAAATGTGAGCAATCAGCAGCCAATTCTTGCAAATTGTTTGGAAGGACTACTGTACACTGATCCTCGGGCTCCTCCTTTTTCAGACTCAGTTGCTGCATGTTTATAGTAGCTGATGATACAGCAACATCATCAGATATAGACTGATTTGGAAATGCTTTACCTGAATTACACAAAAACCAAACATTATTATGAAAGGTAACAAAAAGTTCCCTCAGTGATAAGTGAATTTTAAAAGTTCACAAAAGGCAACAGACCGAGAATATCAGCACTAAAGTAAAACAACATGAGTGGGTGGACATGCTTAATTCAGTTTGTGATGATATAACTTGAACCAAACAAGCACGACATGAACCATTCTTATATATTATTAACTATCCAATTTCTAATTCTGCATTTAAATAATATTTTGACAAATATTATCACTTTATGAGAAGAAAGAAGTCAATATAGAAAATTGTGTTTGATTATGAATTGTAGCATGAACTTATGAGCAATGAGTGAGAGAGAGAGAGATAGGAGTTGTACCATTTTTGTAGGTAAAACCATTACCTTCCTCATTCTCATTTGTACGCCTATGAGAGCCACAAGAACTTGAATTAGATGACAAACTGTCAACACGATAAGATCTTCCACTAGAACCATCAACTATCTTGGCTCTACCAGACACACTATGGTCAGAACCATGATTTTCACTATTAAAACCCACCTCTGAACCACGGACCTTATCTGGCTGGTAATCCCTCAGCATGTTGGATTCAGTACAATATGAGTTGGACCTATTAGTATGCGCATCCTCATTTGCATTTATAGCTGATGACCCATTGGCAGCTGTTGACTGCTCAATCACAGGCCATTCATCACCGAGGGCATTCTGTCCAGCAGCATCACCAGAATATTGGGAAGATCCCACATTGTAATTAAACGAATTTGTTTCACATGCATCTTGATGCAAAGATGATATCTCAGATGATATATGTGAACCCTTACTGGGGTTCTTACCCATTTTTACAATGTCAGCCATAGAAAAATGTCCTGAGCTCATGGTCGACCAAGCAGATTGATTTCCAATAGAAGGTTGTGCAGATGCAGAGATGACATCACCCGACCCTAATGAACTGCTAAAAGAATCACTGCAGCAGATATTGAAAAATAATCTGACCATGAGTAATTATATAAACAGCAGTATGTGATTATTCTACAGATTTGACTGTTTGCTATCCTGATTTAACACTGATATTAACAACAAAAGTAAAGATCATGTAGCATGCAATCCTGCCTCAGTTACGCCATTCAATTAAACAACTTTCACTTTTACAGTAAAGAAATCCAATTGGGATTCTCATCCACTGTCCTTTTCCCATTCCTCCATCCTTTCTCTCTAACATTGCCCGTTTCGAATTCCTCAATCTTTACGCACTAACATAACCCTACCACATGCAAAGTTACTAAAATTTAAACTTATAAACCATCATCAGGCTATCATATAATCGGCTAACTTACAACTCTTCTACTTCCAGTAAAAGCAAACAAAGAATAGAATGTCACAATGCATTAATGCAAATTGCAAACCCCCTTATAGTTGTAGACTAGCCTCCTACAAGGGTAGACCAACTCGACGCAAATCCAGACCTGGCTTCCTGATTGTGTATAATTTTCTACCACTGTCGAACGTGATGTAGAGTTCTACCACTGTCAGAAGCGCTGTGGGTCTACCACTCTAGGAAGCCAGTCTACCACAATAAATTATCAATGTAGCCTGAGGGAACCCAACAAAGAAAAAAAGAACTCTAGGCTAACTTATGATCTCATTCTCCCACAATTACATCTGTAATGAAAAAAAAAGGGAATTACAGACTAGAATCTCATAGTAATACTTGCCTGTGAGATAAAGGTTGCTGGTTTGTAGTTCTTCCTACAATGGAAGGATGAGGTGAAGGAGCAGCAAACCCGTTTTGTCCTTTGTATGCGGCTTTACCAAGCTCTAAAAAAAGATTATGAAACTTTGAAAACTAAGACATGCAATAATGAAATGCATAACTATGCTAGAAAAGTTCAATATACCATTGTAACTCATTTGAGTTGACCCACAGGATCCGGTAATGTGTTCAGTAGCAGCTCTAACTCCACGAATTGAACTACCATTGTAAACTCGCGGCCTAAAATCTTGTGTTTCCTTCATCTGACAATTTTGAAAAAACGCCTGAACTATTAATAAAATACAAATAATGAAAAGCACAGAATGTGGGATGAAAAAGAGAAAGCTGTTATAACCATGTCAATTTCACTATACTCAATCTTAACTCAAAATAGATAACATACATAGTGAAGAAAAGAATCACATGTCACCAAAAAAAAAACTAGCAGCAAGGCAGAGATTATTATTATTTTTTAACATATTAACCGACATTGAACTTTCACTTTAAACCACATTCATCCCATGCAAAAGACAGGCAGATGAAATACCAAAACCCTCTAAGCTGCAAACTACAAGACAAAAAAGTTAATATGATCTTATTTTACAGAAAGGCAGAAACTTGAAATTAGAGGAATTTCACAAAAATACCTCTTTCCTTCTTTCACGTTTGCTCTTCACCTCATGAAAGGTATCTACAAAATTACAAAATACTGATTCAGTGATGAATTTAAACAGTATTGAATCCAAAAGTAGTATAAGCAAATTCCACCAAGTAGATATAAAACTAAACTCAATATACTACAAGAAGCAGCACGCCTAAAACCTTTCAGATCAAACTAAACCGAGCATATGCATGATGTTTCATTCCACTATTTCCCAATAAAAAATTGAAACACAACCTACAACGCCACAAGGTCTGTTACTTCAACTGCTATCACATACTAGTACTAAAGTCGTAAATTTTTGCCATTGCTAAAATAAAGCAACACTCTGAGTCCAAACTTTTCTTCAACTTCTACCCATTTCATTTCTCAGCAGCAGAATGCATAAAAAAATATAATAAAAAAGATTAGGCCACTACAACACAGTCAATTCAGTCCAACCATTCAGTCCTCACACTAACAATTTTCCCGGCAACCAAAAAAAAATCAAAACTTCAAGAAAAACAAATCCAAATTTCACACCAATATGCCAAAGCCAGAACAAAATCCCACCTTACTCATAAAAAAAGGAGGCCCAATCCTATTCCTTATCTCATCCCAAATTTCACATCAACCAAACACTTTACAACCATTAAAAAAATATTTTTTAAAAAAAAACCCAAAGCTTTCACCTCATTCCGAATTTACTTTTCTAATTAAATAAAAGAACGAACGGTGAAAAAAAAGAAGAAGCAGAGGTGGTGGTGGCGGCAGTGGAAACCTAAAGAGAGGAGGCGCTGTACGGCTTCGTTGGGGTCCATGTTACATTCTTTAAGCACGGCGTAGATCTCAGCCTCGGGGCAGTTGACGACCTCCTTCAGGCTCTGTATCACCTTCTTCGTCCCCGGCAGGAACTGCGACGCTCCTCCTCCTCCTACTCCGCTCTTGCTCTCGCTGCCCATCGCCGCCGCACAAGACTCGGAAAACAAAAGAACGATTTTCTTCCTCGCCGGAAAATTTACGGTTGCGGCCAAAAAGAAATTTTCCGATCACAAAAACCCTCACAGTCTCTCTCTCTCTCTCAGCGATAAACGACGTTGGTTTTCTCTCTCGCTTTATCGTTTTGGCTTTTATAGGCTCCCGCTCCCCCGTTTTTTTTTTTTTTTGGAAATAATATTTTCGTGGTGGACTGATTTTAAGTAGGATTCGAAATAGTAACAGTAAAAGTCAGGAGGTGGTGCTAGTTTTACTGCCTGTTTGGATTTGGGTATTCGTCACAGACGATTTTGGATGGGCCACGAAGGCCTGCGGGGCCCTTTGGTGCGGGGAAATAGGCGGTCGTGGAGAGTGGGGTGATTTTGAGAGCGGAGACTGGCTGTGAGACTAGCAGGCATGGCTCTGTAAGAAGTATTTTCGTTAATTAACACTATTTAGAGAACCAGAGATAAAATTGAATGAAAGCATTTGCAGTGAAATTCGTTTCTGGATTATGTATTTTGGACATTAATTCAAGTGTTTAAGGCTTCACAAATTTTTTAGTTCACTTTTCAACTTAGTGTTATGTAATTCATTTACGCCTTACTCATCGTGGAAGAACAATGATGTAATTAAATTTTGAACCTTAAAAGTCCATAAATAAAACATGAGAAAAGTATATAAAATACTACTGTTGATACAATAAATGCATTTTATCCCCCTTTTGTACCAAAGATTCGATAGTTTATATATATCGAGAACCTTTCTGAGTGGTTCTGGGGTACGTGATTCTAAGGGAACTTATAATGTGCCGCTAGGCGGTACTTAGGCGGGAGACCCGGAATTAGACGTTGAGCTAGACGGTTCTAGGCGGTGCTAGGTGGCTCTTCTTGTAGTCTCTAGCAATGGTCTAAATATCGGTTATCGGCATCGTATCGGTTTTGTAAAATAAGGATATAACGGGGATATATCGAGATATATCGGATTATATCGGATTTATCGTTTTTGTTAATTTTTAATTTAAATTTAATATATTTATAAACATATACTTCAAAATATTCAAAATATACCAAATAATATTAACTACTAAGTACTAATTGAACAAAAATAGGTGCACAAAAGATAGATTGAGATATTGATTATGCATTCATGCATTATAAACTCTCTCATCATCATAATCAAAGTCAAAATCATCTTCTCTATTATCTTCATCCTCATCTTCTGAGATAAAATCATCTTCATAAATCACATTATGTCTATTTGCGTTGAAATTCCTCAGAACGACATCGTCTCCTTAAAAAAAAATCACCGAAAAAAAGTAACAAGAAAAAAAGTCACAGAAAAAAAAAGTCCACAGAAAAAAAAAAGTCCACCAAAAAAAAGTCTACCGAAAAAAAAGTCAAACGAAAAAAATCCACCGATATATCGCATGTTGACCCGATATTTTTGAGTTGACCGATATATTAAGGCGATATGGCATTTATCCTATCGGTTTCTAAATATCACCGATATATCGCCGATATATCCCCAATATATCCTGATATTTAGAACACTGGTCTCTAGTCAATGGCACGGCCGTCCGACTCTCTCTAGGCCTCTAGCTCCCTTTACTCAATCTCTTCATGAGAAAGTTAGGTTGATTACATTATTGTCGATATCCCAAGTCACTGGTCATAAGTCATATCACCTTCATCCTCCACAGAATGCCTAAGTCTAATATATCAATAATATGCGTCCAACAAAATTACAGTACAAAAGTTGCGAATCATAATGCCTCGTATCAAACCCAATAAAATAAAACGAATGAAGTTAATCTCTAATTGGCAGAGTTCAGATTTGACTAGAATAACGAACAATTTACACCTGGGTTTGACACATTGTCAGTGTTGGTGTAACTTGTTCATTATTCTAGTCCAACACTCATGCAGCCTCACTGTAAAGCTTTCCACGTGCCAAAGCTCACCGCTGAACACTTGCTTTCCAATCTTCTCACAACACCCTCTCTCTCCCTCTTTCTTCTTAGGCCTCGCATATTACCCAACCTCATCAACCTTAATTCTGTCAGGTACGTTTTGTTATTGAGTTTCATTCTTGCTTGGGCTTAGTTTTCCCCTTCTTACCAGGCATTTGGTAAGGTTGGTTTGACAAGTCTTCATCTTATGATAATTGATCACTGATATGTGCTGTTTATGCTAAAGTTTTGTTCTTGTAACAAGTCAGATACAAATAGCTGAGCTTTACTATGGTATTGGAATTCATGTAAAAGGTTATTTCTTGGGGCCAAAAGATATCGGTGATATCATGGTGCCACTCAGGTCCGTTCTCTGCTGGAACTGATGTGCTTCTATGCTAGCCTTAATTATGTATTTGGAATTTTGGATCATTCACATGTGCTTTAAACGATAAAATATGGAAAGTTGCAATGGATTTGGAGCTATAATTTACCTTGGGGGCTTGTTGGTTGTGAACTTGATATCAGAGTTTCTGAAAATCTGTTGATATATGCCTCATAGTTGTGAACTTGTGATGGAAAATTTTGTTTTTCTTTAATTTGCGCTCTGGATATTGATGTTCTCTGCTCATAGGCTTTGTTTGACTGTGGATAGATAAGGCCAGTTTGAATGATGACTACTCCTGTGAGAAACCACATGAATAAGCTACAGGATCAGAAACGCGATTCTAATAGTAGTGATGTCAGTCCAGTTAGAGATCTTTGGACTGATCGACTCATTTGTGCATTTGAGTTTGTTCGAGGGCATAAAAAGGTTCTGTCAGCTCAATTTGTTGTAAAGGATGCAGCAAACAAGCAAGTTTCGTCACCGGAGCTGAATAAGTCCTGTCACTCGAGAAAGAATGTGAAGAACTCATGTAGGTCCTCACTGAAAAGAGTTTCAGGAGTTGGTCAGAAACAAAAGGAAGAAGGCCTTAGCTGCAAACAGGATTCTCACTCAGGCCATTTCCGTGGGAGAGAAGCTCTTCCAAAAAGTTGTTGGGTACCGATTGGCTGGGATAGGATTTCTGAACTAGTCCAGACAGTGCAAGTTGATGATGGCTGGGACTCGCAGCCTATGCAGTTTGCAAGCGATGAAGATGATGATGCGGTAGCAGATGTGGCAGCTCCTTACTGGGAACGGCCGGTAGGGCCGACTTGGTGGTGTCACGTAGCTGCTGGTCAAGTGGTCATCCATGCGTTAACTCATGGGTGACTACTGTTCAATGGCTGCATCCTGCTGTCAGTATTGCTCTGCGAGATGAAAGTAGGCTGATAAGTGATCGAATGAAGCACCTTCTATATGAGGTAAGACACTTATGCACCTTCGAAAGTACTTATTTGTTTTTTAATTATTGGGCTCAATGACTACCTTTTGTAAGAATTTGTTATATATATATATATATGATTATATATATACAAATTTGATCAAAAATTGGTAAAAAGATGGAAATCTGCACCAAAATCTTGATGCGGACCTCCGCAGCCAAGAAGGGCTGTATATATGATTGTCTTACGAATCATATAATGACATTTTTTGTAGCATATGTGTTTGTCATGTACAGGATCTCTTGGATGTCATCATACCATCTGTTTCACATGCAGACATTGCATCTTTTTGTAAATGCATGTATTTTTTCTGTTCTATTACCAGGTTCCTGTAGGGTTGCTAGCGGACTATTATTTGAGCTCCTGGGCCAGTCTGCAGGTGACCCATTTGCTGATGAAGATGACATTCCCATTGTTCTTAGATCATGGTAGGCACAGAATTTTCTAGTATCAGCATTGCATGTTAAAGGTTCGGCACATAACATTAATGTGTTGGGAATAGCAGAAGTTCAGGTTTGCTTACATTCATGAACAAGTTATTCTCGACTTTTGGATGTTTCTCTTTGCCTGCTTAATGTCCTCAATTATTCGTGAAGGAGCTGCTTGCTACTGAGGGCATTACCATGCCACGAACAATTCATGAAGTCATAGCACAATTAGCCTGCCGCCTTGCATGTTGGGATGATAGGTACGGAATTTCCTTCTGGTGATCTGCCTTCTGCCCTTCTCCATATTCTTCACTACTTCTTTCAGTCAAATTAGTCGACCTCTGGTTTCGCACCTACTTTTGAGAGAATAGTTGTCAAAAGATGATCAATTACTTTATCAGTCAGATTATTCTGTTTTTCCCACTAAAAATCATCTAAAAGTTACATGTGATATCTAGCACAAACTTTACTGATTTATATGAAGTGAAATGTGCGGCTACTATAATGTCTTGAATCTGTAATGCTTTCAGGTTATTTCACAAATCCATTTTTGGAGCGGCAGATGAAGTTGAACTGAAGTTCATGAACAGGTGCTGCAGTGCACACTGGACTATTTAATCACAGTATGAAGAATGTTTACATTGGAACTGTACTGTTTTCAACGTTTTACGTACCCAAAAATGATATTCACTTATGAATAGGAGAACCCATGAAGATATGCATCAGTTCAGTATAATATTGAACCAAGAAATCCGAAGGTTATCAACCCAGGTATCAGGTCTCATAGCAGTAAATTTTCTTCTTGTGTAGTAGTGTGATCGATTTATTTCACAAGTTAGGCTGTGGCTGGTTCTTTGTTCTATAATTGTGCTTTATAAGAGAAGAGCTTTATTTATGTACGTCTGGTTTGCTATTGTGATGTCTATCTCTTTCCCAAATTTTGGTCTGATTATAGTTAACAACATAACTGGACTGATGAATTTTTTTTCTCTGATCATAGCTTATAGAAATTTGAGTCTGACATGAACTTGATTTTTTTTTTTATACACCTTCAAGGTTATAAGAGTGAAGTGGTCTCTGCATGCAAGACAAGAAATTGTGTTCGAGCTTCTGTGGCACTTGAGACAAGGCAGTTGCTGGAAAAAGTTACAAAGTATACAAGAGAGATGATGGAAGAGAAAGAAGCAGTTCGTGGTCGATTGTTTACCATTCAAGATGTGATGCAGAGCACTGTCCGTGCATAGTTACAGGTTTGAAAAAAAAGATACTCTCAAAATACTTTATTGTTCATTCAACTCTTCTTTGAATCTTTTGATGGAAACTGCATTTGATTACGCATATTTGAGAAATGTTACTTTGGCTAGTATTAATTTGTGAATAGCTTATGGCAACTTGATTGTTCCGTTTTCAATAAGTTACCTTCATCATAAGGTCTGGTTGTTATAATTGACTAAATTGAGTGACCTGGTGAACAAAATTTTGTCGAATGAAAATGCTGATGCAGCGGAACTAACCCGTTGGAATCCACAAGACTAGGTTTTTTCGAATCCATGAGAAGTTCTGAAATCCATCAAGATAATTGAGAAAACTCAAAAATTTATTGATATAAAAGTTGTCTAAATACAAAGAAAGATGATGTTTATATATGCATCAATAACCCAAAGTCATAATCTAACATCGAAACTTAAAGAATCCAAATTAAAAAAGAAATAAATAAACATAAATAAAAAAAGTTCTAAAAGTAAAATATAACTAGTCTAAAATACTAATCCCGAATCGGAATAGTAAAATGTCATTATTTGGTTTAAATTTAACGGGGCTCACTAAAGTGAGTCTTGTAGATCTCGTCGTTCCCATTCCAGAAAAGTATTATGCGTCTCAAACAGACATTCTGAATAAAATCTGCTCAAATCTGCTCAATCTGATTCACAAATTAAAATCTGCAATTTCATACGAGCAACCCAAAAAGTCTAAAAGATCATATTCTTAAATATTACAGCAGCTAATTGTGTTAGAACGCGCGAATTACCTAGTTTCAAATCATTCTTCTTGATTAATCGCCACTTCATTGTCTTTATATTTTTCTGATTTAATTTACTTCATCTTTGTTCTACATCAAATACAGATAGAAATTACCAGCGGCATAACATGTAAGAAATCTAATATACATATTGAACTCGGTCGCAAGAACAACTAACATATGCACTGCGGATGATGATAAGTAACCTGAAATTACACTTGCTCCTCTCCTACTTGAATGCTTGTTAATGATTGCAATAATACGGATCAAGGTGTAAATGTAGACGTCAAGGAGTAGGATCAGTAGAAAAATGTCAGCTTGAAATACACTTGTCAACTGCATTCAGTCTAATGTAAAGGAACATACATGTTCTTCTGGTGCTTAGTCCTTGGACATACTCATCTCTAAATTTGGCTTTGTATTACAAAGTTAAGGGAGTCCCAAACCCTTAGGCAACTATATTTTATCATTACAACTGTTTGTATCGAGTTCTGCCATAAACATGAAAGCTTCTATTTATCCTTAGGCGTACATAAACTTGGCGATTTCATTTTAGCTTAAGTCTCTTGGATTAAGTTCATGTTTAACTTCAAACTAACTTTCTTAGTTAGTTTGATTCCCAATAAGTGTGGACTTCTGATGGCCTGATGTACGTAGTTGTGGGACTTTACAGATTCTTACATGCTACTCTGATTCCAGGACAAAAGCCTAACAGTTCAACATAATTTGGGAGTGTTTGGGGGTTGTGGCCTTGTCCTTTCTATTATAACTGGACTTTTTGGGATCAATGTAGACGGAATACCTGGAGCCGCAAGAACACCATATGCATTTGGTTTATTTTCTGCTGCTCTGGTCTTCTTGGGGGTTGTACTAATTGGAATTGGATTGGTTAACCTTGGGTTGAAGAAACCTAATGTTGAGGAGAATGCTGAAGTTAGAAAACTAGAGCTCCAAGAGCTGGTCAAGTTGTTTGAGAAGGAAGCAGAGTCTCATGCACAATTACGAAAAACTGTTCCCAGAACTACCCCAACTGCTGCTGCACGCCTCCCGAATGGTGCAGGTTAAATTATCATCATTTGAACAACAATGATTCAAGTTATTCAATACACTTTCCTTATGCAGCAAATATATTTAATACAATTGAAGATAAAAATAGTGTTTTTCCTAGTTTGTAATGCAAATGTTCAGGTGACACACAGAGATTGTGGATGAACCTTCTGCCAGATTAATGAGCCATCTCATCTGTGGGTAGACTACCAGATTGTGCGGGTTTTGTTGTCATGAGCTGAATGAATAAATTGGCGTTCTTCATGTTGAACAATCTTCTTTGGATATTTTGTTGGTCTGGAGCTATGTAGCACCGACACCGACACGGCGCGACACCGCGACACGACAAATCTAAAAAACCTAGATTCCGACACGGCGTCGACACGGCTATTTATATATAATTTAATATATTTATTAATGCATAAAAGAAATATATAACACATGAAATAATGCATAAAAGATTCAAGTTCATTCCATTGAATAACAAATCAAAAGAAATAAATCTAATGAAATAAGAAAGGGAAAACGATGGGGCTGATGCAAAATTTGGGTTAATTCTGTTTTGTTTTTATATATTTTTAATATAAAATGATGATGTGGCGTGTCTGTCAAAGTATCGGAGAAGTGTCGGAAAAGTCAATATTATTGACACGCCACGTGGCGTGTCAGGGAAGTGTCGGAGTGTCGGGGAGTGTCAGACACTCCGACACTCCGGCCTTAGAAGTGTCGGTGCTACATAGGTCTGGAGTAATCATTTTTGGACTTTGCTTCCCCTTGCAATCTTGCATCTTTAATTTTAGGAGGTGTTGCTGATTTGTAAGGTCACTTCTTCTTTTTGGTTGATAAGGATTATAGATGTATACTTTTTAGGAGCCTCTTTGGTCCAGAAAGTGGAGCTACTAGTTCAACTCATCCTCACTGTCACATATCCCTCTGGCATCTGTATTATTTTTCATCATTTTTAGCTAGCAATAAACTTGCTCAGACAGCAAGCAAGAAGCTATGACAAAAAGAGCATTCTTGTCTCTAATGTTGCTTCTTTGTTCCAGCAACTTGTTATTCAATATGATCAGATCATCGAAACAAAAGAGCAAGTTCAACAAGAAGACAACAAATGAGGTTTTGCGTTATAATGTAACTAGCTATCAAATGAGATGCAGTCTGGTTAAATATTAATGGGGCCTGTGTGACAAAGCATGCTGATCAGAACAATAATTAAATAGAAGTGAATGAGGAGTTATATATAGCTCTGAACTGCAAATGACACTAATAATACGCAGAAAGTAACATAAAATATGAGAAAGAAACAGAAAGTCCAAGTGTGATGTGATGAGATCAATACTACATAATTTTGTTTGTCTTTTAATGGCTGATTTTAAAGGAATTTAGATAATGAAGCATCAGTTATGGTTATGTTCAGTAGCTAATTAACCTTAAACAGTGAGTTTGAATATGATGGTTAGCTAGAAAATTCGAAAGTTGGAATCAAAATTGCATAGAATGGGGGAGTAACTGAGTAAGCTTCGTGATTAGTCTTCAACAAGTTGGCTGCAGTTTAAAACCACCTAAAACTACCACAGCAACTTAACCTACTCTTCTATCATGGCTTGACTTGTAGTTGGAACTCCTTTTCTTCCATGAAACAAGCAACAGCTCAATAATAGAATAGACTTTGAATCAATATGAGGCATACAATATATGCAGACTAACCATGGATGATCAGCCCTTTCTTTCCAAGATTGCAGCAGAGGCAGCTGGTGAAGAAGGGACTAGCAGACCAACACCAAGAAGATCATCAAGAGACTTCCGCTCAAGTTTCCTTGATCTCGGTCCGTCGCGCCGTGATACTCAGCTAATCACAAGCGCCGGTGATATTATTGTTCCCATAACTCCCAGTTCATCTTCATATGCAAATCTCATTGTCAACTTAAACAAGAACAGGAAAAGAAGGCTCAAACGTCGATCACACTCAGCTCCCTCGGTGTTCACAGACTTCAAGGAGACGATTCAAGACTCTTTGGATCCCAGACCTGCCCCCAAATCAACCCCTAACATTGTCAGGCAAGCCTCCATCGGCGTCATAGTTTATATCATTATTGGCATTGTGGTCTACTTGACCACCGGAGGTATTTCAGGGGAGGTTGTCACATATAAGCCGGTGGACGCCTTGTACTTCATTGTTGTCACGCTCTGCACAATTGGATATGGTGACATTGTTCCAGACACAACAGTTACCAAACTCTTCACTTGTTTCTTCATATTGGTTGGGTTTGGTTTCATCGATATTCTGCTACATGGGTTGGTGACCTACATCTGTGACCGGCAAGAATCGGTTTTGTTGAGCACGGTGGATGAGAATAAGTTCAATACAATGGTTCAGGCCTATTTCATTGATAAAGAGAAGGGGAGGATGAGAATAAGAATGAAGGTATCCTTGGCTTTGACAGTAGTCTTTTGTTGTATAGCTATAGGCACAATAGTAGCTCATTATGTAGAGAGTTACAGCTGGGTTGATAGTTTTTACCTATCTGTTACCTCAGTCACAACAGTAGGCTTTGGAGATTATGCTTTCAAAACCGTAGGAGGAAGATGTTTTGCAGTAGTCTGGTTACTGGTAAGCACATTTGCTGTTGCACGGGCGTTCTTGTTCCTGACAGAGATGAGAATCGACAAGAGAAATCGCAAAATTGCAAAATGGGTTCTTCAAAAGGAGGTCACCCTAAGGGATTTACTGGCAGCAGACCTGGATAACGATGGATGCATCAGGTACCCTAAATTTTCTGTATATGGATATAACCAAGTTTGATATGTATTCCCTTTCCGAATATGCATTTAGAATCTACTGGTTTTACTCTGCTTATATGAACTCTGTTTTTCAGCAAATCAGAGTTTGTTTTGTACAAGCTGAAGGAGATGGGGATGGTAGCTAATAAGGACATCCTGCTAATTTGCAAACAATTTGATTCTTTGGGGCATAGCAATGATGGCAAGATTACTCTTGTGAACCTAATGGAAGGCGACAATGACTGACCCCATCAATGGAAATACCAAAGCAGACAATGAAGATATTTTTTTTTTCTATTTTTCACTATAGAATACAACATAAATTTGATGGTTTTACTCTCAGCAGAATTCAATTCTTTTGTTCATAGTATTGCTCCTGAATAAGAAATGGGCACCCAAAGATCTTATGTCATTGTGACCAGCTCATTTTCCGATCATCCTTCAATTAGCAGTTTAGCACCCAAGTAAATGTAAATGCTACAAGATTTTCAGAAATATAGATGGTTGTTTGTAAGGAGTTTTTTTTAAAGAACTAATGTAAGGAGTTTAAAATGGATTTTTCCCCTCCCATCAAAGAACATGCAAAACTATATTGTATGGAACAAAAAAAAAATAACCTACTTACATCAACAGAGTTTGAAAAGAAAAAAGAGACAAATCTAGAGTTAAAATTATATATGTTTTCATAAATGACTTTTATTTACTATAGCAACATGTTTACTGCCTATATTCAATACATATCATTAATTCAGGAAGTCTGCGAATTCAAGAGCACAGACTTGAACAATAAAGAAATATTATAGATTTACAAGCATAAGTGGCCTCAGAAATAAAATCTTGTTGCTTTCATTAGTAGGGCCAAACCTTCAGATGTTTCCCTTAAATAATATGAATGCAAAAAGAAATGAGGTGCTTAGGTGGGTTGTTGATACTAGATTTGTTTTTAAACCTGCCATATCTGAGATTTTCCTATCTAATATTTGGAGAAGCCAATAAGCTAAAAAGAATTTCACAATCATACCATCAGTTATCAGTTTAAGATTTAGAGCTTGTGAAGGCCTAAAAATTTCAGCAATATAGGAGGGCAATTGCACATCCTCAGCCTGCAGTACCCAACGCTGAAATGGAGGCATATGGAGCATAGAAGCAGATGGCATACAGACACTTTCCTCACAAGTTTTCATGCAGTAACTTTCAATAGGGTTCTAAGAAGTATGATCCAAACACTAGGGACTGAAAAATCATGTACTATTTGAACTATGCAGGTGCGACATATCTATTCATTAGTACCCGTTTCCACAACTCTTATGAAAACACAATTCTTACCAGATGATTGAGAATGAATGACCTGAAAGTCTGAAACTTTATATGACCTCGACATTTGCCTGCTTGATACTTGAAATTCTGAACCACAAAGATCATGGGGAAGCAAATGAATTTAACCGTAGCACAGATTCAGCCAAATATAAGATCTAAATGAACAATTCTATATTAGGACTAGATTCATATGATAATAGGGAACAGGTAAAACTATACCTCTGTCTAATGCCACCTACACTCTCAATAAGTTCCATTATCTGTTGCACCTTGAAATTTTTTGCCTTCTCGTGGTTGTCTACCACCAGGGTTGAGAACCTTAATACAGTGCTGAGTTCTGCTTCAATTTTATTAAGTTTATTATCCAGATGCTCCAAGAAATTCTCAAAAGAGGTTATTCCCTGCAAACTACTAATGTTGTCATCTTCATTCAACACTCCACTTTTTAAAGGTTTTGGAACCTCATCTCCTATTGGCTCAACTGGTAAGCTTGCTTGATTCTCCGTAGGGAGCAAGTTCCCTTGGTCATCAGTAAGTTCTGGGCCCTTGAGGCCAAGTTCTTTGACCTCATCCAATTCTTGTGCCTCTTCAGGTGTTGGGGATACAATTCGAACTGGACTGTAAGCATCTTGTCTGACAACTTCAAGATCCAAAGCAACATTTCCAATTAGCTGCCTCTCTTTTACAGTAATTGCCTGCAACCAAATAAAGATTTCTCCTCATCATATAATAGCGTGAACATTATACAGTAAAAGATCAAAATTTGGAAACAAAAAAAAAATAGATAACAGAGGTAGCCACCACCCAGGGGATTGCCATCATATGACAACCTCCCAACACCATTCCTGTTTTGTTCATCCAAATAGCTTATTAAACACGCATAAGGCCCTGTAATCAGCTGGTGTATATCGCATCTTATATTACCCTCTCTGACTAACTGCCACTATAAGGTCATTGTGATGGGCGAATGGAGCATGGGGTTTTCTGGTTCAGCTGCCTTTTTACATATCACACACGAATACGGGGAGGCACAAAGATTGTTGTTGCGTGATTTAAATCTCAAGTATTTCATCCTGCCATGAGCTATAAACCGAGCTAGCACTTGTACCTCCAGATTTTAGACTTCCGTATGCCAAGAGAGGGATCGAAAAATGGACGAGAAGGGTTATTGATTAATTGATTCAAATTTGACTTACAAGGATACAATTGTCACAATCTTGACCCTCCAACCATTCTCACATATATTTCTTATTTGTTTTTGAGAAGAGTATACTCCCTCTCTTCAGTGAAGTGCCAAAGTAGATTCCAAATGAGCCTTTGTTCTTCATTAACAAACTTCTTGCACCTTAAATCCCCCTTTTCCATAGCTAGTGAAACAACACCCCCCTTGACTAAATGGTCCTTTCTCCCCGCCAACACTCCTTCCCTCTTTTGAATCCTACTAATTAACCACTGCTACAAGATTCTGTGATGAGTTAACATATTTTTTAATTAGTAAAATTTTACACCATCCTTCTAATCTCCTCTATAGCTATTCTTTCACCAGAACCCGAACTAATTTCCTTAAAGTAATGAACAAGAATCATCCCAAAACACTTTCATCATTTTTTTTTTCTGATAAGAAACAGCTTTTATTTAATAACGTCATATTTAGCATACTGCAACAAACTGGTTAAGGAGTCCACAGAAGAGTCCAGAGAAAGCAGCAAACAAGAAAGAGCAATCGCCACTAACCAGCCTAGTCACCTTATGACTACTTAAACTACAACTGCCTTCCGATTTAAGATAATAGAGAAAATGGTGTAATTTTCGAATTCCCAAGGAAGAGACACATAAAGATGTCTGGAATCTAGCTCTTTCCCAAACACCTTCCTGCTCTGCACCCCTATTAGACAAAAAAACTTTTCTACCTGAATCAGCCAGAGAGCAAACAGCTTACAAACCCAGAGGACTTTGGCCTTTTATCCTCTGACAAAAGCTTGATGCTTGTCATGTAACAGATCAATCCTCGCTGTTGAACTTATGCCAGCCTAACAGCTTCTACTATAAAATTTAAGCAACTTCACAATCTACAGCTTCTATATTTCTTAATCCGTATGGGTGCCTAATAAAATCTTAAGGTGATGAGAATTAAATTCATAATTATATCTATGGATCTTCAAATAGCCAACGAACATACACAGGCAAATGTCCTATTCCAATTGGCAGCAACCACCCTGATTTTCAGTAATGTTGAAGCTTATCAATCCGGACACAAAGGATCATGGCTTTCTAGCATAAACTGATTCAAATAGCACAGCGACTATAATCTATTTTCTTAGAAAAAAACAAATCTTTCATGGTTATAACAGCTAGTTTACCTCATTAAGCTTCGCCGAAAGCTCATCAAGCATTTCAATGCGTTTCTTTGACTTCTCCAATGCCTGCATGACTTTCTTCTTCTGAAAGAGCATTTCCCTAGCTTCGTCTTCCCTCCCGGTCCGGACATTGATCGCTGCTTGCCGTCTAAGCTTCTCAGCCGCCTCGGACAGCCGCAGAAGCCTCAACCTTGCATTATTAGCTAAGCCAACAAACCATAAATTATTCTAAAATCATCTCAAGTACACTATTACACTACAACATAGTTATCAAAAGTATGCAAAACATAACCAACAGAAAGGTTCATCTTCATCCTAGACTAAAAGCACATTAGAACAAAAAAAAGAAGAACAGGAATTAAGTTATAACTAAGTTACTGGTTCTGAAACTAAACCCAGCAACAAAAATTGGCTTGAACTGATAAACAGATAGTCTAATGACAAAAGACAACAACTTGTATAAGATGTTCAATAATTGGCTTGAAGTGATCAGAGTGCATATGAATATATTTGGTTGTGTATATACCTTTGTCTTTGGTGGTCTCAGCCTCAGAATGAAGCTGACCCAGTTGGACACGTAGATTTTCTGAGTTGATATTGGAAGCCATGGCGGAGAACACTGGCGGCCTGAAAGGGACGGCCATGGCGGTGCCACCACCACTCTTCATCAGCATCATCATCCTCCTCCGTTAACTCTCCCCCTTTGCTCTCTCATCGCTCTGACTAAGATGAAAGGAAAGACGGGCCGGCCCATCAAATTTGGGCCTTTTCTGTTGATTATGTTTTCATTAATGAATGAAATGGACGAAAAGTCTCTCCTCAAATATATCATCAAATCATTCAAATGTATAAATGTCAAGTCTTACGAGCATTCACCCCATCTAGAGCAACATTACGGAAAACTGTAACCTGAAATCATGCGGTCATCATTGCACAAATAATGTCACAGAAATAACACCAATTGTCCACCATAAGATTATAGCATATATAGAAGTATAGAACGGTGCACCATAGATAAACCAGTATCTTGCAAGCATTATACATGACAACTGATGTTAGTGAGGTCGAGTATGGAGGAAAAGTAGCACTGATGCCTAAACAATGAAACAAAAGGTTTTTTCTATGAAAAAAATAAAATAAAAAATGTTGGAGAAGTATGTGATATTAACTCCTCTACGACATTCGATTTAGGACGACAACTGAAAGGGAAAGGAAAAAAATTCAGATAATGATTACATTCAGTTATCCTAATAAATTACTTCCACAAACTGACCTTGAACTCAATGACGGATCTAGAGTCGAAATATTAGGTTAGCGGAGAAAATTTTATTATTAATTAGGATGATTTGTGTTGAGGATTTAATATGGATGTTAAATGTACCTAGTAAATTTCTTTATATACTCGGCATAATAAGTTTTTGCCTTACATTTTCAATTTTATCACTGACATTATTCAATAATGTGAGATCACTGAGATGTCTCGAACTACACTCATTCTTGTCTCTATAATCTCCATCAAGTTTCAGATCCTTATGCTTTCAAGCTTTGTACAAGATTTCCATGTTTTGGACCATTAGGGAAAACAAAACGGTGATAGAGATTCATTATATTACTCTAATAATCATTTAATCCGATACATACCCAATAGCACATCAAGAGCTATATATTGATTTGGGTGGTTATCACAATTAAATCCTACGAAGGAACGCATATCTACCTCCAAAATAAGTACAATTAAGAACTCAATTAATCCAAAATGAAGTCGAATAATCCAGTAGTATGACATATTGATAGCTCGCAAAGGACCTTGACGCAGTAGGTGAAATTGATTAAGATTTTATAAAGACAGAAGAATTTAAGAGTTCGTTTGATGAATGATGACATAATTGGTAGGAGAGAAGAAGGAATCAGATTATGGTAGCAAACTAGCAATGAAATGGATGAAAAAGTAGGATACTGAAGCATATAGGCATATATGTACGACATGATGACATAGATTACTTGAATTGAGGTCGATATCCGGATGAAGGCTTCAATGTATTTGGACAACGTAACAGGGGTTCTGTATTGTCTTTCTTGTGTTATATATCGATCATTCGGACTCCAGTTGATGAGCCTCTGAGGTGAATAAAGCATAGTTTGTGTTCTGGTATTTTGTGTCCCATCTATCATTTCCTTTCGGACTTGACACTCGAGTATCTATACATCTCTTCACTTTGGACCCATCGATCGAATTTTGGCTCCACATAAACCAATCATCCATCGTGATCGAATATCATCAGTCACTCATGACGTACAACTTCCCATCATATCACACTCAATGATCGATGGAGCTGGAAAGAAGTGATTTTGACAACCTCCTAAATTCATAATCTCATATAGTACTACTGTACTATTACGATAAGTCAATGAGCCTGTGGTTTCGATCTGATCAAAGGACGGGAAGAAAAATGAAGGAACTTCGTCAATGTGTTAACCAGGGTTAGGCCGGGATGCATGCCACTCTTGAATATCTCGTCTAAATAAATTAAGCTCTTCATGGCCTCATGGGTGCTTGTTTTTGGTCAGAAAGAGATCATGCATGGGAGCATCTCTTTTTATATCAGTCACAAGAAGGTTAATTAATTAGTGCGGCAATGCTTGAAATTCATTTCTTTTGATTTTTGATTTTTGATTTTTGATTTTTATAACAGTAAAATTTAGTGTCGTGTTTTACTAACCCATACGGTTTACAGAAATCGAGTTGAATGGCTGAAGTACGTCATGATATATTTGCGTAGAGCGAAGACTATATCACGGCATGCTGAACTACTGGATCCGATAGTGGAAAAGTACGTCGAGTTAAGCGGCTTGTAGAAATCATTGCTTCATTGATTCAGTTTACTATGTTGAAATTAAGTTGAATAGTTATTATACCAGTCAGATAGAGAAGTTAAGTAGTTAACATTAAAAAGATCGATAAGATTGAAGCTCCATTCAGAAAATATCTGATGCATTTACGTCTATGACGACGATGAGCTAGTACGTAGTTACGTACTGCCGCTGGTGTATACATGTACTCGATCATCTGCACATTTTACATACCAGATTTTCTGGGTTACCTGTATATGTAAATTACTCCCTAATTTGCAAATGGCATTTTGTAACTAATATACTGAGAAATTCATCATTATACAGTACGTGTGCATTGGATTCAAAAGACTATATATGATACCATGCATGTCATAAATTATTGCCTTACAAAGGTGTATGAGACTCACTTAATTACTTGTCAGATACAGAAGTCCATTCTCAGAACTCCTCAAGAGGTAAACTTGTCTCCAGTGATTGATTTTGTTAAATTTAGGTCAATTCCAATCTGTACGTGTACGTACTTTCTTCACGTAGATCATGATATGTACGTATACAAAATTTTAAATTGCTATCTGCTAGCTACCTAGATAACCTGTGAAGGCGTTAATATGTAACATTTAATTAGTGGCTGTACCAATCAAAAGCTTATATCAAAATATGTATAGTTATTTAGTCTTGTCATTTTGTACGCAAATTTCGGAATGACGAGTTCCTCACAAGTCACAAGCAAGTAAACCCTAGCTAGCTAGCTAGTTATAAAAATAACATAAAGTAAAGACTGTGATGACTGGTTCTTATGGATATTCGACTCTATATGATAGATTTGTTATTTGATTGATGAAAATTAGACAATGAAGGTTCTACTAAGCTCAATTTTACGAACTATATATGAAGAGACAGAAGAGTACATTCCTCTATAATTGACATCTTTTTTGCTTTTTAGTCAAATATAATGTACGTACTTTGTTTTCTCTTGTGTACTTTAATCTTTCTTTCGCTCGCATTCTTGAAGTACCTACAATTGCTGTTCATTTGTATAAGCCGATTCAAAATATGAAAAACGTACCATTTGCCCTTTTTTATTTGTGCTTGTTTTCATCTCCTCTTATTGTCTTTCATTCTTTTCTCTTTAGACATAATTTAATTCTCTCCTTTATTTATTTCCTCCATAACCAGATGTTCTAGAATGTTGTTGCAAACCAACACTACAATGTTAATTAATAAACATTTTTCATAAACGCGCTAAGTCAATTTTGCTTCTTTCTGTCTCCATCTAAACTGAATTCATCACATAAAAGTAAACACTGTGGAATCAAATAGCTCCTTTCTTTGTTTGAATGCTACAAAAGGCTGTGATTTATTTAAGCAAGTCTGACCATTTGAGCACATATACAAAGATACATATAGGGCTAGTCAACTTTCAATAAAATTGATCTATTGTTGATTCTTATGTCAAGACTTGTTTGCTATATATATGCAGAAACATTATCATCATCTTTCCCTTTCATCTTTAATATCTAAATCCATTGGTGGAACAGATCAAGCAGGAACACAATTTATTGTGTACATATTTAATTCATTGGTAGTTTAGATCTGTAGTGGCATAATTAAGTTAAGGTTGAATAGATTCCCTTTCAGTCTAGACACTTTAGTGGTTGGATTTGCAGTCAAGAATGCTTCTGACTTTAAGAAGAATCCATAGAGCTGTTCTGAACTCCTTTCACATTTGAACTCGAAATTTTCCACAGTATCGCACATAGTCAAGTAATGATCATATATGAAAAATGCATCAATAATATATTAAGAATTAGTAGCTACAGTTAGCAGTATAAAACCCAACTCGATCCAGAAAGAATGTCAACATGACAACACCAACCACTTTGTGACATATATCTGTAAACTAGTTAGTTAGGCAATAAATTAACAGCTTCTGTTTATTAGGTCATTCTAAGTAATATATATATATATATATATATACATATATACATATATACATATATATATATATAGTACATAATTAGTACTGCTATGCTTTTGATCTGGGTAGCTTAGTGATCTATATGTAGAATTAGTGAAATAGTACTAGAAGTTAAAATGATCATTTGCCTAACATTAACTAAAACGGTGAGCTTACCACTTGTACACATGCATACATACATATATATATATATATATATATATATATATATATGATCGATCGACCTCGAGTCAAACATGTACGCTATAACTAATTAATCGAATATGCTGGTGCATGTTCATTTTGTTCGATCATTATGTACATGCAGTAATGCGTGATCGTTAACCAGCTCTAAACCCTAACAATCTCCAAGACAATGGTTGTAGCTTAAATTTTTTTTGGCCCGCTGAAGTATTAATATATCCCGGAAACTTAATGCAGCTGAAGGTTCTGATCATCTAAATTAATTGCAGCATCAATTTTGTTCTTTTAGTTGGCAGCTGGTATATATAAGAATTCTCATTCATCACATGAAGTTAAGTGAAGCTAGAAACCAACAAATTAAACCAACCAAAGAAATTTGCAGCATCAACATACAAATTACTGCGTATGTCATGACTAATTCAGTAATTCTTACCTAATGACACTAAAATGCTAAGATATTGTATTACTTAAATCAAACTATTAATAAGAATGCAGAGCTATACACTATATCTCCAAGATCAGCCATAAAAATTAGGTGGCTTAATTTACTAAATACTTCACGTATAGTCGTATACTTACTTGTCTATTTCTTCATGATTGATTGTAACTACCTAGACCTAACAATAGCCTGTTCTCCATTGACCGAAACTCCAATGCATGCCATTGTTACTATATAGTCAGATACAGATCGCATACCCCTTTTAACATTTACAAAGGACACAACAATGTCAACAATATCAAGCTTCCTCTATCTAGCTTCATTCCTTCTTGGATTTTAATTATTATGGTTTCCTTTTAGGATTTTTGCATATATATATGCTCCTCCTATCAAAAGCCACACCATGCACTCAAATATTCCCATGGCATCAAGATCGATCAGATCACATAATATTCTCAATTATTAACCAACCTTTTCCATTGGAAGCTGCTGATCTATCACAATTACTTAATTGCCTCAGTACTTCTGATATTGTTTATCGATCATAGATGCAAATTACATCTTCGAATCTATTATTTTTCTTTTTCATCATGACCTCTTTGACACTTATGAGATCGATTATGCTATTCTTATATGACATCTCTACTTCTGCATCAACAAGATCGTTGAGATCAATTTGACACGACAGTTTCTTGTACAGATCACTTGCCCGTGGCAAAATTACGTACCAAAATCAATATTGGCTAAATCATTTAGTTTCCACATGATTGACAGCATCTATAAATATAATCAGAAACCAATTTGATCGGATAGTCTATATGGAATTATATGGACTACTAGCTGGCATGATTACGATTATCATACACGTACCCGAACGACACAAACAGAACCGCGTAAAAGACAGCAATATTGTATTCCATTGTATTAATACAAAAAGGATAGCAATACTGTGGGAAAACGCATGCTGTTTAATCGTTTTCATTTAAACTTGGAAGACAAAATTGTATTGCACACCATGCCTGTAAATAAGTAGTTTAAACTTTAAATCATCTCAAATTTCATTGATAATATATATATGAAGTTGATTATATCGATCGTATTGTGGTACATGGTTCAATGTTAGCAGAATATAAGTTCTGTTTCTCTGACTCAGTAAGAAAATAGATAGAAGGTTATTGATCGATTAACTTCAACTTGTTTACATCATACACAACTGCATTGTATAGAAAAATCAAGCTTCATAATACCAAAATATTCCATAATGTATTCATGCCATTTCTAAATAGGTTAATTAGCATGCCTGCTTTAGAATTCCATCAATCCTTCGAAGAAAATATAATTGATGAAAAGAAAAACATAAATCGGTTTTCAACATGACAAGGATGTGAAGTTGGTATTTGACCAACTTTGCAGTTTGATGCGTTTGACCGAATAAGATCGAAGAAAAAGGAAGCCAGAACATATGAAGGTTTTGTAACGGAGATGACGGCAACGCCCAGTCAGCACGACATCGGCGTGGAGAAGGAACATAATTTCTCCCACGTGCTACGGTCAAAATGACGGTGCCAAACCCTAAACACGTGTAAGCTCTTGGAGACCACCGTAAGTCCGCAAAGTAGGACATTGCTGGATGGCCCAGGCCACCAAACCAGCAGACCCTACACACTTGCAAACGCAGTTGATCTTTCTTCAATGAAACCAGGGAGACTTTCTCATCATTCTCTCGTTCTTTCCGATATGCTATCTCTTATCGCAGAGCTTCATGATTCTCTTCCAACCTTATCCTGGCTTTGTAATACCCGAATTTTCGGATTTGATTTGTAATTTTTTTTGTAGATTATTAAATTTGGAATTTGAATAAAAATTGAATTTTTCGTTCTTCTTATCAATGTCAGATGAAACGGAACCGATTTCGGAAATTTAAATCGAAAAACGTTACAGTTTCAGTGACTCGAGTCGACTTTCATTTCGTCGTTCGTCTCTAAAAACTTTTTTCACGGAATTTATAGAGCTGGTCGATACGAGTTCATGGACGTGTGGCGCACCTTAATCAAACGTCGTATGTGAAAGTTATTATCGACGGAAGTTGGTTTCCGATTTTAGAATGTTATAAAAGGACTTTTTTTTGGAAACTTTCCAAAAAAATCAAAAACTCTCTCCGGTTTCTCTCTCCTCCCCCCCAATTCTTTCTCTCCCATCGCCGCTCCACTCTCCGACGATCTCCCTCATCCGGCCACCGTGCACAACACCGCCGGTGTCGTTGGGACCGCACGGCCGAGCCACGACGATCTACGGCACCGGCGAACCACCCTGCGCCATGACGCAGCGCCACCGAGAGAGGATAGTCGCTGCATCGACAAAGCGGCATCGCAAGAGCTCGGGGCTAACTTTCCTCCGCTAATCCTCACCTCCGGTTCCACCTGCAAGTGACTTGGAGCTCAAATCGCGCCGCCACTTCGTCCTCCACGAATTCAACCACCGTCGGCATCTTGAGCTTCACTGGCGACTTCCCGGCTGTTCTAGGGTCCGATATAGGTACGAAAACATCTCTCTCTGTGTAATCTACAATTTTGGTGTTGATTGTATTGTGTTTTGATGATGTTCGGAGGAGGAGGAGTTAGGGCGGCACGTGGGAGCAAGCAGGTGAGAAGTGGGTGGGTGCAGGCAAGCTCACGCGCGGTCGTGTGTGTGGCGTGTGAGCACCACGCGCGGTGGACTGAGGTGGCGCGTGAGGCCCACGCGCGGCTGCTACAAGGTCGGGCATGAGCTCCACGCGCCGTCGTGAACAATGTTTCATGAACAGTGTTTCGTGAACTGTGTTTCATGAACAATAAATTATGAACAGTGGTAATGCGTCTTCGTCGGTGAATTTTACGTATCGTTTTCTAAGCAATTTATCATGCCATTAGCTGACCGACGAGACGAGTGAGAGAATTACTTTTAGCGTCGTGGAAGTTGCACACATGCAATAAGGTGAGTAACAGTATAGTAGTTTATCATGCTATACTATTACGTTCTTATTTCCATATGAGTTTGTACTATGACAACTATATTTATATTATTGAGCAAGAGTCGCTTGGTTGTCGTACAATAAACATGTGTTGATTGCTATATTGTACGCGGTTTTAACATTGAGTCTTGTTAAAACGTTTTTTGGTCTTCGGACGTGGTTGGCAGTAGTAGGAACCGAGCCTTGGCGGGGTGTCTGTTACGATTCAGTTAGAGCTCTAGTCTATCTGCCGGTGTACTGCATGAGGGGTAACAAATGGGTTTCCTAGGTCTCATGAGTACCTATATTTTTGTGTGATATTGGGTAACAGATGGGTTGCCCATTATCTGTCGGCGTACTACATGAGGGATAACATATGAGTACCTGGGTCTCATGAGTACCCGTATTTTAAATGTAATTTGGGCAAACAGATGGGTTGCCCAATGTTTTATGAGTACTTATATTTTCAGATGTTATTGGACAACCAGATGGGCCGTCCAGTATTTTACGAGTACATTTACCTTTAAATGTCATCAATACATTTACCTTTGCTTCGATTTCGAGTTTTATCACTCGAAATTTCGGAGTTGTGACAGGCTTCACCAAAATTTCTGTTCCCATGAAATTAACCTCTCCATATATCAAGGTTTTCCATTGTTTTCTCTGTGTGTACCTAACCAAGATCAGAACAACTGGTACGTGGTTAAATATGTAGAGAAACCAACTTAGTTAAATAAGAATGCATGTTAAAAAATATACTAATTCGGATCAAAACTTTAATTTACACATCACGGTACGTATACCATTCCACAATCAATCGAAAGACTAGAAAGTAGTAACGCTTGAATTAAAATTCTAGAATAGAGCACTCCTAAGTTATATGAATATATACTAATATTCAGATTAAACTGAAAATAATGGTTTAAATTTTCCAAAGATTGGACCATCACTTCGATCAAGATCCTTCTAAAGTTTTAAATTTGTACTGCCAGAATTCTGTTTTGGCACAAATTTGAAGTTTTGGCTTTGCTTTTCTTGTCAATTCGATATACACAGACAAAACACATTAAAAGAAACAAAATGTGAAAATAATGAAAGGGGTAGAGGGTTGGGTTGCCTCCCAACAAGCTCTGCTCTTTAATGTCTTGCAGCTAGACAGTTTTCACTTGTCAAGAATAATGAGAGGGTTTAGGTCTTGGTTCCTTCAAATGCTCAACCCATTGTGGCTAGTTTGATGTTTCGCAATGGTTGGAGAAGTTCAACGACAGTTATTTTTCCTAACTCCAGCGAGAGGCTGTTGAAACAACACATTTTTGCTCTACAATTGCAGAGGAGTAACTACCCCTTCTTTCGCGGAAAGGGGGACTTGTTACTGATCCCACGTCATTGAAGTGGAGCAGCTTGCCCTTGGGTATGATCCACTCAATGGCTTAAAGTTATTATATATTTTAGTCGGTGGTACTCTTTTCTTGGTTCGGAGTTTTGTCCATAGGGTTTTATCCAAACAAGGTTTTAACGAGGCCACCATATTTTAGGCTTGAGAAAGAGTGAAAGACATCCTCCCACTTCTTCCATTTTATTGTTATAAGTTTGTATTTGGTGAAAGTTTCAGGCAGCACACTCACGCTTTTATTTCTTGACTTTCTTATCAGATTGTGGATTGTCTTTCTTGACATTCCCATACTTATAGCTTTCTAATATATTCAATTGTTGTATGCATCTTATATATCAATGAAACGTTCTTATTCTAAAAAAAAGGTACTTCTATAATTAATGGTTATAAATTAATAGCTGTGTTTGAGTTAAATTCATCTACAATCATGTCTAAGAGATATATACACTATGTACACTTAGTTTCATAGATCTAAACGCTCACTAGTATATACTGAATAATAGTACGTACTATCTTTAGAAAAATCACTGTTCATTACGTCGACTTGGCCTTGTCGATCGCTACCAAATTTTCAGAGATCTAAAATTGCATCCAGTTACTAATATGAAGGAAAGTGATATCCAAAAATGCAAACTATGCGTTTCTTTAAGAAAACATGCATATATTAGGTTGAGGATGAGCTTGGGTTAATTTGGAGTTTTGGGGCGTATTTGCCCACATTAATGAGTTTCGAAACACAAGTAGCAAAAGGGAAGTGTGCTAGACAGCCAAATTAAGCTAGCTACCGACGTCCCATCCTATAGATCAGTCTCTCTCTCTCTCTCTCTCTCTCTCTCTCGGAAAGCTAAAGATCTAACCTAAAGCTCATTTTCTCTCAAAGAACAGAGAATCTTAGTCCCATCTCTCACAAAGTCCTCTTTCTCCTCCTTTCTTCTTTCTCTTCTTCCGGCCTCTGTATATCATCTTCCATGTCAAATGAAAAGAAAATCCCTTACCTGCAGTATGACCCTTTTGATTACAATCCCCACGAAATCGACAGGTCAAGCTTTCCAGTCTTCAATTATGGCTCTAGTTCCATATACAATATTCCTCAAACACCAGTAGCAGAACCCCAAACTCAAAACCTACATGGTTTTGAATCCGATCCTTCGTATCTAATGAGCTTCGCCGACTGCTTAAATGGGTCAATGGACTACACCACCCTCTCAAAAGCCTTTGATATTTCATGTTCATCATCTGAAGTCATTTCTTCACCGCTGTTAGATCAGGGGGATCATTTGATCAACAAGGCTGCAGCGGCTGGTGTAGGATATCAAAACCCGTCCACACCGAACTCATCCATATCAACTTCATCTAATGAAGCTGGTACGGCTCGCCATGAGCATGAAAATGATCAAGATTCAGATAAAATCAGCAAGAAAGATAAGCAACCGCAGGTAGTACAGTCTGAAGAAGCTCCAGGAGATCATGAAGACAAGTCAAAGCAAGTGTAAGTTTTCTTTTGGTTCTTCGCTTCTTTCTTGCTAGATTCATGGTAAAGGTGAAATATTGAGCTAAATTTAAGGAACCTCTCCATTCCCCTCTTGGTATATGGAATAATCAATAGGGATAGCTTGAATAAAGTTTTGTCTTGATCTAGTAAGGTATACTTCAAAGTTCAAAGTCTTACATATATTATAACGTCTGAGAAATTGAACTTTTTAATTAATGAATTTTGCCCTTATGTTTTCAACGGGCAGATCATATCAGTCATATGTATGACTTAATTGGGTTACCTCGCATGAGTCACAGAGATCTGGGCTCCCTTCCTCTTATTTGCTATGTAGAAGAACCCTAACGTATATAGCTAGTCATTTTAATTTGGAATGGAAATGTAGGGCATAATGTCTTTACTTTTCTTAATTTTTGATCCAGTTGCTTATTGACTGAAGAGCTCGTTATGTAACAGGAACAAGGCAAAAAAGAAAGAGAAAAAGCAGAGAGAACCGCGGTTTGCCTTCTTGACCAAGAGTGAAATTGATCACCTTGAAGATGGTTACAGATGGAGAAAGTACGGACAGAAGGCAGTCAAGAATAGCCCCTATCCTAGGTTAATTTTTCATTGGTTTAATTTGCTTTCGTTAACTACATCCTTAAATACAGCGATATAACTAGTCTCAAATTTGTCAATAACCACTATCTGATTACTGTGTTGAAGTCAATTATCAATCAATTTTCATGTTACCATGCATGGCCTTCAAATAATTCCCAACTATTTAAGTAGCTTTCCTATACATGTTTACGAACACTAACTATAGCTTTTGTTTGTTCTTCATTGCATATAAATACGTGTTCTTTATTTCTATCTCAATCTGTGATACTGATACAATGACAGAAACTAATTAAGTTACAGTAAATTCTTGAATAGGGTTTAATGTAATTATTGGTGATCTCATTGAGCTTTTAAATTCTCAGAAGTTATTACAGATGCACTACTCAGAAATGCAATGTAAAGAAACGTGTGGAGAGATCGTTGCAGGATCCGGCGATTGTGATCACAACATATGAGGGGCAGCACAACCATCAATGTCCAGCGACACTTCGAGGCAGTATCAATGCTGTTGGAATGTTGACACCTTCCTTTTTGGCATCAGCTGCATCGGGAGGCTTCGGGAATAGTAACAACGGATCCTCAACATTTCCACACGAATTGATAGCCCAGCTGCTTACTCCAGTCAATAACAACCAATTTCAACTGCAAGCTCATCATCATGATCCAGCAAGTTCCATGTTATACTCAAATCTCATGAGTACTCTTCATCAAAATCAACAGCAGCACCAGCTACATGTTCCTCATGACTATACTTGGTTGCAGGACTTAGCTCCCTCATTTAGTCAGAAGAAAGACCCATGAAGGAGGAGCAATTTAAATACATATATAGCAGCACTGAAATGACTGAATGTATTAAGTATGTATTCGGGCCATCAGTACTCTAGCTCTTAGTTTGCGCTGTAATTAATACTACTCGATCCTCTACTAGCTAGCTAGTAAGAATGTAATTAAAATAGATATGATAAATGGTTATTCCTTCATAACAAATACATATCAAAACAATGTAATTAATCAAATCATCTTGCATAACATAAATCTATATATTAAAATACTAACTAGTCTTGAAATATATTTAAAAAAAATAAGAACAATGTTTGTACTAGCTTCAAGCTTCAAAATTGTCATCATCATCAATTAGAATATCACAATTTAAATCATCATTCAAATGTCACCATCACCATCATCATCACCTCAAACGACACATCCAACAACATCATCTCCAACACCAACATAGATTTGGTAGAATGGATTGGTAGAGGTGGTCTTTCTAAAGTCTCAATCTGAAAACCTAAAAGACCTATAAAAAATAGTTTTTTAAATAAAAAATTGTCTATTCAAAAAAAAATTCTTGAACTAAAAAAAAACAGAAATTCTTTTTGAGGCATTCGCCTTTCGCGTCTTAAAACGCCTTTTGTGCCTTGGTGTGCACCTTTCGCGCCTCGGTGCCTAGACAACTAAGGCTAAGGCCTTTTAGCGTACGCCTTGCGCCTTGCGCCTTTTACGCCTTGAGGCGAGCCTCAGGCGCGTTTTTTAAAACATTGGTACTACTACAACTGGTTTGAAAGACACTCTTCTAAGCTTCATTCTCACAATGAGCGATCGAAGGCAGTTCTTTGGAGCAAATTTTCATATACGGCAACCCTAGAGCAACTGGACATGTGCTAAGTACATGAAGCTATCATTTTAGGAGCCTTATTTTGGATGTGTTTATCTGTTTTTGGTATACATTAATAGTGGACAGCTTTTATTTTTGATTAACGGGTGGATATTTTGAATAAATATTTTTTTCTTGTTTTCTAATAGACTTTTTGGGTTTGACAAGGAATGAGCTTTGCATGGATACTGGCCTTGCCGCCTTGGGCCTGTAATAATAATAAATCCAAAGATCTAATAAGTTTTTTTGAACTTGAGGAAATTTATTAAAAACCGGGAAACTAAACACACTGCATAGATACATCAAGAGAAAGCAAAATATGAAGAGAGGAAGATGGAAACTGACACCAGTCAGCTGGACACTTCCTCTGTCGAGCTAAAAAAGCAAGATGATTGGCCACCTTATTAGCAAGTCGGCTGGTCCAAACCCATCTAAAAGAGCACAAAACCAACTGTTAAGCTCTGAATGTGATCCACCAGAGGCACCACAGACCAGTCTGGAGATTGAGTGGAGGATGTGAGAGTCCTAACCAGTTGTAGAGAGTCTATTTCGAAAATAAAGTGAGAAGAGGGAAGAGAAAGAACCAATTGAACCCCAAGGCGAGCGGCCAGAGCCTCTGCAACCAAATGAGATGGAGCCAAAACCTGGGAACACATCCCAGAAAGAACAGAGCCCGTAGACGATCGAGCAATCGCAGCAATGCATGCTCCATCAGGTGTCCAAGAGGCATCCATATTGATTATTAGAAAGCAGATCTATCATATCTTTGTCATTTAGATTTGTAGTGGAAAATGAATTAAAATTGATTATGTGCTGATATGGATTCGATTTGTATAGGATACAGATTTGATTGTAATAGGATTGTATAGTTATTTTCTTCATTTCTTGTCTCTTGGGTATATCGAGCAAATGTGTTGTACAAGTAATAGAGTCTGTATATACTTGCTATCTATCAATAAAATGAATCAATTCAGCCAAACATCTTCTTTTTTATGGTATTAGAGCAGGAGTAATATCCTGACTCTATTATCTTCTTCTTACTGTTTTTTATCTCTCGTGCAGCCGCTCCTATCATTTGTTTTACCTTTCGTGCAGCCCTCTCACCTTGATTGGTGATCCATAAATGTTATATTGTTTTTCAGCAAATATTTAATCAATTCAGAAGGCCACAATGACCAAGGTCTTTTCAAAAGGTCTTCAGGCACCTTCACCAAGAATCAGCTTGGTTTATCCCCAATATCATCACAGAAATGGATCATTGACAGCGGTGCTACTGACCATATAGTTTCGTTATCATATAAGTTGTCTTGCAATAAAAATGGTTCAATGATTTCTTTCTTGTTGCCGAATGGAGTAAAGACGCCAATATCTTCAACATGATCAATACCCTTGAGTTCTCATTTCATTCTTCATGATGTGCTATGTATTTCGAAGTTTAAAGTTGATTTAATGTCTATTAGTCGACTCACAAGGGGATTGAATTGTTCGGTAACCTTCTTTCCTTATTGGTGTATTTTACATGATCTAGTTTCGAGGGAGGTGATTGGTTTGGGAAAACAACGCAATAGTCTTTACTATTTAATGACACTGACGACAAATAAAAATAAGTTAAAACCAAATCACTCACCACCTATCCAATCTGCTTGTCATCTTACCGTGTCCTCTGCTAGTTTGTGGCATCATCGTTTAGGCCATGTTGGATCTCGACCCCTAGAGTATATAGCCAAACACTCTTTGAATACATCTCTCAATTCTGATAATCATGTATGTGATGTTTGCCCATTAGCAAAACAACATTGTCTTCCCTTTGGTTCCGGTTCAATCTCGTCCGTTAGTCTTTTTGATCTTACTCATGGTGATATTTGGGGTCCTTACAAAGATCGTGCTATTTTTGGTGCTCATTATTTCCTTACTCTTGTAGATGATTATTCTCGATTCACTTGGGTTTTCTTGATGCAACATAAGGATGAAACCCAATCTTTGGTGAAGCAATTCTTTTCATTTGCATCCACTCAATTCTCGTCCAAAATAAAAAGTTTCATAGTGATAATGGTTCTAAATTTCTTTCTCTTCGAACTTATTTCAAAGATTGTAATAACCCGATTTCTCGGGTTCAATTTGTATGAATTCTTAGAAATTAATAAACTTACAAAATTTAATACATCACATTTTTTGCTTCACGACGATGTTAAATAAAAAACAGAACCGTCTTCGGAAATCTAAATTGGAAAAACGTTACGTTTCCGCGACGCCGGAATCAACTTTTACTCTGTCACTCCTTTCTGAAAAATTCCTTCACGAAAGTTGTAGAGCTCGTCGATACATTCGTGAACATATCACGCATTCTAATCGGGCGTCATATGTGAAAGTTATTACCGACGAAAGTTAGTTTCCGATTTTAGAAAAAGTTATAAAAAGGAATTTTTAGAAGATTGGGTTTCTCTCTCTCACCCCGCATCCCTCTTCTCTCTCTCCTAGTGATTCCGAACAATAAATTTTGTAAAAAGTAATTTTGTACAGTAAATGTAAAAAGTAAATTTTGTTCAGTAATTGTAAAAGTAAATTTCTGAAATAGTAAATCGGTGAATGGTATTTATTGGAACAATAATATGTAAACAGTACATACATGAACAGTAATACGTGAACAATATTTACGCGAACAGTAATTACGTAAAAATCGTAAATTGCTTAACAGTAAACAGTAGTACTGATTCAGCATTCGAGGTTTTACGTAATGTTTCTAATTGCTTTTTATATAACTAGGTGATCGACAAAACAAGTGAAGAATTTGCTTTCGGTATTGTGGAAATTACGCTCAGGAAAATAAGGTAAGTAAATCTCACTATGACAAGTTTACCCTTTGTAGTGATTCATTATTTACGCTTTGTTTAAAAGACCGAACTATGATACGTATATAGTATAGTGGGTTGTGTATGTGTATAAATGGTAAATACGATATCTATATATGAGTTGCTATACTATATACTGTCATATTCATATTTCCAAATGAGTTTATTTATAGCACTAATATTTATTTTATTTGAGCATGAATCGCTTGTCTTTTTGTACAATAACATGTGAGGAATTTATTGTACATGGTTTTAACTTGAGTTATGTTAAAACGTTTTTTTATCTTCGGACGTGTTGGCATGTCGGAACCTAGCCTTGGCCGCGCGACAGTTACGTTTTAGTTATAGCTCTAGTCTGTCGGCCGGTGTACTGCATTAGGGGTAACATATGAGTTACCTGCTTATGAGTACCCATATTTTTAGATATTGGATAATAGATGGGTTCCCCAATGTCTGACGGCGTACTGCATGATGGTAACATATGAGTACTTGTGTCTCATGAGTACCCGTATTATAAATGTATTTGGGTAAAGAGATGGGTTGTCCGATTTCTCATGAGCACTTATATTTCCAGATATTATTGGACAACCAGATGGGCCGTCATGTGACTCATGAGTACATTTATAATTAAATATTTTCAGTATTTTTCTCTTGTATTACTATGCACGTTATATTGTTGTTTTACTCATACGAGCTGCAAAGCTTACCGGGTTTGTGTTTATCAATTCGACTGAGATGTACTATGAACTCAGTAACGATACGCTGTGACTATAAGATGATTTCGATGTATTGAGATTGTTTTAGAGTTTTTCATGGTTTCAATTTTGAGTTTAACACTTGAAAATTCGGGGTCGTGACAAAGATAATGGGGTTCTTTTTCAACATTCTTGTGTTTATACGCCTCAACAAAATGGGGTAGTAGAGCGCAAACATCATCACATTCTCCAAATTGCTCGAGCACTCAAAATTCAAGCTAATCTTCTTACAAAGTTTTGGGGAGATTGTGTACTTCATGCCGCTCATGTGATCAATCATTTACCTACCCCACTTCTTTCTTTCCAAACCCCTTTCGAGCGTCTCTATTCCAAACCACTTCCTTATCACCACCTTCGTATTTTTGGTTGTTTGGCATACGCTACAAATGTCAAAATTACACATAAATTTGCTCCTAGGGCAGCCAAATACATTTTCATTGGGTATTTGGTTGGTCAAAAAGCCTATAAATTCTATGATCTTTCTACCCATAAAATCTTTACCAGTCGCGATGTGGTTTTTCATGAAGATATTTTTCCATATGTTTCTAGTATCGAACCAAATTCAAGTCAGCCTATCTCATCATCATCCACTCCAGGCCTAAATTCATCACAACCCAATCCAATTTTCACTCCACATACCCAATCAGCTGGTTCACCAACGCACCCGTGTGCCTCCAACACAAAGAATGGTGACTCTTTTTCCAGCGACGAAATTAGTGTACCAATGCTTCCGATCGATCACTTTCAGCCTCTACACACATGCCAACCTTTGATTCGATCCCTCAGGCATCTGAAACCTCCAATCCGACTTTCATCCACAAAACCCGTCATCGCTGATCGGGAATTTCCAATCTTACAGTCATCAAATCCTATTCCGGTTGGTTCCTCTTATCCAACTTCCATCACAATCTCTTCTTCTCCTCTTGTCACACCCATTCCAGTCGAGTCTGTCCATGTTCTTCAACCTGAAGTTATTGCTCAGCAAGAAGTTGAGCCATCTCTTCGTCGGTCTACCAGGACACATGTGCCTTTTGTTCTCCTCTGTGACTATGTGTGTTCCGAGGTCCAATCTACAGTCCCAAACTCGTCATCTTCCTTGGCGCTAGGTTCTGTGAAAGGTACTCGTTATCCTCTGAGCAATTACTTATCATATCATCCATATACTCCACTGTATCAATCCTTTGTTGCTCAGATCACACAGGTCCTTGAGCCTCGCACTTATGCTGAAGCTGCTACTCATCCTAAGTGGCAGGATGCAATGAAATCAGAATTGGAGGCATTGAAGGCCAACAACACTTGGACACTTACTACTTTACCACCTGGTAAAACACCCATTGATTGTCGGTGGGTTTATAAAATGAAGCATCGATCAGATGGCTCTATTGAAAGGTGTAAAGCTCGGTTGGTCGCTAAAGGTTTCACACAAATGGAAGGTATTGACTACCATGATACTTTTTCTCATATTGCTAAAATTGTGTCAGTTTGTTGTTTGTTGTTTTTAGCTGCTGCTCAAAATTGGTCAATTCATCAGTTAGATGTCAATAATGCCTTCTTACATGGTGATCTTCATGAGGAAATATATGTGTCCCCTCATCCTGGTCTTCAGCGACGAGGGGAGAGCTTAGTTTGTCGCCTCAACAAGTCTCTGTATGGTTTAAAGCAAGCCTTACGGCAGTGGTTTGAAAAATTTTCCATTGCTATTCAATCATTTGGTTATGTCCAGTCTAAGACAGATTATTCATTGTTCACTCGAAAAAAAGGGAAATTCATTCACTGCATTATTGATATATGTTGAAGACGTACTGATTACTGGTAATGATCCCATGGCTATTTCTGCTTTGAATAATTTTCTTAACAGTCAGTTTCGTATCAAGGATCTCGGTGACTTAAAGTTTTTTCTGGGTATAGAAGTTTCTTGTTCCAAAAATGGCATTTATATATTTCAACGAATGTATGCATTGGAGATTATCAGTGATGCAGGTTTATCAGGGGCAGCTCCTGCTGATACGCCTATGGAACATGGTCTGAAAATTGTCGGACAAGGGAGATTTACTCAAAGATGCATCATGTTATAGAAGACTGGTAGGTAAATTAATTTACCTCACCATATCAAGGCCGAAAATTACTTATTCAGTGCATGTATTGAGTAGATTTATGCATGAGTCACGAAAGTCACACATGGATGCAGCTTTGCGGGTTGTTCGCTACCTTAAAAAGGCACTAGGTCAATGTCTTTTTTTCCCTCCTAAAGTGATTTAAAACTCCGTGCTTATTGTGATTCAGATTGCACTGGTTGTCCCATGACTCGTAGGTCCACTACGAGCTATTGTATTTTTCTTGGACCCTCCTTAATTTCTTGGAGATCAAAACGTCAAAAGACACTATATGTATCTCCAGCAGAGGCGGAATACTGTGCTATGACGGGAACATGTTGTGAGTTGACTTGGCTACGACATTTGCTTAAAGATCTCAGTCTTTCTTTTCATGAATCAGCCTTGCTCTTTTGTGATAACAAGGCAGCCCTACACATTACAACGAATCTCGTATTTCACGAGCGAACTACACATATCGAGATGGATTGCCACTACATTAGAGACAAAATTTTGGATGGTTCAGTGGCCATAAGGTATGTGAATTCTGCCTATCAACTTGTCGATGTTCTTACTAAACCTTTGAGGAAAGAAATATTTGTTCCTATGATTCGCAAGTTAGGAGTGCAAGACATCCACTCTCTAACTTGAGGGGGCGTGTTAGAAAGCAGATCTATTATATCTTTCTCATTTAGGTTTGTATTGGAAAGTGAATTAAAGTTGATTATGTGTTGATATAGATTCGATTTGTATAGGATACATATTTGATTGTAATAGGATTGTATAACTATTTTCTTCCTTTCTTGTCTCTTGGGTATATGGAGCAAACATGTTGTACAAGTAGTAGAGTCTGCATATATTTTCCATCTATCAATAGAATGAATCAATTCAGCCAAACATCTTCTGTTTTAAAAAGAAGATATTAACTACAACCTGTTTTCTCTAAGAAGATTAACTACAACTTGTTTTCTCCTGAGTCATTGATTTAGGAGGAATTTGTGCGGATGGAGGTTGGCTCGGTGGCTACAGGCGACGAGGGCTCCATGTGCCAGGATCAAATAGGGGAGACAGAATGATTTCCTATTCGTACTAGGAAAGATTCTTCTTCGTCATTAGGGTTCGATAATACTTACTCAACCAAGTACACATTGTTGTTCGGCTTGGTTTTTGTGGGGATTGTTTCTCTTTGGTGTCGTAGAAGTTATTATTTTTTGTTTTTAAGTTTTCGAACTTTTTTTGTTATATCCGTTGTTTTGGACTCTTTTCTTGCTTGAACTTATGTTGGTTTTTTTTCTTTCTTAGTGTAAGTTGGCCTTAGCATGACTTGTCATCCTATTGCTTGATCATTTGCGGTCGTTATGGCATTTTCCACCGGGAGAATTTGATTCATTTTCCTCAAAAAGAAGAAGAAGAAGAAGAAAGAGGTATAAGCTAAGGGCGTCCTTCATGATAAATTATAGCACATCTTCTTCTAAACTATGCCTAGTTACAAGCATGAGACCGAGACAACCTATCAATCCCTAATTAAGCGCATGAACAAGAGTCGATGGTAATGTTTCTACCCATAAAACATGTAACAACATTAGTTATCTCTCAATATTCTAACCTCGAAATCATCCTCATCCATGGCTTTCAAGTTTGTTTTTTTTTCTATCATTTGTCTCTTCCATGATTCGTTTGCGCTTATGGCTTACTTCACCTTTCTAGTTTTAGATCTCTGAAAAAAAAATTATGCGGCTTAGTTTGCGCTTGTGCAAAATTAGTTTGTTACAAGAGTTGAGATTTATCTTCTTTGTTCAAATTGCAAATGATAGTACACTTTCCTCTTTCTATGGATGTCTTCTTCAAAATAACTAGCCACACAACATTTCACACCATCCAAGTTGCTGGCAACGATCACTAGCCCGAGCCACTCGTTCAAGACATTCTATAAGATTTTGTTGGATTTGTTTGATGTATTTATAATCATCTTTTAGGTGGATCCTTAATTATGAGACACTTTGTCTTTAAACAAAACATGAAAGCCTTAGCAATGATCTTATCAGTTACCTTTATAGTGTTTCTCTAATTTATCCTGCTTATCCCAAGCATGGTATCTCATACGATCGCCATCTGGAGTCACTCCACGAAATACGCACTACTACAATTATCCCCAATGCACACTGATGCAAATTAGTATCTATTAGGGGCAAAGGACTCAGATATCAGTGTAATGGCAATAACACTTGTGCAACCACTAAAAAACTATCAGTGCCCTCTATAAGAGGTTCTAATAGAGTTTTACACATTAATAAAATATCAGTGGAAGCACTTCATCCAAGGTAAAGTGAACACCAAATTTCACACTGATATCAGTGACATTGTAATGCTACTGATATCAGTGGAAAATTTGTGAAGTTATATTAAAAAAAATTATGTGCTAATTGGCATCTTTTATTACAATATTGTACAACGTACTCTATTCTAAATTTATACTACAATACTAACTACAACTTTAATCATCAATACATGATATGAGCATTTTGTGCGACGTTCTTAACATGTTTTTACCTCAATTTGTACTTTGTTTAGCCCTTATTGTTGTACTATTGAGTCATTGAGTCGTAGTAAGAGTCTTGGGCGGTATTGGATGCATTTTTGTGCTTACATGAGTTAAAAACGCATAATTGGTCTAGAGTCCTAGTTTGACTAGGAATCCTTGTTAGGTTTTGAAACTAATTATCTCTTACTTATGATTTTATTTTCTTATTTTCAGATTTGATTGAAGAGATAATTAAAGAAAAAGAGATGGAGCTAAATCATGCAACAATTAAATAGAAGATGATCATTAAAGGCATAAAACATGGCATGATTTAGGGATTAAAGCATGACATGTCTTAGGGAATAAAACTTTCCATGATTTAAGGGATTAAAGCATGGCATTATTATAGGAAGAAAGAAGCAATTTCAAACCCTCCATCTTTCCTCTATATATACATGGCTTCACCTCTCAAATATCATCACTTCTCATTAGCATTCAAGAGCCAAAACTCTACCAAAACACCACCATAAACTTCCCTCACAAATTAGCCAAGCCGTCCACCCCAAAACCATCATCATCTCCACCGAGTTTCACCATTGAAGACACACCTCCAAGGTTCCTACAACGTGTGATTCTCGCAACTCATCTCCATGGCTTCGTCTATTTGTGTTAATCTACAATTCTTTGTCTATAAAGATTGTAAGTTGTTGTTTATGTGGAAATATTGGTTTTGTATTTGTTTTAAAATTTTCAGATTGTATTTGATATTTTTTTGAGACTATGTCGAATCTATGTTCTTATAATTAATGAGTTTGTATTTCTATTGTTGTGTTCTAATCATCTTTCTCATACTTTTAGATAATTTTCAGATATGTGCATATGAATTTAGTGGTTGGATGCAATCCCTAAGATTGTGTTTGAGTGCTAGATTCATCAACCATATTGACACAAATCGAATCATGCCCTAAGTAGGTTCGGTTTGTGTTGATTAAAAGTGGTAAAAATTCTGGAAATTTGCATGTAAAACCATGGTGGGTGACGCCATACATGAAACATGTCTCCAACAAAGATTTGGTGCTTAAATGTAATCTTGTTTGATTTTTACTCTAAGTGTTATTGAATTCGATTGCATGCAAATTTAGATTAGGCCCTAAGTCAATCTAAATGTTAATTGAAATCTTGCATGATTAGATGATCTCCTAAGGCTCTAATTGTATTGGTGTCTAAAAAGTATGTAATTGGTCGAATTAGAATGAATGATAGGTTCGAACTTGTAATTATGTGGTGTAATGATAAATTTGGTTTAAGTTTGTTAAAGAGAAGTCGATCATGTAAATAGTAATTTAGGTTTTATTTTAGTAGTTAATAATCAATCTCAAACCCCCAATTATTTGTTAACACTAAAAGTTTAGAGTTCCCTTCAATTCCCCGGAAAGAACGATCCCTGCTTATTCTATACTAACGATGATGTTTTACAGGGTTTATTATAGACGTTTTAACCAACGCTCTATCATTTTGGCGCCGTTGCCGGGGAATTGAGAAAATCTCAATTCTTTGAAGTGTTAATTTTGTACTATATTGTATATTTGTAAAAATAAATTCATGTGAATAGTAACATTCAGTAAAAACAATTACAAGTTTTTTTTTACATCTAAAAAAAAAGTAAATCTCTGTAAATTTTTTTTTTACTTTTTTTTGTAAGTGTAAAAATGTAAAAATACTTATAAATTGTAAAAATAAAAAGTAAAAAAAACTTTATCTTTATAAAAATAAATTTTGTGTACAGTAAATAGTAAATTTAAAAAAATAAAAAAATAAATGTATGTGAACAGTACTAGGTAACAGTAAAAAATTAAACTTTTTTTAAATATATTTTTTGTGATAAATGTTTTAATTTTGTCTTAAATAATTTTTAAGGAAACTAAATGTTTATTTATGCTTAGTTTATTGTAAGTTATAAAGTGAACGGAATAGATAAAGTCTATTTTGTTAATATTAGCCTTAACCCTCCATTTGTACCTTTTAAGGTCACTTGGGGTTGAGGGCGGCTTTTATTAACATGAGCAGTCTAACACAAATTTATTCCGAGCTGAGTAAGGGGCATGCTATTTTCATTACCCTGGTTCAAGGTTTACAAAATTGGATCTCAGAGGCTCATAGGCTGACATACATCTCGGTGATGGAGTCGATAGTGGAAACATCTTTTCGAGGGTGTAGCCTCCGTGGTGTCCAACAAATGAGTCATGCCTTGCGACTATCTCTGAATCTAGCTATCTAGCCTTCTGAAACAAAAGAATGAGTTTGTGTCTAGACAACATACTTAGGCCGCATGTCCACCTCGCTTTATAATTTAGAAAATAACTTTGTATAAATAGATGTATATAGTTTCAAAAGAAAATGATATTCTAACTTTTAAGGTATATCGGATAAAGCAAGACCCTTACCTGGGGTTGTTTCAGTCCATTACACAGTTAGCTTCTCTGCTCCACGTACCTTAAATATTAGGATTGTGTGTGAATAAAATCAATTAGACTTAGTAATACTTTACGCTTGTAGATTTCGTAACATAAAAAAAAATTAAAAAATTAAAAAAAAGAATAAAAAGAAAAAGAAAAAAATAATGAAGAATAAAAGAAAAAATGATTAGAGGAAATAAGTTCCAAGTGGGCCAGAAAGTTTTGTTATTCCATTCGAGGCTTATGTTGTTTCCAGGAAAACTTCGTTCGCGTTGGGTTGGCCCATTTGTTGTTACTAACGTGTTTGCTCATGGTGCAGTTGAGATTAAAAGTGATACAACAGGGAAGACATTCAAGGTAAATGGGCATCGACTTAAGCCATACTATGAGCCATTTGAGGAGCACACGTATGAGGAGACAATTGTGAGAGATGCGCCTAACGGAGAATGAACATGAGAAAGTCTAGGCTGAGAGACTATAAAACTCAAGCGCTGCATAGGAGGCAACCCATTTCAACTTTATCTGTGGAGGAGTCGTCTACGAGAGTTTGAATTTTCTCATCCCTTCACTCTTATGGTTGACTTGTATATGTGTTGATATGTGATCTTATTCTATGCATGTGAATTACATTCTTACTATTGAGCTTACATTGAGGACAATGTAATTTTCTAAGTGTGGGGTAGGGTTGCAAGTTCATTGATTATTTGTGTCATGATAAAAAAAATCCAAAAAAATAAAAAATAAAAATTATTGCTTTATTGAGTCTTAGGATGCCCCTAAAGTCTAGAATGATTATGTCTCGAAAATACATAGATGATGGTTTTGCATTTCATACGAATTGAATTGTAAGTTTCATTGATGATGTGGATTTGGTATGAACATATGAGATTTCGATTGATTGATTATGACATACATGTTTTGGTCAGTTTAAAGTCCATAACAACCTGTGAGTTTTTGAGCCTATATGTACTTTTTTTTCATGAGATGTAATTTAAAATTTCGTGATTATTCATGAACCTCATTATTCTTTGCATATTCAATAACTATGTGTCATAGCTTTTAATGGACTCTAGAATTTACTAGAACTCACTTTGGTGATTGTTGAAACATTTAAGTCATAAAATGTTCTGATTTTGAAAATGATTTATGGATCATTTCTAGGAATACCACCACTTTAGCCAAACAACCATGTATCCCTATATGTGCCTTGTTTGGGACCCCTTAGTTGAACCACATTTAAGCCTACATTGAGCCTTTTATTCATCACCTATGTTATCTCCATGCTTAGTATAGTTACCTCTACCTTGTCCTATAGATTTGGCAGAATTCTTATTGAGATGATGTTGTGATGATACATGAAATAAGTGTGGGGTGGAAGACATTTGAAAAAAAAATCAACAAGCTTTTAAGCAAGCATTGCCGAAAAAAAAACAAGAAAAAAAAAAGAATGATGAACTCGGCAAGAAAAAAAAATGTTATGTTGTTTTTCATTTGTGATTTGGAGTTGAGTTGTAATTGAAGGTCTAAAAATTTTTACTTGACCTTTGTCCATGTTCACTTTGTGGTTAGAATGATGATTGTGCCAAACTTGTTATATTCGGCCCCTGATGGTGTGTGGTGTCATAAGGATGATGTTTACTCTGCTAAGTCTATAGGATTACCTTTGTGATTCCTTGATATTCCATGCCTTTAGCTACGCCTAAACATTTACCTTATCTAATGATCCTAATGATTCTTAAAATGAGCAAATCTTGGTTTGTGGAGATGATCACAAGAGTTGAGCATATGGTTTTGGTCCATTTGTGCACTTAGTTGTTAAATGAGGTTTTCCTATGTTATTCACAAAGTGCTTTCATTAGTTGAAATATGCAAGTTATTTGATGCATTAATATCTTTTCTCTTGCATATACTTATGTGTGAATGATAACCATGAATTTGAGTGAAAAGAAGAGAGTATGCCTTGTGAGGAGGATTGGATTGACTAAACATGTTATGTGCTTATTGTCTCATTTCTTACTTATTCATACTATGAAGCATGTTTATGAAACTTAGAATTTATGTGCTTACATTCAAATGCTTAAACTTGAAAACTATGTGTTTTGAGATTCTGAGGCAATCATTTAGGGGCAATAGTGTCTTATTTAGTTTTATTTTGCCAAGGGACTAGCAAAAGCCAAGTGTGGGGTAGTTGATATGAGCACTTTGTGCGACGTTCTTAACATGTTTTTACCTCAATTTATACTTTGTTTAGCCCTTATTGTTGTACTATTGAGTCATTGAGTCGTAGTAAGAGTCTTGGGCGGTATTGGATGCATTTTTGTGCTTACATGAGTTAAAAACGCATAATTGGTCTAGAGTCCTAGTTTGACTAGGAATCATTGTTAGGTTTTGATTTAGGGATTAAAGCATGGCATGTCTTAGGGAATAAAACTTTCCATGATTTAAGGGATTAAAGCATGGCATTATTATAGGAAGAAAGAAGCAATTTCAAACCCTCCATCTTTCCTCTATATATACATGGCTTCACCTCTCAAATATCATCACTTCTCATTAGCATTCAAGAGCCAAAACTCTACCAAAACACCACCATAAACTTCCCTCACAAATTAGCCAAGCCGTCCACCCCAAAACCATCATCATCTCCACCGAGTTTCACCATTGAAGACACACCTCCAAGGTTCCTACAACGTGTGATTCTCGCAACTCATCTCCATGACTTCGTCTATTTGTGTTAATCTACAATTCTTTGTCTATAAAGATTGTAAGTTGTTGTTTATGTGGAAATATTGGTTTTGTATATGTTTTAAAATTTTCAGATTGTATTTGATATTTTTTTGAGACTATGTCGAATCTATGTTCTTATAATTAATGAGTTTGTATTTCTATTGTTGTGTTCTAATCATCTTTCTCATACTTTTAGATAATTTTCAGATATGTGCATATGAATTTAGTGGTTGGATGCAATCCCTAAGATTGTGTTTGAGTGCTAGATTCATCAACCATATTGACACAAATCGAATCATGCCCTAAGTAAGTTCGGTTTGTGTTGATTAAAAGTGGTAAAAATTCTGGAAATTTGCATGTAAAACCATGGTGGGTGACGCCATACATGAAACATGTCTCCAACAAAGATTTGGTGCTTAAATGTAATCTTGTTTGATTTCTACTCTAAGTGTTATTGAATTCGATTGCATGCAAATTTAGATTAGGCCCTAAGTCAATGTAAATGTTAATTGAAATCTTGCATGATTAGATGATCTCCTAAGGCTCTAATTGTATTGGTGTCTAAAAAGTATGTAATTGGTCGAATTAGAATGAATGATAAGTTCGAACTTGTAATTATGTGGTGTAATGATAAATTTGGTTTAAATTTGTTAAAGAGAAGTCGATCATGTAAATAGTAATTTAGGTTTTATTTTAGTAGTTAATAATCAATCTCAAACCCCCAATTATTTGTTAACACTAAAAGTTTAGAGTTCCCTTCAATTCCCCGGAAAGAACGATCCCTGCTTATTCTATACTAACGATGATGTTTTACAGGGTTTATTATAGACGTTTTAACCAACGCTCTATCAATACATAAACACCAAGATTCTTCATCCATCAGCTGCAACTCTTCTTTGATACTAACAACCTGCACATGACCTCAACTTAGTCAGTTCTTTCTAAAATACACACCTACCTCTTGACATATAAAAGACAGAACAATGAAGTGAAAGGTATTTTTTTTGTTCTAAACATGTGGTATAACATATCAGTTATTTATATGGGCATTCAAATAACATTAAAGAAGACATTACAGAACAATAAAGTTTAAAACTGACGGAATAACAATGAAAATGAATAGCATTTTGCATATACTTCAAATTTCCAACACTTTTGGTCATGAAAACAATTATTAGAAAACATATGAAACTACCTCAGAGTCGATTGATATTTGACCCAACTTCTCAAGCTCTGCAATGACACAATTTGGGCAATCCAAATATCCAATGAGTGATTATATGTGAGATATCAATATAGAAAAATACATGGAAGAGAAAATGAACAAGAAGGCCAACACATTATCTTCACCAATTTACTCCAAATCAATCAATTATAAAACTGATCATAAAAAAAACAACATATGATGATGTTGAGGAAAATAGAATAATCTTCCTATTATTTTGTTACCATGAATATAAAGAGGACTAGACTCTGGATATCAAAACTATGCATGTCTATCATATGAATTGCATTTCATATATACTTGAAATATATAGTAATCAACACCCTTTAAGTATGGACAAGAAAGTGAAGAAACAGTATGGATAAGAAAATATAGAGACCGAGTGAGCAAAATCATGTTAGTAATATTAAATTTTGACTATAATTAAAGAAAGCAATTCTCTAGTTTGGTTGAATTCCATTTTGATAGCAAATAAATCATATATTTCAGTGTGCTCTTTCTGCAGTCAATTTATCAGCAGTCCTGCCCCCCTTATTCTTCGTAGTTGTATCTGTTACAATTTGAATGCAAGAATGATCAACGTCTCCCATTCAATATATACCTTCCTAATTACCATTGTTTTCTACAAAAGTTGTTCTTATAGATTTTCCAATACTACTATCACGTACAAGAAATGTTCTTTGTATCCTAGATGGCTATTATCATTCTTTATGAAAGCTTTGCAAATAATATGTAGCAAATTTCACCTATCTATCCAACAACACTACCGGACACAACAGAAGCAACTGCACCAGCAGTTATGCCTGCAACCGCAACAGGGCCTATGACCCCCAATGCTACAGCTCCAATGGCTCCAACAGCTCTTGCACCACCAATTCCACCAGTTGTAGTTGCTATAGAACTAGCTGAAGAGGGACTTCTAGTATCATGCTCCGCACTCTCCAACACCCAAACAAGAACGACAGAGTAATCTATGATCCCAAGGTGCCTTTATCTTCAATCTGAACAGGTTTCATCCGGCAGAGTGATCATTGGAGTTGATAATTTTGTGCTCTGAGAGAGTCCTAACTGCATCAAGAATAGATATATCTGCTGCAATCTCAATTACTGCCAAATATAACAATGATATTAGAGGGTTAGAGGACCTGCAATGTCGAATTTCAGCTAGCTCATGCAATTCATATATAATCCTGATAAATCATGTCATTGATGAATTGAAACTAAGATGAACAATAACAATACTAGTGCAAGTACCTTTTCCTCCATGAAGGGCTTGTCATACGAAATTGTAACTTTTGGAAATGCATATGTTAAATTCTCTTGAAGCTCATGTAGTAATATCTTCTTAAAACTGAATCCTTTCGCAGTAGGCATCGTAGCAGCTTGACCTTCTAGGACTCTTGGGAATTCCCCTTCCCTCTTGTGCTACTTCTGTCATGTTGACACAGACTAAAGGCACAAAACTGGAATTATCAATGTCATCATATGTAGCCATTTACTCATCAAAATAGTAGAATATTCAGTTACACAAGGATAAAAGATTAGATTTTATGCACTCTATAAGGTTCATCCATTTGGCAATCTTCGACTATGTCCACAAACATCATAGAATCAAATCAAATAAATTTATTTTAGCCATATCCAAGAGACTCAAAGATCATTCCAAAGTCCAACTCGGTTCTATGATTTTGGAATAAAAGAAATATCAGCGTAGATTGATCGATTAGATTAAAATTCCCAACTATCTCAACAACCAAAACGTAACACCCAAAAAATCCCCCAAATTTCAAAGCAACGAAGGAATTAAGATCCAAATGCAGCAAGAATACAATAAAGGAAGGGCCAAACCCTAAGGCGGTGTGGGGGAAGCGGAGCGTACCTTTTCGTTTTTGAAGCAAGTACGAACATTGCTGAGCTCCTTATTGACGCAAAGGCGCTCCTGCTCTTTGTTGGGGCAATTCCTAATGCCGCTGATGAAACATAGAGGCCTCGCATGCCACACAAAACCATGGCCGCTCAGATCTAGTGCCCTCCCGGCGAGACTCATTCCTCGGATACAACAGATCCTTCTAGATCTAAGACAACCACCACCACTTATCAGCTCTAGAAATGTGAGAGAGAGAGAGAGAGAGAGTTGGGACCAAAATCTAGTCGAATATCTCGTAAAAGGCCGGGATGTAGGCGGCGACGCGCTGGACCCTCAGCAACATCGAAAGCAAAATTAGTATCACAAATCCTAAACAAAAATGAAAATGAAGAAAGAACTGATTCATCAAATCTGAATCTAAAATAGTCTAAAGAGCAAATACCTCAAGCTCCGGTAAAAGTTGAAGATCTCTGACATGGCAGCTGAAAAGATTGAAGTTAGTAGAAGACGGGGAAGTCAGAGCCCTTGCAATATGAATTTTGTTTCAGATTGGAGGCTTCTTTGGTTTCAGAATAACTTCGTAATTAAAGAAGAGGAGATATCAATTTAGTGGTTCAGATGTTTGAGTCTGAATTTAGAGAGAGAAAGAGGAAATAGGGATTGTGTCTAAAGCGTTGGATCAGCTCTTCATTAGAAGGTATCAACAAAGCTGATAAAAGCATGTGTGTCGGCTCCACTACATGCATAATTTACAAGTTTGTAACCCTTAATATTGTTTTAGGGATTAAGATAATATTAGTTTTCATGTAGTGTGTATCATACACACCGATCACTAGTGACATGCAAAAAAAAAAACCAACTGATAATTAATATTAGTGTGTTAATGTTGTATATTGGCACTGATGTCACATTGGTGGCAAGTCTAAGGGGTGCTATTGGGAAGATTTGTAGTAGTGACGACCTCTTTGTTACATGTTAAAAAAATCACATAATTCTCTCTCTAGATTTGGAAGACTTGGAAGATGCAAATCTGTAAAGGTATATACTGTTTTTTTTTTTTCATTTTGTGGTTTTGAGAAGATTCAATATAAAACAAGTCCATGATATTTGATATGATATTACAAATGCTTAACTCACACATCAATTAACATGATGCAGGTATGTAAGTGGCACGGCGTGTGGTACCTTGACACCATCATAGTCTGTACAAACAGTAGTTATGATGTGGACAAGGTGCCAGACATCACCAATGTTTGGAGTCGGACTTATAGGTACTCTATAGGTTTGCTCAGAGTCTGCACCCTTTAGGGAACTCCTATCCAGACGAGTTAAACTATTTCATGGAGATGCTAGCTATAGCAGAGAATGAGTAAGTATCTGATCAACTACAAATTTTTTACGCTTGTAATTTTTTTTTTTATAGTTTGTTAATCTCGATCTTGTCTTGTCCCTGAGGAATGGAAGTGGTTCAAGCTAAAAAATGCTTACTGTTTATAGTTGAGACAAGATTTGATTGGATGAAATAACATGAGGGAGAGGTTGTGATTGAAGTATTTCATCGAACAACTTCAGGGTGTCCTCGACTTTACCCACACTAGTAGAAAATAGCTAGGTACTTCTAGATTTATCGAGTTTGGCCAATAATTGAGGGTTAGCGGGGCAGTCAAACTCATATGTATCTCCTCTCACTTACGCATCATATACTAAAGTGAGGACTCCTTGAAGTATGCGCACTCGTCTATCCAACGATCTAGTCTTATCCATCCAGAGTTGCTCCACCAAATACGACCTTTTTATTACATGTTTATGTGACATAAAATATAAAAATTTCACATAATTCTCTCTCTCTCTCTCTCTCTCTCTCTCTCTCTCTCTCTCTCTCTCTCTCTCTCTCTCTCTCTCTCTCTCTCTCTCTCTCTCTCTCTCTCCTCTCTCTCTCTCACCTCTACTCTCTCCTCTCTCTCTCTACGCTCTCTCTCTCTCTCTCTCTCTCTCATTTGGAAGACTTGGAAGCCGTAAGATCTACAAGAGTATTGCTATTTTTCATTTTGTAGTTTTGAGAAGATTGAATACAATACAATACAATATATATGATATTTGATACAATCTATGATGTGGACAACGTGCCCAGACATCAACAATGTTCAGAGCCAACTGATAGAGTACACATAAGCACTGTTCAAGTTTGCTCAGTCTCAATCTTTGGGGAACTCCTATCCAGACGATTTCAACCATTTCATGGAGATGCTAACTACAACAGAGAATGAGTAAGTATCCGATCAACTACAAATTTTGCGCCCACTATTTTCATTTTGTAGTTTGTTAATCTTGATCTTGTCTTGTACTTGAGGAATGGAAGATGTTCAAGCAAATAAATGCTTACTGAAATTCTTGAAGAATTTTATAGTGTAGATCCCTAATAGGGAGATGAATAAAGACTTACTACCCATATGGGATCTAGCTATTCAATTGCAAATCAATTAAATAAATACTCTATGTCACTCTCAGATTTATATGTAAATACTTGGTGACATAGGAGTGTTTGTGGGTCTTCTCAGACATAGTTTGTCTAGAGTTTAGTGGTGAGATTTCACAAAAGATCAATACTTGAGATTTCTCTTCTTTGGTTGAAACTGCCGATGAGAGCATGTTTTCCCTCTTTCTTCAGTTATCTCCTCTGAAATAAACCGCAAGCATTTCACATCATCCAGTCATTGGTGACAATCACCAATCTACGCTGCTCCTTTACGACATTCCACAAGATTTTATTATATTGGCTTGCGCATTTATGATCTCTTTTTGGGTTGATCCTTATGAAACACTGTCTTTGCACAAAACATGGAATTCTTGTACTGATCGCAGTTACCTTTGTAGTGTATCTCTATTTATCTTTGTCATCCCAAGCATAGCAGCTTCAAGATGATAGTCACCCTAAGCCATTCCACCAAAGGACGATCTCTTTTGTCAAATGTGGTCGGCCACACATAATACTTGATGAGATATTTTCACAAAGCCTTAGTCAAGTGACGCAAAAGATTAAAAAAAATTACAACATCCCCAACATTTCGGCAACAATAAAGGGAGGCTTATTCCAAGCGCCAAGGTGCACATAGACCTTTGACAGACCAAGTAAACGAAGTTAGTATGTAATTTGAAAAAAAAAATCTTTTCCAAAATAAATTAATGCTGTAAAAAATCAAAAGAACCTAGAATTACATAACTTGCCATCGATGTCAATGAGGTTCGAGCAAGTTATTGGAGGAGAAAAGATGAGTGGCACGAGTCGTAATTTTTAAGAAAAATATGGGCAATGGTTTAAGGAATTTAATTGGATTGAGTGTTTTCTAATTTTCAAATCTTACTTGACTTTTTTTTCAATTTCATGTATCAAATATGAATTTTTTTATAAGAAACTCAGAAAATTATTCTCATAAGACATAAATGTGGAAGAATAATTGAGATTTTATTTTATTTTATATTTGTAATTTTAATGTCTTTTTGGTCATTTCACCTATGTTGACTTTGTCAAAATTAGTATGAAAAAATAAGGAGCCGTATGTGCAATTTTAGAATGTATGAATAAAACACCCTTAACTTAACTACGACTCCTTTTTATAAAATTTTTTTTTTTAAAAAAAACTATTACTCTACTAGCTAGTAAGCACTTACAATTTTATCGTAGAGTATGCGAGCGGGGACCGCTGAGGCTTTAATATGCGGGATCAATATTGGGTGCACTGTAGAGTACTACTGCAAGTGCAGTGTCTACACACATATTGATCTAAATAACTCTTGTAAACGCCAGTTGTATAGTGAGCGAGGGCAGTTTTTTTGGAGATCAATGCATCATGATACGATAAGGTTTTCATGCATACAAACTAGTTAATTACCAACTAATCAACCATCTTACATATCACTCACCCTATATAAAGTCTGTACAATCCTGTTCGCCCCAGTATAGCTGCATTGTGAAATCAAGGCGCGCATTGGCAATGTTCTTGCTCCAAATCCTCTCGCTTTGTCCATTTACAGTGAGATAGAGATCCCGTGAAACGACAACGTACATTATATGGTTTCACCCCTTTGAGATTTAAAATGCCAGACTGGAAGTTGCCTTTGAGAATTCCGGCCGGTCACCTTGTCTAGGAGCGAGTTGAAGAGAAATCCTGCAATCAAGTCCAGGTTGGATATTCCATCTTCTTTGTAAATCTTTGATGGTTAGTAAAATTCCTCTCAACAAAATAAAGCGAAAAACTTTGCACAAACAAATTTCAGTATCTTGTTACTTATCTCTAACTGTTGGTCAGTAATTTCGATTCCTATCCACGGCCGAACCATTAGTGCAAACTCTGCAATATATTGAAATCTCACTGGAAGAGTTAGATACAACACGATCAATGAATAGGGCATCGTCTAATGCCCCCCATTGGCAACATTGTTGCTATCCAAACTTCCAACCACAGAATTGTTGCTAAAAGATGACCGTTAAAATGTCTAGGGCCAAAGAGACAAAAGCTTGACAACCCAAATTCCAACATAGCTGGTAGCTTTTCCCATTCCACCCCATCAGCATAGCCTTTTTCTCAAGCTGAAGCTGACCCAACAAGAACTTCGCCATCAAGATAGGGTATAGCTTTTTATGATTGCTTTCAAGATTGAAACCTAATACAAGATACATCATCAATACCAACATTATCATAGTTCATCATGAAAACCAGAGCCTGGATGTGAAACATAATCCCAGCAGACAAGGCCTAATGGTTTAAAACTTTAAACCAACTGTTAATGTAAAGACCGTCTGAAATTCTAAAAGAAAAAAAAGCAAGAGCATGGAGCACGGAGCAAGCATAACCATACCGTGATAAAAGGCACGACATATAACTGTAAAAAGGGAGAAAGCCAATCATCTTCATCATTAGCAATTGTTTTTGGATAGAACATGATAAATTTTAAATTAAATTAATAGAGTAAATAGTAAGTAATGGGAGCCATTCAACCTTCATAAATGAAGAACAGTAATGACCTAAAAATTTGGGGAGGAAAAGAGAAAAAAATACAATCATTGTATGATGAACAGCTCATTGATTCCCCAAGAAACGTCTGTACAACAAGGGGCTCTCTCTCTCTCCCTCCCTCTCTGAAAATTCCCTGCTAATGGAGTTGGGGTTACCCTTCCTTCATTCTCGAAGAATCAGAGTCGAATGCTTCATGGTTGAAGCAGGCCATGGCCATCTCCAATCCAAATCCCCTCTCTTGAATTAATATATATTTTGTAAAAGACACTTTGAGATGTATATGTAGATTATGTTTTTCGTCAGTCCTATGCATGAATTGTCTTGGCTATTTGGTTCTCCAGATCCCCTGGCTTGTTTTCTGTATCACCTGAGATAGAATTTTCCTTCAAAGATTCAATTTCCATGCTTGTTGTACGAGTCTTTCTGTTCCTTCGATCCTGAATATCAAGTTAGCAAAATAAGATTTGTCATACCATCCAAAGTTTGATGACCAAAATGCGCTGACTTTCCCACAACATCATGAGTGGTTTGGTGTATATCAGGACAAGTTATACACTGAAACTGTGGAAAGAGTTCTAGGGTATACAAAGTGCACAATACGAAAACAAGGTAAGAAAAACAGTATCTTCTGTCTAGATGAATAAGAACTTGCAAGCTAATGACTGCACCAAGGCTTAGAGTAGATAACAAGGTTGTTGCGTAGTGACACGGGCAGTACTGACTAGTAATTATTGAATATAAACAGGCTGACAGACCACCAGAATGAACACCTTGCATTCCACGTTCGTGACACACACACAATCAAGAATACAAAAAGAAACAAACTGATACTTAAAGCCTCTATTTGGCAGCACGTATTAAATTGACCTACTGGGGTAACATATTCACCTGTTTTACCCGAACTAAACACTCATCTGACAAATCAAGATCAAATAGAACTATGGAAGCTTATAATAACACTAATGAATAAGTCAAATTACATAATACTCCCAACACATTAAAGAGGGCAAAAAGCAGTCCTAGTTCATGGCTACCCTATCTAAGGTCATATTATCTGCCACATCTAATAATCAAAGACAAATTCCAAAAGGTGATTGCACGTAGTCCACATATAAAAAACAGTACTCTCGTGTAAACAGCAGGAACCAAATAAAGCAACTAAAGTTCATTTCTAAGGAAGATGATGATTGGTACCTCTTGGAATGGGTATTCATCAGCTTCAAGCATACGCACAACCTGGCTCATTTTAGGTCTGTTCTCTGCCTCGTGATCAACACACCTAAGTGCAACCAAAAGGGCACGTTTTAAAGACCGTGTACTAGGTTTTGCTTCAAGGTTTTGATCCACAACCTCCTCTGCTCGTCTTGCGCCTACCATCAGTTTCAGCCACTCAACAAGATTCACCTGCCATGAGTATGAAGAAATCCTTCTCAAAATCCTATGCATTCTAGCAAAACACATGATAACCAGTACATGGTGAAGACAGACAATTTCAGGAATAGTCTTAGAATGTGTACCTCATTAGTAGGCCGACCGTAGTCCACGGGGTCCCTGCCGGTAACTGCTTCAAGAAGGAGGACACCAAAACTGTAAATGTCACTCTTCTCATTTAACAAGCCAGTATTAGCATACTCTGGTGCCACATAACTGCATAACAGATCAGTTTATGCTCACATCAAGAAAAATGTTACAGATATATTATCAAACTTGGTACTTATATGATTACATACCCAAATGTTCCCATTACTCGAGTGGTTATGTGACTTTCCCCTGAATCCAAAAGTTTGGCCAACCCAAAATCTGAAACCTTGGAATTGAACTCATCATCAATCAAAATATTGCTTGATTTTATATCTCTGTGGATAACTTTTGGTTCTATAGCTTCATGTAGATAAGCAAGCCTGCAAGTCAATATGCACATGATTTTCAATCACCCAAATTGGTCTCAAATTGAGTCTTATCATTACTAAAGTCTCAATGGAACTAGATGATGGACCATATTCTCAGCAGTTGAAAAACTTCTTATCAAATTATTGCAATTATGCAATATGATAAAAGCTTGGTCAGTCTAATGCTTCAAGACGGAAAATATCTGCGTGCATGCTAATGCTTTCATCTAGAATAATCTCACACATGAAGATACTGAGTATGATATTGTGCCTTAGTAGGATCCAAATGACTGGGCTTTTGGAACTATTATATGATCAATGAAACCTTAATTTTAACGCAAAAAAAAAAAACCATGTAAAATCTTTCAGCTCAAAAATTACTTACGCTCTGGCAGTGCCAAGAATCACCTTCATGCGGGCCTCCCAAGTAAGAGTGCCCTGTTGACGCATGGCCCCATGCAGCCACTGTTCTAGGTTTCCATTATTTACATATTCATACACCAGCATCCTATGCAGAGAAAAATAACTTGTTGAGTAAAATAAAAAACGAACCTGAAATCCAAATGCCAAGCACTCTAGGAAAACAGATGTGGAGAACGTTACAAATAATCTATACTAGCATATACTGTCCTGGCATACAATATTAAGTCATTGGAGAATAACATAATGAATGCAAAAATAAAAAATCACACCAACCTGTGAACCCCTTCGATGCAATAACCGAGAAGCCGCACAAGATTTTTATGCCGAACATGGCCTATAGCCTCCACTTCAACCCTAAATTCTTTCTCCGCCTGTCCCCTACATACCAGATAAAAAAATGCAATTAAAAAGCTTAACCACAAGTGTCAAATTAAATAAACAATTATGCATCTGAGTTCTATACTTACATGTTATTTAGAAGCTTTTTCACTGCCACCTCAGTTCCATTTATGAGTCTGCCCTTGTAAACAACCCCATATCCACCCTCACCAAGTACATTTTCAGCAGTAAATCGATTTGTAGCAAATTGCAGATCCCTAAGGGTAAACCAGTGGCCCCACCCAAGATGAGAAACTTCTGGCAAACCAATTAGAGGAGAGGCCGTTACAAGTCCTCCTTGTGACAATGATGGATGTTTTCGGACAGTCCCGGAGCTTCCTTCGTCTCCTGACTGTGAACTGAATGCCCTCTCATGGTGATAAACTGAACTACACTGGCTCATGTTGTCAGGATCACTTGATTTGCTCATGCCTAAATGAGCTAACATGTTCTCTGAATTCTTATCAGTTGCTTTATCATGTACTGTAAGAAATAAATTATCAGGGTGATCATGTCTACTCTGAGTCCCTACCCTATCAATCCAGATATCTTTCGAGGGTGGTATTTGGCTGACTGAAAATTTGTCTACAGATCTTCTAGATTTCCTCCGAAATGTCACCCAGATGGATAAGAAACACAGGATCAAGATAATAAATGCACCAACACTTAGACAAATCAAAACCCATAGTTTTATACCCAATATCTTCTTCGATAATTGCACATTCAAAGAACTGTCAGATGACATTGTTGATCCTCTGGATTTAGATAACAAAATTGGCTTGATGCTCAAAGTTTCAGTGCCAGCAGAAAGAAAAAACTCAAGACATTCCAACCTGAATAGATAGGGGAAACAAATGAAGTTAGTCGCAGTACTTGAGAATGATCAGAGATCCAATACTAACTACTTAAATATGTTTGCTGAAGAAGGCAGAATACATTGGCACTGCTAGTTTGTTTTTTAGAGGCTTACTAATTGCATTCATTGTGTTATGTAACATCGAAATCACCACAATTATAAACAAAATTCTGTTAAACTCAGTTTTGAGGATTTCAGAATGTAAGCTAGATTCTCGACTTCATTTTCAAATAGTCCTACGGCAAAAGATAAACTTAAGCTACCAACAAAGTAGAATCTGGCAGAGAACTAATCAGCCTGACAATAGAATTAAAAAATTAAGCAGCTTGATTACGTTGGCATTAGTAGTTTCACAAGACTAAAGTAGTTCTTCTGGGATAAATCTCAAGTCTTAACCAATGAAGCAAATCCCCATTAACACACTGAAAGAACCCTTTACATTCCAGATTCCAAGTCTAGGAAACACCCAATTTCCAATTTAAAAATCGAAACTTTATCAAAACAGACTAGGAAAATCTGAAAGAGCATCACTTATGATCCAAGTAAGAGACCCATTAAAGAGATATTAGAGTGAGTCTATCTAAAAACTCATACAAAGAAGAAAGCATTTACCTTTGCAGGGATCTAAGCTAACCCCCTTGATCTTCTTCCTTGAGCACCCAGAGAAGAGAAAAAGGAGCTTCCTTTTTAGCCAACTAAGACTCAACAAGCATAGATAGGCCAATGTAGACCTGAAATAACACAAACCCACCAAAACCCAGATGTCCAAAAAGCCAAGGATGAAGAGAGGAGTAGTTTGCAAGTAGAGGAGGGCTGTGGCCTCTCAAGTGGGCCAAAGGGAATTCAGAGAATCATAAATTAATGAGAAAAGAGGGAGGTAAGGCCAGACAAAAATCTAATCTTTTCAAGGGGAAATGTAGGGGGAGAAGAAGTTGAGAGGGAGAGAGAGAATTTTATATATAATGTAAAATATGTTGGGTGGATTTTAAGGGGAGTTCAAAAGAAAAGGTGGGTAAAATGGTTGGTGGGTGTTTTCTCTCTGTGAATCCCTTGAGGGGCCTTGGCAAGCTGGAAAGGAAGAAGCTTGGTTTGCAATGGAGGAAACCAGAGAGAGGGAGAGGGAGAGGAAGAGTGAGAGAGAAACAGTAAAGGAAAAGCAAAAAATAAGGTGAACAAAGATGGGAGGCATTTGTAGCTGGTTAAAATATTATATTATAAAGAATGAAAACACAAAATTTCTAAAATAAAATAGCCTTAACTCTAATAGCTCATTTATTTTATTTTATAAAATTAAATACAAATATATATAATTAAATGAAAATTAAATCAAATCTCATAATGTCATAACCAAACATGAATGATTTATCATTCTTTTTTGTTTGTTATTTTTTAAGATAAATAATGAATTTGTTTTGATAAGAAATAAAGTTTAGAGATTATTTTAAAAATTCTACAAATCTAGATATTTTATTTTTCTATCTTCTCACTTTTTTAATTATAAATGCAGTTTAAAAGAGTTATTTGAGCTAAAAATTATAGAAATTATTTGAATTTTAAATGAGCGAGGGAATTCGAAAATCTTGTTTTACCTAGAGAGGGTTTACCTACCGATCTGCCCTCATTTCTTGAAGAAATCCTCTGTTTGAAATCTGATATTTCATTAATAGAAAACAAAACAGAATGTATAGTCTCATTAGTCTGTCACTGCACATTTTGTAACTGACATCTGTCCCTAGACTATTAGCATATTCTAAATCTTGATTATTATGGGATCAAGGTTTTGATCGCTTTGTCAATGCATAAAAATTCTCACCTTCTTCTTTTCTGGTAAATCAAAATGCACTCTTCTTTGTCATAATCTCCAACAATCTAGCCAAAACAAAATAATATTCAGCAGTTAATCCTGGTTTACCATTAAACATGTTCCACTTTTCTTAGATAACTCTGCTTCATGTAAATGGATAACATAACAAAGATTTTATCATATATACGTGAATGTGGTCATTTCATGCTATGCAAAGATTCACATTCAGACAAGTTTGGATTTGGAGATTACTTGAAGAACTTTTAGAATATTTATGTATTTGTAAACTGATAGTTCAAAATTCAACGGTCAAGAGATCAAAATTAATTGTTAAAATTTTATGAGTCTAGAGAATATTAATGTAACATTTTGACATATTCTTCCTTTTAACAATAACGTAATCATATCAAACAAGTCAAACTACACACCATGCGCAACTAGAGGTGGCAAACCAGTTTTCCGGCCCCGCTGGGCCCATATTAAGCGGGTCAAAACCGTGTATGTTCCTGCTCGAACCGGATAATTTATTTTTGTGATGGATTCGGGCTTACCCATTAGCTTAAATATGAAGGTTGGCCCGGCCCACGGCCCAAGACATATCGGGCCGGGCTCGGGTCTGAAACGGATCAAGAAGCGGGCCGGCCTGGCCCATTAGCATCATAAAACACAATTAACATAAAAAAATTGTGTAATTATAATATTTATTTTATATAACTAATTATAATAATAAAATAAATAAAATACTACAACACATTTGATAATCTTATTTTTAAAACATTGAATATGTCAAAATTATGACTTTTTTATCACTACTTTGATAATATTTTATGACATAATGTAATAAAAATAATAAAATAATCAAGATGTTTATATTTAAAAGGTATAATATTTAATTATCATTATTATAATTATATAAATATTTATATAAATAAGATAAAATTATATATTTATGGGCCGACCCGTGAAATTTATCGTGCACGAGCCGTGCCGGGCCCAAAGCGGGCTCAGGTCGGGCCGGGTTAGATCCAGCCAAACCCATTACAATAACGGGCTCAGACTGAGACATGCCGCTAATGGGCTCGGGCCGATTTTTAACGTGTCGGACTCGGAATTTTCAGCTCACATGCCACCTCTATGTGCAACATTTTTACATGCAACAATACAACCAGTAATGAATCTAGAAATGTAACGACCCCAAAATTTCGAGCTTAAAAACTCGAAATTCTAAAGTCGTTAAACACAAAATAATCTCAAATAAATTGAAATCATTAAAGTGTAACAGCGGATCAATTCTGAGTTCTCAATACAACTCATACAACCAATTATTACAACCCAAATTATAATCCATACACAAAATGGAAATGTAATAATCCTCACAAAACACTCACAAATCTCACGAATGAAATTACACAAATCCTCACACACTGATCCATGCTAAAAACTCACCACAAGTAGTATCCGAACGACTTCGAGCCTCTGTAGTCGTCACTCAACCTCCACTACTCTGCACCTGCGGAATTATCCCCTACACCATCGAATTGGTGTACCGGGATTGTAATCACAAACCCGGTAAGCTTATAGCTCGTATGAGTAAAATCAAAATATAATTCGCATATCAAAATATACGAAAGATCACAAAACAACAAATATAAATGCCCTCATGAGTCAATGGACAACCCATCTGGTTGTCCCAAAGAAATATGAAAAGAAACGCTCATGAGGAAATTAAGTAACCCTTCTGGTTACCCAATGCATTTATAATACGGGTACCAAGAACGCTGGTACACATCTGTTACCCCTCTCGTAATACACCGCTGATATTGGATAGCTACCCGCTACCCAACATCCAAAACAATCTGAGTACCCATGAGCAGATAACCACCCGTTACCTCACATGCAGTACTACGCAGATATTGGGTAACCACCCGCTACCCAACATCCAAAACAATCTGAGCACTCATGAGTAGATAACCACCCGTTACCTCACATGAAGTACTATGGTGATATTGGGTAACCACCCGCTACCCAACATCCAAAACAATCTGAGCACTCATGAGTAGATAACCACCCGTTACCTCACATGAAGTACTATGGCTGACAGACTAGAGCTCTAACTGTATCGTAACTTTCGCCCGGCCAAAGGCTAGGTTCCGACTTGCCAAACACGTACAATAATCTCACATCATATTGTACCAATCACGTCCGAAGACAAATCAACATTTTAACAATCTCAATGTTAAAAATCACGTACAATAATCTCACATCATATTGTACCAAAAATCTGGTCCGAAGACAATTCACATTTTAACAATCTCAATGTTAAAAATCACGTACAATAATCTCACATCATATTGTACGTTTTAAAACTTTCACGATATAACCACAATAAAATCATAACAGTATATTATATAGCAAACTATATATATTCGTATTTATTTACCACTTATACAATATATACATAGTCCACTATATCCTATACATATCATATTTCATAAACACCTGAAAATTACGTACGATAATCTCACATCATATCGTACCATTTGAATCACATACACATGCCAAATTTTTCTGTTACTGAAATGACTATTTTTAATGAATTAATAACAGTACGTAATTTAATGAACTATATATATATATGTACTTATTACCATTATACTGTATATATGTAGTCCACTAAATTATATTGTAACGACCCCAAAATTTCGAGCTTCAAAACTCAAAATCTTAAAATCGTTAAACACAAAAATAATCTCAATGAAATCGAAATCATTTTAATGTCGCAGCGGTTCACATCTGAGTTTAAAATATAACTCAGTCAAGCCGATTATTACAAACCCAAATGATAATTCAACATATAACCAATGGAATTGTATAATCCTCACAACAACCTCACAAATAAAATCACACCAACTCTCACACAAAATCCACGCTGGAACCTCACCACGACTGGATGCGATCGACTTCGAGTCTTCGGAGTCGTCACTCAATCACTACTACTCAGCACCTGCGGAAGTATCCCCTACACCATTGAAATTGGTGCACCGGGATTGCAACACAAACCCGGTAAGCTTTACAGCTCGTATGAGTAAAATATGAAAATAACTCTCGTCTCATAAAAGACACAACTCCACATCAACACAGTATAATGAAAATCATGAGAAAACGAGCAACCCATCTGGTTACTCTAATACTTTCACAAAATGGTAACTAATGAGCGCTGGTACACATCTGTTACCCCTCACTTAGTATACCGCTGATGTTGGGTAACCACCCGCCACCCAACATCCAAAACAAGCTGAGTACCCATGATCAGATAACCACCCGTTACCTCATGCAGTACTATGGCAGACAGACTAGAGCTCTAACTGTATCGTAACTTTCGCCCGGCCAAAGGCTAGGTTCCGACTTGCCTCACATGTACAATAATCTCACATCATATTGTACCACACATCACGTCCGAAGACAAATCACAATATTTCACATTTTCCGAGATAAAATCATGTACAATAATCACTCATCATATTGTACGTTTTAAAACTTTCACAATATATCATAATAAAAATCATAACAGTATATTATATAGCAAACTATATATATTTGTATTTATTTACCATTTATACAATATATACATAGTCCACTATATCATATACATGTCATATTTCATAAACACCTGAAAAATTACGTACGATAATCTCACATCATATCGTACCATTAAAATCACACATGCACAATTTTTCTGTCACCGAAATGACTATTTTTAATGAATTAATAACAGTATGTAATTTAATGAACTATATATATATATATATATGTTTATTACCATTATACTATATATATACGTAGTCCACTAAGTTATATACATGTTGTAATTCATTAAATAAACACACTTGCAAAAATGTTGAATCACCGCGAGGGTAGATTCGTAATTCAGTGAGATTTTACTCACCTTATTGACTTGAGCGTAATCCCACGATTCGCGATGCTAATTCCTTTCCTCGATTTAACGATCACCTTAAAAGAATAAGAAAAGAATTTAGAATCGTTTCGTAAACCTTTAAATGCCAAAACAGTAATATACGGTACTGTTCAGCAATTTTGGTTATACGAAGTTACTGTTCACTGTTCACTATTCACGGTTACTGTACAATAATCCATTAATACGTATTTCTGTACGTATAAATATTATATACGTATTTCTGTACGTATAAATATTAAATACGTATTTCCTGTACGTATAAATATTAAATACGTATTATCTGTACGTATAAATATTAATACGTATTTCTGTACGTATAATATTAATACGTATTTCTGTACGTATAAATATTAATACGTATTTCTGTACGTATAAATATTAAATACGTATTTCTGTACGTATAAATATTATATACGTATTTCTGTACGTATACGTACGATTTAATGTAAATACAAATTCAGTAAATAAAATTTACTAAATTACCCTTTTTACAATTTACTTTTTACATTTACTGAAAGTAAATTATAATTACATTTACCGAAGGTAAAAATTAATTACATTTACCGTAGTAATTAAAATTTACATTTACATTTACCATTACACAGTAAATTACCAAAATACCCTTTCAGTCAACACTATTTACACCGCCTCACACGGCGGCGCGTGTGGCACACGCGCCACCTCCGGCCGGCCGCGCGTGGGGCCCACGCGCCGAGGCTAACCACGGAGCGTGTGACGCCACCGCCGTGCCCAACCTCTCCCCCTCCTCCTCCTCTATCCTCCTACGGCCTCCGCCGACCCCTAGGCTATCCCTAGCCTCCTCACGCGCCGCCTCTAGGCGGCGGTATCTCCTCCTTCTTCTCCTCCGCTCCCCCTCTCCGATCTACTTCAAACTTCCCCAAAACAATCATATTTACCACAACAAGCAATCCCACAATCGATCTAACCACAACCCTTACCTAAATTCACGAATTGAAATCGTTGAAGTTCCTTGGTAGATTCGGACCGCCTGCGTTTGCGTCCGAGAGTCACGCCGAGCTTCGCTGCGTCGCCGTGATGCGTCGTGCTCGTGGGGTGGTCACGTCGTGGTGGTGAGGTCGTAGCTGCCGGCGGTGAGGAGCGACGCTCGGAGGAGATGGAAGAGACTCGGGGAAAAGAAGGGACCGAGAGAGAGAAAACTCGGGAAGAGATGAGAGGGAGAGGGTGGGTGAGAGTGTCTGATCGTGAAGGAGAGGAAGATGGGAGAGAGCTCGGGTTGTGAAGGAGAGGAAGATGGGTTTCGGGGGAGAGAGAGGGATCCGAGGGTGAGAGAGAGGAGAGTGCGGCGGGTTGAGAGAGAGAGAAGTGAATGAGGGTTTCTGAATAAGGAAACCCTAATCCTATAATTATCTATTTATACTAGTTTCCAAATCGGAAACTAACTTCCGACGTTAATAACTTTTACCTCCGACGTCCGATTCGAACGCGTCACATATCCACGAACTCGTATCGACGAGCTCTACAACTTCCGTGAAGAAAATTCTCCCAACCGAGCGACGAAATAAAAGTCGATAAATTCGTTCGGAAACGTAACGTTTTCTTATTAAACGTTCTCGGAACGTTTCCGTTCCCGTTTCGTAACGTTTGCAAGTAAACATATTCGGTTTAAATCAAACTTCACAACCTAATAGAATTTAATTCAATCAATTATCGTTTAAAAACGAGGGTTATTACAATCTACCCCCCTTAAAGGAATTTCGTCCCGAAATTCACGCTCACTCAACAAACAGCTGTGGATATCTGGTCATCATGTCTGACTCTAGCTCCCAAGATGCATCACCCTCATCATGGTGACTCCACAGTACCTTGACCAGCTCAACTTCTCTCCTCCGAAGCTTCTTTGTGGATCTATCCAGAATACGAACCGGCTCGACAACAAAAGTGGCATTTTCCTTCACTTCAATGGTGCTATGATCGATCACATGTGACTCATCTGGTACATACTTCCTCAACATGGAAATGTGGAAGACATTGTGAACACCCGACATACTAGTAGGCAAGGATAGTCGATAAGCTAGTTCGCCCACCTTCTCAAGTATCTCAAAGGCCCAACATACCTCGGCCAACTTTTCTTTCTTGTCAAATCTCACTACACCCAAATTTGGCCCAACAGATAGGTGATCGACATGGACCACCTTAAGTGCCTCATAGGGTACCATGCCGATGCTGGAATGGTAACTGTCGTTGTAGGCGAACTCAATCAATCTCAAATGATTTCACAGCTACCTTACAATCCAGCATACGAGTTCTCAACCTATCTGTTGTTACCTCAAACTTCCTCCATTAGACAATTTGTCACATGTCCTAACAATAATAGTTGCAAGTGAGCTACTCAAAATATAATCATCCTCTCGAAACACAATGATGTTTTCAGCATGGAGGCGTTGACGCCCTATTTTGTCTAGTTCACCCCTCTCTTGCGATTTGACAGACTATCCTCACGTCAAGAGGTAACTCCTACCACTGAGCAGGGTCAAAACTCTCAACATCTAACATGAGTCAAATCAATGGTTAACACATGCCTCCTACTTACATTACACATAGTGATTTTCAAATAAACATGCTTTATCACGACAATAACTTCATGACTTCACCACAATGCATCGCTAGAATAACGAATATCCCAATCCTTCCAATCAACAAAATAATCTCATTTCAAGATCATCTTATTATAACCATAAAAGTTGTCGTGCATGATACCCACCCAAGTACCCTATTTGTATCGGTATCACTATAAGGAAATCTTAACTCATCGAGTTCACAACCCTCACAGAACACCATCTTGGACTATGAATTACTCTCAAACAGTTCACCAGAGAATCGACTAATATACGCAAAAAGGCTGTAGAAAATTCTACCACCACCACAAGAGAGATGCATCACGCATCCTACCCCTCTCATCAAAACTTACCATCGAAAATTAATTTCTGCTTCTTGCTTCCCTGAGTGGTGTGCCACAATTTACAAGTTAGACCAAGGCGCGTGTGGCACAACGGTGAAACATAAAAATTAAGCGAATTTACAGTGCAAAAACCTACAAGACCGCGACCGAGATATACTTTACCCCCTGGTTCATACATGCCTCAAATTCATGACATACGGTCCCACACAAACGCCCCAGTGGCATCATCTAACATATTGATTTCCCCCACCGTCGTAGTACTAATAAGTTCTGCAATTAATTCAACAACAGAAGCTGGTTATTGGGTCTATTGTCTCCTCAAAATCAACCCAAAAATGGTTGCTACACCACTACTATAAACAGTTGTTTCTTTACTTTCATTAAGAACTCTCATGGTCGACACATTCGGCCAACATAACTTCTCCGCAAACAGCAATATAATTGATTACTCTTTATCGTAGAATTATCCTTTATTGAACACCTCAGTCAACTTCGCCTTATCCAACAATAATAATCTGATGTATGGAGGGAAGAAGTGCATCTAAGTCTTCCCATACTAACACCACTTGCACTTGAAAAGAAAATTGATTTTTCAACCATTTCTTTATCGGTTGGAAGGTGCTTGTCACGAAAATTCGTCAAAACACCATTAAGCTAAGGTCATCTCATACCTTACCTTCAATAGAGTTACTTCACCGCCATTGCGTCTCATTTGGACCTGTAGCATTGTGAAGTTCAAATCCCCAACACCAAAATAATTAAATCCTGAAAGATCAGCGTTCTCAATTAAATGCTCATCTAGCAAAATAATTAATTCGTGACGTCAAAATGAAATTTCTCTAACACATTAGATTTCTTGCTCAGCCAAGAACAATGTGTAACTTCAATTGTCAATGTCCGAAACAAAACGAGTTGAAACACAACCACGACGTATGTGAATCTCAGTTTAATAATTGTATCACCACCTTAAGGATATATCACACACCTCATCAATCCTAGGTAAATGATACATAGTCTTGATGGTCACCTTAATCATTCCCCTATAATTCACACTCAACCGCATGAGACTTCTTTTTATTCACGAATAACACCGGCACCACTCAAGCTGAGACACTAGGTTTGATGCACCCTAGGTCTAATATGTCATCTATCTGCTCTTTCAATTCCTTAAACTCGTTCTTTCCCAATCCCATAAGGCGCCTTTGATACAGATGCTATACCAAGCACATCATCAATAAGGAAATCACCAACTCTCGAAGAAGGTAACTCAGCATCTCCTGAAACACCTCACTATACTCGAATAGTAGAACAATGTCTGTGATAGCCACTTCTAGATCCACAAACTCCACATTTTCCAAGACTCTAGCTATCATGGCATTATCCGACTCGAGGCACAGATACGAATCTCTGGTTTCCTGGGTCTATGAAAGAACTCATCATGTCCACACAATCAATCACCGCGTACTGCGGCCTCAACCAATCAATTCCTCAGATCACATCATAGTGTGGTCCGGAATCACTATCAAATAAGCAGAGAACTCTCTACTTCCCATCACAATAGGACAAGCCTTTCATTGTCTCCAATTTCGAGGAACACTCCAAAAGCGAAGTGACACATAAAGAGTTTCCCATAGGCGTAGGAATCAATCCTAACCCCTCCACTGCCAACTATCAATAAATGAATATGGCTATCATCCTCTTTTCTAACTCAGAGTACTCAATCATTACCAAGTAAGTCCCAATACTCTCGATCCAAGCGTCATGAAATGACAGCACTAGCAGCTCACTCATGTCTGTGATCAACCTCAACACACGACTATCGTCTCTAATGATAGCAACAAGATCAACTTGTCTTTCCAGTGGAGCAGCCTCCTAATAAAGGTTCTATACATTGCGGACTCGGCCTGCAGCCCTAATTCGGCCTCGACCTCTCGTCCATCCTCGGCCCTGTCCACGGCCATTTTCCAAATTCATCACCATTCAACACTTAACACTCAGTCATACATGTTAAGTCTCGAATTCAGCAAAATAGATCCAACCAATATCAATTATGAAATTTCAGAAGAAGGTGAATCATCGGAGTATCGTCACAATACTCTCTACAGGACCAAACCATAAGGTATGGCTCCTAACACTCTCGCGTACCCGACAACATATCTATACCGAGGAGCATGTGATGGGAGCCCGCCTGCAGTCGGATCATCGCTCCTGGATGGTATTGATAATCGCCAAATACGCACTTAGGCTCTGATACCAACTGTAACGACCCCAAAATTTCGAGCTTCAAAACTCAAAATCTTAAAATCGTTAAACACAAAAATAATCTCAATGAAATCGAAATCATTTTAATGTCGCAGCGGTTCACATCTGAGTTTAAAATATAACTCAGTCAAGCCGATTATTACAAACCCAAATGATAATTCAACATATAACCAATGGAATTGTATAATCCTCACAACAACCTCACAAATAAAATCACACCAACTCTCACACAAAATCCACGCTGGAACCTCACCACGACTGGATGCGATCGACTTCGAGTCTTCGGAGTCGTCACTCAATCACTACTACTCAGCACCTGCGGAAGTATCCCCTACACCATTGAAATTGGTGCACCGGGATTGCAACACAAACCCGGTAAGCTTTACAGCTCGTATGAGTAAAATATGAAAATAACTCTCGTCTCATAAAAGACACAACTCCACATCAACACAGTATAATGAAAATCATGAGAAAACGAGCAACCCATCTGGTTACTCTAATACTTTCACAAAATGGTAACTAATGAGCGCTGGTACACATCTGTTACCCCTCACTTAGTATACCGCTGATGTTGGGTAACCACCCGCCACCCAACATCCAAAACAAGCTGAGTACCCATGATCAGATAACCACCCGTTACCTCATGCAGTACTATGGCAGACAGACTAGAGCTCTAACTGTATCGTAACTTTCGCCCGGCCAAAGGCTAGGTTCCGACTTGCCTCACATGTACAATAATCTCACATCATATTGTACCACACATCACGTCCGAAGACAAATCACAATATTTCACATTTTCCGAGATAAAATCATGTACAATAATCACTCATCATATTGTACGTTTTAAAACTTTCACAATATATCATAATAAAAATCATAACAGTATATTATATAGCAAACTATATATATTTGTATTTATTTACCATTTATACAATATATACATAGTCCACTATATCATATACATGTCATATTTCATAAACACCTGAAAAATTACGTACGATAATCTCACATCATATCGTACCATTAAAATCACACATGCACAATTTTTCTGTCACCGAAATGACTATTTTTAATGAATTAATAACAGTATGTAATTTAATGAACTATATATATATATATATATGTTTATTACCATTATACTATATATATACGTAGTCCACTAAGTTATATACATGTTGTAATTCATTAAATAAACACACTTGCAAAAATGTTGAATCACCGCGAGGGTAGATTCGTAATTCAGTGAGATTTTACTCACCTTATTGACTTGAGCGTAATCCCACGATTCGCGATGCTAATTCCTTTCCTCGATTTAACGATCACCTTAAAAGAATAAGAAAAGAATTTAGAATCGTTTCGTAAACCTTTAAATGCCAAAACAGTAATATACGGTACTGTTCAGCAATTTTGGTTATACGAAGTTACTGTTCACTGTTCACTATTCACGGTTACTGTACAATAATCCATTAATACGTATTTCTGTACGTATAAATATTATATACGTATTTCTGTACGTATAAATATTAAATACGTATTTCCTGTACGTATAAATATTAAATACGTATTATCTGTACGTATAAATATTAATACGTATTTCTGTACGTATAATATTAATACGTATTTCTGTACGTATAAATATTAATACGTATTTCTGTACGTATAAATATTAAATACGTATTTCTGTACGTATAAATATTATATACGTATTTCTGTACGTATACGTACGATTTAATGTAAATACAAATTCAGTAAATAAAATTTACTAAATTACCCTTTTTACAATTTACTTTTTACATTTACTGAAAGTAAATTATAATTACATTTACCGAAGGTAAAAATTAATTACATTTACCGTAGTAATTAAAATTTACATTTACATTTACCATTACACAGTAAATTACCAAAATACCCTTTCAGTCAACACTATTTACACCGCCTCACACGGCGGCGCGTGTGGCACACGCGCCACCTCCGGCCGGCCGCGCGTGGGGCCCACGCGCCGAGGCTAACCACGGAGCGTGTGACGCCACCGCCGTGCCCAACCTCTCCCCCTCCTCCTCCTCTATCCTCCTACGGCCTCCGCCGACCCCTAGGCTATCCCTAGCCTCCTCACGCGCCGCCTCTAGGCGGCGGTATCTCCTCCTTCTTCTCCTCCGCTCCCCCTCTCCGATCTACTTCAAACTTCCCCAAAACAATCATATTTACCACAACAAGCAATCCCACAATCGATCTAACCACAACCCTTACCTAAATTCACGAATTGAAATCGTTGAAGTTCCTTGGTAGATTCGGACCGCCTGCGTTTGCGTCCGAGAGTCACGCCGAGCTTCGCTGCGTCGCCGTGATGCGTCGTGCTCGTGGGGTGGTCACGTCGTGGTGGTGAGGTCGTAGCTGCCGGCGGTGAGGAGCGACGCTCGGAGGAGATGGAAGAGACTCGGGGAAAAGAAGGGACCGAGAGAGAGAAAACTCGGGAAGAGATGAGAGGGAGAGGGTGGGTGAGAGTGTCTGATCGTGAAGGAGAGGAAGATGGGAGAGAGCTCGGGTTGTGAAGGAGAGGAAGATGGGTTTCGGGGGAGAGAGAGGGATCCGAGGGTGAGAGAGAGGAGAGTGCGGCGGGTTGAGAGAGAGAGAAGTGAATGAGGGTTTCTGAATAGGAAACCCTAATCCTATAATTATCTATTTATACTAGTTTCCAAATCGGAAACTAACTTCCGACGTTAATAACTTTTACCTCCGACGTCCGATTCGAACGCGTCACATATCCACGAACTCGTATCGACGAGCTCTACAACTTCCGTGAAGAAAATTCTCCCAACCGAGCGACGAAATAAAAGTCGATAAATTCGTTCGGAAACGTAACGTTTTCTTATTAAACGTTCTCGGAACGTTTCCGTTCCCGTTTCGTAACGTTTGCAAGTAAACATATTCGGTTTAAATCAAACTTCACAACCTAATAGAATTTAATTCAATCAATTATCGTTTAAAAACGAGGGTTATTACATATATACATGTTATAATTCGTTTAATAAACACACTTGCAAAATGTTGAATCACCACGAGGGTAGATTCGTAATTCAGTGAGATTTTACTCACCTTATCGACTCGGGCGTAATTCCACAATTCCTGATGATAATTCATTTCCTCGGTTTAACGATCACCTTGAAAAGATAAGAAAATAATTTAGATTCGTTTCGTAAACCTTTAAATGCCACAACAGTAATAATCGGTTACTGTTCAGCAAATTTTCGGTTTTACGAAGTTACTGTTCCGGGTTACTGTTCACTGTTACTGTACAAATATACCATTAATACGTATTTCTGTACGTATAAAAATTAAGTACGTATTTTTGTACGTATAAATATTATATACGTATTTCTGTACGTATAAATATTAATACGTATTTCTGTTCGTATATGTACGATTTAAATGTAAATACAAATTCAGTAAATAAAATTTACTAAATTACCCTTTTACAAATTACTTTTTACATTTACTGAAAGTAATTTATATTTACATTTACCGAAGGTAAAATTTAATTACATTTACCGTAGTAAATAAAAATTACATTTACATTTACCGTTACACAGTAAATTACCAAAATACCCTTCTTGTCGAAACTATTCACACCGCCGCAGGTGGCGGCGCGTGGGGCTCACTCGCCGACGCCACCACGGCGCGTGTTGCGCCACCGCCGTGCCCAACCTCTCCCCCTCCTCCTCCTCTACCTTCCTACGGCCTCCGACTGCCCCTAGGCCATCCCTAGCCTCCTCACGCGCCGCCTCTAGGCGGCGGTATCTCCCACCCTCCTTCACTCGATTTCTTCCCCAATCTCTCCAATTCGAATCCCTAATCTCCCAATCCATCCAAAAACACCACAAAACATCACAACCATGAATCAAGTGCTTCCTTACCTAGATCGGAGTCCAAAACCGTCAGGAACTCTTGGATCGGTGAAGAGCTTCGTGCTCCCTCTTCGTCGTGGCTCCTTGGAGGCGGACAGAGGCACGGCGTGCTTGAGGTGGTAGCAGGGGATGGCGGAGAGCACAGCTGCCGTCGGTGAGGAGAGGGAGGGTGCGAGGGAGAGAGAGAGAGAGTGAGTTCGAATCGAGAGGGAGTTGGAGTGAGCTCGGGTCGTGAAGGAGAGGGGGTTTCGGGGAGGGCGAGAGAGAACCGAGAGAGTGAGAGAGAAATGAGGGAGGCGGCGAAGGAGAGAGAAAAGGGTTTCCAATAATGGAAACCCTAATCTGAAAAATGTCTATTTATACTCGTTTCAAAAATCGGAAACTAACTTCCGACGTTAATAACTTTTACCTCCGACGTCCGATTTGAACGTGTCACATACTCACGAACTCATATCAACGAGCTCTACAACTTCCTAGAAGAAAGTTTTTGCAACCGAGCGATGGAAATAAAAGTCGATAAATTCGTTCGGAAACGTAACGTTTTCTTATTAAACGTTCTCGGAACGTTTCCGTTTCAGTTTTCGTAACATTCGCAAACAATCAATTTCCTTTAATTGAATTTCATAACTTTATAGAATTCAATTTAAATCAAATAATGGAATGGAAAATATAGGGTTATTACAAGAAATTAGAACCATGTGGGACTTAAAAGTTACTCTATAGAAAAAATGTTAATTGTGCGAGCAATGTATATGAGTATAATATACCACACAAAAAGTACATAATTATCTTAATGTATTGCAAAATATATTGATGCAAAGCTAAAGGTATATACAACAAAAGTACTATAAACAATAACCTATGGATAACATAGAAAGTCGATATCCTATTATTTCATAGAAATTTGACACCCAATTGAGGTAACTATAAACCATATTTTCTCCCCAGTTTCAATTTAACAATGATTGAACAAGCTTGAATACTTCAAATTGGTATAAAAGACAAATTGGTGAGAGAATGAGATTGGTTAATTAATCGTAAATCAGTATGTAAGCTAATATACACATGTAATTTGTTTTTTCCTAGATTTGGGTGGGACTTGAATCCCACTCTCCTTGGCTGTGGTTCCGCCCCTGGATACAACGCCTACTTATTACATGTTTCACTATATTTGATTTTAATTGATTATAAGTATCTACTCTAATTCTTATGAAAATTAAATTCTTATATGAGTTCTTATATATACATACATATTTTCAGCAAAACATCAAATTGTATAATACTGATTTTTTCTCCTCAATCTATTTACCTGCCAACTATTCCGAATAAGTTTCTTACTAATCATTCAAGGTCATCATTATACTTGATAGACAAATTAGGCATGACCACAATGGTACATGCGTAGCTAGCAAAATTATTATATGTACTCGGTACATAGTTTACTTGACGTATCTCTTTAATGTCCATTTTTATTCTGTTTATTTCTGATTGGTTACTCATATTTAAATAATATTTTTTCTTTTTCACCACGTTATATTTACCACACCATACGTAATAGAATTGGCTGAGTACATCACATGACAGTGTTACATAATATTCCGGGTATACAGAATAATTACTCACGTAGCTGTTAGTATGATACGCCTTCTTTGAGTTCTTTCTTTATTCGTCATGATGAATAGTTGAATACTACAAGTTTTGACTAAGCCAAAAAAAAAAGTCGTAAGAAGATCATTGCAACGGTTATGAAGGGTAGATTTGTCTACAGAATGTTATGGACTAGATCTAAATCTGGAAAACTATTAAAGTGACATTATTGTTTATCGTAAACAATTCTGGCTTTCTTGATCACCCTCATGTTTTAGGACTCGGGGGCCTAAAAAGTATATCATTCCCCAATTGGGAGAAAGAACAGAGTCTTTGATTTGAAGTATAACTTTTGATTAAAGTGCATCTCATATATATACTTTTACACCAAACATTGTTGATCGATCAAAAACTAAAACAAAAGAAACTTTAAGATTTTAATCATTCAATTGGGTTTACTCAATCACAATATCAAAAATGTGATTGGCCATGCCAATAAGGTTCATGTCAAAGACCCCAATGATGATACGAGATACCTGAAGTATTTAACCCAAATGTTTAGTTGTAGCAAAGAAGATATTATCGCCCGATTCTCTGTCTAATTAAAAAAAGAAAACGTTAATTTCGTGCTTTCGTTAGTTATGGTTCATGAATTCTCATGACAGTTTGTGTTGGACGTTTGATATTGAGAGAAGATATATAGATTGAGAAGGGCCTCGTGTCCCTTGTTAATGTACTCCCGAATCTAACCTCTCGTACTTCCTCTGTCGTCACACACTCGCACCTATCTTCCCCAGCTATAAGATCGCTATTAGATCATCTAAAAAAAATGTGGTTGATCGATCAGTAGTACTACTACTGAGGGAGGGAATATTGTCATATATTCTTGGTGACATAGGGAAGGACGTTCGAGACTTCGAGTGCATTATCATATATGCAACGACAAACAACTTCTGCTGCTGTGCTGCATATTCCATCTCGGACTTGTAAATCTGGATAACTCTGCACAGTATGAACAAGCACTAATATATTGAGCTGCTGAAAATGTACGTATAATACTACTCTTCCCGGTCCAGAGTGTGACTTGACTTAAAAGTAATACAGACGAAATATAGTTTATATACCAATTAAGAATGTGAAAATTTTAAGAATCATACCTCACAAATGTCTCACTCTAAATTAAAGGGTAATTTAGTTTCGCTAACTTCAAAACGGTATACGACGTATAGATTTCGACTCAATACTTGTACCTGCCATTAACCACTCTGAATATTATTTCATAATTTTCCGTCTATTTTGCAAGAGTAATTGTGTCCACCATCCTTTTCACCTCTCGTGTCCGTTATTTAGTTTCGCTAACTTCAAAACGGTATACGACGTATAGATTTCGACTCAATACTTGTACCTGCCATTAACCACTCTGAATATTATTTCATAATTTTCCGTCTATTTTGCAAGAGTAATTGTGTCCACCATCCTTTTCACCTCTCGTGTCCGTTTTTCTAACTTCATCCATCGCGACTAAACCCTCAACTATCGCATCACCATTCAAACCCTCGACCTCCCAAACAAAGTCGCCCCACCCGACACCTCCATGTGCCCCTCCCCCTTCACTGACGCCTCCGCCTTCCAACAACCCCTCTCAACACCCTCCCTACTTTATCGTCATCGACGTCTTCCACAGTTGGCATGGGCTTCTGACATCATTGACTCCCTCAGAATCTCAAGAATTTTCTTCAACATGAATAAGTTATTCTCCCGTTGTGTTATGCAGAACGTCAATCGATTTGGGCCGTATGAGAAAGCAGGTTCTGATTTGAAGCTATCCTTGTTCCCGGGTTTCTCATTCGGGTCGAACTGACGAGGTCCCAACTCCCCATTTTGCCAGAAATAATAGTAAATTGGAAAACAGGAGCTTCAGGGTTGTGGTGAACAACTTCTATGAGTTGGAGTCGAGGTGTGTTGATATTACTTGCGCAGTGCACACAATGAATTAGCCAAAAAAGGGGAAATACACTATTACCCTTACAAAATAGAGAGAAAACTCTGCAACAAACGGAGGGTTGACGACAAGTGCAAATATTGGGTAGAGTTATAAACCTCATGTACCGTTTTGAAGTTAACAAAACTAAATTACCCTTAATTTAGAGTGGGGCATTTATGAGGTATGGTTCTTAAAATTTTCACATTAAAAATTATCCTAGAAGAACATATGTTTTGAAGATAACCTTCATCGTCCAATTCGGTGTATTTACTGAGAGTCTGCTATGTGTCAATGTACGTGTGTCATCCTATATTGCATGAATGAAAAAAATGAAGCGTGCTTTCTGATTCTGCAAGAGATCTGATCCATTTTGTTTAACTAATTCTATTGCCACTTGAGAAATGAATAATACAAAAGCACACACATTCAGATATATAATTAAGAAAGATTTGTAACCATGGAGGATCAATCTAGCCAAGCTTAAAATACGTACGATTTGCCATACCGAGTACCGACGTACGTAGTAGAACCTTTCTTTACGAAAATAGGTGATTTTGATGGAGAATTATACTATACGCTGCTGCATGGTATGCAACAGCACTTTCCACCACAAATCCCACACCCACTGTGCATTTTATCAAACCCCTCATTCACCATACAAAAGTGTGTGTATAGCATACATGTCTATACAACAGACAAACCCGATTTTGATCAGATCGATAATCATCATTAGCAAACACTATTAGCAAACACTCCTCCCACTAGGGTTTCCCAAATAGTCTAGTCCGCCCTCGCTGAAGATTTGAGCACCGGCCTTGAACCAAACAGCTTCTCCGAACTAGACTCCATTACGAGAAAGGAGTTCAGGAAGGACACAACCTAGAGCACCGAGCATGGCCCATCTTGAGTGGATAACCTCGAGCTCACGGTTCTTGGCAAATGTCTCGGGATCGGCTGAGAGCCCAGCAGTATCCCAGCCATAGTCACCGGGAAACTCTCCAGGTAGGACGGGGCTTCGCCGGAAAATGGGCCCAAGTATTTGACACGCTCCGGACCACACCACGGGCTGGCGGATGACATAGGTTTGGACTTGGCTGCGGTTTTGCGCATGGTAACTCGGCCCTCACCGAGGTTGGTTGTAGAGGAACCGAGCTTTACAGCTTGCCCAGCTAGAGAAGGGGATGAGAAAGTCATTGTTGAGGAAGCCATTTGATGAGGAAAGTGATTGATGAGATTTCTGTGCTTTGTTTATGGGGGACGGTGAGAGCTGGGAGTTTGTGTTTTGAATAGCCATTGGTGGCTATTTGTACAGGGACTAGGGTTTTTAGTGTACTCAACACACTACGATGTGACACTGTCATGTGCTGTACCAAGTCAATCATATTACTTCGTGGTATAATTAACATGCACGCGGTGAAAATAATAAAATTTTATTTACATATAAGAACAAATCAGATACAATCACAGTAAAAAATAGACTAATAACATTAAGATAATACATCACGTGAGATGTGTGACATGTATTATAATAATTTCTCCTCTATTCTTATTGGGTGACAATGAAGCTTGAAAATTTTCCGTTACTGAATCTCTTCGCTTGCAATTGGCCTTGTATGCTATCCACTATGTTCATCAGTTCTAAAAAAGAAAAAAAATGCATAGACAAAAATGGAAATTTGCTGTTGATTGATATCCTATGCTATGATTTTCCGCCAATGAACCGTGACCGCGTCAGCTATGAGATGAGGGTTGTGGCTGAGCTAGGTCTCTGTGTTTCACCTCCATCACTCCATGTAATGTAGTCCACCAGAAGTTAATTAGCAAATAATAGTAGAATTACGTATGCACATCAAGGAGTAACCAAACCAACAACGTACTCAGGTGATCCCGTAATAGATCGAGTTCATTTTATAATTCGAGTCCATGTTTTTTTTAAGATTTAAATGATCAAGTTAACCATCTATATAATTATAATTCGATACAAACCAATCAAATTAAGAAAACGGATGACGGGATGTACATAGGTTATATATTGATCAATATGTTCTGAAATTGACTGTAAAACAATTTCGTACAAGCTTGATTTGCAACATCAATCAGAAGGGGCTGAGACAGGCCGTTCATACTATTAATTATTTAGATTTTGGTCCGAGCATGCCGTCTTAAAACTGCACTACATAAATGATTTGTTCCCATTCGATCAGTGTGATGCTGTTCATCTTCAGAATGGAAATCGATCCGAAGTGAAGCAAAATGTAGCTTATGAGAGCTCCAAGCGATTTATGCATCATGGCCTGAAATACGAAAACCGAATTAGAAGTCGTAGAAGTATGCATGAATCTAAAGTTCAGTGAAACTGTGAAGGAACATTCGAATTCTCATCATACCATATGTAAGTTGTTTTGGATGACCTATATATAAATTCAAGGCCATCAGCTAGCCAAAAGTACGTAGTACTGCATATAGGTTGTATGCCCAGCTTCCATTCCGTTAACATGTTTGTTATAATATCCTCGTATCAAATCAGCATTAGGCGTTGATAATTAAATTGCATACATAGCTTGTCAATATTTTCTTGATGCATCTAAGTGATCTAGCTTATCATAAGTTGAAGAAACCAAGATGCCAATACGTACGTGATTCTATTACCATCATTTTCTAAAAGCTGATTCATTAAGTTGTGAATACTAAGGGTGACTGAGTTCGTATATAGCCGGGTGAAGATTTCACAAGCATAGAAATTTTAGTACACATCAATGAAATTAAGCACACAGAAGTGTTGATATATCCTTTCCATCGACAAACAAGTTATATCAACACAAACACACTTGAATCTTTCAAAAAAAAAAACACAAACACACTTGAAAAAAAAAACCATTTACAACATTTGCGCGCACACATGACTAAACCGATCACTTCTCTCCCAAACTATCAAACCTCACTTTCCGGGAACAAAGTTTGTGGCGTATGACCAAGCGTTGTTGTTAACAGGGTCTGCCAAGTGGTCAGCTAGGTTCTCAATCGGTCCCTTTCCGGTGACAATAGCTTGTACGAAGAACCCGAACATGGAAAACATGGCTAGTCTTCCGTTCTTGAGCTCCTTCACCTTAAGCTCAGCAAAAGCCTCAGGATCGTCTGCAAGCCCTAAGGGGTCAAAGCTTCCTCCAGGGTACAATGGGTCTACTACCTCACCGAGAGGCCCTCCAGCAATTCTGTAGCCTTCAACTGCACCCATCAAGATTACCTGGGTTGCCCAGATTGCCAAAATGCTCTGAGCGTGGACTAAGCTAGGGTTTCCCAAGTAGTCTAGTCCACCCTCGCTGAAGATTTGAGCTCCGGCCTTGAACCAAACAGCTTCTCCGAACTTGACTCCATTACGAGAAAGGAGTTCAGGGAAGACACAACCTAGAGCACCGAGCATGGCCCATCTTGAGTGGATGACCTCGAGCTCACGGTTCTTGGCAAAGGTCTCGGGATCAGCTGAGAGCCCAGCAGTGTCCCAGCCGTAGTCACCGGGAAACTCTCCTGTGAGGTAAGATGGAGCCTCACCGGAGAATGGACCCAAATACTTGACACGGTCTGGTCCGTACCACGGGCTGCCGGATGACACAGGCTTGGACTTAGCTGCGGATTTGCGCATGGTGATTCTACCCTCACCGAGGAGGTTAGATGTAGAGGAACCAAGCTTCACAGCTTGGCCAGCTAGAGAAGGGGAGGACAGAGCCATGGTTGAAGAAGCCATTTGAGAGAAATGAAACTAGTCTTGTTAGACTTAGACAATGAGATATGAGATGACTGTTTGTGTTCTGATGGAAGAGGCCTTGGTGGGTGTATTTATAGATCTGGTGGTAGGGATTATGCATTATCTATGTGATATCTTCATCTCTTTTCTCATTGGTGAAAATGAAGTTCAAGATTTTCAATATATCTATCTCGTGATTCTTTCCAGTTGGCTTCATATGTTCCACCAGTTTGATTCAGAATATCTGGAAGAAGATATCTCTGTTTTTTTGGATTTCATATACTTTCATCTGTAGCCAGTAGAATTTCCAAGTAATAAAATTAATTCATTTCCAATTGGCTTCACATTTATATGGTGTTCAGAGCATGGTCGACAGATCAGTCAAGCAATTCTTGGTAGGCAATTGTTGAGCAATTAATGTCACCAAAAATTATTGGCTACACGGGGAAATATTTGCAGGTGAAAGTTAATAACAGGAACTCAGTATTTCAAGTTTACAGTTTGTGACACTGAAGTTACCGGAAAGAAAACGTTGAATCGTATTTCATTTTTGAGATAGATGGTGCAGAACATATACAAAATGTAAATGATTGTAGATTCATATTGTGTTCAATTTAAAAAAAATCATACTCTGCTTTTGAGATACAAATCCGAACTAGGAAATTTGATATGCAGGTAAGTAGGACTTTGAAGTTGAAAATGTATGTTCCTTGGCCGAAACAGAACTGAATTCCAAAGCGATGGATTCTCATCTGCCGAGTCCTATGAGTAAAGAGTACGTACTAATACTAAGTTCCTAACCTTGTTTGGCTTCAATAAATATAAACTAAATGACTTAACCTTGAGTTCCAGTACCAGAGCATGCAGTTAGCCAAAGCATCTCAGCATCATCAGTAGCTAAACAATCTGGCATTTTATGTAATTTACCAAGTGACCATTGCAACTCATGGTCATCACATATTTCTTGTAAATCAATTACATGAGATTAACAGGTAACTCAAACAATAAATTGAGTGATACCTTTATGATTTACAAGCAGTTCAAGCAACGCATGGCCATACAGTTAATCAACTACACAATAATCGTGGCAACTCATATAATGTCTCAGTACTACCAGATATGAATGCCCAAATCTACAGATATTCTAGCACAGCTGAGACATTTGTGAGACTGATAAAGTTACAAATCAAGAAAAGGGAACAATTCCAATCGAGGAATATACATACCTGTTAGAGTACATATAGATTATTACTAATGTCAACAATAGTTGACACCCGGGAGGCCAGGACTCAAGAGGAGTCATGTATCCAATCTTTTGGCAATGACGATTTGAATATTCGGAGAAGCAATGTCCTTTCCTTTCTCCCTAACTTCTTTGCACCATATCCACGGAAAGCACCAACCTTAAGTGCCTTTTTCCCATCTTCCACCGCTCTTCTTCTTACGGCCACCAATAAATCTGTCCCTTGGGGATCAGTGCTGTTTTGTTCTTTGTCACTTTCACATTTCTCTTTAATCCCTGTAATTGAACTTCCACTATCATCTGCTAGTTTGTTGGACTGATGTTTGTTGTCTCCATCAGCTATAGCTGCTTCTCCCAAGACGCCCTCAGGACAATCAGAGCTATTGCTTCCCCACCATCTGTTGGACGCAGTTGATAAACCTTCAGATGGGAATCCATTCTTAAATTCTTCCAAGGTTGTACCTTTAGTCAAGCTTAACGTCAGAAGATTTTGCTGCCGTCCAGTCTGAATATTCTTGCTACCTTGCTGCTGCAAATTATTAGAAGCCATGACACCTTGTGGTTTCAACTGCATTACTGGCTGTTGGGAGTCCCTGCATATAAAATTGAAGGTCGAAGAATATGAAAGAGAACGATGGAGAAAATTGGTTTCCGCAGGAACATATAATGTAAACACCAATCTGTTGGTCAATACCACGATGAGTTGGTTCATATATAACTAGGAGAATGCACCAAAAGTAATGTCACAGAGGGGAATATCAAAGATGAGTGACTATAAAAAATTAAGGGTTCAAAACACCACCAGATAACAGCTATTATATTTGTATTCATGATTCTCAGACTCTACTTCATACAGTCAGGCATACATCACCAGGTTTGATGCCTATGTAATTTGTTTTCAATATCCAACAATTTTTTCCTACCCATGTGTGTTGCAATTTCGGTAATCATTAGATACACAGCTTAATCATCTTATCTCTTTGGCTAAGCCGCCCTAACCCAAAAGCAACCGACTTTAAATAAATCTAGGCCTAACTATGAGTCATCAACTAATCTAGAGGATATGCTGTCAGAAGGATCAGCAAGCATATGGAAGCCTGAGTCCAAGGTGTGTCCCAAGTGAGCAAAACCATCAACAGATACATATGATGCACTCATGCAAAAATGCTCCCCTAACCTTCAAACAAGAGTTTTCTGCACCATAGGGTCTGAAATGACATCTCAATTACCCATAAGCTCTTCTTTTTAATTCTTTTCATATGCAGTTTTTGAAAAGATGTCTCTTTTGGCTATACTAAATTGCGAAATATCGTTAGATCTTTATATCTCAATCTTGGGTATCTAATTTAGTTGCTTGTGTTCTTCTGCATAGAAATTGCATTCCTCTATAAACATGCTGCAAATTGCACAAATAATTCCTTCAATTCAATTTCAAAGATTCAAAAGTATGGTGCGTTTGACCTTCAAGTTCCAATCTAGACATCTTTTCTTGACTAGATTTCAGAATCATTGAGCATCACAAACATGAATCACACAAGGGCACTACATTTATATACAAAGAATCAATCTTATAATACATGTTAAAATCTCAATGACTAGAATCATACAAAAGCACAGACCTTTGGGAAATGCATTTCTGGCTTCCGAAAGGCCAATCCCAAAAGCATGAATAATGAATCTCAAGTTCTTTTCTGGAATCAAACGTAAGACATAAAAAAACAAAGCACAGAAGACAGAAGCAGGGAGAGAGAGAGAGTCGCTTACGATTGGGCTGTTGCTGTTGTTGTTGTGGCCAGAGGCTACTGCTTAAGTTTTCATTTTCAGACACCCCAGAAGTGGAGAGCTCAAGAGTCGAAGACAGCGTCTGGTAATTGCGCTGGGTGTTTCCAACTCACCACGTGGCCAAATCCTGTTTCTTTTTTCATGTTTTCTGCGGTCAGGATTCAAAGTGATATTCTCTCATGTATGTGTGTAAATTTTTAGGTTCAAAATTATGAATTGTTGATACTTGATAGGTTGTTAATACCAACTTACTAATATAAATCGAAGAAATTAACATCGGAATGTTTGGAGCTCATGATCCTGAGGTTCATTAAAAGTAACTGATTCATGAGGTATATGTTGAACCATATGGTGTCTATAATGAGGGTGAGTGATTAGTCAAAATGAATATCCAAATTTTTTAATTTAATATCAAAAGCTGAAATCAATAGCAGTTCATGTGTAGCAGCAATCAAGTGAGCCTCTATTCGAATAATGTACATGAGATTATTAAATATCCAATGCTTCCTATATATAAGTCTCTGCTTGATCAGCCTCATGAAAAATAATTCCTATGATGCTCTAGAATTTTCACATGAAAAAATTTCATTTCCAGCATGGGAAATGGACCTGAGATGATGCCGAGAACTTCATAGCAGATGTCATCTGAAGCTCCTTTCCCTACTTAGAAGCCGTTGTCTTATCTTTCCTTCCAGAAAGAATCATTGAAATTTGCAGACCTCGACTGAATGCTTGGTTAAAGAGCAACCGTGTTTGGAACTCTAAGACAAATGGGAACCATGACAAAATGGCAACCGGGGCGAAGACTACTATTCCCATTATATAATCATATGCTCTTCCCAGCTCCTTGATTGATTCCCAGATTCCTACTCGCTTAAGCAGTGGTCTGCATACTTGCCCGATCTTGGAAAGACAGAATGCAAATAGTTTTAGTGACTATAATCCATTAACAGCACTTGTTTACAAACACAAGTAACTACTGTTAATAGAACCAAAGTACTGAATGCTGATCGAGGAGTACTCAATGGATGATATACTTAAGTGTATTAGTATAAGAAATGCGAATTGAGAAGGCACTAAGTGCAGTAAACAAGAGACAGAAAAGATTTTACTTACAAGAAGAATTGCCCACCCTGTGGGCAAGAAGGCAAGGATAGCAGCAAACAGATCTGAGATAGTAAGCCCACAAACTACAAATAGGACTGTCATGACTGACATGAATCCAAGAAAAAGAAGCGCTTTCAGAATTCTGAACATGAGCTGAAAATCAGTGCCAAATCTTCGTCTACCCATTGACACCATCTGAAATAAATGTATCAAATGAATCAGCAAGTTCGAACTAAATCAGGTTCCCTGGAAATATATAGCATACTAACTTGGTGAGAAGTGAGAACCTAGTTTAAACAACTTGTACTTCAAATATACTCAAGCTCACACATAAAATTAGGCATGAGCTTTAAACAAATGTTTAACGTTGTATGCATTTGCATACCTTTAACACGAGAAGCACTGTTACCAAAACCACCCAAGAAAGAGCATAAGGCTACACATTAAAAATGTTGGTCAGTTCTTAGCGTTAGAAGCAACAAGAGACACTGTACATGCATGTATATGAACAAAAGAAATACCAGTATAGTCCTGCTGTAACGAGCTATATCGAGGTGGTAAATAATCCCATATTGGTAAATGAAGAAGCGACATGCAAGCATTATCTCGAGAATTCTTCCACGGATTATAGTGTGCTTCAGGTGTTCCTGCTCTTCATCCCACCAAGATTCCCAACTTTTGTCAGGCGAGATCCCAATACCACCACGATTTCCCATCCACCTTTTCCAATCTGTCCAATCATCTACAGTTTTTTGCCAGTCAAAGCTGGATGGATTGAAGATAAAAGGAGCAAACAACCATGAGGCAACCAGAAACCACATGGAGAATGTGATGAAAAAATATAGATTTGAGCTCCTGTAAGAATTCCCGTAGACTCCATACACAATCAGCAGAATCAACAGCTCCAACCCTTTCACAAAATGACTCCTTGAGTACAGCCTGTAGTTATCAGCAAATTTTGCATGAAAAACAACGAAACCACGGCCAGTAGCTCGATATTTAGATCCTCCATGTAAGATTGTCCTTCCGTAGTAATGTGCTTTTGTTCCTAGTTGGAAAGTGAAGAATACAGAGGCAAGCTGCAGCTGCATGATGATGAAATCACCCAAAGCAGTGCGAAATCCTTTCTCCAGACCAATTTCCATAACCATGGGGAGGACTAGCAACAAGCCCAGTTGAAAGACGGACTGAGTAGCCAGAGCTTCTTCGAAAGCCTTGGTCTGATGTATGGCTGGGCTATCTAGGATCTCACTTTCCAATCCACTCATAACCATATATAGACGTCCATATAAAAACACATAGACAGTCAGCACAGTAACCTGAAACAAAACAGTATCATCTATATCAAACAGAATTACATTGCAACATGCTGCATTTCAAGAACATCTGCCCAGAAAAGTAAAGCCAAAGCCAACCAAAACAATCCTCATCTATATCAAACAGAATTACATTGCAACATGCTGCATTTCAAGAACATCTGCCCAGAAAAGTAAAGCCAAAGCCAACCAAAACAAATCCTCAGATCAACACTAGTTCCCTATTCAACACAACGATTCAATCAATTTGATTGTATAGTAGGGACAATCTCTTTATCAATGGCACCACTAAAGATAAATTTTTTAACAAAATAAATAGCGGCAATCACTTAGAGCAACAAGCAGGTGACCTGAAGCTGTTACTAACACATGAACTGCATGGCATGCATTATGGTAGTACAGTCATTTGAGTTTCAATCTCTTCACATGAATCAACATCAACAAACCAAGTACTTCAGAGAAGGATGATTTCGCAAAGTGGTAGATGAAGAACTAATCTATTATCTATAACTCATTCATATATATAAGGTATACACTATGAAGGAACTAAATCAAATAATGGAAGGGGGTTTGTGATAACATACCATACTACTAAAGTAGAACCCAACTGTTGTGAAGTAAAATGACAGCATTCTATAGAAATCAAACCGACGCCCAAGCCTATAAACATCGCGGCTGAGTGTCTGCTCTCCATTTCCATTTGCAACTTTAGCCTCAAAAAGTGATATTTGATTCATTCCAACATCACGCCCCTTTCCTACTTGGATATACTCATGATGTGTTATAAAACCCCCACGCAAAACAGAATTGTAACCTGAGGACATGTAAAAAATTAGTCAACATGCAATACTTAACAGAGGGATATCCTGGTCAATGATAAATGTACCTGAAAATATATCCTCGCTTAAGTTGATTACTTTTGATGCTTTGCTTATCCCACCCCGTGTTATGTGGAAGAGTCTGTCAAAAATATCAGGATGGCCATAATGAAACCGTACCCTGTCAAGGTAGAATGTCATTAGATGGATTCCTACTTGAACAGTAAATAGGTAATAGTATAAACAGGAGAAAATGACCAAGAAAGAAGATGATACTAGTAACACTAAATTTGAACTGAACTGTAGCTGTTGAATGTAAACTATAAGGCATACCTCAGGGGATTTGCCAAAATTCGTTGGCCATAGGTAATAGTATAAACAGGAGAAAATGACCAAGAAAGAAGATGATACTAGTAACACTAAATTTGAACTGAACTGTAGCTGTTGAATGTAAAATATAAGGCATACCTCAGGGGATTTGCCAAAATTCGTTGGCCTATAGTGACAAAACTAGTCTCTTGATTGGACATGAACCAAGCGAGTGATGAAACACTGTAAAACAGAGGTTGGCCATAAGATAGACAAGATTGCAACAGTGTAAATCTGCAGAAAATATTTCATACAATCCCAATCCTAGCAGTCATAAAGGCCAAAAATAATAACATATGGTGAAGAGATTTAGGAAAAGGCAGACCTTCCGGTAAATATATGTTCCCTTAGACCCAATATTGTAGGAAAGCGCATCCCCCGTCGAGGCTTTCGAAATTCCTCCAATACATTTCTCATTTTGAAAGCTTCCTCAAAATAATTATCCTGTAGAAGTATATTAAAAAAGACAATAAGCACTCATTTCCATTTTGGCAGTAAGAAAGCACAGTTAATCGCTTTCTAATTTTACATATAGGTCCAGTGATTGCCACCTGATTCATGTCAATGGTTTGCAGGGCCTCTCCACGAGTAAAGATGATGGCATGGTTTTGATTTTCGGGTTTTCCTTCACCAATTACTGTTGGAGGACCTGGAAGCTTGATGCGGTATATTTCCTAGCCAAGAAATAAAATACCTCAAATGAGTTATTGACTATTAGCCACATTCGCTGCTTATATCAGTTATATGAGACATTTAGCGCAATAAAGGTAGGTATAGGCTCTTCATTATTCCATTATAACTATGGATTCCTTGAGACTTGCTATTCTAGATGATACTGAGTTAATTTGATAAGTGCACAGAACTAATATGCTATTTCCTTCCTTACCTCATCCCATTTGTCACCTCCCTTAACCAGAACAGAAAAATAAATTTTTTGTGGTTTTCCATTATTCACCGGCCCCTCTCTTGTATCTATATAAGCAACCCGTAGAGAATGATACCTACAAGATAGTTTCATATGTAAAGATGATATCAATTATGATCATTGGAAAGGAAACTACATAATGTTCATAGTATGGTGATAACTTACGTTAGCATCATCTTGAGAATATTTATATAACAACTTTTGTCTCGACTTTCAGTCGAATTCTTCTGTTCACCATAGATCTGACAAGAAACTACATATGTGAACTTCAAATCTGCCAGAGCTTGTGCCCGACCAAGGAAATCTATTTCATCTTTTTCACTTAAAATCTGGGGATAGCCTCCACAAACACCTGCAAATATCGGTTTTCCACATTATTAAGTTGTACAGATTTTTGGAGCTAAAATAAGGAATGTCAATCTGGAGTTGAAACACAATTTTGTCAAAGGACCACTAACCATCATCGCCTGCTGTTTCCAGGACACATTGAAGGTCTAGAGCCTTCCTATAGTACATCATTCCCCTCACTATCAAAAATATATATAGAGGATGTTAAAAGTTCAGAACTGGACATGATACTTGTATAAGAGACAAGTTAAAGATCATGCCGACCTGTTCTAGAAAGTGTCTGCCCCCTGTATGATACCCACTGACGAATTAACTCAGACTTGTCCTTTTCAGAGTACTCATTCTTATGTTCATTTATGCGGTCCAGGAAATTTGTCCATTCATCTAGTTGGCAGTCATAGTTGGTTGAAAGGTATCAGTTCATAAAATTCAAAGAGATGAAAAGATAATCTAGAAATGAGACTGAAATGCACCAGGATATATCTTCTGCAGGTAGAACAAAATTGAGATTCCATCCTCATTTTCCTTATTAAGTTCATCATCAGAATACAGAACATCTTCTTTGTAATAAGGAGTCAGAACACTGAATCATATATCAGGAAAACGTGAGATGTTACACAGGAAACTACTGAAATTAATAGAGAACAACAAAACACATGGTTGACTAAATGACACAATATTCATTGTAAATTGAGCTCCTAAAAACTGAAAGACATAAATATCTTGACTAGAATTATAACAAGTCAGTAGAAAAAATTGGTTGTTAAGATTTTATTGTTTGCTAATTACATTGACAAACCGTGCGTTTATGATAACTGACCTAAAGGAGAGCATGTCACGAACTTTGGGAGCATTTGGCATGTTCATGAATAAGGAGTTTGCAAAGAACGTAATGCGCCTGCGAGCATCCAAGTTTTGGGGTACATTGATGGCAGATTCCTTGACGGTCAAAAGCAAATGAAGCCTAACAACCTATGTATATGTTGAACACAATAAGACCAAAACATTTTGGATATTCAGTTATTGTCTTTAATGCAAATATATCGCCAAGATTACCTTCTCTCTCCAAGTTGAATTTTGTGCAAGGAATATTTTGATTTTTTGAAACCTTTGGTCCTTCTTGCCATCACCCTCTACGGAGTGAGCTGCTTGAATGATCCTAGAAAGGCAGAAACAAAATTGTTAACATATGGAAGACAAATGCATTGATGGTGGTCCAATATAACAATATTCGCTGCCTCCAGTATGCATTTAGTTCTCAGTCCTTACTCATCACCATGGAGCATTACATCCTGTGTTATAATCTCCATGATATCTTGAAGGACATTTATTATCTGACGTAAGGAATTTTCGGCATTCTCATCTTCAGCTAGCTGTCAACATTCCAATATAATAAATAACTCAACAGGACACTGTCTAAACACATATCTGTTCACTGCTGAAAACAGCAGTGAAGAATTAAGCAAGCGTTAAAGGAAGAATGTTACCAAGAGTTTGAGAAACTTCTCCAACTTCTCACTAAGAAGTGGCAGCCCGCTCATTCGGAAAGTAGACAAAAACCTCTGTTCATGTATGCTAATGTCTACTTCAGAACATATCTGATCTACAATCCTGTTATATAAGACAAAAGGAAAACATTCATGAACCTTCTTGAAAAGTCTGCTATGGTTAATTTCTTGTTGAGACAAAAATATTTATATGTGCACATGGTGATCTATATATTTCCAGTTGGTTCTCTTGACTTACATCTTATCGGCATTGTCTTCAAGAAGGTTATATATAATATCCCTGAGTGTCTCATAGCATTCAATCACTGCCGAGTACATATAATCATCAATCTTAATCTTCTCGAATAAATCATCATCTGACTTCCCAGGAAAATCCTTCGCCATGTCTAAAGCTATCGGAATCTTCACATGTGAAAAATTTAAAAATTTAAAAATAGGAGTCAAATATTGGCTTTACATTGAGTTACAATAAACATGCCAGGCCATAAAAAGTTAACCTTGCTAGCAAGCAAGAAAGGAGGCCACTGGACAACAGAAACATCATTTGAAGAATACGGAACAAGCAGCAGATCTCTATCCCTGAATGGTTTAAAATCGAATTTACTAAGAAAGATAAAAAGATGTTACAAAAAGTAAAATTACACAGCACAAACAAATGTTAACCTATTGCTGATCAGGTCTTCCATTCGCATAGAATTTATAAATTCATTCCAGACCTGAGAGAAGTTAGCAATGTTCTTTCGAACAAGTTCTTCGTCCTGCCATGTAAGTGCTTATGGTTAGCCTTAAGATACAAAAGCTGGAAGGTTATAATTCGTGTTAGATATAAAAAAGATCAGTGTGAAAACGCTGGTGAAAGATGGATCCACCAAGTGTTTCTTCTTCTTGGTATCCCTGTTTTCTGATGATGGCATAAGCCGATCACTGAAAGCTGTAGGCACATTATTGAATCTGGACCGCAACATTCCAAGTGTTCGTATCTGCAAGACAACAAAAGAATAACACTCAAATCTAAGCTCAGATCGATCTTAAATATCAGATCTTAAATATCTGTAAACGAATATATGTACAGCTGAGCAAGATTAAATATGCTACTCACCTCCCCCAAATGGCTGAAGGCTCCACGAATTCCACCGAACAGTGTAGAAAATATTGCATACCATATTTGTGCATCCATAAAATATACCTATGTATAGAAAAATTATTGCAGCTGTAAATTGAAAAACAGTGTTCAAGAATAGAGGAATATTTTCACTCCAACAAATTCTTCATCGATTGACTTACCAGCACAATTGGAGTCCATATCGCAATGACAACACCAATATTATGAGTTGCTAAATTAGTTCCAAATGTGAGATTTTAGTTAGATGTGCAGATAAAATTAAAGTACAGACGGTAATACATAGTTCAGTAAATTACCATTTGGAAAGAACTCATGCCATTGATAATTAGTGATAGGCATATCCATTATCAACTTTGTTGGCGCAACAAGCGGTAATATCTGTTGCCAAACTTAAAATTAATGTCAGGCAAAACAAATGAGAATATAATGAAAACTCAGTTCAACATATCCTTGAAAAAAAAAAAACTAACTTCTGTTACAGTAAATGAAACTTGGTTCTACAGATTTAGCAGAACACACCTCCAAGAAAATGAGTGTTTATCCCCAAGGTTTAAATATACATGAATTTGGTACTTGAGATCAATACTTTGACAGGGTAAAGAACTGTATCAACACTTGAATGAAACTAAAAAAGCTCTAGCTGGAACAAATGTAGGAGATAACAGGAGTGAAGTCTATATAAATGATCACGTATGGTTCTTTTATCTTGTGACTTATTTAAGGAAATTAAGAAAAATAACCTCCACATAGTAGCTGAACGCTAGCTTACTGATTAGCAGCATGATCCAGAACAACGTATATCTGATTAGACAAAAGAATAAATCTGTCACATGAGAAAAATATGTAATATGACAAAAAAGTACCAGAAATTAAATAAAAAATATTGTTTAATGATTGGGTGACTTAAGATGAATGTAATAATACATTATGTATGACTGCGGAGACAAAAGAAAAACAGGAAAATCTGTATGGGACTGACAGAGAATGTAGCCTCTTTAAAGATCAAGAATAAATAAGGAAACAATATTTTTTTTTCCCTTACTTCAGCAGTGAGAAGACATCCTCATGCATTCCTCTTCCGACATACAGTTTGGGCTGCAATATGGCCACCAAAAAATCATATGAAGCTAGCTAAAATATTATGAAATTACAAGAGACCATGAACTTTGGTTAGACCAAAAATAGAAAGTCTTGCCTGAGCCCACCACATAAGAAGAGTGACAATGCGCCAGTTGGAACGCTCTATGTGTCTCCGTAAAGGTGGAAGAAAAAATAGCATAACAGCCAATATATTAGGAACCATATAGATTGCAACAGCATAACTATAAAATGATTGACTACGCCAATCCCGAGTCCAGCTACTGAAGAATTTCAGTAACCCTGTAGGATTCTGCGTAGAACTTGAATAACCAATAGGCAGAACCACAGCCCAGACAACAGCTACTGCAAACTTCAGAAGGTATCGTAGTATTTGGGTGAATTTCAAGCTCTTCCATGCATTCAAACTGAGAACTATGTCCAAGGTAGCTGCAGAACATATAGAAAAGAAAACAAAGTCAAAAGTACCAAAAAAGAAGTGAGAACAGAGTTGTGATATATGTCGTATACGGTATATATGGATGCCAAGATTTCCCACGAGAAATTATTTCCCAAACAAACTAAAAAATTTGAGATAATCCAATACCTTGTAATAAATTGAGGAAAGCATACGTCATGAAGATGCTTAAAACACTTCTAAAGACATCCGCATCAAATATTGAAGTGACAGATCCAGAAGGACTCCATGCAATAATAATCATAGCCTGAAAAATCATAATATAATGAAATAAATACCGTAAAAAAAACTATCCAATGTTTTTGCAAAGTTAAAGAGCTTTAAGGGATTAACCAAAAAAAAAAGAGAGAGCTTTAAGGGCATTAATTAAACCCAACGAAGACTTGCTCTGACATTGAAAAAGATAATCCTGGCAAGTCACAAATTATTTGTCCTCCCTCATTTCACAAAGCTGATCAAAATTAATTTGGGCATTATGAACTAACAGTCATAGTTGGGACCATTTCAAGTGCAAGGGTCATTGGAAAGTTAATGCAAGGGGAAATGCTTTGCTCCAATTAGAGATTGTATTTCATAATAGGAAAACGGGTTACAACTTGGGAGCGGAAGTTAATCTCAAGTGAAGATCTTTAAATAAATAAGAAAAATAGGATTCTTAACGTTGTTTACAGAATTTTATGACATGGAGATCAATGTGCATGTTACTTATTCAGATATGAGAAATATAGACTTGTAGGCAATTCACTCAAATAACAAATTAAGACTACCTGTAAAGCCAATATGAAGAATATCCACATTCGATCGAAGCTTCTGTAGAGGTGCAGAAAGGTCCGGACTTCCACAAAATTTGTTTTAGGCTTCCTCCCACCACCAGTAGGTTGATTGGTCCTCTGCCAAATATAAGAAGATCAAACAACTTAATAAAATGATAGTAATAACAGTAATAGTAGTAAGAAAAAAGGAAAAAGAAAATGGTACTGAATAGACAAGGTTGTATGTGATAGGGAAGTTGTATCTAGATACGTGGAACATTTTTGTTGACCCTCTCCTGCCCAGGTAAGTATAAAGAGAAACAAATCGGAATAATACCTCATTTGCTGGTTGTGTGCCATCCGAATGCCTAAAGAAATCTGCTTTAGGATCCATTGGCCACCCTAGCTTAAAACATTTGTCCGACCTGGAAAGAGCAACCAGACCTTTCAGCTATTTTTATATCTGAATGGAATTCAGCACATAACTTTCCATCCAAGATACTGACCAGAAGTATTCGTTCAGATCATCATAATTTCTCCAACTTGAGTGACTTGCCTTGCCCATTTTGTTTCTCTTTGCTTCCTTTATAACCAAAGGAATATTTAAATGTCCAAATACAGAACTGCCATAGAAATGGCTTGTTTCAAGTAGTGTGGAACCTAAAAAACTATATTTACCTTGTACACAACCTGGTAGATAGGAGTAATAACATCATTTAAAAAAGATTCTTCATCACGTGCTGCTGTTTGGTATGTCTCTCCACTAACATGATGAACATTGCTATTTAAAATTCCGTAAACCTCGTTTGCCATCTTAAACAAATAGGAAAAGAAATTATCATAATAGTATAAATTTCAGGGCATGAATTCAAACAATGAGGAAGAATTGTGGGTAAAAGAACAAGCATGGTACTAACAGCACTACAGCAGCTTTATGACAACAATAAGAGAGAAATTCCCTAGTTACAGTACAAACATGTACGAAACAAATACATGATTTTGACATGAAATAATCCACACATTAATAATGGTTGGTTGTCCAATACAAAATGAAAACATACGTACATTATGGAAGATGTAACATAAGCATTCAGGCATGAATCGGACATTTGAAGCTTCACCCCATATGAGAAGATAGAGAGCAATGTATATGAGTTCCAATTGTTGTCTTTGAGAACCTTCAGGGAACCTGAAAATCGGGGGGAAGAAGAGGGAGGAACAGAAAAAGTTTCATAGCTGATATTATACCAAGGACAATATTAATTGGAATTTTAAGGCATCAACATGAAATGTAACCAGATCACTCACCGAAGATTTGTTTTACAATGCAGATAGTTATACCATGAACGATAATTCTTAAAAAATTTCTCCATCAAAAGCTGTACAGTGGCACTATTCAACTGCAAGAACATCTCTGTTAATCTTTCGTAATCACATGACAGTACATATTGTAACTACAGTGATGCAAACATAGGGCAAATGACATTCAAAGCAATGAAATTTAGATATAGCATCTCAAAAACACATTAATTACCTCAGTGTAGTTCTCAAGACTTCTACGGCGCCTCACATCAATGTTTGCAAGCAATAATAGTAAATGTTCCCTCTGATTTGCCACATTTCCTTTCTTCATGTACCAAAATAATAAGATATAGTAAGAAAAACCAACACCTTGTTAGAGATTTACATAGTTAAAAGTATATCGAGAAGTATCTTTGATGAATCAAAAAATCCTTTAGGCATAATCCGTTTCTTAAATAGCAAGCTGATACCAATTTGTACAAAATCTAGTTTTACAATATAAATTGCGCAACACACATACACATTGCAAACACCAAGCTGCCAGTCATGCCATTAACAAGTAAATAAAAAATACAGTATAAGATCAAGGTTGGCCGAGTCAATTGGATCAACACATTAAAGACAAAATCTGAAAGAAAGTTAATACTTTTGTAACAATTTAAAAGAATTTCAAGAAACAAGTGGGCATCATGGCAAAAGATTATTGACTTAGGAGTGAAAGCCTTTTCTTCAATAATCCAAGTATGTATATTGCACTAGAATTTCCTTTCAGAGCATTACACTACGTTTTTGATAGGTATCTATCAAATTCCAGATAAATGAGTCATTAGCCATTGACAGTCGATGGATTGTCCATAATAGATTATGAAGTTCTGGTGTAACCTGCCTAGTGCTAGCAAGTATCCTGAATTTAGACATTGTTTTTGCATAATAAATGTACTGCTCAGAACCTAAATGTACTGATACAAGTCTCAGATGTGGGATACATAAAGTCATAAAACAGCAAAGAAAAAAGATATATAAGGCGCTTAGAGCACTGATTACCTGAAACCCAAAAATAGCAGCAAGCCAATCGAGTATATCATTCACAGGTTTAATCCTCTCTGTTGGCATTGATGACTTGTCATCAGGATTCGTGGGTTGAAAATGCATTTTTGGCATTGGAAGATTATTCACATTCTGTAGAGCAAGGAGCGCTACTCTGATCTAATATTTTGTAGGACATGTCAGTGGATAAGGCAGTAAACAAGAGAAAAATAGTATTTTATGAAAATAACCCCATAAAATGCAAGATGTACAACCTCAGGAAGTTCCATAATTGCTGGTTTAACCCCGACATTATATAACGGAAGAATGTTATAGTTCACATACTGCTCCCTTTTCCTCTTGACATCTTGAGCAATTTTCTGGGTCTGTAACAAGAAAATCAATGGAACAGCCATGTTTTCAGCACCTTCTATACCAACAAGACCATTAACTTGAGCCCAAGAGCATAGAACTCAAACCTTTTTGTCTATCTGAGCGATAGGTACAACTGTCTTGAGCACATCATACAGTACAGTTGCAATCTGACAAATCCTGGCCATCTCTTCCCTTCAAGCATCCAAAAAGATTATTATTATTATTATTTTAAAGATGTGGTGAATGATATTATTATCAAAACTGCAAAAAAGAGGCAGTAGGGCCATATATTCAAAGACTTACGGTTTCTTTGTATATTCTCCATCCCTGATATTTTTCTCATAGAATTGGTGGTAGTACATCATGATTTCTTTTGGATCAGAGTTAGCAAGCTGATGTTTTGTTTCTTTCTCTTCCTGCAGCAGAGAACAATTTTAAAAAATACAAACACATTCAGTTTACTCGAAGAAGCTGACATGTGTATAACATATAATCATGACATCAAATTATCATGACCAAAGCATATGTACAAGTCTAGAAATTATCTTTTTTACTTACAACCATAACTTGGCCGATGTTTTCAACCAAAAGTTCAATGTTTCTCCTCTTTCTTAAAAATGATTGAACATAGTGATAGGCATAGTTAGATAATTGCCAATACTCTAATAGAAGAGCCCTGATTCCAGGTGTTCCTGGGTTCTTCACAACTTACTTGTTAGCTATTATTTGCACAGTGCAGTCCTGGAAACTAGAGCATATATTTCTGTATGTCAATATCTCCAAATGCAGAATGTAGAAATCATAGGAGAAAAACAGGAGTGCAACTTTAATATAGATGCTAGACCATTCCCTAGGTTTTCAAGTTCAGTATCCTTTTAAGACCAAGAATGTTGAAGTATTTTTCATTCGCTTTAAGTTTTCAACGACAAACATCAGCAGATCCAAGTATTCTCCAGAGGGAACACCAGTGAAATGTTTATAACGGATAAAATGCAATAAAAAATCTTGTTTGATTTTCTTAATGATATCAAGATATAGGGAACTAATAATATGTATTGAGGCCGCAATCAGACCACTCTTTACAGAAAAGAATATGAACATGATAAACCATTAACGACTTTAAGGTGTACCTTTTCAAGTCTGTGCAAAATTTGAGTTTTAAACTGACGAACTCCACGTCCACTTGATGTTGGGTCCATGGTATGCGCCTTTTCAAATCCGTGGAAGCGGCCTGTTTGAACAGAATATAATTTTATATAAACAATAATTCTTTATGCCATAACCCAACAAGGAAGTACTCATTACTTCCATATTCACAACGTATAACGTACGTGCATATCTATTGTATGATCTTAAGAGCAAGTAATGCAGAATAGTTAAAGGTTAGAGTACTAAGACCCTATCCTAATTGACAAAAGTAACTAATAGTACTCTTCTTAAATTGTAATACAAGGCTTGTTGTGATTGCTCATCATATCTTTTATTTTCGAATATAAATAGTAAAATTTGTCACCAATGGAATATTGTCTACCATATTAAAAGCACAATACAAATTCATAGCTAATAGTTTTTACCTAAGCAAGAATAGTGAAGCAACCATTAAGATTCTATGATTTTATCCTCGTTGGGAAAAAAATTAAGAAGTAAATATATTGTTGAAAAGGAGTATAAGGCTCATTAAGATTCTTGGTCATATTTCCTCTCCTAGTTAGTCTTTACAGTCCAGAAGCAGCAGTAACAACTCACTCACTACCCCCAATAACCTCCCTTGTGATTCAGTGATTGATAGTTGCATCTTGAACTCCAATGGCAACTTTACAATGATATCACAGTAGACGACCAGCAGACTTAAAGGGAGACCATTTGGAATCAGCCACTGAGCATTATGAATAGTGACAAGTAGACAGCATCAATTCAGTAACAACCACTGGAAAGTGAAAGTACGTTAACAAAGATTTGACAGGTTTTGGACAAGAAACAGATGGTGGGTACGTATTTTAGAACTTGCTGTAAACTATTTTACATCCTAATTTTCCGCTACAATATGAGATTTGTTTAGCATGAGGATGATCAGGAATTACTTTGTAAGAACACAGCTTTTAGCTTCTCTTTTGTCAAGCATTCAAAAGCCGCGCCTTCCTGCTTTTCAGGAGAGCCTTGCACATTGCAGAACTTAAAAATTAACAAGACCCCAGTCCTGCCAACAAGTACCAGGCTACCAGCTACATGGATTCCCAATTCCAGTCTATCCTCATATCTAACTCAATTGCAAGCCTGCTAGTGTCCCTAAGTTGTATAGCGTCCATCAATCAGCCACTTCTCTTCCCATTTCTAAAGAGCAGGGACTGATTGAGGCAAAAGAAACACCATGTCCACCAAAACTGATTTCCTTCAAAGGAAATCGATTTCACTTCCATGAGTTCCATCTACCTACCATTTCCCTACTCCTATTCCTTAGTCAAAACTACCATACTAATCAAAAACACACCATCTAAAACAATGAATAAAATCCATCATAATAAATCGTTTATGCTTTTATCATTTCCATACAAAACTCGTTCAAAATTGACTACCATCAACTCCAAAATCAATTGATATAAAACTAACCAGCCAAAAATTGACAGAACAAAAGAGGGCAAGAAAAAATGACATACAGAGATAGGCAACCCTCGGATTATCCTTCTCAATCTCATTGGCAACCCGGAAAATGGGAGCAATAGAAGCAAGACACGAGGGCACATCTTTACTGTCCAAAGTGTCGTCGCCCTCCGTCGGGAAGTCCACAACTCTAGTAGCCATTCTCGTCATCCCTCTCGACAGCGACCTCTTCGGCCCCGAATCGGGCTTGGTCCCGCTGGAGCTAGCCATTTCCGAAGAGCTCCGCCAATACTGATCACTGGTTCCGGCGTTAGGGCTGGTTTGGTGTAAGTAAGAGGTGTCATTTTTTAAGGGTTTTATGTAGACAAGGAAAGGAAGGGAAGTAGGATACTTTGGGAGAAGAGTGGGGCAAAGTGGGTTTGCTCTCAAAGCAAGAAAGGAATTGGGGTGGTGGCGGCGGAGGTGATTGGTTCTTGTTTTGTTTGGTTTTGTGGGGGTGGGGAGCTTTTGTGTGCGAGTGCTTTTGCTTTGGAGTCTGAGAGGGTAAACAAATCTGCCATCTCCATCGCTTTTTCTCTATGACTGTCTACCTGGGTGCGCTTTCTTTTTCTTCTTCTTCTTCTTTTTGGTTTGAAAATGGAGGAGTTTGCTTCGTCCTGTAAGTTTTAACAGGGCGGGAACTGTGCATGGGAGAAGGAGAGCGGCGGGCCCCCACTCACACTCATTGGGAAGTGTACGAACTTCATTTTTCATTTGCTCCAAAGTTTTTACCCAATTTATGAAACAGCACCCCGAGTCTTTTGGAATTACAGATCGGTACACACTCTTGGTCGTTAAGGTTTCCCAAAGGTAACGTGGTGGTGGTCATAGTATCCGATGTGTTTGAAGATATATTAAAAGTTATTATTAGATGATATGTTAGAGATTGAGCGACTGAGTATGACTCTTTTGTCTTTGAAAAGTCACGGCTCGTCTCACAAATGAAAGCATGGAACGCAATCACTGCGATTGGTCACACTAATGGCCAAATATTGTGCCTAACATAAATTACAAAGAATAAGATTCTACTTAATTTGGCTTCGTCTCCGAAAGAAACAGAAGGTTTGTAGTTTACACCTTGAAGGCTTAAACATGTGGATACCTTATTCAAGAAATAAATAAATAAAACATTGAAATGTTCCTAGCAGAATCAAACTTCATATCCCCAAATGGGATTCACAACTGAAAAAGCATTAGATTGCGATATGAACTAAAGTAGATACTACTCAGCATACCCAATAAAAAAAGGGTTTCGAGTTTAGAGATTAAAGAACGCCTCACGGGTAACGGCCAACGGATATGGTAACAACGGGTAACAGCAACAAAATCCACAACAAGAAGGTTTGCCTTCTTCTATTATCACCCTCGGATTTGTATTAGTATATTACACTTTCATCACGTATACATTGTTGAAAACACCCACATGAGAAACATCTACATGTAAATTGGGTGCCTATAATACGATTCAGTGATTCACATAATGATCATCTTTTGCCGTGGACAATCACAGGATGATTAATCAACACGAGGAGCAGAAGAGTGTTGCTCAATCCTGTGATATCTCTGTACATGAACAAACGCAAAAGTCAGTAGGATCCATATATCTGTGGAGCATACGTCAGTAGAAATGGTGACGACAGGTAAGCCTCTAGATTCATATGAACGTCGTCTGCAGTGCGTAAGTCTAGTATCATTTGCATTTCTGATTCAGGCCTTCAGCATTCTCAAAATCTCTTATTCAGAGACGAGATTACATTGAGAGCTCTACAATTTTTCCTTATATGGGACTCGTTCGCAACGCCTGCATTGCGCAATGGAGCATGAAAGTTTAATGAAAAAGCTTCAAGGCTTTGTAGAAATAGAGAGAAGTGTGCAAAATCAAGATTTTAGCAGCACAATGGAATTGAATAACAATAAGACCTGATTTGAACTTGTTACTCTAGCCCAGTGCTGTGGCTCCACTCCAGCATAGCTGATAAAAGTAATAGTTCTTGATTGTTCCTGTTGGCGATTAGTGATTGGGGGTGGCAATTCTCTCATGAACCATAACACAAAAGCCGCGGGTACCCAAGAGCCTGAAGTTAGAAGAGAAGATAATACTTTAAGACAAGATAAAAGGAAAACAAACAAAAAATCTGCAAGGAACTCAGAGGAAGATATAGTACCTACAAAATAATACAGCAACAGCAACAATAGCTCTTTCCCACCATATGCTTTTTTCAGACTCCAAGGATCATATAGCTGAAAGAGTTAAAAGTGAGCCCGTGAGGTGAACATAAAGTAAATCATAAACTACAAAAGAATTGGCACAAATCAGTATTACGATCATAATTCCAATGAACAATTTACAGGTTTATCTGTAATAAGAGCTACTAATGCGCTTGACGTAAAGCATACAACAGAGGCAACAGCTAAACCGCCAACCTGCATGTTTACATACAACAAAACTTTTATTAAAATAAATGTTTAAAAACTTTTCTAGTTCAGTTGAATAATTACATACAGCAGTGGAAGCAAATACAACATCACATGTCCATTTAGGAACTTATATTAGAAGACGGGCACAATGCATTTTGAAAAATTTGAAGGTATCTATCAAAAAAAAATTTGAAGTAAATATTTCATATACTACTCAATACCTTCCACATTTCAGATGAAGCTTTCTCAGACCGTACTTTCCTTAACTTACGAAGTAGCAGAATGCCTGAATGAAAACAAGAGTAGTTAAAATTCTGATAGCACAGTTAATATATATAAAGTCATGATGTCAGTTGACAGTACATCAAATACCTTACTCTACAAAATCTACTACACCAAACATAAAAAGGAGTTTCAGTAGAAAAGGTGATCTCAAAATCCTTGAGCTTAGCATTTACTAACAGTTTCATTCTTACCACTTAAAAAAGAACAGAAATAAATAATGAGATGAAAATAAACGCCACAAAAACTCAAAGTCACAATGATCATAGAACAAAATTAGAAATTTATGACAACCATAAAAAAAAATTGTGAGGGGAAAAAATGCACAACGGAAAGTAGTCAGTGCTCACCATAGCAGCCTAATCCACCTCCTATAAAAAGGACTGCAAAGGCGAGAAAGTCTTCATATACCTGCATTAATATTACAGTTGTAATGGGCAGGTCAACAGAAGCTTTTTAGTGGCGAACTAATTCAATCAAAATGTTGCAGAGTTAAATTGGCCATCTAGTTATTAGCACTTCATGAAATATAAAAGCCCTAAAGATTACATACTAAATGTCTCAAACAGCCAAGAGTATACTCCATACCTGAGCCACTGCTGAAGAATCAATGGGATTCTTCCCCGCACCAATCAAAATTACCACAGAAAATGACATCATCAAAATAAGGACAAACCCAACAACCTAGCATGAAAGATGGTTCATCAGATGAGATAACAAAAAATTGCCTTTTAACTTACAATTGACATATAAAAGGAAATGGGAAATACAATGAAATTTTCCTACCGCAATCGCAAATTTCTGGTGACTGCCAACATGAATGCTTGGGAACGAGCAACAAATTCTACGACCATCAGCGTTTGATATGCGGTCTTTATTCTTTGAATTTTCCAACAGGGGATGCTGCATGCTACTTTCATCATCATCATCATCATCCTCTTCATCATTTGTCTGATGGCAAAGGTCCACCCTACAGTCATTGTCCATAACAGCATATGTATACCTTATAAATTACACTGTAACTATATAGATTTCTACTGCACAAGTAAGACTAAAGGAAAAGAACAAATATCTAATGTTATTTGCTACTTAATATTATTACAAATAATTTATCCAAATAAAAGATTTTGTGTCTCATTTGAATCCAGCCAAAACAAAATATCCATATTGCAATATTCTAACATGAAAAGGGCGAAAGAACCTCCTTCAGATTGGAAACTTACCAAAAGGATAGGACTAGAAGAAATGCTGCAAGCAATAGAATTTTAGGGTAGGCTGCAGCAAAATTTCACCTATTATCAATGAGTCACTAAGAGAAATCTTTATAAACAAACAAGTGAGCTGCTTCACAATTATCATGATTCATGACCAAGTTAAATATACCCATTAGAATGAACCCGCAGACATTAGACCAGCAAAACCACTGCTTACAAGTGGCAATCATTGCAGATATAAAATATAGGAAGTAACCTGCCAAAAAGAAATTAGATTGTTTAACTCGACAACGAGCATAATGTGACCACTGACCACTGACCACTGACCACTGACCACACAATCTTTTCTGTTAAAGCTACTCAATCTTCTCCACCAATTGCTCAATCTCCTTCATTGACTACCTACTGATATGACTGTATCTATGTGAATCGATTATGCTATCTGATTGATTGCTAGAATCATCAGTTACATATTTGATTCATAGCTGTCAACAATTGTAATCAATACTAGGATGTAGTGATTGTAGTCTGAAGTCTATATAATTGTAAATCTTGTATCATTCAAAAAATCAATAGAAATCATTTTCTACATTTTCTGGGCTCTTAATTTCACAAAACAAACACATTATATCAAAAGGAACATAATATACTTAGGACGAATGAGAAGTAAACCAATTTTCCGTTAACATCAACCCAAACTAAAGTAAACTCCATAGCCCTTCCTCCCCACACAAAGTTAAGAGAATATCTCTGAAATGTGACGGTAAAAAGACTCAAAGAAAAGAAAAACTTCACTCTATAACACAGTAAACCCGCTGAAAAATCTCTTAATACTTTCTGAACAAGTTATTACACTTAAATTGGGGCTTTAAAAACACCAGAATTATGATGACAAGTTAGAATTCAAGTTCTCTGGAAAATTTTAAAGAGTGTCTATGGAATGGTACAGATGAAAAACAGAAAACTTGTTGAATGGAAACTATTTCCAAAGTCCTAAGTGTATAAAGAGAACTTAATTTAACCCCAGATCTGGGCAAAACAAAGCTTAACCCATATCTGAGAAGAACAATAAAAAATAGAACAGCGAATCATGACGTTTAGCCTTACCTAAGTTAGAACAGCCAATCATGAGGTGAAGTACCTGCGCACAGTACCACCTCCGTTAAATAGCCCTCATAAATAGTGGAAGAGCATAAAGTACCAAAACACAAAATACTTTTACATTTCACATTGAGCACATAAGTTGAGAACTTGCTTTCTGCCTTTAATTGGTAAGAGAATACATTCTTCAACCAAACAAACAAACTTCAAAAATCACATTTTATGTTCTTACTTTTTGGCGTGTCCATCCAATTTGTTGGTTGCGCATGTGAATCCTGACCAGCTGAAAAATAAAATGAAATGCTACTACGATCCGCAAAAGCAGAAACTAATTTAACAAGAAAAGTAACTCGAGAATATTCACTCAGCAAACAAACATCAGTAACATAAGTTAAAAGGGACAGTGCTATCTATCTGTAAACAATAACTTCACCAACAAAATCTTCTCGCAGATATCTGTACTGACTCAACTTTGAGGAACTGTAAACATCAAACCCATCAGAACTAATAAGTAATAACCCTCTAGATTCCATAACTTAGACACCAGCTTTGGCATTATATCTTCTAGTCTGACTAAAAGCTCCCAATTTGGAAGAATTACGACATATCCTTGAAAATTTCCAATCTTTCCTCTACTCTACTCGTGTTACCCTTCTACTCCAAATCAAAGCTCCGGTCATACATTTGCATTATTTTCTAAACTCAGCGCATCAACAACCAACAATTAAAGCTAAGAAAGACCAACCCAGAAGGCAGAATGCTTAACATAGCTGGAAAATACAAACGAAACAGAGAACAAGGAAAAGGGTAATCATAAACAAACCTGAGAAAAAGCAATTGCAGCAAGAACGCCATTGAAGACGGCCAGAGCAATGTAAAGGATAAGCAGCTGTAAGTCCAGACGAAAGCAATCACCTTTTTCTAGTGTAGATTCCAACAGAATCATCTTTTTTCCAAAAGCAGCGGAGAGAGACAGAGTGGCTGTATCTCTAATCTTATACACACAGAGATTGGGAAAATCAGTTTTGGATGTTTGTATGTAGAAAGAGAGGCAGAGAGGGATCGGTAAAAGAGTACGGTCTGACAAGAACGACAAAACAATATGAGCTTTGAGTTTGATCTCCTCGATCACCAGGACTCCTTCCTCTTTTTGCCTCGCTGATTGTCTAACCGACTCACCTGTTGTATATTATCCATCATTGATGACAACACAACATTGATGACACTTATATTATCCATCTCTGATCTCATAATTCACATAATTGCGATCATTAGTAAGAAAATGATGAAAATGAAATCTATATAACTTTCGGAATAATATGACAATATTTTTCTTTATATTCAAAAATGACTAATTACAAGAAGAGTCTCTTGAGCAACTCATTCTAAAGATGTCGAAAATAAAGAAAGCAACCATTTTGGGAGTGGATAAATGATCCTAGTGATTTGAGTTTGAACTGCGTCCAAGATCTGTAAGAGCTTTGGCGATGAAATTAGCTTCTCGGAAAACAAGGCATAATGAGATATCATCGAAACTCGCAGCAACAACTTTGATGCCTTCAAATTTATTATAAAAAAAAATCTAATGTCTTTAATGATGGACAAGAGCTTCCAAAGAACCTTACAAATAACTTTAACACGGTTGTGATTGAGGAAAAATCACCTACAACAACCACCTCTGAAACCGTTAATCTCAAAATCAATAACACTAAAAATACGATCATACTGGTAATGGGGTGTTGAGAATAGAATTATATCTTAGTGTGGGTTCGATTTTTTTCCTGATTTCACTAACTTCACCAGCTTGATTTGATCTGAGTGATATTGCTCTCCAATAGTGTGAAACTAATTTTAGTACAAGTCAGACAAATTTAGGCTTATATTAGCTCCAATACGATCATATTACTATAGTGCATGGTAAAAGTGAGACTGATCGATTTTAGCACTAAAAATCTCTCTTTTCGATTATTATAGAATGATTGACTATGAATTGAATGAACGATATCACATGTTAGTTATAGATTTATGACATGTTTACTTACTTAGAATGGAGTTGTATTCCGCTTGAATCAATTCCATTCCGGCGTTTACTTGCCAAGAGGAATGGAATTCGTGGTGGGACCCACCTCCAAAATTCATTCCAATTCCGGAAAAGTCATGGAATTGTAATACCAAGGAGGGAGGTGTGAATGAGAGGGAATGGACATTTCTTCCAAAAATATCCTTACCCCTCTACTTATATTAGTTGTGTTTGGTTTGACATGTAAACAATACATAGTACCTTAATAAACCTCTACTTAATTAGTCATAGGTACAAAATGACCTACTTAAATACATATTTTGATCAAGTGTTGTAAAGGAAACACTAAAGAGAGAGTTTTTTCCTATTTGTAAAATGGTATTTTGGTAATTAACTTAAATTTAATTCCGATTCCTTATTACAAGTAAACAACAACAATCGTAACTAGTTTCTTTCCTATTCCTCCATATTATTCCATTCCGTCTCCCATTCCTTTTTATTCCTATATCATATTAATTTCATTCCGGGTAAGTAAACGTGTCATTAGGGTAATCAGGAGATGTCATCCCGTCTTCAGCACAATCGATTTCGCGGACCAAATGTCATGCAGATGACGTTATCCATGATCAATTAATTAAGTAGCTAACTCGAATATAAACTTGTTGGTTCAGTTCATGTGGGTGCTTATGTATAATTATAGATATCACACGCATACAGGGGACACAATCTTTCTAAATCTTCCAAGGATTATGACATCTGAATGGACGCGGCGTCTAGAATCTTGAAAGCTGAAGTGCATAAGCATATGTCAAACCAACACTAATGACTGTCACGAAATGTATACAAGGATTATGACCTAACGATTTCACTGTACCGAATTAAAGACCAATATCAGCCACAAGAAATGTAAGCTAGCTAGCTAGGTGCCTAGGTATGTTTGTTTGCATGATCCTTGTTGGACCACGCAGAAAATATCTGTACGTCTGTGTGTGTGTGTGTGTTTATATATTGTCACATTGTCAATTGTTTATCTTAACGTTGCTTCCTTATGTGAAGTGAAATCTTAAGCGAGTAAAATCGCATGCTATAAATCCTAAGGTACGTACCATGAATATGAACTCGTTAGATTCACTCCTTAGAGTTTGATCGATCTCCCAACTCAATGGTATGCGAACGTTTGTCATTAAAAGTTTCGAAATGAGAATGTAGTTGTTGGCAATAGTAATATGACCGATACTGGATCATCTGAGGCTATGGCCTAGTATCGATCCCACTCGACGTACAGACAGAGAGACAGACGGAGGCGATATTGTAATGATGGAAGAAGGCCAGAAAATACAATATTAGAAGGATATCAGTCCCACATCGAATATAATCTAAAAGGTCAATCTCCATTCGGCTATATAAAGACCACAACCGCCTTAGATAGAAGGTAATGTTACTCTAACTATTCACTATATATACCATACGACTGAGCTCATCTACTGATCGATTTGGGCATTGCAGTGGAATCGTCTGGTACCACCGGGCCTAACCATTATACATCATTCGTTGTATTTTATTGTTTGATGCTTATATTTGTTTCGATTTTGTTGTTTTGATTTTTATTTTCTTACTTTGTGATAGATGATCACAAGATTGGAAATTAGACTTAATTGTTATTTAATGGTTAATTTATGTGTAGAAATTGTACGAACATGTAATAGATGAGGATTTTGAAACTTAGGTATAAAATGAGCATGTTCCCTACTTGTTTGAATTCATGTAACCTATGTGAGTTTCAAGCCATATATTTGCCTTTTTTTTTAGAGTTTAATCTATCGTTTCTTGGCTAAATAAAATCTCATTATGCTCTATTTTTGATCAATTCATATGACATAGAATTGCAATGAACTAGAGAATGCTAGAACTTACTTTGTGAAACTTTCAAAGCTTTATGTCATAATATACTCTGATTTTGAAAATGATTGTTGGATCTTTTTAGGATTCCACCACTTTATGCCAAACAGCCATATCCTTATTATGAGCCATACTTGGGACACCTTAGTATTAACCTTTTTGAGCTTACGTTAAACTTTTTTTTTTCATTACCAACATGTTAATATCATTCCTTAGTATAGTTATATCTCTACCCTTGTCTTTGAGGTTTGGCAAAGCCGATTTCTTGGTGTTACTATGGAGTGATGATTCGATTCAAGTGTGGAGTTATGCTAAATATGTATGTGTGCCGATAAAAAGGGTGAAAAGAATAAAAAAATTATATATATGTCATGAGAAGAAAAAGAGAAAAATACATGAACACGGCTTGAAAGGAAAAATATATATAAAGAAGTTACGGCATAGCTATGTTTGATGTGAATTTAGAGTTGTGATGTATTTGTTGAAGGCTCAATAATGTTGTACTTTAGCCTTTATTCGTTTTCACAATGTTTAGAGTGAATAATGAGTCCAACATGATAAAAATGGTCATTGTTTTATGGAGTATGGCGACATAAGGTAGATGATTTTTGCTCTACTAAGTCTTGAGGATGACCTTTGTGATTCTTTTTACCTAAAAAATGATATCCTTATCAAGCCTAAGCCTACCTTTTATAAAGTTCCGCATGATTCCTAAAATGAGTAGCTCTTAATTTGTGGAGTTTTGTTTCATGAGTAAGCATATGGTTTTGGTTCATTTATGCATATGATTGGTATCTTTCATGAGGTTTTCGAATTCACTATGTGTTCATAACTCTTATGTGTAAAAAGCTTTTAAGCATATGCCATGTTCTTGAGAGAAAATATTCGGAGTGCATATCCCTTGTGAATTGAATTTTGAACTTGTTTTGAACATGTTGAGCTTAATATCTGTAACGACCCTAAAAATTCGAGCAGAAAACTCAAAATTTCAAAGTCGAGAAAACACCAAAACAATCTCAACGAATCGAAATCGTTTTAAATGCACAGCGGATCATTACTGAGTTCACAATACAACTCAGACAACCAATTATTACAAACCAAATTTATAATTCAACATTACATAAAATGGAAATGTAATAATCCTCACAATCTCTCACAAAACTCACAAATAAATCCTCACAAGTTCTCACACACAAATCCGCACTAGAAACCTCACCACAAGCAGGTTAATGAACAATTTCGAGTCTCCGGAGTCGTCTCTCAATCTCCACTAATCAACACCTGCGGAATTATCCCCTACACCATCGAATTGGTGCACCGGGATTGTAAACACAAACCCGGTAAGCTTATAGCTCGTATGAGTAAGACGAAAATATAACTTGCATATCAATATATACGAAAGTCCACAAATCAACAAATATAAATGCACTCATGAGTCAATGGACGTCACATCTGGTTGTCCCAAAAATATATGAAATGAAAGTACTCATGAGAAATTGGGCAACCCTTCTGGTTACCCAAATACATTTATAATACGGGTACTAATGAACGATGGTACACATCTGTTACCCCTCACGTAGTACACCGCCGATATTGGGCAACCACCTGCTACCCAACATCAAAACAATATGAGTACTCATGAGCCGATAACCACCTGTTACCTCACATGCAGCACTCCGGCAGACAGACTAGAGCTCTAACTGTATCGTAACTTTCGCTCGGCCAAATGCTAGTTTCCGACTTGCCAAACACGTACAATAATCACACCTCATATTGTACAAAAATCAAGTCCGAAGACAAATCAACATTTTAACAATCTCCACGTTAAAATCACGTACAATAATCACACCTCATATTGTACAAATCAAAATCACATGCTCGATATATAAATCTCGTCATCAAAATGACATCATCACGATAAAATCATAACAGTATATTATATAGCAAACTATATATATATATGTACATATTTTCCATTTATACAATATATATATAATCTGTTATATCATATACATGTCATATTTCATAAACAAGTCCGAAGACAAAACATTTAACAAACACCATGTTAAAACCACGTACAATAATCACACCTCATATTGTACAAATTAAATCACTTGCTCAATATATAATTCTCGTCATCGAAATGACCAATTCATATTGAATTCATAACAGTATATAATATAGCGAACTATATATATATATATATGTACTTATTACCATTTATACAATATATATGTAATCCATTATATCGTATACGTGTCATAATTCAATATTAAAAACTCTTGCAAAATCTTTAATCTCCGCAAGGGTAGATTCGTAAATATGTGAGATTGTACTCACCTTATCGACTCGAGCGTAATTCCACAATTTCCGAAGATAATTCATTTCCTTGATTTATTGATCACCTTGAAAAAGATAAGAAAATAATTTAGAAACGTTTCGTAAACCTTTAAATGCCGAAACAGTAATAATAAGTTACTGTTCAGCAATTTATGGTTTTACGAATTTACTGATCACAAGATTACTGTTTACGTATTTACTATTCACGTATTTCTGTACAAATACACATCAATTACGTATCTCTGTACGCGTACATACTGTTTACGTATTTCCGTACGTACAAATAATATTGAAATGTAAATACTGTCTCAGTAAATATTAATTACTGATTTACCCTTTATAAATTACTTTTTACATTTACTGAAAGTAATTTATATTTACATTTATCGTACGTAAAATAAATTTACATTTACCGTACGTAAATCACTTTTACATTTACCGCATGTGAAAATAAATTACAAAATTATCCTTCGGAAACACTGTTCACGTGCCGCCGAACGTGGTGGCGCGTGGGGTGCACGCGCCACTCACTGTGGCAACGCGTGGGGCACACGCGCCGAGCCTAGGGCCGGCGCGTAGCATGCCACCGCCGCGCCAAAACCATTCATTTCCTTCCCTCTCCACGGCCTCATGCCGCCTCTAGACCCCTCCACGCGCCGCCTATGGCGGCGGTACCTCTCCACCATCTCCAACCTCCAATCTCCACCGAAACACCACAAATCAACACAAGAATTCAACAACATCATCACAACAACCAACCTAGGCTATCCTCACCTCGATTCGAGCTCGAAAACCACCAGAAACAAGCTTTGAAGCGGCAGAGGGAAACGCAGCAACTTTGCGACGTTCGAGCAGCTTCCCGGCGGCGAGGCACGGCACAGCGAGCTTCAGACTGGTTGAGGTGGCCCGTGCGGTGGTCTTGAGGCTGGCGGTGCGTGACACGGCCGGTGGGTGAGGGAGATCGCCGGATGAGGATGAGATCGGGGAGGGAGAGGAGAAAATGAGAGAGGGAGGCGCACGGGTGAAGAGAGAGAGAGAGAATGAAGTGGTTTCCAATTTTGGAAACCCTAAACTGATTAAATTCATTTATATACTCGTTTCCAAAATCAGAAACTAACTTCTGACGTTAATAACTTCTACGTACGACTTCCGATTCGGACGTGTCACATGTCCACGCACTCATATCGACGAGCTCTACAACTTTCGTGAAGGAAGTTTTTGCAACCGAGCGACAGAATAAAAGTCGATATTTTAGTTCGGAAACGTAACGTTTTTCTAATTAAACGTTCCAAGAACGTTTCCGTTTCCGTTTTGTAAAGTCGTAAACAATCAAATTTATTTTACTTGAATTTCACAACTTTATAGAATTCATATCAAATCAAATATTGTTTGAAAAATAGGGTTATTACAATATCATCTCTGTTTCTGCATGTCTTACTTGTTATGCGAGATCTCATGTTTATTAACCATTTAATTCATTCTATCTATTTTCGATTAAGTGTTATTCTTGATGCTATGAGTTTGAAGATCTCTGAGACAAAATGTTGAAGGCATTATAGTTGAGTCATTAGTTTAGTTGTATTGATTTTTGTTTTATATTTTTGTTTCCCTTTTCTAGTGTTTGCTAAGGGACTAGCAAAGTTTAAGTATGGGGTTGTTGATATGAGCAAAAAGTGTGATGTTCTTAATGCGTTTGTACCCTATTCTTACTCTTTGTTACCTCTTATTTAGTATGTTTTAGTTTCTTTTGTATGAATAAGTGTATAGGTAGAGCTTACATCGATTATGAGTGAATTAATGATGAAATCGTGCTAAGTGTTAAGAATCATTGTTGAGATATCATTCCTTGTTCGAGTAGGATTCATCATTTCCTATTTCTTTGTTTCTAACATACTTATTCTTATTAGGAAATACAAATCCATGTTGGAGAAGGAAAGAAATCCTAGTTCCACAAGGAGAAAGAAGAAGATATGCACTTAAAAGCTAAATCCATGCAAGACTCAAAATGCTGTTAAGATTCGTAGTCCAACTTCGACGGGGTCCCCTGGATAGCTCCGATCAAATTAGAAGACGTACCATATATGGATAGAAAGATGTGTGAGTCTAGTTTCTGTAAGATTTAGAATCAAATCAATATCTTATTCCTACAGGGAAATATGACCGAATCATTACTTGGAGGTCCAGTGAGCTCGACAGAATTATCTCAGCCATTGATTTGCTTTTGATCCAAGGGCTGTGAGGGAAAATTTGGACCTTATTTCTCCTATGTATAAAGACATGAATATATATCAGAATGACCATAAATTCCAAAAAATGGTCAAAAAAGGCATGTAACAAGTGAGGAGGCTATGCGGTATTCTCCATAAAGAGTAGTGAAAGTTAATTACAATAAAAACTCAGTTGTACGTCTACTACTCACACAAAACGGACTTCATGTCTTCATCAATCATCACAACATCAATATTGTTAATCCAGTCGACCATTCAGTGTTGTCTGTAAATTAACGCAAGGCATTAACTAGATAGGTCCACGTACTATGAAATTTCTCCTGGCTCCGGCTTTTAAAGAAAAGCCGAATACTTCTCAACGCATATACTCACCATTTGCCAAATGTTCGTTGAATTTGGAAGTCCAAACCACGTATTTTGGTTATATCAAGCGAGAAACATGATCATTTACGTAAATTACACAAGTCAAATCTAATTATATCACTCAATCACTAATCTTTTCTTCTTTTAAGCGAATTGAATTCGATCGATATACCATGCATTTGCCTTTTGTCTGCATCACTGCATGCATGATTAATTAATTGGAAAGACGCTGGCTATAATTTGTATTATATATTAATATTTAGTTTTCCAGATAGAGTATGATCGAATATGCCAATGTTTGGTATATGATTTAGAGACTTGTTTTTAAGTTTTAATGTACACGTTTACCATTATGCTATTCATTGTTTTAATTTGTTTGTGGGGTATTTAGATATACACCCATTTAAGTAGACATGTTTTAAATTAAACCCGCTTCTTCATTTTACACCCAACCCTATTTTTAGGTTAAATATTAATTTAAAAAATTTATTTTGGACATGGATAACAGAACTTAATTTTACAAAATATTTACTAAACATGACATGAACCCAAAATAAAAACCACAATCGTGATCCCATGCTAATTTACCCATCCTAACCAAAAAAAGGTTGAGATTATTACATGATTAAAGCTCAATTTATTGCTACCTTCATTATAGGTAATTTATTTTTACTAAAATTTCATAAATATTTGTTTGACTCTATCATACTTGTTATAATATACATGATTAATAAGAGTCGCTTGATGATATACTTAACCTCTAAGAGTTGGGTAAAATAAGAAAATACCTATAAGAGAGACAAGATTATCTAGGAAAAATATGAGTACCTTACGATGAGAAAATTTTAGTATAAAAAAATGTACCTACAAGGAATACAATATTTTCTTGTTTAATTATACCTATAAGGAAGACAATATTATCTAGGAATAAAAAAATATACTTATAAGAAAAAAAATATAATCTAGAAAAAAGATGAACAAAACTTTACGATGAGGAACTTTTAGCATAAGAAAATATACCTATAAGGAAGACAACATTGTCTTGTTTAAATATACATAGAAAAGAAGACAACATTATCTAGAATATAATAGAATGTGTGTTCATGTCAACAACATAAAGTAAAGATTATATAAGGAAACAAAAATTGATTAGTTGTAACTACTTATCTATGAGATGTTTTCCTTTTTCAACCAGAATGGCAAAACAGTTAAGCCAGCCAAAACGAAAAAAAATGAATTTATAAAAATAAAACCTATAAAGAATGTTGAAATAATTAATTGGGTGTAGATTCAAAAAAAAAAGGAGTGAGTTTATATGAAAATTGGGCTTCTAGGATGGGTCTATGACTAATTATCTCTTTGTTGGGGTCTATGACTAACTATGACTCATCAATACATGATATATTTTGGCATTGAAATGCCACGTAATTAGCTATCACTACATTGAGAGTTGAAAGGTAGAAAGAAGCCTGCATGGTCAATACTTATATCTCTTATAGAGGAGTGCTATGGCGCCATAATATGGCGCTGCAATTTTACATGACATGTCACGTCACATTTCTATATCAACAATTAAATTATATAAAAATGTCATTTTAAATAAAAATACAATTATATCCTTGTTAATCCAATGTTTTAAATTATTATATAAATATTTTTTATTTTTTTATTTTTTTATCATTTTTTATTTTTCATCACAATAATGCTTCTAAAATATAATTTTAAAAATTAAAATTTATGAAAATATGTTTGAAATATGTGTGTGCACGCGCGAATATATATATATATATATATATATATATATATATATATATATATACAGAGTGAAGCTTCACTCTGAAATTACAGAGTGAAGTTCCAATTTTGGCACACTTTTCGGTCAAATTTTTTCACCATAAGCGATTCAATATTTAGGTATGTTATTCAAGATCATCTATACAAAATTTCATCTAATTCGGGCATCGTTAATGTATTGAAATTAGATTAAATTAATGAATGAATTAAAACTGTTCAACGTGAACCGTTCGTGTAAATCTTAATTTTGAAAAATCAAACCATTGTCAAATTGGATGAAACTTTGTAGAGATGATCTTGAATAGCATACCTAAATATTGAATCGCTTATGATGAAAAAATTTGATCGAAAAGTGTGCCAAAATTGGAGCTTCACTCTGTAATTCCAAAGTGAAGCTTCACTCTGGATAGAGACTGTATATATATATATATATATATGTGTGTGTGTGTGTGTGTGTGTGTGCACAAAATATATATTTTTTTAAATTTCAGACGATGTAGGTAACTACAACATTTATATTTAGATGAAACTTTTGGTAAGATTCTTTTGGTTTTTTTTTCTGAAAGGGAATATTATTTTGTTAGGGTATAATTGATTTAAGGGGATATGTAAGGTAACAAATGTTATTTTTCCTAGAGTATACATATCTTAATTAATACTATATATAATACAATTATGTCGATGATAATCTTTCTAATGACAAATATGTCAAGATTAATTAATTAATACAATTATCATATAGGCACCACACACACGTGTGTGTGTGTATATATATATATATATATCGCCCGCGCACACACACACACACATATATATATATATCTAGCATATTTTGTATATATCATATTTTTTAATTACATTTTAAAAAAAAAATATAAAAAAGAACTACAATTTTTTTAATAATAATCTAGAGTCGTTGGATTAACAAGGATAAGATTGTATTTTCATTCAAAAATAATATTTTGTGATTATTGTAATTACTGACATGACAAAATGACATGACATTTTACGTGGGATTACGGCGCCGAATCTGGCGTTATATTATGACGCTAAAATATTTTTCATCTCTTATACATGCATGTACCGTCAAAGATTTTCATGCATATCATGTACATGACTAATAATTCTTTTTTGTTGTTTATCTGCTGGGTGGACATTGCTCGATCATCCTTGTACACAAAAACAGTGTACATGATCGATGTCGCAGAAAAGTTGAAAGCTTCTATTATAGCTAGTTTTCGAACGAGAAATTGCATGAGATCTTTCCGCCAAAGATATTCGATGTCATCTTTTCAAGCATATCTATATACGCATCCGCTGGCATCAGGCATCAGCTAGCTGAAAAGTTCAAAGCTTTTCTTTATATTGATCTGGAAATTGTATGAGAATGATGATATCTTGTACTATTCGTATTGTTTAAAATGTTAATATTCCAACATCTAATTAGGAAGCTGGAGTAGCTAGCCGATCTGCAAAAAGGGACGTCGTGGAAAGAGACGTACGTACGTGATCGATAACGATAACGAAGACTTGGTTAGCAAGCATCATCGATCCACATCCAGTGATTCCCAAGAATTTTATATGTTTCTATAATCATGTGTCCAACAAGAAACCATTGTTGAATTATTACTTATTAGGGAGTAGAGACGACGTTATCATGAATTCTCTTATCCTTTCATATCGTCGTTTGTATTTCCTCGATCATTCCAAAGTTAGAAATTGAATTCTCTTTACATAAAAAAAATTAAAAAGTATGTTGTTATGTCGGGATTTCCGGCGGGGGAACTCTGGCAAACCGATGAAACTCTCTGTCACCTGAAAACTACAAATACACGGCGTTACGAGGAGAAGACCGGGCTGGCCGGCCTTCAACGCTCTAATGCCTAAGTTAGCTACAAAGATAGACATGTAGAGTTAGGTAGGAGAAATGGTGTGAGTGGAGGTGTAGAGGGTTAAGAGAGCTTACCTTGATGTGGAGAGGAGGGGCGTATTTATAGAGATAAATAAGGGTGTAACCAGTGAACTTACCAAACTACCCTCGTGGCTAATAATACATACAATGGGCTTTTGGGCCAATCAAACCCTAAAATGGCGAACAATCACGATGTTTAACCCATTAAAGGGTGTAGCGTTACAAGTCCCCAAATTCCCAGTCAAGAGACTTTTCTTGGGTGGGGATTTTATCAAATAAAACATTAAGAGTGTGAGTTCGAACGAGTGCCGGAGTACCAGTGGCAACACTACTAGTCCCCAGTCCCCAAGTTCCCATGCAAGAAAGGGGCGGACCGGGCGTAAGGAAACATGCAAAATGATGTAAGTCTAATCAGTGGGACATGCGATGGCGATGCATGATGAGCATGCAAGTGGTGCATGACAAGTATTCACGTGGTGCAAGATGAGTATGCACACGGTGCAAGATGAGTATGCATGTGATGCACGATGAATATGCACAATGAGCATGCACGTGGTGCACGATATATAAGTCCCCCAGTCTCGGTATAGGACGGGCCGAGTGGTAAGATACCGGGTCTCGGAGAGACCGAATGAGGAGATATGGTTCCAGGAGAACCGACAATCGAGAGGCGAATGTTATAATTTGGAGGAGCGTGTGGCGACGTGTGATTCGGGGGATCATATGGCGATGGTCGTGACATGCATGATGCGGGGGATCACATGGCGATGGCCGTGATCCGAGGGATTAGATGACGATGTTGGAGATATACGGTTGCCTCTGGGTGCTACCGTGCTAAAGTGCCTATGTACCCATGTATGAGATCAAACCACAGGTAGTTCCTTTAGAGTTAAGTCGGGCCGGTTCAACCGGGGGAAGGCGAGTAGGTGTGTAACACATGTGATCGTGTGGCGGGTGAAACACACAAAGTCCCCCAGTTTTTGGGTCATGGCAAAGAGGAGGCATCAGTCCCTCGGTGTCCAAAGTTGTAGGAACAGGGTCGGGGACTGTTTAAGTGCACGCATGGATCGGGCCGAGGCAAGATGCGGCCGAGGTGGTCGAGAAGGGCCGATGTGGCTGGGACGAGTGCGACCGGTACAGCCGGGGCAAGGCACGACCGGGGCCGGGACGAGTGCGACCGGGGTAAGGCACAACTGGGGCGAGTGCGACCGGTGAGGCTGGGGCCGTGCCGGGGAGTGTACCTATTTTTTAAGGAAACACGACAACAATTTTGTTAAAGCAAGGTATAAGATATCAATTAATTATCTATTTACATGAAGAAGAATAGTTGGGATAAAGAGTCCCCAAAGTCCTCATTCAAGAAATGTTCCCCGCCATAACGATCGAAACCCCCTGTAGCGAGTAGCCAACCCACCCCAGAGGTCGGGACAGTTTAATGCAGGGGACAAGAGTGGGGCCCTTGAGGAATCGAGGCGACGTTGACATCAGTAGTCAGGGTGATTACTTGGGTGGGGAGTTTTCATATCTCCATCTTTGGTGTAATATCCGAGTTCAAATTCCTCGGGACCCGGGCTGGCCAATTCGTGGCCATAGAGAGTGATATAGGACCTTATGACTATTTTTGGGCTACTGACTTTATAATAGTAAAGATCCCTTTCAAAAAATAGTAAAGATCTATCTATAACACGTGGGTTAACTAGCACACTCGGAGCGTCCATGGATCTGGAGTGACCTAGGTATACCGGGGTCGGGTGCTGACCGCCAAGTCAGGTAATGACCGTATGGGGCACCCATGGATCTGGTCGAGAACCTCCGCATCAGATGCATGTGTTAACCAGGTGCGCGAACATCGTCGACCTGGAGAGTGACCTGGATCTCAATGTTAGACAAGGGTTAACTAACAAAGGCAGTTAGATATGTGGGTTAACTAACATCGGAGCATCCCTGGACCTGGAGAGTGACATAAGATCCCTGAGATAGGCTCGTGGGTTAACTAGCACGCTCGGAGCATCCATGGATCTAGAGATTTTCCCTGGTCAGTGATTTAATTCAATCCGGAGTATCATGGCGAGTCCCCAAAGTCCCCATACAATGGATATTTGTCACGCTCCCAAATCCGAGACCACTATTATATGGAAATATGATTCTCAAATTAGAGGTGTGACCTTAAAATCAATAAAATTTCCTTAATAAAACTGATAGAAATATATGTCTAAATAATACCTTTATTAGGAAACATAATCATAGTTATTTTACAATACAACGAATTTAGAAATACTGAAATTTTAGCGAAGATACATGAGTCTCGCATTTATTGTCTTGAAATAATATTTGAAGAAAAACCATCATTTTATTTAGTAGATTCATCTCATTCCCCAAACATCTACTCATTACCTGAAAATAAGATTGTGTAGCATCATGAGTAACACAGACCTAGTAAGTACATAATACATTCTTATAATAATTTGGCTAATGAGAAATTCAAATATGAACAACCAAGTAAAATGTACCAAGAACCATATGTATTTGGTCACACGAATTTTTACTTATGCATATAAATATACATATCAGCATCAATATATTCAATCAATTGTGTGAATTTTCAAGAAAACTGGTAATTAATCGAAAGTCACATGTTAGGGTTCACGTTTACCCAAAATACAGATAAGCCTCAGCATACCGAGACCAACACCAAAGTATGTATACTCAAGGTCAATTTTCCTAAGTATAATAGTGCACTATCTGTAGGGACAAATGCCCAATGCTAACTCACAAAGCACAAATCAATTTTACCAATAATTCACTTAAGCACGAGGTAGTACTAATCACTCTGCTTCATACCTCCAACTCAATAACATCAATAAAATATCACAAAGTTTAGTAATTAAGACAATATTTATATACTAAAAAAAATATAATCTTACACCAAGATATAAATACTTATCAATAACGCAATGTATGCATCAAATAAACATGTTAATAAACTTGAAAATAAATGTGAAAATAAAGTAAATATACTTTAAATTAAAAGCAATTAGATAATATTAGTTAGTAGTTAAAGGATTAGTAGTCATTTTTCCCATAATAAGGAAAGTCTTTGTCCAAAGTAGCAATTGTCATTCAAATAATAGTGTCAAAGTCCGTCAACTTTCCGTATCGATAACTCAATCAATAAACGTCCAAATTAGGCAAGTGAGAAGTCTATGTTCAAGGATTTTTTGTAACGAATCCAATAGGATAAGTCATACAGTCCAGTTCAAAATCATTGAGTCCAAAAAGTTCAAACACAATAGTAGTGCAGAAACCGATCATCAAGTTATCATCTTAGATGTCTACATATTCTACTTGTAACAATTTTTTTTATCATTTCTTCTGAAGCTTTCCAGATTAAAATTAGAGTTCTTATATTTTAATTTGATAAAACGTTTGTAGAAAATGGTTAAGAAATGAGTTTTTAAAGTTGTGAGTGCTACAAAAGATTTTCAGTGAGTTTATTAACTCTAACTTTGGTTAGCCATAACTTCTTCATTTATAAATATTTTTGAGTGATTCAAAACCCTAAATTGAAGCATTTTTCATGAGTAATTTAATGCTATTTACCTTGGACAAACTCAGATATTATAAAATAAGAAAATATAACTCTTACTAAAACATGGTATTTTCCATTTTATCCTTAGCTATGTACTTTGATAAATCTTAAAAGACAAAAGATTATAAGGATGTAAAATGTACTTACCTTGAAGTTTCAGGGGGTGAAAGGAAGGTTTTGATGTGGATCCAAAGTTGGATTATTTTAGTAAAGAATGAACTTGTTTAATAGAGAAAGAGTGAATGCTAAATTTTAGCTTGAGAAACATTACATGGTTGAGTTTTTTATCAACTAAGGGAACTTTAGACTTACATGATTTCTGATTTTGAAGTGTGAAGAAAACTTGAGGTAGCTCACAACTATAAATCGGTCAAGAAGGAACACAAAAGTTCAATTCTCACATACCATTCTCAATAATTAATATTGAGTGATGGCCTACCTAATTAGTGTGGTTGTTGGCAAAGAAACAAAATAGTGCTGCCGAGGCCAGTGCGGCCGGGGCAGAGCCGTGAGTTTTGGGACTCGTGGAGAGAGCGATCATCAAAAGAGATTGAGTCAAGCAAGCATATGTAAAAATATAAACAATAGGCGATTCATGGGCATAAAGTGTACGCACGTAGATAAACATCGGGTGTAGCCATTTAGGTGTTAGCCCGAAGGTGTTACCGTGTGGCGTGACATATGTGAATATGTGCCAGTGTAGCACGCATGCTCAATAATAATGTAGCGTATACGGCGTAATGGAGAACGTAATGGAAAACGTATACGGCGATAATGTAATGATGAGTCAAGTGTAAGGGGAAGCGTACCGGAGACCCTCGAAGATCCCGATAATATATAAAGAATGGAGCGTTGACAAAGCTCGTTGCTCATATAGGAAAGCGTCCCAGTGGTAGTTGTACCTCACCGGGAAAATATATAAATGTCCGGGCACATAGAGCTCATTGCTCATATAAGAAAGCGTCCCGGTGTCAGGTGTACCTCACCGGGAAAATATATAAGTGTAGCCCAAGAAATAGTAGTTAACCAATAATGAGAGCAGTGGTGCCATAGTGATAAAGTCAGAAACCCAGAGAATAAAATAGTGGTGCCACAGTGGTGAAGTATGAATCAATATAAGGCTAGAATGTACCGGAAGCCGTTAGAGATATCATAAGTATAATAGAAAGAATAGAGTTAATGTATGAGACTCCATGTCGGTCATTGAGCCTCGACGAGGCTCTTGATGCTCATGAGAAAGCTTCCCGGCTGTAGTGGTGTCTCACCAAGGACGTAATTGACATGCGCAACTACCCGTATAATAGATGTAGTGGCGTGGTACTAACCGGAGAGTACTATCGGAAACCAATATGCATAGGCGTTGACTGTTGACTTTTTGATCCGGCAGAGACAATGGTCTTGTTGACTGGAACTTTACATCGCACTGTTTGATCATTTGACCCAGATCACCGCTCTCTTTTTTTTCGATTGACCTTGGTAATTTTGACACACTACCCCCGTGTGCTCACACACACATGTGTTACCTTAATTAACTTTCAAAATCAAACTTTCATTATTGAAACATATTGTTGTAGATTTAGCTGACCCACGCCTGACCTCTCCTTTGATTTACTAGTTTTTTTTTGGGGGGGGGGGGAGCTCCGGCTGAATTCTAGGCCGAGAGTGGGAAACTTGGGGCGAGGAGGCGCTGGGCGGGGTGCGGCTGGGCCGGGATCATTGGGCAGACGCAGTGTTTCGACCGGAGTGGGAGATGCCGCGCAGGGCACGTAGAGCAGGGACATAACTCCGGACTAGATTGAGAGTAGAGATGGGCGGTGCTTGCAGCATTCGGGAAGCACATCGTCGTGTGTTTGCAGTGGGCCCGAGAACCAGATCGAGCCAGGTGTTACAGACCAGGTTGAACTTGTTGTTCCAGGTGAGGAGCTTCGGGCGGGGTTGTACATTTAGGAGATTTATGGTCGGGCGGAGTCGTAGGGGTGGCCAACCGAGCGACTGGGTTGCTAGGCCGGCTGAAAAGCTGGGAGAACTTTTGAGGGGCGGAGAACATCGTTGAGCCGGGCCGAGAAGTGCTGATTCGTGTGTAGAATTTTCTGGCCAGGAGATAGACAGCACCGAGCGGTAAGTGTGTCCCAGCCGGGAAGGGAGCCACCAGGTCACATTTGCTTTCGTTCTCTTTTTCTTCCCAATTTGAAGAACACAGGCGCCGACACGGTGTCCTTACATTATTGGTGATTTGGGTGCCATTACCGTGTTGTTTCTATGTCTCTAGAATGTTGTAGATGCTATACGATTGTTGTTGCTGGGAATTGACGAACCCGTAAGTTGAAAGATGATCTCAGTTTCTCAATCTTTAAGTCAGCAAATCCAGAGGTAGGAGGAAGAGGTCATGGTTGATTCGTCAGAAGCTGGTGAGTCTCCTGGTGGAAGAGGTGAAGCATAGCGATGCTTGTTGAGCAGTGGTGAAGGAGGAGAGAGAAGCACATATATGCTTTCTCTCTCAAAACTATATGTCAAAGCGCAAAACCCAGAAACCAAATATGCAGAGGGTGAAACCCAGAAAAACTGTGGAGTGGCTCACGGAGAGCGATGGGTGTGGGGCTGACGAGGATCCTCCTTCTAGCGCTAAATGTTACTTCGAGATTTCAGGCGGGGGAACTCCGACGAACCGATGAAACTCTTTGTCACCTGAAAACCACAAGCACACGACATTACGGGAGAAGACCGGGCTAGCCGGCCTTTAACGCTCGGATGCCTAAGTTAGCTACAAAGATAAACATGTAGAGTTAGGTAGGAGAAATGGTGTGAGTGGAGGTGTAGAGGCTTAAGAGAGCTTACCTTGATGTGGAGAGAAGAAATGTATTTATAAAAATAAAATAGGCAAAATTGCCAAAATACACCCTAAATTTGGCAAAAATTGTCAATTTGTACCCTGAACTTGTATTTGAGTCAATTTACCTCCTAAATTTGGTAAAAATTACCGATTTGCACCCCATCCGTTAAATTTAACTGTTTATATCCAATTTTGCGTCACATGTCATGTACATGAGGGGTAATGTTGTCTTTTTCTATTTATATTTTTCTTAAAAATAAATAAAAATATTCTTTAAAATGAGGATTATTTTTTAATCAAATTATTTATTTACATCTTTTTTCTACATACTTAACCATACTTCGAATTATATATTCAACATACCCACCCATTGAAATATAGTGTGTTGTGTATATGTATATATATATATATATATATATATTTATATGTACACATTGTTGGAGGAGGAACGAAACGAGAATAATAACGACGTAATGGAACAAAACGTAACCGTTTAATTATTGATAATGGGGCCTATATATAGGCATTATATAACCACAATCTTGTAGGATTCAGAGTCTTAAGCTATTACCAGAAATGCGAATCTATCTCTAACAAGAAACCTAATAATGTTAAGACACACACAATGGTAGAATAGTAATTCTCCCAGAACACACATTTTTTTTAATTTTCAATGTATTTATTTATATTTTTCTAATATCTTTTAACATATCATATCATGTAAAATAATAAATATTTAAATCAATAACATGTTTCAAAACAAACATTGTAACAAGTGTTCAACTTAAGTAATTTTATTAATTTATTTCATTATTAAATATAAATAAATATATAATGACAATATTGTCCCTCAAATGCATGACATGTGATTTAAAATTGGATGGAAAACATTAAATTTAACGGATATGATGCAAATCGACAATTTTTACTAAGTTTAGGAGGTAAATTGACTCAAATGCAAGTTAGGGTGCAAATTGACAATTATGACCAAGTTTTAGGTGCAAATCGGTATTTTTGCCAAATAAATATGGTGTAACTAGTGAACTTACCAAATTACTCTCGTGGGCTAATAATACTTGCAATGAGTTTTTAGGCCAATCAGACCCTAAAATGGTGAGCAATCACGATGTTTAGCTCAGGGCACAACGTTAACGTATGTATACTCGAGTGAAACAAATTTAAAGGCTTGATCGACGGAGTTTCTTGAGCTGTTGTTCTACCTTGTGTAGTGGTTGCTTCGATTTTAAAATCTCGGCTGTTGACGTTTTCTTCTTGTAACGAATATTGTTGACACTCACACACCTATATATGTATATATCGATCCCAATCATTCTTCACATTAAACACCCTCTCCTTCACCCCCGAGAAAATTGACGACTGCTTCACCTATGCAGAACTGCCCCGACAGCCGATCGAGACCATCAAAGCACCAAAAAGATGAGAAATCCTACATTCTCCGATTGCCAGACCACATAATACGGGAGATCTTCTTCAGACAGCCAGTAATGTCGCTCATCCAATGCTGGCGTGTCTGCAAGATCTGGCGTTATTTACTCTCGGATCCTCTCTTCAGCAAAACTCTAATTTCACGAACTCCCTGTTGTCTATTAGTCAATGGCTTCAAAGGCCATTTCTTGGTAGACCTCAACCAAAAGACCTCCGGTGAGTACAACGTCGGTGTTGTGAGGCTTACTGGCTGCTCCAAAGCAGTAACAGTCGGTTCATGCAACGGCTTCGTCTGCCGGTACAATGCAATACTTCTCGAAACTACTGGCGAATTTTCTGTTTATAATCCCATGACCGGTGAGCAACTTTGGGTTGTTCCTTCAGAGGCTGAATATAATAGTTTTGGGTTTGGGTACAGTCCCATCAATAGTGCATACAAAATAGTTTTGTTCCAGTTATCAGTTGGGGAGGTTACTAAACCGTTTGTCACGACGGTCATGACAGTTGGCTCAGGAATTTGGAGATGTGTTAAGCATGCCCTGGTCTTCAGAAGTTGTAGGGTTATTCAATCAGAATGGATATATCTGAATGGATTTCTTCATTCTATTTGTAAAGGCCATGACGGTACTCATTCGATAATTGCTTTCGATGTCGAAAGTGAGCGTTTCCAACGTCTACTATTACCTCAAGAGTTTCCTATTGATCCCAAGGCGCGCCTGATATCTGCAGTCGGAGTATCGGAAGGGAGGCTCTACGTAACAATTGCCTCCCATAATAAAATGGTTGTTTGGATTATGAAGGATTATGGCATTAAGGAGTCATGGACCAGAGATTTTGAAATTAGAGACGACTCTCATCATCAACTAAAGTTTTGTAAATTATTGAACTATACACAAGGGCGAGCTTTGCTCTTATGTGAGCAACAATTGTATACTTATACTTCAGCGATTGACTGTCTCGTGCGGGTTCAGGTTGATAGGGTACCAGCAATTGATAAAGCATGGATCCATATTCCGAGCTTTATTTCCTTTCCATATGTAAGGAGTCAGAGCTAGCTTCGATTTTAAGTGCGTATGTATATATGTGCCTCAAGGTCATGTAACTCATATTCATGAATTACTACCCCCATCAATCGGATGATCAATTAATCAGAGTTTGTATCTGCAGATTAGTTTTGTTTTCTTGTACGTACGTGCATGTAGATTTTTGGAGTGGCTAGATATTGATCATCCTTAACTAGAACCTGTGTTATCAGTTTATCTTCACCATTCCATTTTTGTTAATAAAGTTGCTTAATTAAAAGATTTTGGGTTAGGATTATGGTAAAAGTGATAGTCATCACCCATCAGCTTATGGCAAGTGTCATTGACCAGTTTAAGCATATATACATGGCAATGCGTTGGTGTTTGGAACTCTAGATGAACAACTCTTTTATACTTATATTCTCCGGTAACATACCGCCTCGTGAACGTGGAGATTCTGATTAGCTGGTTGCTCGAGTTCCGGCCACCAATTCTATCAAAAGGCATGCTTCCACGTTCTTAGCTTTGTCTCTCTTATGACAATACAATGTATGTGAAAATCCAATTCGGTAATGTATATGTAGGGGTAGGAAATAGATTAGCAATCGTAACATCAGTAAAATATGCAATTGCAAACTCTATTGATAGTCAACAAAAATAAAAAAACACTAATGTAATATGTTCCGGCCTTAAACTAAAAATGATTGGTGTCTTGGTGATGAATGACGCGCTGCCAAGTAAAATCTACATGACAATTTTAATTAACAGAGCAAAAACTTCAAAACATATATGTTACTTAAGGTTTCGGGAGAAGCATATATACGCATAGCTGGCATCAGTTAGCTGAAAAGTTCAAAGATTTCTTTATATTAAACTGGAAATTGCATGAGATCTTGTTATTCTTTGAAATATTCCAACATCCAATTAAGAAAATGAAGTAGCTAGCCGTTATACAAATCAACCTTGACCGACTGGAGACACCATGATTGTTTGAGAACAGCTCGAAGGGCACAAACAAAGCTAGCTATTATTCCAAAACCGTTTGAGAACAGTTGTCGAATCGGTCCTATTCGAACTCTTTTTTAATGAGAGCCGTTGCGAAAAGGGACGTGATCGATAACGATGACGATGACTTGGTTAGCAAGATGCCAAGTTATTATTGCTCTCATTCAGTGCTGCCCAAGCATTTGTTTCTATAATTCATGTGTGTCCAACAAGAAACCACTGTTAAGGACAATATCGTAACTATATCTCTTATGAAAAAATGATAGGGTTTTACAAAGTCATCTATTCCTGATTCCAAAGTCAGACATTGATTCTCTTGCATAAACAATAACAAAAAGAAAATAACATGTATATTCATTATTCAATTAAGTTATATATATGTTGCTCGTAATTAACTTATGCTACATAATACTCGAAGCCGAAACGTGTCCATTATATTTTCATATGTTAAATGTTTCATAATTTTTGTCTATAGCATATTAAGTCTTTATCTTTTATCTCTAACCATTAGAGCTAGGCTGTCGTCACTTATTTTTACCTCTAACCATTAGAGCTAGGCTGTCAAGTAGTTACACATTGATAGAGATTAAAGAAGGCATCTAATGCTTTGGTGAGTAGCAAGCTCTTTTTATATCAAGGACAGCATGGTCTACTTCTTCATTGGTCATACTGATTAAGAAACTGAACTATTAATTAAATAGTGCATAACTGAGCTACAATATTTGCATAGCTATTTCCTACTGAATTTCAAGACTTTGTAGCTGTAAATTGATCAAAATGCCCCTTTAAGCTATAATATTGTTCCCCTAATCTTTGCCAAATTCCAGAGATACCCTCTTCTTTAGCTAGCTACTTTGGCCAGCAGGTCCAACACCAGCTCAGCTCAGTTGCAACACCTTTATGAAGAAACCAAAGACAATGCAAGAACCACCAACCTCTTTAAAATTCCCCCATTTGTATATATACCACCACCATCGATCTTAGTTTCACCTTGTTAACCTCATCGAATACACACACATATATTCCTCGATCACCCTAAAAACAAGAACAATACAGATCGAGCTACAAGGTAGCTAGGAATATTGATCGACGTCGATCATGGAAAACAGAGAAGCAGTGAGGGAATTACGAGAGGTGTTCGACAGACTGGACAAGAGCAGCTCAAGCAGCTCCAAGTCGTCGACGTCAATGAAGTCGTGGTCGTTAAAGAAGGTGATCAGCAAGGAGCTGTGGCCGAGGAAATTCTCATCGGTGTTCCGGTGGAAGCGAGTCGACTTGCGGCTGACCATCATAGACGACATCATCTTCAAGATACTCTCCGTCGTGGAGGCCGTCGTTCTTGTTTCTACTCTATGCTTCTTCTTCCTCTGCTGCGGTTGCCACATCTGATGCCAGCTATTTAATTTCATTCTTTTCATTCTTTTAGTTCCTTAATTAATTACTTCTTCTTACTTAGTTGATTACTTGTTCTGCTGCATATGATATTTAGGCCGTTCTGGTATTATCCTTGTGTTTTTTTTTATGATGTACGTACGTTTTTGCTTTTGTTGCCATAATTGGGCATATGAAGCTTGTAATGTTACAATTAAAGACTCCACGCTCTATTCTCAAAATAAGATGAGCTCGATCTGCAATTGCTTATGATGTGATTATGCTATTCTTTCAGTTTCTCATTTTATATAATATTCCAAATGAACTTGTTCTGCTGCAGATGATATTCAATTTAATAGGCGGCCTAAATTGGGTTTTCTTTTTGTTTAAATCAAAGAACTTGTTCTGCTGCAAATGAACTAGAGAGAAATTAATGTAATGTAACAGTTGTTAAGTAAAGACTCCTTTATTCTCAAAATAAGATGAGCTGCATTGTACCGTGTGTAGTTTGTACGTTTATGATGTGATCGATTAAGCGGTTCTTTCAGTCTCTCAATTAAAAGTTTCAAGTTCATTATAATTTGGAGAAGGTTAATATCATGCATGACAATTCATCATCATCAAGTTTATTTTTGTTAAACTCAAATTAAGAAATTAGACTCTGAAGTCTCTGACTCAACTACGTACCAATTAACCACTTATGTACGTTAATTACCAGATATCTATCGATCAGTATCAAACTGGATACGTATAGCTGTTGTTGGTTAAGCTAATGAGATACATGCGTACAAGTTTCTTACTCAATTTGTACATCCATCAGACTTGCAACTTCTTCCTAAAATGAGTTTTTTTTTTCTTAGCAGATTTTTCCGTCCAATCAAAACCAACTAGACACAGTGAGAGAGCCTGCAAACTAATAACCATGACTAATTGACCAAAAAATAATAATAACCATGACTAAGACCAAACTTCCTCTTGATGACGACCTCCAAATGAGTTCGATGACTTCGTTCGTGTATTCGTGTGAGGCGATGCTCGTGAAAAAAGGAATAAGTTAACACTAATGAGCTCCTTCATAAATTAGAAGCTGAGCCAGCCAATTTTTGAAGAAATTTTATAGTGCTACCATACACGTGCCAATACTTAGTAGTAAACTATTTCAATCACAATTTGATATTTGATTAGAAAAATTATAATTAAGTTATTTTGTTAAAAACTATTTATTTTTATTTTTAAAACCATGCACCCTAATACCTTATTCTTTAAAATATAAAGTTTCGAGTTTCGAGTTCATTTTTGACAGGGTGGAGTGATTTAGTTTCACGGGGAACCATGGAGGTACTTAGCTTAAATTAGAGACGTCTGTAGTGTTATGTGCACATTTTGCGTTGTCCACATGTAGATTTGAGCGAGAGTTTTTTGGAGATGAGGTTCGGAGTTTAGGTGTTTGGGCCACTAAGCCAGACTCATTTGGGCCAAGTAACTCACCACAGATCTAGATAAGCGACTTAAGTAGAGGGGAGTGTCTCTCCCTCCCAAAACTCAAACCGGGTCAGAAAAAACCATGGCGACTTCTCCAGCCTCCACCGCCTCTCCGCTCCAACGCCTCTCCACCTTCAAAAGCCCCACCACCCCCTCCGCCGCTGCCGCGTCCCCGCTCGAAACCTTCGCCGCCGATCCCATTTTCTCGGCCTTCCTCTCCCCTTCCTTCTCCTCCACCTCCTTCTCCTCCGCCGCCCTCTCCTCCGGCTCCCCCGCCTCCACCGCCGAGAAGCTCCAGCACGCCATCCGCCTCCTCGAGTCCCAGCTCCGCTCCGAGGTCCTCTCCCGCCACTCCGACCTCCTCTCTCAGCTCTCCTCCCTCCAGCACGCCGACCACGCCCTCTCCACCGTCCGATCCTCCGTCCACTCCCTCCAGTCCTCCCTCCGCCACACCCGATCCGAGCTCTCCGACCCCCTCCGCTCCATCTCCGCCCTCACTCTCCAGCTCTCCCACCTCCACTCCACCTCCGAGCTCCTCCACCACACCCTCCGCGCCCTCCGCCTCTCCAAGAAGCTCCGCGACCTCGCCGCCGCCGACAATCTCGATCTCGCCAAGGCCGCGCAGCTCCACTGCGAGATCCTCTCCCTCTACGACGAGTACGACCTCGCCGGAGTCGATGTCGTGGAGGAGGAGCTCGCTTACGTCAGAGACACCGGCGACAAGCTCCGCGGCGCGGCCATGAAGGCCTTGGAGGTTGGGATGGAGGGTTTGAACCAAGGTGAGGTGGCGATCGGTCTGCAGGTGTTCTACAATCTCGGAGAGCTGAAGCAAGCAATGGAGGAGCTGATTGGGAAGTACAAGGGTATGGGAGTGAAGAGTATCAGTGTGGCATTGGATATGAAGGCCATTTCGGGGTCGGTGGGGAGCGGGTTTGGGCCTGGAGGGATTAGAGGGAGTGGGACACCGCAGATTGGCGGCGGAGCGAAGGCGAGGGAGGGACTGTGGCAGAGAATGGGGATGTGTATGGAGCAGTTGCATTCTATTATGGTGGCTGTGTGGCATTTGCAGAAGGTGCTGTCGAAGAAGAGGGATCCGTTTACGCATGTGTTGCTGCTTGATGAGGTTATTAAGGTGAGGGCAAATGTGTGCTGACTTGTTGCTATTCAGTTATTGGATTGCTAGTGAATTTACTATCTTCGGATATAGTTATGTGCGATGTGCTGAGTAATAGTTTGCTATCTTATATGAAATGAGAGTGGAGGCCAAGAATTATAGGTGCGTAGTGTGGTGTGTAAAGTAGTTGGGACAGATGTATAGTTAATTAGCTGAGGTGGTGTTCATGAAATAGTATTAGATGTTCCGTGTTGGGAGATGGATGTGGCTGTACTAGGTGGTACTGTAACAAGGGAAGATTGATAAAGAGAAGTGGACATTACCTTTTAACTAAGTTGTGTGGTTCTACTTGGTTAGATCTGCAAGTAGCCATATTTGCAGTTGTTCTTATGGTGTTGTTGGATTTCAACTGGAAATGGTTCACATCACATCTTACAATATTTGGCCCAAAGGAATATGATATAGTTTATGTTTCTCTTGCCGATGTCTGACCAATGGGCTGTCTTTAGTTGAAGTTGATTTTTCATCCGTTTTACGCTCCACTAAATTCTCACTAACGAGAACAGTCAATATAACCTTGTATCAGGGACTGTATAGATTGTTTCAATATACTTTACAAAGAGATCATTAGTTTTCTTTGAGTACAGTGTCAATTTCATATGAAGTTCATCTGATAGTAGTTAATTGGTAATGATTGATATTCTTGCTGCTAATATTTACTTCTTATCCTGTCTAAGATCATAAATGTTCTTACATTGTACTCTACTTTTACTTCTTAGGAAGGGGAGCCCATGATAACAGATAGAGTGTGGGAGGCCCTTGTGAAGGCTTTTGCCAACCAAATGAAATCTGCTTTCTCTGCATCAAGTTTTGTGAAAGAGATATTCACCATGGGGTATCCAAAGCTTTTTGCGATGATAGATAATCTTCTTGAAAGGGTTTCACGTGACACAGATGTGAAAGGGGTTCTACCAGCTATTACTTCAGAGGGAAAAGAACAACTGGTGGCAGCTGTTGATATTTTCCAGACTTCATTCTTGGCTCTCTGTCTTGGTCGTCTCTCAGATCTTGTGAATAATGTATTTCCTGTATCCAGCCGTGGGAGTGTACCCTCTAAAGACCATATATCTAGAATCATTTCAAGGATTCAGGAAGAAATAGAATCTGTTCAGCTGGATGCACGCCTGACTCTTCTTGTATTACATGAGATTGGCAAGGTTCTCCTACTAGTTGCTGAACGAGCTGAATACCAGGTGATTTATCTTGCTTAATGTTTGACATTTGTTTGCCTAGGAAAGTGACAATTCTTTTCTTAGTAAAAGTTGTCAGTTTGACATAAGGAGCTCAACATTTATAAAATCCATTGTAGTTTCTCTATTCCCTCAATCCACAAGTTAAGGTTCACAGTGGTCGCTTAAGTTTTTCATTAAGTTCAAGAAAGCACAGAAAAGGAACATATGACGATAAACATAAAATGAAACAATTAAGTGAGATGTATGAGGTTCTAGGTTTTTTGCATACATATTCTGGGAGATTTTTGGCTTATCAATTAATCATCACGGTACAAAAGATTGGTACTAGGTGTATTTCTAGACAGTATACAGTTATGTTGAGATTCTGTTAGTATGTCCAGTAATTTCAGGCGATGTTGGAATTTTGCTCATTATATGAATGCATTGGCACGACAGATATCAGCTGGTCCTGAAGCACGGCAAGTCAATGGTCCTGCAACTCCTGCCCAACTCAAGAACTTTGTTTTATGTCAACATCTCCAGGAAATTCATACACGTATATCGTCAATGATTAGTGGACTGCCCACTATTGCCTCAGATGTGCTGTCGCCGGCATTAGGTGCAATTTATGGGGTTGCTTGTGATTCAGTGACAACCTTGTTTCAAGCCATGCTTGATCGTCTTGAATCTTGCATCTTGCAAATTCATGAACAGAAATTTGGTGTGCTAGGCATGGATGCTGCTATGGATAACAATGCATCACCTTACATGGAGGAGTTGCAGAAGTGCATTCTTCACTTCCGGAGTGAGTTCCTGTCTAGGCTGTTGCCTTCAAAAACGGCAACTGTGGGAGTAGAGACCATATGCACTAGACTTGTTAGGAGCATGGCAGCAAGGGTTTTAATATTTTTTATCAGGCACGCTTCTCTTGTTAGACCCCTTTCAGAATCAGGGAAGCTGAGGATGGCTAGGGACATGGCTGAGTTGGAATTAGCTGTAGGCCAGAACTTGTTTCCTGTGGAGCAACTTGGTGCACCATATAGAGCTCTTCGAGCATTCCGGCCTCTCATTTTCTTGGACACGTCCCAACTAGGATCTTCCCCACTTCTTCAAGACCTTCCACCAAGTGTCATACTTCACCATATATACTCTCGAGGTCCCGATGAACTGCAATCACCACTGCAGAGGAACAAGCTAACACCTCTGCAATACTCCCTGTGGCTAGATTCTCAAGGAGAGGACCAGGTTTGGAAGGGTATTAAGGCAACACTTGATGACTATGCTACACATGTAAGGGCCAGAGGAGACAAAGAGTTTAGCCCTGTGTATCCTCTAATGCTTCAATTGGGGTCATTGTTGACAGAAAATGCTCCTGAAACCCAAAAGCCTTGATGTCCATTCACTTCCTGTATGGTTCTCGCTTGAGAAGCAAGCTTCAGGCAGGTTGCTTTTCAGGAAAAATGTTGTAGATGGGGATAATTGCAGATACATCCTAAAGAATTCTAACACTTCCATCGGCAACTGTGAGGTACACAAGTTTTCTTTACTAGCGCTGCATCATCTTCCAGCCAATCATTTTGTTGTTCTTCAGGTGTTAGGTCTATACTGATAAGTAAATTGTGAGGGCTTAGTAGCTTTTGAACTCTGCATGACAGCAGGCGGACTCCAGTTGGTTAGATTCTTTGTAATTGTTTTTTTTTTCTGTTCTTTCTCTTTCACCCTTTTGTGGTGCAAATCAAATAGATATGCATATATTAAAATGTAATGCTTCGTTGGTGCTCAGATTATATGAACTTTTCATTTCATTATATTACTGCATAAACTTTTGCAGCCACTTCTACCGTAAGCAAACATTCCACTCTGATCATCTGTTGTTTCATGTTTGAATGAGACCTTCTCTGTTATTCTGGAGGATTGGCGGATTATTATGAGAAGTTGAGAACAATAAAAGAAAACCGTTAATGACCTTCTCTAAAGTCTAAGCTACCATGTATTCATTAATGATAGTAATATGACTTGATGAGTTTGAAATCTGTTTAAATTTCTACAAAGAAACTATATAGAGATTTCTGTAGAGATTGAATGGTTTGCTAACTAGACTCGTGAAAACACAGAGGATTTGACACGAGGTTTGTCTTAGTTTGAATCGGTTTGATGCATATATATGCTGCCAACCTTTTTGCAACTGCACTGCTAAACTATGTTTCCTGCAACTATTATGATGTGAAAGATGGCATCCTCTGGATTTCTGAGTTGGTATATTGACATACTGTTGAATGAAATCTTCACATTACAATATATTCAGGTTACACCTATGAATCTGATAAAGAATGTTCCAGATTAAGAGATAAACTTGATGGTTCAAAATGCTCCATATCAACCTCCATTCAATAATGTAGCAGCAACATTTGGTACATGTTATTTCTTAGGATATTCTTCATGAGAATTCAACTCTTCAGTACTCTATTTCAGATTTTGCTCCTTCAACGTGTTCATTATCTGTAGCAATTACAGATCATATCTTCTGAAGAGTCAAGACCAAAAACCCGTTCATGAACCAAAGCCAAGTTTAGTTATCTTGAATTGAGCTAGGTTCCCCTCTTTGTCACTGGAGTGAATTTAGTTGAAGCGTCTGTTTTGTCTAGCACTGTTGAAATTGCTTTGCTGGGAACCTAATACATACAAACACTAGCATACAGTCTTTAGGGAGAGTCATGGTGATGACTTATCATCCACGTTGATCATACAATTTATAAGCTTATATTATTTCTATTCATTACAGCTAAACAAAAGCATATTTGTTTCCTATTCAAACTTGTGGAGTTGCTTGTACTCATGGTTACAGTGACCATCCGTACCTTGTAGATTAAAATGAAACTCCGTATTTAAATGAATACCCGGGATATGTTTTTTTTTTTATGAAATTTCATCAGATCGAGAAAATTTAGTATAATTTCATAAATTTTTGAGTAAGATATATAACATAACGAGAATGGTATATAACTAAGAAGATTTGAAACCACTCATTCCAATTTTGTCATAATCAAACAATCACAAGGTTACCTGCATAGAATTTGATTATGAATATTGCAGTGGCAAGATAGAACTTACTAAAGTCCACAAGCAGTCGGGATCATAAGGCTGCAGTATTCCTGGGAGACCGGCTAGTTCTCTAATCAACCACTTAAGAAAATGACCTTTTCTCTTATTAATTAAGTGATCCTAAGAAAATGACTTCCTTCGACAACACTTCATCTATCTTCATTACTGCAATGTGGCACAGTGTTATTTGAAGTTAGCAAATAGTTTAAGACAGCCAAAACCAAAATCCCAGATTGCATATGTGACACCTATGATGTGACATTGAGGCTAGCAACGAGCATTCACACATCCCTGTTCTAATAACACATCTAATTTCTAATTTCTGCTTCATAAAACAAGTAAATAATGACTAAACTCCCACGTAAGTACCTGGTGTCCTCCGATCCTTTGTTTATTTTTCTTGATTACTTGAAGCAGAATTAATAATTATGCAGCATATATAATTGATTCTAAATAGTTGGCGGCGTGCCCTGGATGCTTTTCTACCCTATATGGCATTACGTACATACAGTGTTGTATTATTCCACAGTAAAAACCACCCTCTTAAATTGACCAATGTCTACGTCTGCTTCCATGTAAATCCAAACCCTAGCATTTCCTTTGGTTTGATGGCTCATTCTCTGAAAATGAGAGTATGATTTCAGTTTGGTCAATATGGATTATTCCTGTTATCGAGCTTTCTTTCTACTATTAAAAAAAACCTACATCATTTTCAGCATCTGTAAATTTGTGTCTTATTCTGTTACCACCACCTTTAGACAATCTCCCTTGTTAGCCTTAATATTTATAGCTCTTGAAGCATCCATTTTAGCATAATATCTGGAGTTGAATCCTAGGCAGGCAGCTAAGACAGCTAAGTAGAATTGCTAGAAACTATGGTGAAGAAAGTAAGCCAAACATCGGTGAAAATATCTAAGAAGGAGAAGAAGGAGTTTAACAGTTTGATTAGACTCCTGAGGCCTAAAGTCTACATCACTGACTGCTCAAGCTTCAAGTCCCTGGTGCAAGACCTCACTGGCAATCGAAGCTCGAATATCTCAGTCACTACTTCCTCATCACGCCCTCGGCAACAGCAAAGAGTACCAGTTGTAGATGTCGAGGAGTATCAAGTAGAGCCTGAAAGGAGCACTAGCAGTGTTGATGTCTCAACTGATGCATCATTTGATTCTTCCGAGCTGTGGATTGAAGAAATGTTTATGAATGACCATGAATTAAACCAACTGTGTGATCAGAGGTTCTCAGATGATAGTCATGATATTACAACAACAAACAGTTTAGAAGGTTCATCACCTTCGACAGCAGACCAAATGGTGGATATGTTTCCAATTCAAGATCTTGAGTCCTGGCTTTTGGGTAGTGAACCATTCTACCCTTTCAATATTGATAGTTATGGCCAAATTGATCAAGAGGTCAGCATATTTGACTATGAGCTGTCAGGGCAACTATGATCAGATTAAATGTCGTTTTAGTATTCATTCTGTACACTGAAAATTCTGCTCTATCGAACTTCAGCTAGTACACATATGTTCATAGCTATCGATGTATTACTCCTGTGTATGTTAATTCTTTGTATATATATATATATATATATATATATATATATATATATATATATATATATATAGAGAGAGAGAGAGAGAGAGAGCCTCATTTCTGCTTTTACAAATTACTGTCTTTGTAATTTGTTCAATCTAGACTTTGTACGCATCAGCATTTGGTAAAAATAGTGAATTTTGTAAGGTTTGTTCATAGTACTTCTACCTAACAAGGTTCTACATGAAAATTTATAGGAGCATCCAGTCTTATTTTCCTTTCATATAATATCCAAACCTTTGTATAAAAAACACCTCGGTTTATGTCACCAATTGATGGAGTTAAATACCAACACCAGTCTGGTTTGAAGAATTGTCAAAAGACAGATTATTAAGCTGAAGCTCAGTTTAATTGTGCTTCTGTACCTTCACTTCCGACCTGGATAAGCTAAGTATCCATTTCTTTTGTAATGTTTCTAGTATTACAAGATAGGTGCCACGCGCTTCGCCGCGGGTTGATAATTTGAGATTAGCAACAAAACTGTACATAATCACTAGTTTTTATATTTTTAAAATATTCAGAATGAGAATGAAAATCAAGTCGGAATCTAATTTATGTCACATAAAATAGTATTCAATTGCTCTGCTTCAACTTGTTGCTTGATGCTTTGAATGTAGTGGACCTGCTGATTGGTTTGATGTTACAATGGTAGAATAAAATGATGATAAGTATAGGTATCATAATTTTCTAAAATTGGCAAAATAATTTGATTTTCATAACGATGGACCACATGAAATAATTATACTTCTATTGTGGAAAGATAAACTAAACAATATAGCATGCTACTTCAAAAAGGTAAACTAAATTTTGAAAAAAAAAAATAATAAATAGGATACAATACTTGATCACCAAAGGACCAAAAAAAAAAAGATCAATTACTGTTATAACTTATAAGTAAGGGTATTGTGCAACACAACATGAAATCATACCATGATCACAATCAATTATCCTTCTTCCAATACCACTGTCATCAAAGGGAGAACCATCTTCATTAAGGCAACATACATGTAAACAAACACGATGTATAACTGACTTGGGGTTATAAAGAAGAAGATTGTGCACCTACTGATTAGATCGAGAGGGCAAAAGATCATTCGTCACTGAATTGTTTTAAAACTAATGCCGAATATCTACACATACATCTATCTATACATTCAATGGACAAAACTGATCTAAGAGCAAAAATGGCATATGATGTCAAAATGAAAGATTTGTTGATAACATAAAATTACTCGCAAAGACTTGAAGAACTCACCAAACTGCTCCTACTCTGTTATTAATCACATATCTCCAACTATGATATCTGCAAATACAAAAGCACGTCAGTCACTAATTAATGTTAAAACTTTAAAATGAAAATTACTAAATTCTTTTAAAGCACCATGATTTCCCAATTTAAGATATCCCTCGTGCAATTCATATATCTTTTCTAATTAACTATATCGAATTATCGATATATTTTCTTTTTACAATGATGGCCAATAATGCATCACATTATAAATACAATTATTTACACTCATTTATTTGTTTTTCTCCAACACCCACATTATTAGCAATTGGTACTTTTTCACATAATCTCGAATTGAATAAAACTATGCTCATTCATTCCTCATATTAGAATGTTCATTTGTCATTCGTTATGAAAATATTATTCTTTATTATCTCGTGTAGAATTTTTATTGTCAGGAATCATTGTTTATTTAAGGATTCTCATGTAGCCTCTACCGTCTCCAAACCATGTACAAAGAAAGAAAAGGTACACTACATGCACTTTTTTAGTAGACCTAACTAACCCTGACAACTACAACCTGCACACACAGCCTATGAAGATATAGTTGCCCTCTAAATCAAAGTTCAAACTACTGAGTTCTTTGTCACAACTTGCAATTAATCAAAATTTAATTTCACGATTACAAAAATGGTGGAAACAAAGTCATTAGACCTTAAGAAGAATCAACCACCCCATTTTGGCGAATAGTATGAGAGGGGGGAGAGTATGCTTCCTTTACTTCCCGGCTTTTCTAAGAACCCACAAACAAAAATCCAAAATAAAGTAGTTCATTCAAAAAAGCACATTTATTTCGATCTAGAAAAGAAAACCCGGTGATCATCAACATGCAATAAAAATAATGAATAACAATAATCATTTATATGCAATCAATCATCATGACATCAATTCCACAACACTACTATAGAACCTAAGCGCAATGAAAAACTAAGAACTTGCTTCGTTGATTCTACGATTAAGGCTGAATGAAGGAATTTATAAACTGTTTGTTGGGTTCAAATTCGTAATATTGATGAAGTAATCAATACAAAATCACCATTAGCAAAGAAGTTAGCAAGATCAATCCTAAATGCAGTTTTAATGATTTTATTACACATAATCAAAAGATCAGTTGGATACCTTCTTGTTCTTCACTTGTCATTTTAAATTCCTGGGAGATTGATAGCCACATCCACCAACAACGAAATCCTTCTAGTTCTAATGATGCGGAGTGTAGTTGGGCAGACGAAAAAGACCAGACGACTACGCTGGGAAGGTTCTCTTCGTTGGGTTCTGGAAACTGCCCATCCGCCCTCATTTGGTTTATTAAAGGGGCTGGAATGAATATTCCATCTTTAAATTTGGGTGAATGAGTGACTTATGAAAACCAAATGATGAAATAAAAGATAAAATAGAACCAACCAAACTCTACCGCAACTAATAGCATTAGCTTTTAACCACAACAAAGACCAAACAAAAACAATCAACAACCTACATTTAGAAACAAAGAAACAATTAGGAACACAATGTTAACAACTACCTCTGAGGATATGAGGACAAAGCAATAGGAGGGAAAAAAAAGCACAGAGAGAGCAATACTTATCTTGATCTTCATAACAATGCAATATGGGCTCCACTGTAACCCCAACCCCCTCTCCAATGCTTCTATTAACCTTATAGTGAGAAGAATAACAACCTCATTTAAAGACTTATGACTAACACAAAAGATATATATAAATATGAAAAAGCTAAAAACAAAATAGATTCAAAACACCCCTATTAGATAGTGAGCATGTGCAACAAGGTGAGATTACGCGCTTTCCTTTTAAATGGATTCTCAAATCTAGAACCAAATAGATATATTACCTTAGACCACCATCAAGTGTTGACAAAAATCATGATCTCTATTTATTTCGTTTACATTATAAATTATAATCACTTAAGAAAATTAAGGTATTTTTTTTCTCAATTGGCAACGTTTCGAAAAATTTTAGAGGCCTAAACCCTAAAGCTACCATATGCAAAATCATGGAAAGAAAAGGATTTCTAGCCCAAATATATATGTTGACCAATTTTAAGTTGAATAAGGGTAAACCAAAGTAAGTCATCCGAATATGCTAATCCCCACCTGCAGAACTATCTCATACACCATCGAATTGGTGCACCAGGATTGTAAACACAAACCCCGTAAGCTTTTCAGCCCGTATGAGTAAACCAACAGTAAACATACATTGCATACAAAGGAAATATGTCAAATAACATTTAAAGACAAACGTACTCATACGACACTGGGCAACCCATCTGTTACCAAAATCATTTAAAAACATGGGTACTCATGAGACTTAGGCAACCCATATGTTACCCCTCATGCAGTACACCGACATGCACTGGGCAACCCATCTGGTTACCTAAAATCATGTAAAACATGGGTACTCATGAGACTCAGGTACTCATCTGTTACCCCTCATGCAGTACACCGACATACAGACTAGAGTTCTAACTGAATTGTAAACAACACCCGGCCAAGGCTCTGTTCCGATTACTGCCAACACGTCCGGAGACAGGTCCGAAGACAAAAAAAACATGTCCGAAGACAGAAAACACATCTGAAGACAGAAAAAAAAACACGTCCGAAGACAGAAAATATTTTAACAAGACTCAATGTTAAAACCACGTACAATAACAATCCACCCATGTTATTGTACTACAACAAAGCGATTTTTGCTCAAATAAAATAAATATAATTGCCACAGTATAATTCATTTGGAAATAAGAACGTAACAATATATAATATAGCAACCCATATATATGTATCGTATTTACCATTTTATACACATACACAACCTACTATATTATATACATGTCATAGTTCGATGTTTTAAAGAAAACGTAAATATGAGTCACTGCTAAGGGTAGACTCGACATAGTGAGATTTACTCACATTTACCACAGTTCATAATCACTAAAACCCTTTTAAAATCATTTATTAAAATAACGTTTCACTTACCTATGAATCGTAGATGATCAAGTTCAAGTAATTTAAACTAAAACATATTTTTAAAATAATTTTATAAACTAGTGATGCAACGACTATGGTGAAAACTCAAACTAAATTCAATAATTATAATACTACTTCGATCATGATGATCATTATGAGGTTTAATCACTTTATTTCCCGCGTGCAACTTCCACGGCACCGAAAACGATTCCCTCACTCGTTTCGTCGGTCACATAATAGCATGATATAATGCTTAGAAAACGATACGTAAAATATCAGATGACGATTTTTGTACAGCTAAATTCTGTTCATAAAATATTGTTCATGTTTTACTGTTTACTAAACACTGTACAAGTTTACTGTTTTACGAAACACTGTTCATGAATATTGTTTACTGTAACTGTTCATGACACTGTTCATGTGGCGCCACTGTTTCCCGACCACTACCAATGACCACCAAATTTCACCACCACAATTTAAATGACATTCCTAACAACTTTCTAGTTCACCAAAAAGTCTAATTCTGAGTCTAAACACTTCAATTTAACAAAAACTGAAAAGCCCAAATTTAAAACCTATGATTTCTTTTCTTTGATTCTCCTAGTACACAACGACTTGGGTTAAATGTTGTGGAGGGTTTGTAGTATAGAATGAGACATTCAAAATGGGATAAGAATCTTACCGATTGGTTGCCGGAGGAGGGAGATCTGACAAGTTGAAGTTCGGCAAAATATGCATTTTCGGGGGAATTTCCGGGATTCATCACTCCCAAACGGCGGCGAGATGGCGGGTGGCGCTGTCATCAATCGACATGGGACACAACAACCTTTCAAACGTGACCGGTGCACCGCACTATGGTGGCCGGACGAGGGAGATCCCGCGGCCCAAAGTCAGCCGCTCGGGGAGAGAAAAATCTGGGATTTTCGGGTGTGAACAGTTTCCGTGAACAGTACCGAACAATAAATCTTTCGAACCCAATGAGTTAAAATTCAACTCTTAGACTCGTCAAATTGAACATTCCCGAACAATAAATCTTTCGAACCCTTTCGTTTTCATCCTCGTGAAATAAATTTGGACAATGACCAACTTAATAATATCAGAGAACTCATTAGAAATTAGATATGAATTTTCGGGGTATTACATTTGTAGTGTAGCTTTAAGAATGAAAAATGAATATACCTCTTTGCGGCTTCCATTAGACTACCCAAATATAGGCCCAGACCTGAGGGTAGGCCTAGAGCCGTCGCCTCAGGCACCAAACCTCAAAGAGGGCACCAGAAACTCAAATAGGGAAATGAAATACTAAATACACAACTGATCTTTAGATTCATCGTCCGTCGAACACGGAAAATCCTATGGTTATTGAGATATTCTAGGTTGCATAATCGTAAGAATTGAAGGGTCGAATTACTAATCCATTATGTCTTGTAATTTCAGGGGGTTTTGGGTTTCTCTCTCTCTCTCTCTCTCAGCCGCAGTTCCTCTCACTCTATCCTCTAACTCTCTAAGTCGTATGTTCAAATTGAGTAGCTCCATGTCTCCAGGTCGAGGCTAATTTCAAGAAAGTAGAGGGCACCATTTTCATATCCCGCCTCAGGCCCCTCAAAGCTCAGGTACGGCCCTGCCCAAATATACATACAATTTCCCATTCATCTTGCCGAAAAGGCAAGAAACAATAATGTAGCTTGTTGTGTGATCTTATGGACGGCAGTGACATAAACTTCCATTTGCTAAAACTAAAAGCAGGTGGTTTTTTTACAAGGAGTATGAGTCGAAAACTTGAAATCATGACATCTCACACTCATATTCACATTAAAATTTATGCAAGGGTCAATGGGGACGGAAATGTGGACAAAAAAATGGCGCCACCTTTCTGTCCTCATTGACAATTGATCAAAGTTTCGATTTTCTAAGGCTTGGCACAAGAGAAAAATCAATAAGGGACAAAAAGATGGTTGTCCCCATTGACAGTTGATCAATGGTTTCAACTTTCTAAGGCCTCACATGGAAAAATCAATAGCAGACAGAAAGATGACGCCATCTTTCTTGACGATTGATCAATGGTTTTAACTTTCTGAGGCACGATGCATGAGAAAAATCAATAGGGGACAGAAAGATGACGCCATCTTTCTACCCCCATTGACGATTGATCAATGATTTCGACTTCCTGAGGCTTGATGCATGAGAAAAATCAATAGGGGGCAGAAAGATGACGCTGCCTTTCTGTCCCTACTGACCATTGATAAATGGTTTCATCTTTCTAAGGCCCCGCGCATGATCAAAATCAATTAGGGACAGAAAGATAGCACCATATTTCTTAGGGGTGGCAATGGTATAGAAAACCATTCCAACCAATTCGTATACCAACCGTACCAAATATGTTGGTATACCAAATACTTGGTACATGGTATATGGTACAGTATACCGTACCAATATTAAAAATACGGTAGGTAGGTGGTATAGATTTTCCATATACCATGGTATATCGTACCTACCAACTTATATTATATTAAATTATTTAATTAAAAAATATATATATCTTTAAATTTCAATTGTAGATTTATTGAAAAATAAATCCAAACTATATATATCTACTAACCTTAATCTAATCTCTTTGAGTTTCTTTCTCAAGTACACTATTTTTCTCGTCTTCAATTTCTTTATTTAATTATGAATGAATCGATTCAATCGAATTCCCAAGTACAAATGCTTAGACCTATCAGTAGCACCATCACTGCTTACAACATGTCAACATATATCGCATTTAAACCTATCATTAATTTTTTCAATTGTTTTGAGAATTCATAAGTACTTTAACAGTTTGACTATTTGGACTTTGACTTTCTATTTATGACTTTGTATTTGGTAATTTGGTTGAAGTTATATAAGACTTTGGAATTCTATTGTTATTTCACTTATTTATTATTATTTATTTGGGTTGGGCCTTAAAATTTTTGGACCTTAAATATGTTAGTACAAGCCCATTACCAACCGTACCAACTGAGTGCCAACCGTACCACTTAATTGGTATACCAACGTTATTGGTTGGTATAAATTGTGGATTTTTCATACCAAATATATATTGGTTGGTATATGATATTAGAACATTAAGACTGGTATACCAACCAATCCAGCCCTAATATTTCTATCCCCATTGACGATTGATCAATGGTTTCAACTTTCTATGACCCGAAGCATGAGAAAAATATCTTTATGTCCCCATTGACGATTGATCAATGGTTCTAAGGCCCGGCGCATGATAAAAGTCAATAGGTGACATAAAGATGTCCGCATTGACAATTGATAAAAGTTTCTAAGGCTCGGCGCATGAGAAAAAGACGTCATCTTTTTCAGTCACGTCGGAGGGTAATCACTGGCTTTCAAACTGATGAGGAGTCTATCAGAGTATCAGTAGAGTTGAGAACGATGAGGAGCCTGTCCAGCTGTCGGCTAAGAATTCTCCACAGGTTCTTGGGTTTGGTTTATTGTTCAATCATTTCATTTCGTCTGTTGTTGCTTTATATGATATCGGCCTTCTTGGCTCCATCTTTGCGTTAGGGTTTAAACTTTTCTCATAAAAATCAATGATCTTGAATAGAAGGTGTTTGTGGAAACACTTATATGTGTTGAATGTCAGCTGGCAGTTGAGGAATCAATTTCTGCTAATTAGCTTCAATCAAAATTCCATATGTAACCAAGATCGGAAAAATATTATGTTTCTGATTGGGGTATGCTAACTGTTTTGAGGCTACTAGCCGAAGTTGTGAGAGAAGGTAGAAAGTAAGTTGGCTAGAAATGCTTGTTTAACCATATGCAACCAATTCATTAAAATAAGTTGAAGTTGGCTTCCCGGAATGGTTTTCTTGTTTTGCATTTCTGGAATAATTTATGAGGTGCCTAGCTACTAGTAAACGGAGGCATCCTGGAAGCTGGAACTATTATTAGTTAAGTAGTCAATGCCATAATATATTATATCGAGTAAACTTTCATTTAATTTTTACCTACTTTGAGGTTGCTCGATTAATTGAGTTTTGTTTCAGTTCTGGTGGAGATATAGTCTCGCAGAGGGATGGACTCTTACAGTTGACTCCTGGCGATCTGGCTTGGCTTTCAGATATGAGAAGTATCATATCGATATATAATCGAGCACACTATCATTAATCATTTGCTGCAACTTGATTGTGTATGTTTTCTTACTTTCCTTCACTATCTTCGAATTTTGCTTTGTTCTACGTATTGCTTCATTGAGGTTGAGCAAATTGTTGGTTGAATTGTCTTTGTTTGTTGAGGTCATCAGGGATCCTATGGTAGTCTGGTAGTATTATCAATGATAGAGGTCATCAGGGATCTTTAGTAGTCTAGTAGTAGATAGTTAATATCATGACTGCATAAGTAAATAATCACATGTATCTTCTGCATCATTGATAACTTGTAAGAAGTAGAAACTGATCACCTATGCATATTGTTATCTAGGGGTATATAACAAGAGGAGATCACCCAGAAAGACTATGGGGGTAACTATCATTCCTGACCGCGTTAGGAATGTATGGGAAAAGTGGAATCTCCGGAGCTTTGTCCTCTTAAGCCTCTCATTGCAGACCATTTTAATTCTCTTTGCACCATTCAGAAAGAGAACACCCAACACATGGCTAACCACGGTCATCTGGTCAGCATACTTACTCGCTGATTGGGCTGCTAACTTTTCAGTTGGATTGATCTCCAACAGCCAAGGCGACAGTTCAGTTTCGGATGAGGCCAGTGATCTTCTGGTGTTTTGGGCTCCCTTTCTTTTGTTACACCTTGGCGGTCCAGACACCATCACTGCTTTTGCTCTGGAAGATAATACCTTGTGGCTAAGGCACTTGCTTGGCCTTGTATTCCAGGTCATAGCTTCTGTTTATATCTTCCTTCAATCACTCCCCAATAAGCTTTGGCTCCCAACAAGCCTACTTTTTGTTGCTGGAATCATCAAGTATGCGGAGAGAACACGCGCTTTGTATCTTGCAAGCTTAGATAACTTCAAGGAATCCATGCTTAAGAAGCCTGATGCTGGACCCAATTATGCCAAGCTCATGGAAGAATACTCCTCAAAATTAGAGGCTCAACTTCCAACTCATATTGAACTCACAGCAGAACGCAGCAAAGAGTCCAGGACATTGAGTTATGTGATTGAAAAAGGTGACTTGGAGAATGACATTGCAGTGGTACGACATGCTCATCACTTCTTCCAAATCTTCAAGGGTCTTATTGTAGATCTCATTTTTAGCTTCCATGAGCGGTATGAGAGCCGTGTGATTTTTCATGAGAGAACCTCAGAAGAAGCTTTCAAGTTAATTGCGGTCGAGCTCAACTTTATATATGAAGCTCTCTTTACCAAGGTGGTTGTGGTGCATTCTAAGCTAGGATACTTCTTCCGGGCTATATCCTTAGGTGCGGTTTCTGCAGCTCTTGTTTTCTTTTATAAATTAGAGAAAGAGGGTTTGCAAAGGTATGATGTTCGGATTACATATGGATTGCTGTTTGGTGCCATAGGCCTGGATACATTATCTGCCTTCATGGTTCTATTCTCTGATTGGACTGTAGCAGCCCTGAATAAGTCTTGGCAAGACTCTTGCATAGCCGCTGCTATTCTAGGAAAGTATCTCCATCTTAAGAGATCAAGGTGGTATACAAGCACAAAAAATGACAGTTATCAAGCTCCGATTTCCAAACCAACCAAGTGTTTGGAGTGGACTAGAGAGCTTCTGTTTCGGAGATGGTATGAGTCTGTGTCTGCATTCAACTTGATACAATATTCCCTTGAGGAATATCCAAAACTTTCCCCTGGAATTTTGGACTACTTTGGCATTGTATACATTAAAATCATCGACTTATTGGGTCTTAAGGATCTTCGAGATAGGATGAAATACAGGTCCAGCAAGCCACTAAAGAAAGATTTATGGGATTTCATTTTCAAAGTGGTGAAAAGTAAATCTCTGCTGGCAGATGATCCTGAAACTGCAAAGAAAATATGTTCTGCCAGAGGTGAGTGGGTTCTCCAAGATAGTGATTGGACTCTCCGAGATAGCTATTGGGATAGTACCGTGGACAAAAACATGGTGATCAGTAAGTTATTGTCTTATGTTGTTGATGTTGATTATGACCAAAGCATTCTACTATGGCACATTGCTACTGAGTTTTGCTATAACATGGAAGATTACAAAGAGGCTAGTGATGATAATGGTGGTGGTAATGCTGGTGAGCCTGTTTCTACTAGTGGCAGAATCAACAGTTTCTTCTCAAAACTTTCAAGACCATTACGTATAGGTCTAGATTTTGTCAAGAGATTGAAAGGAGCAATAAGGGGGCTTGGGGAGGCCATGGTCAATTATTGTCGACAACTTGTTTCATGTCGAAATGCTGGTGATCATCTAAAACCTGATGAATGTGTTGGTGCTGCTGCTGATGATGATGATAGTGATGATAGTATCCATTATTTCGGTAACAGAAAAGAATACAGCAAGACATTGTCTGATTACATGTTATATCTCTTAGTTATGCAGCCTACTCTGATGTCTTCTGTACCAGGAATTGGACAAATAAGATTCAGGGATACATGTGAAGAAGCAAAAAAGTTCTTCAGCAGAAGGGATTTGAGATCCGAAGTGAAAGAGGCTTGTAAAAGACTCCTTGATGTAAATACTGATGTCAAACCTATTAATGTCAAAGGGGATAGAAGTAAATCAGTACTGTTTGATGCATGCATTCTAGCCAAAGAGTTGCAGGTGTTGAAGGAAAATAAATGGGATCTTATAAGTGAAGTGTGGGTAGAATTGCTGTCATTTGCTGCAGGGCATTGCAGAGCAAATGACCATGCTCAATTGTTGTGTAAAGGTGGTGAGCTTGTCACTTTTATTTGGTTATTGATGGCTCATTTTGGCATAGGGGAGCAGTTCCAAATAAACGAGGGCCACGCTAGAGCCAAACTTGTTGTGGGAAAGTAAATGTATCTGCGTTTTGAATTATGTACCAAGTAGTTGTGATCTCCTTGTAATCCCAGAATAGTTGTGAACAAAGTTTTTTCTTTACTGATGCATAGTTGCATACACATTCTGTTGTTTGGTACTTGTATCTTTACTGTTTTAATTGCATCTACTCTTGCTTTCGATCTCTTTTAAAAACCTACTTCCTTTTTCATTCATATATATAGGGGCTGCTTCGAGAGGTATTAGAGCATGAATTTGCAGTCAATTGATGCAGACCTCATTGGGAAGACAGTAATAATATCAGCATGATCGTTTTCTGATTTGAAGAATCTGGCCTGTTGAAGATTATCTAATAAGCCATAAATTTTGACTAACAGTTTAGGACTTGTAGGCAGATTAGCCAAATGCTTCTTTCATAACTCTATAAACTAAATAATAATAATAATTAAAATACTCCACCTAATAGCTAAACAAGAAATTTGCATTTGTTTTATTCACGTTGGTAGTCAACGGACAGCTGTTTTGCATGTTACTAATAAATTTTGCCTAATACAATAAATAAAACAGTCTGCAGTGGAGTGAGATAATAACAAGTAAAGGAAGACCTTCACAGAATCACAGTTCATGAATACGAAATTTGGTTGTCGCTGTTCAAGTGTTTTTAGTTTTCATAGTTGAATTTTTGCAGGGTTTTTACACAAATTTAGTTTTGTTGTAAGTTATATTCCAGTAAAGAGAAAAGATATACAGGAAACTAAGAAATACAATGTAGCAGATATACAGATAGAGAAACAAGGAGGTTACTAAGTGACTGTTTACTTCTTCTGACTAATAATTGCTATTCTCTAGTCTGTACTGTACACACTTCAGTGCAAAATGACAGAAGAACAAGAAAGATCATATATGTGGATACTACTAAGTGATGATCATCCAGGTTGCCATGGATTTGGCTCTCATCGTCCGATAAATTACAAATTTCTTAGCTTGATCTTCTATGCCTCTCACATGATTAACCTTTATCAGTGTTGTAATTTATCTTGAAATAAGTAGGACAGAGCTAAGAACATCAGAAGTTATCTAACCATTTCTCTCTTTCAGATTAACATATATTTACTTTTGGAAGTACCTATTTCTGGTATTGAAAATGAAGGACTGGAACTCTAGCTGGTCCATTGTCTTGATATACTTGATACAAACATCATTTGAAGTCAATAACATTTACATATATCTTTGGCCATAATCAGCAAATACGATCCAGCATGTACTATAGATGACAGGAAATATTGCAAACAATGGTGAAAAAAGCAGAAGAAACATTCAAATCACTACTGAGAAGTACAGGTATTCGACTAACTTTCTTTCTTAGCATCGATATACCTATCTGATATATCGCCTTCCACTTTGCTCCAAACAATGTCTTTATCATATGTGTTCCCTTCAATCATATGGCAGTCAATTTTCTCCAAGTACCGCAGATTTGGAAACTCTTCCAGCAACTGTTGAAATCCTATTTCCAATTTCTTCAAGTACTTGAGACGCAAGACTTCAACTTTCCACTCTTCAGTCTCCTTGTGATTCAAAATATCAAGCCTTCCACCCCTAATATAGAGTTTCTTTAACTTCTTCAATTTGCTAGGCTTCAACCATTCAGGTGCATGTCCTAATGGGATGCCTTGAAGTTCCAACTTTTCTAAATTGGGTGGAAATGAAAGTTTCAAGGACTGTTGAGAAACTTTTTCCCTCAACTTTGGAGCAACCACTCCCCATGATATCTTGAGGCGGTGAAGAGATTGAAAATTCTCCAACTCTTCCAACTCCCCCTCCTTAACTACAGCTTCATTTCCCATGTGTATGCTGAGCCGCTTTAATTTCTTCAGCTTGGCTAGATCACCAACTCTGCAGGGAGTTCTTTTTGGTCCTCCTATCACATAACCTTCCAGAACTTCTAGGCTAGAGAGTTTGTCAATCCCCTTTGGCATATTGTCAAGCAAGTAACACTCTGACACATCCAAATGTGTGAGCATCCTCAACGATGAGATATCCGAAGGCAACATCTCCAAGTTGTGACATGCTCTTAGGTCCAAAATTTCAAGGCTGATAAGCTTAAGGAGAGCAGAAGGGAGCTTGGCAATTGTTGACATTCCGCGGAGGCTAAAATACTTCAAGTGCTTCAGAGATCCTAATCCATCTAGAAATGCTTCATCATCCACTTCAATGTGATGAGAAGTCGAGTTCTGCCATCTCCCCAGCTGAAGAACCGTGAGTGTCTTCAACCCTATCAACCATTCTGGTTTTAGTACCAGATATTGGGCACTCACATTGAAGACCATAGGTATTACATTGTCGAAACCAGCTGGAGGTAACTCAGGAACTGGCTTATCAAAAGTTAAGCAAACACCCAAACTAGACTTCAGAGTTTCCTTGAATGGCAATCTTGAACTGAAGTCGAAAAGCTCGGCTTCATGAGCCAAGAACATCAACATGCGATGAATCCAAGGATGCATTGTACAATTATTCACAAATATACTGGAAGCATTCACATGTGGTTGAATCAAGTTGCATGTCATGAGCTTTCTGAAGACTTCTTCGCCTGCCTCCTCTGCTGTCTCGTCTTGTGTTCTTGTAACGAAACCCTGGCCAATCCAGAAGTAAATCAGAGGCCTCTTCTTTATCACAGAACCCTCAGGAAAGATCGAAAGAGATAGACAGCACATCTTCAGCTCGATGCTCTCTAAACGATCATAGCTCAGCTTTATACTATTCATGGCTGCACTCTCGTACAGACCATACTCCACGTCAAGTTGAGACCACACCTGTGACTTCTTCTGCGCTACTTGATGACTCTGAGAAGAACGCGTCCATGACTCCTGAACATGTTGAAACGAAGGCATGGACTCGACAAGAGGAATAGCGAGCTTGATGTTTTCGACGTTTTCGAAAATGGGATCAAGCACGCGGTTGATGGCCACGCTGGTCATGGCCTCGCCGTCTTGGGATCCCAAGATGAACTTGTCGAGACGGCGTTCCAAGGCGTTGAATTGGTCTGAGAGAGTTTGCTCCCACTGTTTGGCTCTGGGTAGGAGTAGCATGTTCTGCATGATCTCAAGCTCTTCATGGATTCTTTGGAAGCTGTTTTGAGCCGCCGGGTCGTCGGTGTTGGCCGCCTTCCGGGCTTCGCTGAGACGAACCAGCAACTTGGGGATGCATTTCTCTGCGTCTTTGGATGATGAAGTAGACATTGTTTGGAAATGTAAACAAGTGTTGCAGACAGTTTCAGCTATGAAGATTGAAGAGATGGATGAAAACAGAGCATGGAGATTGCAGAGGCCTAGTTGAAGTCAACCATCATCCCATCGCAAGTCGAGAAAAATATATGAGCATCTGTAAGAGTGAGACAGCTCATTGTCCTGATCGACCTAATTTATATTATTTTCTTCAATGATAGTTTTTTGATGGATTTTCTTCAATGATAGTTCGGTGGAGACCTTGAATTTTCACGAGCTCATTTGATCATTATCCAACTAACAATCAAACGATCGACTCTAGAAACTTTGTGGCAGAGTTATTGAGGTCTCTGTTAAATCATATATAATGGATGAATTTTTCAAATGTTGTATATTTATAAGAATTATCTAATATGAACACTTAACACAAAAATCAATTATTACAATTACATAAATACATAATGTCCATAAGTCAAGAAGTTGTTGAGCTAACACTTCCCCTCAAGTTGGTGCATACACATCAATCATGCCAAACTTGACAAGCGAGTCATAAAAGGCTTTTTTTCGAAACAATTTTAGTTAATATATCTGTCAGCTGGTTTTCTGTAGGAACAAAAGAAAAATTGATAATATTGACATCAAATTTTTCTTTTATGAAGTGACGATCAACCTCAACATATTTAGTGCGATCATGTTGTACCAGATTCTGTGAAATATCAATTGTTGCCCGGTTCTCACAATACAATTTCATAGTAGGTTTTGGTTTGACACCTAAATCACATACATATGTCTCAGCCAAAGTAACTAACACAGACCATGAGCCATACCTCTATACTCAGCTTCCGCACTAGACCGTCCCACAACCTTTTGTTTCTTGCTTTTCTATGTAACCAAATTACCTTCTACAAAGGTAAAGTAACATGATGTCGATCTTCTGTCTGTGATACTTCCAGCCCAATTTGCATCTGTAAAGCCACAAACGTCAAAAACATTGTTGTGTTTAGAAAAATCACTCCTTTTCTTGGAGCTGATTTCAAGTACCTTAAAATTCTCACAACAGAATTCATATGATCCTCACTCGGATTATGCATGAACTGGCTTGCCACACTTACTACATATGCAACATATGATCTAGTATGAGTCAAGTATATCAAGCGCCCAACTAATCTCTGATAACGAGCTCGATTGGTATGAACTTGATTTAGATATTGTGCTAAACGATGATTTTGCTTAATAGGGGTGTCAACATGTGTACAGTCCAACATACATGTCTCTGCTAGTAGATCAAGGATGTACTTCCTCTGACACAGATAGATACCCTCACTCCCCCTGGCTACCTCAATGCCCAAGAAGTATTTGAGTGTACCTAGATCCTTCATATCAAACTCTGTGGCTAGCTGCTTTTGTAATCTATCCATCTCAACAGTATCATTACCAATAACTACCATATCATCAACATATATAATTAGGATTGTTACTTTCTCTTGTTGGTGTTTGAGAAACAATGTGTGGTATGAATTACTCTGTTTGTAGCCAATCTTCCTCATGAATTGTGAAAACCTTCCAAACCAAGCACGAGGTGATTGCTTAAGACCATACAAAGATTTTCTCAATCTGCATATGAAGTTACCTGAAGAACCAGCTACATATCATGGCAGAAGATTCATATACACTTCTTCTGTAAGTTCTCCATGAACAAATGCATTCTTGACATCAAAATAACTAAGTGGCCAGTTTAAGTTAGCACCAAAAGAAAGCAATACCCGAATAGTGTTATCTTTTCAACAAGTGCAAATGTCTCATCATGGTCTGCCATATGTCTGGGCGAATCCCTTCGCTATTAGGCATGCTTTATACCGACTTACTGACCCATCTGAATTATGCTTCACTGTAAACACCCAGCGACATCTCACATCCTTCTTTCCATGTGGTGGAGATACAAGCTCCCAAGTATTGTTCTTATGTAATGCTTACATCTCTTCCTCTATTGTTTTCCTCCATTTTGGGGCTCCCAATGCATCATGCACTTTGGTAGGTACTGATACAACAGATATTTGATTTACAAATGATTCATATGACTCAGACAATCTTTTGGTGGACACAAAATTAGCCACATGATACTTAGCTTTGGCCCGAAGGGTAAGTTCATACTTTTTGCTGGTTGACCTCAAGTAGACCTATTTGGTAAAACATATTGTCTATTATTAGCCTCACTAGTATTAACTCCAATAGAGTGACTAACCTCATATGAGTGATCTTCTGTACCAGGGAAACATGAGTCAGGGATAGAAGTAATAGCAATGGAAGTAGGAGGGGCAGTTGCGTTATCACGACCTTGAAATTTCAAGTATGAAACTCGAAATCGAAGCCATGAAAAAATCGAAATCATCTTATCATCACAGCGTATCGTTACTGAGTTCATAGTACATCTCAGTCGAATTGATTATTACAAAACCAATAATAATTCAAGCATTATATCAATGGAAATGTAAAGTCCTCTCAATCCTCACCACAAAATAAAATAAAGAAATTTCGAAATCTTCAGAGTAGTCCGCCAATTATGCTAATCCACACCTGCAGAACTATCCCCTACACCATCGAATAGGTGCACCAGGATTGTAAACACAAACCCGGTAAATTTTGCAGCTCGTATGAGTAAAACAACAATATAACACGCATAGTAATACAAGAGAAAATACTGAAAACATTTAATTATAGATGTACTCATGAGTCACAGGACGACCCATCTGGTTGCCTAATAATATATAAAAATATAAGTGCTCATTAGAAATCAAGCAACCCATATGTTTACCCAAATACATATATAATACGGGTACTCATGAGATCCATGTACTCATCTGTTACCCCTCATGCAGTACACCGGCATACATACCAGAGCTATAACTGAATCTTAACTGTCGGCCGGCCAATGCTAGGTTCCGACATGCCAACACGTCCGAAAACAAAAAAAAAACGTTTTAACATAACTCAAGTTAAAACCACGTACAATACATTTCTCACATGTTATTGCACAATAAGACAAATGATTCATGCTTAAATAAAATAAATATCAGTGCTATAAATAAACTTATTTGGAAATAGAAATATGACAGTATATAATATAGCAACTCATATATATGTATCGATTTTACCATTTATACACATACACAATCCACTATATCTTATACATATCATAGTTCGGTCTTTTAAAATAAAGCGTAACTATGAATCACCACCAAGGGTAGACTCGTCTTAGTGAGATTTACTCACCTTATTTTCCTGAGCGTAATTTCCACAATACCGAAAACAAATCCTTTACTTGTTTTGTCGATCACCTAGATTGGATAAGAAGTTATTAGAAACGTTATGTAAAACCTCAAATGTCGAATCAGTACTAATGTTTTACTGTTCAACAATTTTTGGTTTTTATGAAATTAATGTTCACGTAAATATGATTCACGTATTACTGTACAAGTACATACTGTTTACATATTCATGTACACCAATGTACTATTTCATCACAAATACTGTTCCAGTAAATATTAATTATCGATTTACCTTTCAGAAAATTACTTTACAATTACTGTTCGTAAATGACTTTTACAATTAATGCACATAAAGTACTGTTATATTTTTACTGTACAGAATTACTTTTTACATTTACCGAACTGAAATCACTTTTTACAAACATTTACTGTTCGGAATTTACTATTCACGCGCCACCTTTAGCAACCGCGCGTGGCGCTCACACGCCGCCCACAGTGGTAGCGTGTGGGGCCCAGGCGCCACTTCTAAAACCGGCGCGTAGCTCGCCCACCGCCGCCTAAAACCCTTCATTTTCTTCCCCTCCACCCTTCCACGGTTTAACACCGTCTCCCTGCACCTCCATAACCACCCACGCGCCGCCACAGTCGGCGACACGCGCCACTGCAACAACTCCACCCAAAACTCAACAAAATCACAAACAATCAACATGAAAGATGAAGAACAAGCAGAGGTGATCACAACCATACCTTCGTTGTAACCCATATCACCGGGGTTTGGCCGGAATGTCGCCGGGAAGTTTAGGAAATTTCAAGTTCTTCTCCGACGTTAAAACCACTGATTCGAGCTCCAATTTCGTGCTATACACATCTCAAGTGTCGATTAGTGACGATCTTTGGCTTCATTCACCAGCGGCGAAGCTTGGATCGGTGGCGTGGTTGTTGCAGAAATCGCCGCTTGTCGGTGAGGCTTCACGGTGGCGAGGGAGGACGCGTCTAGCCCGGACGAGGGAGAGGTCGAGCTTGCGAAGGCCTAGGGAATGGCGGTGAGAGCCACATCGCGCCGGAGGCGCGAGATTGATGGAGGAAATTTTGAGAGGGAGGTCGGGTCGAGATGGGGCGACTACGGGGAGAGAGAGAGAGAGAGAGAGAGAGAGAGAGAGAGAGAGAGAGAGAGAGAGAGAGAGAGAATTTCTATTTTTGGAAACTAGGGTTTCCAATCATCTCCTTTTATACAATTTCCATAATCGGAAATCAACTTTCGTCGTCGATAACTTTCACATACGATGTCTTATTGAGGTGCATGATGTGTCCACGAAATCGTATCGATGAGCTCTACAACTTCCTTCGGAAACGAGCGACGGAGTAAAAGTCGACTCCTTTGTTGCGGAAACGTAATGTTTTTAACTTTTAAACTTCGGTTTCGTTTCGTTTTACATCGTCGATTAAAGATACAAAATGCGATTTATTAAATTTTATTAAGTTTAAAATTTTTTGAATTCATACAATTTGATCCCGAAAAATCGGGTTATTACATGCGTTGTCAGCTTCTGGTACCTGCTTATCTGGAGCAACTGTAACAGAATCATCTGGTGGTGTCTTCGGAGCTGATGCATCAGTGATCTCAACTGAACCAATCTCAGCTTCTTCACGATACAGCTCTTCAAAATATTAATGCTCCCCCTGAAGAGCAATGTCAAAAGAGGTAAAATAGCTCATGTTCTCAAAGAAAGTAACATCCATAGTGACATAGTATTTCCTAGTAGGTGGATGATAGCACTTGTACCCTTTCTGATGTCCTCCGTAAACAACAAACATACATTTAAGTGCTCGGACATCCAACTTTGACCTATGACTTTTTGGAATATGGACAAAGACAATACAACAAAAAACACGAGCATAGAGATTATGAAATGAGGGCAAGGAGACATGAGATGCAATCACCTTATATGGAACGTTTCCCTAGATGACACTAGATGGAAGAGGATTAATGAGGTGGACAGAGGTTATGACAGCATCACCCCAAATATATTTAGGCATGTGAGCACTAAAGGTAAGACAACGAGCCATATCAAGTAAATGATGATTTTTTCTTTCGGATACGATGTTCTGCTCAGGTGTGTAAAGACACGTTATTTGATGAACAATCTCATGTGTTTGAAAGAACTCCTGAAAGACACGGTTCACATATTCCTCCCATTGTCGAAACGAAGAACTTTAATTTTGGCATGGTATTGTGTTTGGACATTGGTATAGAAGGCGTGAAAAGCCGAAAAAACCTCATCCTTGGTTTTAAGAAGAACAATCCATGAAAGACATGTGCAATCATCAATAAAATGACACATAGTACCTCATACCCGACATAGTAGGTTCTTTCGAATGTCCTCAAACATCAAAATGAATTAATTCAAAAGGAAAAAACGCTTTTATTAGAAATACTAGGGGAATAAGTAGCTCAATGACTCTTGCACAAAACACATGTTTCACAACGTAAAGTTGACTCATTCACACCGATAAACAAAGTAGGCATGGATTCTTTCATGATACTAAAAGATGGATGCCTTAAGCGACGATGTCATAACCAAACTTCACTTAACTTATCAGAAGTGGAGATTAACGCGGTCCGGGACTATGCTCCTGGTTTCTCCCATGCGTATGTCTGATCCAGATGGAACAACCTGCACTCAGATATCCCCGACTAATTAATTCCCCGGTGAGAAGATCCTGAAGTATCACATATATGGGAAAAAATGTCACATAGCATTTAGCTTATGTATTCAGCTGTGGGACATATATCAAATGATGAGATACAACGGGTACATATAGCACATTATAAAGTTCTATTGTGGGAGTAATACGAACTGACCCTGTTCCTAACACAATGAATACCTCACCATTAGCATTAGTAACATAGGGTACTGGTGAAGAGGAAAATACGATAAAATAAGATTTATCATAAGTCATATGATCTGAAGCACCAAAATCGATAATCCATGTATCAGTACCAACAAAGCTAGAAATATTTAAAGCTATACCAATCTTACCACGACCAGTTATTAATGTTGTGAGTGTTACTCCTCTGACTGTATGATGATCATGTTCGACCATACCATATATATCTGGTTCTTGGACCAACTGAATGGCTGCATTTGCCTTATAACGATAATTTAGCCTTTTAGGCGTAAGATGCGGATACAATTTCCAACAAGTCTCACGGGCATGGCCAGTATCATTACAATAAGAGCAAGGAGGATGAGGCTGATTCTCAAAGTCTGGTGGTGGTCCTTGCTTTGCATCAAGACCTCTCAAGAAATGGTGAACTCGTTCAAGCTCATTTTCCTTTTGGCACCAAATAATGTTCTCCTGATTCTTGATCTTGTAAGAACGTTTCATATCAATCTCAACTCAAATATTCTTTAGTTTGGTGAAATATTGTGCCACTGGTTGCCCATTCTGTTGCATTGCTGAAGCGGTGCACATTAACTCATGAACCTGTATGAAATAAGATTCATTAGTATAGAGGTATTCCAATGTCTTCATATTGTCTGCGCAGTAACACATGCCTCCACCAGGTCAATTATATCCTCATTCATAGCTTTGTATAATACAGACATTACAAGACCATCATCATCTTCCCATTTAGTGTAGGCATCAACAACATCTTCACTGGGGGCTTTAGTTACCCTAGTTACATGCCCCATCTTGTGCATTCCTCTGAGATGAGCTGTCATAATTCTTTTCCATTTACGGAAATTGGTTCCATTGAGTTTGGCATCCCCAAATGAACTACTTTCAGAATTCTTGACATATACTTCAAACTTCTGAACATCATTGACCTGAAAACTTTTTTTGTTTCAGAACTCATTGTAAAAAACAATCAACATATCAGTAGTGATGCAGCGAAAAAAAAATGATAACAACCTGCTTCATGTGAACCTGCACTATCGGTGCACTTGTACTGACAGGTAGAAAACAGATGAACCTGCACTATCGGTGCACTTGCACTGACATGGAGAAAACAGGTGAATCTGCACTGGTAGTGTAAATGTACTGAAAATTGGTTGAACACTGAAATCAGGTCGGAATATTGGAATCAGGTCGTTGAAGGCTGTAGCCAGGTCGGATTAATTTCTTCCAAGGGGACGACGACGTCTGCACAACGGTGCTTGCTCGACCACCTGGAAGCTTTTGAGAAATGAGCTGAACGATCTGGAGGCTTCGACTACGGGCCTCAACAACGGCATGATACACAGATGTCGGATGACTTGCTCGGAGAACACTGCCGAACTCCACACAACAATACCGAGACCTTTAACACCGTCTGACAAAACACCAACACCAGACGTACACAACACTGATTTGAGACAAGAAAATCCTAACAATGAGGTTTTACTTGAAAAAAGAAGAAGAAGAAGGAAACAACAAATCCTTTTGGATCTACTCTGATACCAAATCAGATATAATAGATGAGTTTTTCATATGTTCTATTTCATTCAATAAGACTTTGCACAAAAGTCAATTGCTACAACTACATAAATACATAATGTCCATAAGTCAAGAAGTTGTTGAGCTAACAACTCCATAAGTCAAGAGGTTGTTGAGCTAACATGTTAGAGACATAGTCTCAGTTACCAAGATACACACATCCATTTGAATCAATTCTTGCTTTAAAAAGAAAAATGAAACAGCACAAATTCCAGAGGACTGCAGCTGCAGAAATGGCATTGAATTGGCGTCATGGGAAAGGCATACTTAACATGGCCATAACTAGTAGCAGATTTGTATCAATGAAATTCAGCCTCGTTTGGTTGGCAGAAGAAAGTAACCCCTTAGTCTTACTCAAAGGGAATGAGAAATTCGCCTTTTGAGTGCTCCGCATTGTGGTGTTTGGTATCAGGAAACTTGTTAAATAATGTGATAAAATAATTTCATGTGAGTAAACACATAAATGATAGATGGTTACTCTCCGCCAAACAAATGAAGTATAATTATTTTCCGATGAACATGCTAGCCAACCTGCCCAAGCATGTGTAGATCACTGTAACTCTGTAGTTCTTCAAAGATAGGTAATAAGGTTGAGACAAAAAAGACAAGAAGAAACATTCGAAGCAACATATTTCAACAATCTAGTGACAAAAACCAAGAACCACATGTACCAATTTGTTATGAACTTATGGGGATATGCCATGTGTACTGTGACAAACCCGGTCGAGGATCCTCGGGTTTAAAAGTTCCTAAGAAACATCATAGAACAGTTCAAAAGTGAACTGAAGATTAAAAAACACCGCGAGTGCTGCCATGGAGGCTGTGGTGTCTTCTATCTCTTCCTCCGTCAGTTACTTTGCCCCAAAGCTTTCATCTTTACCAGTTACAAGTCGAACCCTGATAAGTTTTTCGTTGCTTCTGTTTGTTTATTTGTTTCCTCAGCTTTTTCACTGTGATCGCCTAATCGGGTCGTCGCATACATGATTATACTGCGTTTGGTTATGTTTATCTTCGTCAGAGTCTTGTGTGCTGGTTCTTGGTTACAGGCTGGAAGCATTGTCACAATTGGTTAATAAAAAGATTACAGTAACAAAGACCCCTGAATTATTATAATTTTTCTTTTTTGAAATGTGAATTGGAGGGGAATGTGTTGTTTATGCCTATATGGAATGGAATATGATTCTCTGAGAGTAAGACAAGCTCAATTGTTGACCTCATTAGTTTTGAGTTTTCTTCAATAATTGATAGGATGATGCAATTTGATTGGGTAAACTGTCTGAATTAAACTACTTGATACAAGTCTAGTTTTTAGTCCATTAATTTTAGTTTAGTTTGGAATCATGTAAGAGGAGATCCAGTTTCCACCTAGCAGTAAGGTTGATTCAGAAATTGGAGGGAAGTGTTGATTCTGCTGAAGGAATGGCGGCGGCTGATGTTGCTCAATTTCTGTGGAAAAAGTTCTTGAGGTCTCTAGTAGACGCCAAATTCGAATTATCAGGTTCTATGAATCTCTTTTATTACTTTGAAACAATCAAGCATGTCTTAGTAAACACCCAGATAATTCCATTCTCTTTGGAAATGTTGATGCCATGGAATGCATCATGGGAAATGAATACATATATTCAGGCAAATACTTATCTCTCAGAGCTCAACTATGCATTGGCAGAGTGCCAAATCTTTGCAAAAGAGTGCAGGGAACTTAAAAGGAAGATTTTACCCTTGAATCCGTCAGTGGTTTATTTCATTCTACAGATGAAGAAAAAGCTGACGGCACTGAGAAGGAAGTTTGAGAGTTTGGTGCTTGGGAGCCCATCAATATCTACTTCTGTCCTAAGGGAGCGTAAAGGGAGAAAATCCATTGAATGTTTGGGATTTACCGAGAGGGATATAGTGGTGTTAAAGACGAATTCAGAAGAAACTGTGGTGTTTTCTGATGCAGTGAATTCAGAAGACTATACAACTATGGTTGATCTCTTGGGCTTGCTTGGTGGCTCTACAGTTGGCATTGGATTTACTTCCATTGGGATAGTTGGCATGGCTGGCACGGGAAGTCCTTTTTTGTGCACAGAATTGTGGAAGAGACAGCTGTGCTCTCTGAGTTTTCTCCTATCATTCAGTTATGCTTGTCTGACATAATACAAGAAGATAATCTTCTAGGCAACAGTGTTAGTGCCAATGGAGCCAGCATTAGCTTAAGCATTGTCAAACTTATACTTGGAAAGTTGGGGGAGGAGGAGACTGCCAGTATTTCTGGCCTTGAACTTAATTTGCTCTTAGAAAGGCTTAACTGCCTTTTGTCGGGTAAGAAGTATTTAATTTTGTTGGATGATATGCGGCATAATATGGAGTTCTTTAAGGACCTTGGCTATCAGTTTCCTGATGGTAAAAAATCTGGGGATCGGTTATCTGATGGGTTGCCCAAGGATAGTGGTGGTGTAGTCATTGTGGTTAGTAGAATACCAGAAGTGGCTCTAGATATGGTGGGGATACACCAAAGTACTATGCATAAGCACCTGACCATGCTTAAAAGGAAGTCTTCAGTCTCCAGTTTGGTGCACGAACAGCAACAATACCAAACACTTTTATCTAATACATCAAGCACATCAGTTTCTACACTGAAAGAGGAGACCAGTGCGGCAGAGGAATGTTTGCCATTTACTGAGAAGGTGAAGAGCATCTCAAGTGAACATGTGCTACTTCGTGATGTGGGGATATATAGTGAATTTAAGGACTCTCACTTGCTTGCTGATATCCAACCGGAACTGGATTTACTGCAATTGGGATAGTTGGCATGGCTGGTGTCGGTAAGTCCACTTTTGTGCAAAATGTCTTGAAAACCGTGTGGTCGGAATATGATCCTATAGTTTGGTAATGCTTGTCAGATATAATAAATGGTACAAAACAAGGACCTAATGATACTGCCACACATGAGGTGATCAGCATTAGCATTGTGGCATGTATCCTCGAAATGTTAGGGATTTTCATAGCTATTCAAGACCTCAGCCTTGCCGAGCTCTTGGGAAGGCTAAACAATCTTTTATCGGGTAAGCGGTATTTAATTGTGTTGGATGATGCATGGGACAGTATGGAATTCTATTCGGATTTATGCTGTGCAGTACTGGAAGGTGAGCCAATTGGTGATCGCTTATCTCATGGGTTGCCCAAGGACTGTGGTGGTACAGTCATTGTCACTAGTAGGATAACCGAAGTGGCTCAACATATGGTTGGCTTGGGCCAAAAAAATTTGTATCTTGTTACACCTTGGGATAAAGGGCAGTGCCTGTTATACTTTGACAGTTTTGTCTTCCGTGAAAGATTACGGTGTCATGAAGAAAAAAGTTTTAGCATGTCTAATACAGAAACTGTGAGAAAGATCCATAATGAAATCTTGGATCAAGTTTGTGGTCTACCATTGATGGCCAAGACTCTCGCATACTTAGTCTTTCAAAACCAGATTAATCAGAATGATCATAGTAGGTAAAATAGTCTTGCTCATCAGTTATACTCTTTTTCTTTTTGTCTGATTGATCTATAGTTTAAAAATTATTTGTAAGGATCAGTGACTTTGATCTGTTCCATGACTTCCATCCAACAGCTAATATGTATCATGATCTACTTTTCTATGGCTTGCCAATTGTCATGATGTCCTGTATTGGACTGTTACAACATTGTTTTTTATTATAAATTGTGATCATTGTTGAACCCCCAGAGTTTATATTTGCATGCAATCAGAATTGAGAGGATTTAAGATGGGTTATTTTCCAAATTTTGTAGGCCTGACCTGAAGAAGATGTTGATACCTCGTGAATTTCTTATTGATTGTTCATGGGAACATGTTCCAATCAATGAGAGAAATTTTGTATGGGCTCATCAGAAGGATATACCAAAATGCCCAGTCTTTGTGTTTGTCGATTTCAGAAGTGACCTTATAGGAGCTCTAGCTGAAGACTTTCGCAACCAGCTAAATCGTGTGCAGGTATGTGCTTTCTTAGTAACCCACTCCTTCAAAAGTCATTTCAACTATATGATTATAAGTACAATAAATTGTAAGGATTTAATCCTTCAACTGTATTATTGCAAGTCTTTTTGTGAAGTTTTTTCATATTAAAATTAATCTTTTAGGTTCTATCTGTGTTGCATGAGAGTTTCTTTACGCGAAGATGTTCGCCAATGAAACCAGATAGGGCACTAGAGGAGTTCTATGGTTCTCTAGCAAAGCTTAAGGGTGAAGGACATGATTTTGCTGATGAAATTCAAAAGAAAATGACATTTATAGTGAGCACAATTCCTAACTTGCCTTTTTTTTTTATGATACTCATTGATTTTATTTTTGGGTACAGTGGTTAATTTTCAACCTGTATTGCTATCAGATTGTTGGTGAAGATGTTTTTGTTAACTGGTTTTTAGGAGTTTTATGCGATCTAAATTTGCCAGACTCACCCTCCATTGTTCCGATTGCACTTGGAATCAAAAGTAACATTCCATTTTCATTTGGATGGGTAGGAAATTTACTACTAGTCTTCGTATGATCAACTTTTTATCAAAAATTCTACTTTAAATTTGACATGATTCCCAAAAACACTGTTCTGTATTCTAATTTCCAGGAGTTTGATGCAATGACACCAGTGAACAATGTCTTGGAGACGGTACTAAATCATACAAAACAGATCAAGATAGATAGGTACTTGAGAAACTTTACTCTTCTCTATTGAGGATTTGGCATGTGAAGGAATTTAATTGTTGTTATGTTCATGTATTGGATTTCAGCTGGCATATCTTCATAAAGATGGAAGCCACCATTCCTACAGATTATCAAGAACTACCATATTGTTTGAATTTATGGCATCCAGTGCACATACCAAATATGGAAAATGTGGTAAAAAAAAACTCAGTTCTTTGTTTTTAATTTTCATTTCAATCCTTAAGAATTACTTCAAGATTTCCCTCTAATTGATTTACTGATTATCAGTTATATTTTCATGAATGAGACATGGTTTTTTATTTGCATGTTTTGTTTCTCAGGATAACCAGCCATTAATCTGCGGAGAATTTTGGAATTACTTCAGCTTTGGTAAGGAATTCCTCCCCCCCCCCCCCCCCATCCCACTTTTCTCCTGGACTGAGAATAGTGTTGATAGATGCAAATCAACACACATTTGGTCAACGATTTTTACATGGTGTTGGTTGTTATTGCTTTTACATCAAAATCTTTCACCCAGTTTAACTATTGCTTCGAATTTCCTGTTACCAATTTTTTGTTGTTGCAATGCACATATATGATTTCTGTAACCATATTAAGCGTACAGTGGGCAAAGGATGGTTGTGTTACTTGTGTTTCAGATTACAACAAGAGATCAAAGCTACACTAAAGATATGAGATTTCTTGATATGCTGGAAACCGCATCTAGTATATATGGATGTGCTATTGTGCTTGCGTTGGCAGAACTAAAGGAATTTCAACGTGTATGTAGGTGTTGATGATCCAAGATTGTATGGAGCTTTGCGCTTTCGCCACATTTCTAGATCGATGTTATATATATAGCTGATACTTATTGAGTTTTATGCTTGACATGTTCTCGATCTGCTATCGATTGTCCTTTCTTTTCCCTGTAACAATGTAATATACTAATATGCGCGCGTGTGTGTTTATGACAGGACCTTAAACAGATTACTTGCCAAAGTAGAGGTTTTGAAACATCATGGGGATCAGTGGAAAACACTTAGCATTCCTAATAGGTAAATGTCAAACTTACATCACCTTGTTTATTGATATTGTTTGCTTTAACAGTTATGGAACTTAAATATGATAATTGCATCTTCTATTATGGTTGTCAAATGATCAAATATAGTTGAGGAGTTAGATCATACTTTCTCACTACCGTATTCTAAGCCATTGAATAAGTTTAAGATTTACAATTAGATGTTAAGCGTTTCATACAGACTATGTTGAATTGTTGATTGCTTGGCACTTTGGCAGTCACATCCAAACTCATAGTCTTCGAGACTTTAATTCATCCATCATTCTGAAGTTATTTCTTTGATGTACAGCATCAGGTCAATTGTTTGTCTCAACTTGCCTAGCTTTGCTGGTGGACTAAATCCGTGGACAAAAGCAAATGTGAAGAAAGATCAAAGTGCGAGTGTTTTTTAATTTTGATTTTTTTTATTTATGGCAAAGTTGTTTCTGTCATTGGCAATTGCAATCAGATACATTTGCAGAATATGTTACTACTCTCACTCATTAATTCCATTAACCTTGTCCATGATATTGAATTGCAGATAAACTTGACCCCATCTTTTATAGATGATGGACGGCTTGAAATTATTGGTTCCAGAGATGATATGCTTTGTCCGAAGAAAAGGTGGATTCGCCTTGATCAGGTCATACACAATATCTTAGAATTTGACATCAGTTTGATGTGTATCACTGTGTGCTTCTTAGTTAAACGTTATGTTTTACATGCCTTCATTGTATATATGGTAGTAGTTAACATAACTGTTAGTATTTGTGTTCGCTAGGTGCGAGAAATTCGCTTCAAGTTTATAGAGGACTCAGCTGAGGTTATAAACATGATGATCGATGGTGTACCATTGAAAAAATCCCCACTTGATGGGTTAGATGCAATTGAAATCTCTTACCATCGTCAAGTCAACATTCTTGTGGAACAAGGTTACTCAGCAAAAAGTATCCATGACTCATAGCCAGCAATCCTGCGACTGATGATGCATGGAGAACGACCCGAAGAGGTTGGTGTAGAGTGTACTTCCACAATTCCGGTCATCAATTGAGACAGAGGCTCTTGCTGAATTAGAGATTGAGCTGCTTGCTGGCTATTTTGAGAAATGAGTGTTGGATGATGATCGCTTCAGAGATGTCAGAACCATATAAACCGACCTGAGCCTCACCAAAACAACATGCCTAGGCGTTACCCTATTTGGAATAAGACGCATATTGTGAAACTAAAACTTCGATGCATGCATATAAAGTGTAGATATGTCATATGTCGTATGTAGTTGTTGATCACTTGATTTCCTTTTGATAAACTAACAATGGGGACAGAGACTTCAAGGATGATATCGGGTTCACCGGTTGATCATTATTATATCTAGTAATCTATCAACGGCCGGCACTGGATCCCCTAAGCCCTTACCCTCCGAAAAGAATATACTAAAAGCGCGGTCCAGGCCCAATTTTAACAAGGCCCAATATTAATATTGTTGAACCGTGAAGAACACTCTTAAGATGAACAGAGCTGGTGCCATGGAGGTTCCTTCCCAGCAATGTGTTGGCGATATTAAGATAAGTTTTTTTACCTACTGATTTATCTTTCCTCACCTCTTTTGTTTATGATTAAAATAATTTTATGCACTTGATAGACTGTGATCTGCAAGTGATCATATTTACTAGTGTGTAAAGGTTTTGTTGTCTGGGATGTTTTCATTGAGGAACTATACACGTGCCATCAGTTTCTTATGTACTGAAGCTGGAGTCTTTGTTAAATTAACAACGGGAGTAACAATGATCCTTGTCAAAAAAATTATTATTATTTATTTCTTTATAGTCCAAATTGGACTATTGGAGTGAGATGGGCAGTTCAAAGTTCAAAGATTGGTAGGTGGGATCAATGATTAATAGGTGGGTAGTCAACTCTCTAATTTAGACTAGTTGATAGAGAAGTCTACTTTCAATCAATGGAGGGTGGTCATCTAATTGAGTTCTTATCTGGAATAACTGTGCAAACTATGTCAAAGGAGACCCACTTGGGTTAACAAGACTGGAGTGATGTGTTGACTCTCTTAAAGGAAGATCAAGGTATGGCGGCGGCTGGTGTTGCTGAGTTTCTGTGGAAAAAGTTTTTGAGGTCTCTTGATGATGCAGAGTCTGAATTGTCAGGTTCTGTGAGTCTCTTTTCTAACTTTGTAGCAATCAAACATATCTTAGTAAACACGCAGAAAGTTCCATTTTTTTTAGAGAATTCGGTGCCATGGAATGTGTCATGGGAAATGAATACGTATATTCGGGTGAACACCTACCTCACCGAGCTCAACTATGCACTGGCAGAGTGCCGGGTCTTCACAACCGAGAGTAATGAGCTTGACAATAAGATTTTGGTTATCAGTCCTTCCTTGATTTATTTCATCCTAAAGATGAAGAAGCGGCTGGCCACACTCAAAAAGAAGTTTGTAACTTTGGTTTCTAACTCAAGGGAGCAGAAAGAGAGGAACAATGTTGTCAAAGGCTTGGGACTACCTACTGAGACTATAGTAGCGATGAAGAAGAATTCAGAAGAAATTGTTGTACTTTCCGATGCGATTCAGGCTAGTTTTGACAAGGTTGAGAGCTTACTTGTTGGTGGTGCAGATGACATTGGATTTACTGCAGTTGGGATAGTCGGCATGGCTGGCGTTGGTAAGTCCAATTTCGTACGAAAGATGTTTGAAAATGTAAGTGTGAACTCTGTGTATTCTCCTATCGTTTGGCTATGTCTGTCTGAGTTAATGCCAGAAATTCAAGTAGAAGATATTGTTTACGCGGATGAGTCGTTCAATATTAGCATTGTGACATATCTTCTTAAAAAGTTGGGTGATGAGGTTGTAAAGACAGGTATTTCTGGCATTGGACTTAATGTGCTGTTGGAAAGGCTCAAGCATCTTCTATTGGGGAAAAGGTATTTGATTGTGTTGGACGACGTGAGGCACATCAACAATTTTTTTGCGGATTTAGGTAATGATACATTCCCAGAGCTGGTAGGACATAAAAATTGGGATCGCTTATCACATGGATTGCCTAAGGATACTGGCGGTGCAGTCATTGTCATTAGTAGAACAACAGAAGTTGCTCAAGATATGGTTGGCCTGCGCCAACATAGTATGAATAAGCAGCTGACCACACTGAAAAGGAAGTCTGTCATGTCTTTGGTGAAACAGCAAGACCACAAACCACCTCACATCCCATCAGTTTCTGCCGTGACAGAGAATGTTGCTGTAAAGAAGAACTGTAATGAACTTATGGTACTTCCTGAAGCAAGCACATGGAAGATTGATGAATTACTTCTCAGAGAAGGGGCTGGAGATGGATTCACAGCAATTGGGATAGTCGGCATGGGTGGCATGGCTAAGTCCAGGATGGTGCTGGATGTTTTGAATTTTTACAGGGTGTGGAGTGAGTTTTCTCCTATAGTATGGCTATGTCTGTCAGATATATTCCCAGAAAATCAAGTTGTACTAGATAGCACTGGAGTCAGCATGAGCATTGTGACATGTATTCTTGATAAGTTGGGTGAGGAGGTGGCTAGTTTCTCTGGCCTTGGACTCAGTTTGCTCTTGGAACGACTCAACTATCTTTTGCAAGGCAAAAGGTATTTGATTGTGTTGGATGATGTCTGGCATACCATGGAGTGTTATTCTGATTTAGGTTATAAGCTTCCAGAAGGCGAGAAGTTTGGGGAACGCTTATCTCACGGATTACCCAAGGACTGTGGTGGTGCAATTATTGTCATAAGTAGGATAACAGAAGTGGCTCAAGATATGGTTGGGAAATATAATGTGTTTCTTGCGAAGCCTTGGGACAGAGGATGGTGCTGGGTGCAATTTAGGTACTTTATTGCGACCATAGCAGCACGATGTGGTGAAGAAAAACGTTTCAGCATGTCGAATTGGGAAACTGTGGGTAAGATTGAGACCGAAATTCTTGATCAAATTAGTGGTCTACCATCAATTGCTGAGTCACTTGCAGAGTTGATCGTCCAGAAACGGATTAGTGATACTGATGATCATGGGTACCTGATTTTCTTTCCACCCATCTTTTTATCTTTTTGTCGTTTAAGATTATAAATGCACATGTTTGGGAGTTTCTTTGTATTCATCTACCAATACGAAAAATCATATTAATCTTACAACATATCTACCATGTTTTAACTTTCTTGATTTTCCAGTGACTTACATATCATCCCCAATTTCTTGAATTCTTTCCATATATCTCTACTTGAGTCTTGTGTGCGTGTGTGTGTGTACGTGTATACCAGGGTTGCTGTCTCGGGCAGAGCTGGGTTTGATTTACTTTTCTAATCTAGAAAAATGCTGATTGATCTTTGAATGCTCAATGAACTAGAATAGGAAACCTAAGGGCTATGCCTCAAAAAATTAGTTTGCAGGGTACATCATTACCCTATCAGGAATATTTTAGATAAAGGCCTATGGTCAAGCTATATGCAACTTCAGAGTCTTTGAATTTCCTTTTCTGTTTTGGTCCTCATTTGGCTCTTGATCATTATGTTTTTGTTTGAGAGGTGTACGCTGTCATGTCCCTCTCTATCTAAAGACTTCTGTAAAAAAAAAAAAAAATTAGCCTGTTCAGGTCTTACCAATAGAATGAAAACACTGACTAATTTATGAATCACATTGGATTTTGGATACCACTAATGATATTTAGTATATAACATGCAATGATAAAACTCCTAATGGAAATGTAGGTCTGGCCTGAAGGAGATGTTGATACCCCGCGAGTTTCTTGTTCACCGTTCATTCATATATGTCCCAGTCAATGAAAGGAATGTAAAATGGGTTGAGGATAAGAGTGATATACCAAAATGCCCAGTGTTTGTATTTGTTGATCTAAAAATGGAACACTATGCAGTTAGACTTCTGGAAGAATTTCGCTATCAGCTTAATCAAGAGCAGGTTGTTTCCTGAGATGCACTTTCAACTCTATTTGTTATCGGGTGAAAGCTTGTGATCTTTATACTTGTAATCATGCATGCCTTTTGACTTTGGTTAAAATTGCAATTTACTTCTAAGGTTATTGCTGTTCTGGACAAGAATTTCGTTAATAGGCAAAAGACAAGGACAGAGGAACCAGAGAATGCGCTAAAGGAGTTTTATGGTATACTTAAAAAGCTAAAGAGTGAAGGACATGAATTTTCTGGAGAAATAGAAAAGAAGATGACAATTATAGTGAGTCACCAATGCCCCACATAGCTTTATATTATTTTCTATATAAATTTTTTTTAAATCTAAAAATATTTTTTACTTCTCAGATTGTTGGTGGGGATGTTTTTGTGAACTGGTTCTTGGGAGTTATCTGTGATCTAAAATTGCCAGCCTCACCCTGCATTGTTCCTGTAGCACTGGGATTCAAAGCTGACATTGCAAGTTCATTGGGATGGGTAAAGATTTGTTATTAATATATACCAAGTTGTCGAAGCATCAGCAGTTGATATGATTTCCCAGTTTACCCCATATATGTGATTTGCTAAGCAGGAGTTTGATGCTGATAAAGTACCAGTGAACAAGATTTTGGCGACGGTACTAAATAGAGCAAAACAGATGAAAACAGATAGGTACTGGAACTTATAATTTTATTTTACGGTATAACCAGTTGGCATTAATTTGCAAGAATTAATTCTTGTCGTTTATAATTTTAATAGTTTAATTTTTTTATGTATTTGATTTCAGCTGGCATATCCTCATGAAGATGAAAACCACCGCTCATCAAGAAATACCATATTGTTTGCATTTATCTCATCAAGTTCATGAAACAGATATGAAAAAGGTGGTACTAAGTGCTCAGTTCTATCCTTATGAGCATTACTTTGATACCTTTCTTTCCTTGCTTTGCAATGACATTATCTTCAATTAATCAGTGAATGAGGCTTGTTTCTTTTTTACTATTATAATCTGCACTTCGTTATCTGTCAGGATGATCCTACATTAATCTTTGGAGGATTTTGGAACTACTTCAGTTTGGGTAAGATATCTCCCTTGCTGGTCTTACCTTTCTCTGGAAGGGGGACAAATCTTTATATTTCTTTCCTTTTCAGACATCTCATGCGTAGTTTCTCTGTTTTCACGCAAAAGAAAATAGTCAGAATTCAGATCTTGAAAGCAAAAAGCCCTTCTATTTTGTTCTACTGTAGGAGTTGATGATCCAAGGTTGTATGGAGCCTCCCGCTTTCGTCATACTTCCAGGTAGTTCATAAGGCAATGCAATTACATGGAGCTCCAGTCAAACACTTCATCATTATATCTGTCAAGCTAAGCTAGATCATCGTTTTCTTCAAAATGAAAATACACAAGTTTATGAATATGTAACCATTTATGTTTAATAATTGACTTAATTCAATCCAGTTATTTTTATCTGTGAATTGTATATTAATCTTGTGGGGTTAACAAAGTATCTCCTCTAACAGGACCTTAAGGAGCGCACTTGCAAAAGTAGAAGTGTTGAAGCATCACGGTGATCAGTGGGAAGTTCTTAGCTTTCCTAATAGGTAAACTTGACACCTTATATTGTTGCTTTTGTTAGCGCGAGTGATTGCATCTTAGTTAATATGTAATTATTTAATCTGCTTGTTATGTTGTAAATTTTGATGAACCATACATGTCCTTTTATCTCATCTCTATACCAGAAACAAACAATTTGTTGAAAATTCAGAACACATACTTTCTGAACATTATGTTATCAGCCATGGGATGGGATCAATGTTTTAGATTTAAAGGCAAACTCAGTGTGGTAGTAGAGTATTGTACCGAAGTAATGGCTGTGAGCAAATCTTCACTTAATTCAATCTTTCTAAAGTCATTTGTTTGAATTACAGCATCAGGTCTATTGTGTGTCTCAACTTGCCCAGCTTTCTTGGTGGACAAACTCCTTGGACAACAGCAAATATCAATAAAGATCAAAGAGTGAGTTTCCTCTCTTCTTCTTCTTTCTTTTTTCCTTTTTAATATGCTGAGATGCAGCGGAGTTGTTGCTGCGATTGGAAATTGGATATTTACAATCACAGTTTTGTATCTAAACTTACGCCCTCATTAACTAAAGTTTGCTTGGTTGATGAATTTGAATAGAGAGGCCTGACGTCATCTTTCATAGATGATGGACATCTTGAAATTATTGGTTCCAAAGATGATTTGCTTTCCCAGAAGAAAAGGTGGATTCGCTTAGATCAGGTGCTCGATACATATTAAAAATTTTCATGTTTGCAGAGCTTAAGAACTCTCAACTGACTTTCAAGATGAGCATGTCTACATTACCTGATAGTGGTCAACCTGATATTGTGTTATTATATAGGTCCAAGAAATCCGCTTGAAGCTTATTGAGGATTCAGATGTGGTTGTAAATATGACAATTGATGGAGTACCCTGGAAAAGAACTCCACTTGATAGTTTGCTCGAGATTGAAATCTCTTACCACTGTCAAGTAAATGTTCTTCTTAAACAAGATCACTCAGCGAAAAGTATCCATGGCTCAGCCCAACCCTGGGGGTCAGAAATCAATGAAGACGATGATGGTAATAATAGACAGTATTCTCACGGCCACAAGACATTTGGTGCAGCCAGCAGCTTCAAAATGCCTGAGGATGACATTAATTGCTGAAAAGTACTCTGAGAAAATGAGAAGCTTGGAGAGGCAAACACTTCCGAGATCCCTTAGCATGATGACAATCTGAAGATAGTACTACAGGACACTACAGTTTTTTACAGAAACCTACTTGATATAAAGGACACAAGGAGTTTGAAGCAGCAAGCAGTTTCCAGAATCCTTAGTCCTACAGCTATGTTTCTGTTGCAGTAACCTCTCCCTAATCAGGTCCAACCATGCAGCAGACCCTTTTCAGCACCAGATTAATCTCTACACCCTTCTAGTCAGCAGCAGATTCTTTGTACTCTTGAGGACCACAACTAGAATAGGACAGATTTTACTTAACAGTTTAAATGGTTCTCAATCCTTAAATATCTAACCGGATCCCAAATTGCTGGGCATGAAATGAAGATGAAAGTTTTTTTTCTCTCTTTTTCCTTGCAATTGCCTAGCTGCTAATTCATACCCCAACAGTTTCTTTAGCCATCCTATCGTTACTGATAGAGCTGAAGTAATCTAATAGGGTTGGAGTTGAAAATTTCCCATGGCTTAGAGAAAATCAACTAGTCGATCCGAAAGGTACCCTAGTAAACCATATAGAAAGCCGTATGCAATTGAACATATGAACACACCTTGAAGGAAGGAGTTGTATACCTTGAACCTCTTTGACTTTGGAGGCAGAGAATCTTACTTGTTTTATAAATACCAATACAACTTTTGGAAATGCTTATGCCAGTCAGTCTCCATCAACTGGCATTCAAGGTTATCTAAAGCAAATCTGCCACAGTGCCACCACTGGCATTCAACCTTAATACTCTCAGATTTAAGAAATGTCAGTATAGGTAATGTGCCGCTAGCTGAAGCAACAGCTCTGCGGCCAGTCTTCTCAAAACCATAGAAAAAGGATAACAACTTATCAAAATTAATATTTCAGTAAACAAACATGTGATATATATTCCATTATAGAGAAAACACTATAGCTTATCGAACACAAGTAAAGGCAGAAGCCATTATGAACTGATATCAAGTCTTACAAAGAAGAATTACACCATGACAGTATGTAAGAACCACCGAAACAAGCTAATTATTCATCCAAGAATGAAGAGATCAGCCTTTGCTATCTAGGAAGTGCTGGTTGGGGATTTGGAAGGCTATACAAGGACTTCAGCTGCCTACTGATGAGCTTACTGTTATGGAGAGCCAGCTGAAGTTCCAGATCATCAGACCACCACTGTTCTAATCCATGAGCTTCCATAAACTTCTGTTTTCCCTTTGACATCACAAATAGCTTTGCTGCTACTTGCCCAGTTGTTGAACTTGGACCTACATTCTCCTTCCCAGCATTGTTTCCTTCTATTCCATCAGGGTCGGTATAGGAGCAGCAGATGTAATCACTATTATTTACATATAGATGAGGAACCCACTTTCCCAGTCCCACACCAGAGGGACCTTTTAAACCTGATAGCCAATTCTTCAATCCAAAACCAACAGCCTTGTCCTCCTCATTGTTTACCTGAGATTCACTACTCAAAGGAAGCATTGATTTGAATCTCTTCCAAGCAAATCCTGCTTTCTCTCCAATATTCCTGAAGCTCATTGCTAGAGAAACCGAAGGTGGATTGAATAAGTGAGTCTCAACATACATCCCTTCTTTAGCTAATGCTTTTCCCACTTGTAGAGCAAAACCAGCTCCTAACGAATGGCCTGCAATGCATACATTACTGCTTCCGTACCTTTCTGCAACTGATTTCAAAGCCTCCAAAGCTACTTTGAACCTGACTGATCCCTTCAAGCTCTCCCAAGCAAGAAATCGAAGGTCATCTTCGATATCCCTTCTCATAGTTGGGCCCTTAAGTAATGTTCCTCTAAGCGCTAGAACAGCTTTTGGAGCCCCACTCGGTCTCATGACTACAAAATCAGCTAGTGCTGCAGATCGATCCCATTCTAGAATTGCACCGAAAATGGATCCATCTCTTTCATCAATTAAAGTCTGGGTTAGTTTATACTTAAAAGGTATCCACCACTTTGGGGCAAGAACATTGTCTGCATCTCTATTCTCCTGTCTATCAAGTTCAAGTAAGTAGATTGCTTGTATGAAGCATGCGATGACAGTTCTTTTATAATTCCCATCCTTCCTGCACAAAAGAAATCCACTCCTTTCAATAAAACATGATAATGGATAAATCAATGATACATAAGGCAAATGTGTTACTTCAAAAGGAATCCATCAACTTGGGAGTTGGGAGTATGGAATATATTCCGTTCAGGAGATCAAGCATTTGATTTGGTTAAATCCAGAAAGGTAAGTTAACAACACCAAACAAGTGAACAACCAATAATCTAGTGAAGGATACCAATTGGGCAGTTATAAAGTCACCATATATATACCCATAATGGTCTCTAAACTGGTAAACATATATTGTCTCATAACTAACCTTCTATACAAAGATCAGTAATACTGTTATGAACTCGGAAATCCAAAAATCCAGTAGCACACATAAGGAAACAAATTCAAAACAAACATGAACCATGATAAGGAAAAATGGATCACACATAAATGAATAGACCCACCAAAGTCATACACGGTTAGATTTAATAATCTGAGATCCATGATGAATTTCCCAAATACATCAAAAAAAGCTCAGATCAAAACATAAAACCCAGTTTCAAAAGTCAGCATCTTTCCCTATCCAAACCAACAAATTGAACCTGAAACCTATCTGCCACAAATTTAGACCATCAAATTTCACATCTTTCTTACACATTGAGATAACGCAAAAGATGCGTAAATGTAAAAAAAAAATCCAAGCTTTCATATCCAAATTGACATCTCAGATCGTCCTTCCTATGAATTCAATGAAAACCGAAGTGGGTAACTTACCAGCTGGAGCTTATGTTGTCTCTCCAATTGGGGGAGCAGAGTTTGCGAGGACCCGAGACATGAAAAGAGTAGGGATGAGGCTGCGCTTCCACAACTTCCTGAATGGCGGCGGCGGCGCCACCGCTTATTGTCTCTGGTTCTGGTTGGCTTTGTTTTGGTGTTGCTTGCATGGTGTGTGGCTTTCACGCAGAGAAAGGAAGGTTTTTTTTTTGTTTTGGTTTCTGGGTTTGAGATTTGTGGAGGATTTGATTTAGTATCGGATTCGATCACTTTAATTGAAGGTGATTATGTTTCGAACCGCCTGGTTTTTGTTGGTCTCCTCTACCCAACGGTCGTATTTCGCTCTAATCATCGTGTTTGTAGTAAATGACCGTTTAGTCCCTGATCGGAGTTTGCACCCGCACCCCTTGAGAGAGAGAAGTTGAGGGCTTGACGAAAGGAATGCTTTTGTGTTTTCCTAGTTTTAGAAGCAATCCTCTTGATGTCGATCTTTCTTAGACCATATACAATATTTTTGTTAGACGGAAAATTAAGAAAATTTATAAAATTATAAAATGAAAAATTCGAATTTTAATCATGAGTGTGACGATGAATTATTTATGTAACTGAGTTTTACTATAATACAAATATCAATTTATTTATGAGGAAGTATGAAGTTAATCTTATCTTATATTCTATGCACAAGTTTTACAATACTCAAAGTGGAGGATGAAAGAATTACAATGTGCTTCTCTTCAATTCTTCAAATAAAGAGAATTTAAAGTGTTTCTTGAAGGGCAATTTATAAGAAGGCCATATTGGTCATTTGATGATATGTCCCTTCCTGGGACTTTGCCTTTGCCCTTTGGTTTGCAAGTTGGATTATGTTAAGCGCGGTACGTGGGACTCTGTGGGATTAGATGGTCAATGGCTAGCTCATGTCCTTTCCTTAGTCACGAAGTTCAAATTATTGGAATGAAGAAGCCCTATGAAAAAGAAACACCTCTAATTAATACCTATCTAATGAAATTATTGCAAAAATTCAAGAAGTAATTACCATAGAATGTGAGGATGTAAATAGAAATGGAGGAACTCTTCCCCATTTTGGAGGAATGTGAGAATGTGCTTCAGCTTGTTGTACATATATATGTGTGGAGGAGTTTTTTTTTTTCTTAATAGAATATAAATTGAGGTGGCTGTAAATGCAACAGAATTTTGGAGACCAACTGAAATTATAGGCCTCAAATTGTGATGGCAAAGGAAGCTTGTAAACTCACAGGTCACACCAAACTATGGCCTTGAGTTTAACTGCTGCTTCTCTTTACCCAAACCCTTCTTCTTCTTCTTCTTCTTCTTCTTCTTCTTCTTCTTCTTCTTCTTCTTCTTCGTCTCCATTTCTTAACCCAAAGCACAAACCCCCTCTCAAGTCGCACCCTCATACATCTTTCAGAACACCTGCTGCTCGGTCTGAAGGAGCTGAGAGCTGGATTAAGGAGGAAGATCCTTCTTCTTCATCATCTGGTCAGTATAATATATATTGTTCGTTTATCGCCTTTTTAGTAGCATCTAATGAATTCTGTTGCTGTTTTTGGATGACTTCTCTGTATGTATCTTACTATAGTATGGAGCTTGGTTCAGCAAATTAGGATTTGTCAGCTGTACAATAATGTCAAGTTAAATACTAATAGACCGGAAGTTTGCCTGCAAAGTGCAAACCATGAAGTTATCGAGGAATATTGAATTAGATCGTCCTTCATAGCTTAATATATAGAAAGAGGGCCGATGTATGGGTGAACTCATAGGACTATACATTACTGCATAACACATAGGACTATCCTAGTACGGTATAGCATAATTGAACATTTAAAGCAAACCTCATGCAAGTTGCATATTTTCCCAATTTGGAAGCTTTACTGAACTGCGCGCTCTGCCTGTACTATACAGTATATACAACAGTCGGTACTCATCATCGTCCAACTCTTGCTTTTATTTGGTTTGGAATTAATCATTAAACTCAATGAAGCCTTCAATTTGATCAATTTAACACTCATTTTATATAGCAATGTGATGATTTTGCATTAGCATATATAAGACTAACATCTTATAAAGTTTAATAGTTGGTTTAGATTTAAGTGGGGGCTTCAAAATTGGGTTTATGTCTAATTATCTCTGATAACTAACTTTCATAGTTTCAACTTTAAGATAACTCATAAATTAGCATTCAGTAAATGCTGTTTCCGAGTTGGTTAGCTGAAATCTAGTGGAAGATGCTTAGAATAATTTCAGATTACAATGACTTCATTCTAAACACTTCTGATATGCCTGCTGATACAGGATCTTCATCATCTGCTCAAACACGGCTGGATCTTTTGGAGCAACTTACTTCAACTAGCTCATCAGTTGACGGTGGTGAAAATTCTGCCCATAAATTGAAACATGCATGTCATATATATGTAGCTCAAAACTATGAAGAAACACATTGCTAAGTATTACATTTTTGATAAATTACTAGGTTATGAGAGTGATGCTAACTCCCGGAAACTTGCAATCCGTGAGCAACTAGCACAGTTGGTTGGGGATAGAGACGATGATTTCACAATTCCACTGGGTAAAAAGTTAAAAAATTTCAGTCCCAAGGTTTTAACTGTCTCACAGAAGCGGAATATCAAGAGACAAGCTTACTTGAATGAAGTGTCTCAGAGGAATGATTCAACTTTCTTTGCCACCATTGGAGCATTTGTACTTGTTCCACCTCTTGTAATATTAGGAATTGCTATAGCAACAGGTTATGTACAGCTAAGTTTCCTTAATTAATGTGGAGATGCAGTTGTTCATAAGTTCATATATTTCCTCTCTTTCCCGTCTATACTTATACTAATTTAGTCTACCAGTTGCAATGGCTAAGTATCATTCATGCATCTTTTTTAGAGCTCAGGATGTTCTCTCTTACAGCATTGCACCTTAAAATAGTACTTTAAGTAACTGTCTGATCCTGTTAAGTTTTGTGAACTTAAGCTGTTGGCCTGCCCGATAAAAACTATTTCATTTCGATAAAAAAAATTCCATGTCAATGTATATTTTATAGATACTCTTTGAAATAGTATCTTACTGAGCTTGACATAGTTAAATATTTAAAATTCCACTTTGAAAGGTTCAGCATTGTTTGTGCAGTTCATGAAATTGCAAACTTCAGCTACTGGTGTGTTTCAGCAAGCTAGAAAATGGTATTGATTCATCTTATTATTCAAGAAATCTAATCCCAACATCCAATTCTTCACCTGCTATGAACACCATCACCCAGTCCCTATTGAAAAAAGATCAAAAAGCTAAACATATATATTCTATATATAAAAAAGATAAAACAAAAAGGGAAAAGGAGAAATTCCATGGTAATAAAAACAAGTCATCTGGTACTTGCTTTCTTAACAAGTCTCTGCCAGTGCAACTTCCTTTTGCTTGTCTCTTGGCAAAACCACTTGATTTATGGTGGTCCTTTTTGATTCATTGCCCAAACTCACTTCTTGATTTTGTATATAATCCCATTTGTCTTGTAACAGGTAGAAGAAGGTAATAAAACATACTTGAGCTGTGAAAACTATTATCCAGAACTGTATGCCTTTCGATGTCTTCTCGTGGTAGGCTACTAAACCTGTGTATATGTTGAGCACCCCAAGCAGAGATACTGCTGTTCCAAGTATCCAATGCACCAAAAACCATATGCTTCTTCCCCTGGTACCCCTGCAGTGGACAAAGAGAAATTAAATCCATCTAACCTCATGTTTTCCCAGTAAACCCTTTCAAATTTCAACCTTGATGTGTAGTAGTTTACCTTTCTGGTCTTACAATGCCAATTAGGGCTTGCAGCCATATAAGACCATAGAGGCAAACCCCAAGCCTTTGGTGCTTATTGTTGAAGGAGTTGTTGAAGTTTCTGAAGGACATTACAGCTCCTGCTGTTGAAAGAAGTAGAGAGAGTATCTGTTGCACATAAACTAGCCAGATTACATTCGAGTCATGTGGTAATCAAAACCCAACACATAATTTACTTGATGTGATTTGGGATTTGGGAAAATGAGGCACCTAACACTATAATTATGTTCCACATGTATACTCATTTGCTAAGTTTCAGATAACCAAAAATATAGAGGTTTAGATTCATCAAACATTTGAACTTGTGATAAAGTATAGTTTATAATCATTGTCTTCTCTTGTCCTCTAAGCATTAATGATACTCTGCTTGGATAAAAAACTTTTTTAGTTAGTTTTTCAACTAACTAATAAGCTAATAAGTAATCATTTCACTTTAATTCTGGCTTCTCCCTATTTGGAAGTAAGACTAATAGTAGTTGGGCATCTGAAACTAATAAACTAAATATGGAGCATAATTTTATTCATTACCAGTGTAGGGTAGTCTTTTTCAAGTAAAGGAAATTGAAACAATGAGGATCTAAAGATTAATGCAACAGGAACATAGATGAACTTGCCTCTGATAAAGCATGAACATAAAATAGAATTCTGAGCTTCCTTCCACACTCAACTCTGTGTGACATTCTAATAGCAAGTAGTCCTACAGGCATCAAGAACCCCATTGAAGCCCAAAACAGAAATCCGTGAAGCTTAATTTCGAACGACAGTTTGCTACTCATCTGCTACAAAATCATCACCCTTATTGGAATAAACACTTAAGCATGCATTTGACTGTAATGGAAGCATAATGAGAGCATCAAAGCTAATTCATACCTTATGAATATGCTCTTTATGATTGCTTACACCTTTCACATGCTCTTGGGATGAAGTAAGGAGTGGTGAAACAAGAGAAAGAATACAGAAGAAAACTAATTTGTGCAGAAAGCTCATCCTGCTTTCCCCATATGAAAGTGAAGCAGCAAGCAACTTCTGGAATAAGCACTTGATATGCTGGTGAGGTTTGGATGTCAGTTACAGACCATTATAAGGCTTTAGTGCATCACAGCATTTTGGATTGTCAGCATTGCTCAACCACATACAAACCAGCTGCCCCACTTAAAAGAGAGAGAGAGAGAGAGAGAGAGAGAGAGAGAGAGAGATGTCAAAATGCAAGATAACAAAACTTGAAGAAAGGTGCTGAAACATTCTGAGTTTGGTTTTGGCAGATGCTGTTTCTTTTTGGGTTAAAGAAGCCAAAGTGGGGATTCTTTAATGTAATAAAGATGGGAATTGCATGGATGGTGATGGTAGATTGCTAGTCTAAGTGAGAAAACTATCGAAAGTAAGAAAGTAAAGTGAAGAATAACTAGGTGGCTGAATTGATATTTCAACCTTTGTGGGGTTTTCAGTACTACTTTGACAGGCCATTTGGTGGTGTATGGAGCAGAATGTGGAATTTCAGAGCAAAAAGAATGTCAGGTTTTCAATTCTCCAAAGAGGAAATTGACATTGTGGGTTCCCTAGTATACATTATCTTCTGCTTCCCACTAAGCCCTGTGCTCCATACCATTCTTGAACCTAGTATGTATAACCTGCTTCACCAACCAACAAAACACACCACCATTCACACTCCAGAGTCTTAAGACATTCTTGAGCATGATATATTTAAGTTAAAATGTAGATAAAAAAATTAGTTTTCTCCATAATGTCAGTTAGTTTAGATTTTCAAACCATCTAAGCTAACTTAGGATTTAGTATTTAGATTACGGCGGGGTCTCGAAATACACACAACTCTAAACTTGAACGACAAATGCACGATCGACAGATCCTATTCCACTACTTGAAGGTTCTAATCAAGAAATGAACAGGTTAACAAACTTATAATTAGACAGTTAGACACTGACTACTGATAAGTAGTAGTAGTAGTAGTAGTAGTAGTAGTAGTAGTAGTGATTGCTAGCTTCTGGAAATCTTTTGTACTGTGGGGAATCTAATTGCGATTGCTACAAAGAAAAGCTGAATATGTGGTCCTATGTTTTCAAATACTACTGCATATCGATTCCTTGAACTTCATCATCACCAGTTTGTACCTTTCTACTTGTTCTTGCATGTTTGTTAGAGTGTTCTTATTTTTCTTCCTGTTGGAAATGAGGACCTTAATCCTTTGATCCACCAAACTAGTTGGAAAGAAAAGTGCATTTGCTTTCTATGATTTATTTATTTATTTACAAGTTTCTGTGAGCTAAGAACAAGGTTTTCATCTTTAACTTTGAAATTAGGGTGATTTGTCTTTGATTTCTTACGGTTAACTAGGAAATCATTATCCTAATTAAGTAGGCTATACTGAAGAGAATAGTACAATGAGGGTTGCCCTAGTCTTGACCACATTCTAAAAGGGTTACATACATGTCTTCTAGATTCATTGCAATAACACATGAAATCAATCATAAAAAAGTTGGTTCGTAGTGCTGTTGATCCATATGTCACATTTTCTTTTAACCCCTGCCCACTAAGAATGATGAGATGACCCTGAAAGCAAATCATCAGTGTTTTCAAGCAATAATAGGTCATCTAGTTACGACGTAGAATCAAACATGACTATGGCCTCGCATAATGTTTTGTATTAGGAGTTTAGGACAATGCCAAAGATCTTGATTAGACATAACTACATAAGCATATAGTGCTTTAGTAAAACGACTTCTTGATTAGAACTCTCAACTATCTCTAATTCCACTCATTGACTCCATAATAAATACCAATTTAGATACTTCACTAATCTTCGATTTTAAGAATTTTATTCTCGTACATTTTAGTATTTTCAAACAACTTTCATAATCACACTTTAATATGGTTGTATGATGCTGCCTGAGTTAGGATTCAGAGTCACTATTTGATGAAGTTCAACCGATTTAGGATTTAGAATTTGATATAATTATGATTTCTTCATAATCTAGAATTTATGATTCGTTAGTTATATAGGATTTCACTACAAAAGGATTTAAAATTTAACAGGGTTGCTACAGAATTGAACACTTGGTCAGTTTAGGATTTGGCCGAGTTACGATTTCGACCCAATTTCACGCTGTTAATTTGACCTTGTCATTCACGTTTGGTCCTAATCACAAGGATCAAAAGGTCATTAACCCACAAAGTCACATTATTTAACCTCATTTACCTCCAAAACTGTAATTGGCCTCCGCATACTTCCGGGGGTAAGTTTCTGAGTCTTACCGTCGGTAAAAGAAAGACTAGTACTTTCGTTTTTGCTTGATTCTAGTGATCTCTGAAACTTCCGATCATTCTGTAATGGCGAACGTCTCGGTGGCCGCGGAGTGGCAGCTCCTCTACAACCGCTACTACCGCAAGCCCGAGGTCTACCGCATGACCTGGAGCCACGTCGACCTCAGCCGCAACAAGGTCGCCTGCGCCCCCTTCGGCGGCCCCATCGCCGTCATCCGCGACGACTCCAAGATCGTCCAGCTCCGCGGCGAGTCCGCCCAGCGCAAGCTCCGCATCTTCAACTCCTCCGGCCTCCTCCTCGGCGAGACCCTCTGGAAACACCCCGGCGGCCGCTTGATCGGCATGTCCTGGACCGACGACCAAACCCTAGCCTGCCTGGTCCAGGACGGCACCGTCTTCCGCTACAACCTCCACGCCGAGATCCTCCTCCCCAACATCTCCATGGGGAAAGAGTGCTTCGAGCGCAACGTCGTCGACTGCGTCTTCTGGGGCAGCGGCGTCGTTTGCCTCACCGAGTCCAACCAGCTCTTCTGCATTTCCGATTTCCACAACCCGAACCCGGTCCAGCTCGCCGACCCGGGGATCGAGGACCCGCCCTACTGTATGGCCGTGATCGAGCCGCAGTACACTATGTCAGGCAACGTCGAGGTTCTGCTCGGGATCTCCGAGCCTTGGGTTTTGGCGGTGGAGGAAGACGGCGTCCAGCAGTTAGGCGCTGACGTCCTCCGTGGACCGCTGCAGAAGATGGCCGTCTCTCGCGACGGCCAATGGCTGGCTTCGTTCACTCACGACGGTCGCTTGTTGGTCATGACTTCGAATCTCAATGAAATCCTAATTGAGCAGGAATGCGAGGTGTTAAATTCAACTCATATCTTCAATTTAGTCAAATCAACACATCAAATTTAGGTTTAATTTGCATCTTAGTGCATGAATTTGATTTCTTGATAAGTAGTTTATTGAAGTGTTAATTATGTTATTGTACGAGTAGTTGTAATGCTGTATGTATGTATTGTGTGGAATGCAGTCGGCGCTGCCGCCGGAGCAGCTAGCGTGGTGTGGGATGGACACAGTGTTATTGTATTGGGACGATATACTGTTAATGATGGGTCCTCGAGGGGATCCGGTGCGGTATTTTTATGATGAACCGGTTGTTCTCATTCCGGAATGTGATGGAGTGAGGATACTGTCGAATTCCAGCATGGAACTTCTTCAACGAGTGCCTGATTCGACTGAATCGATATTTAAAATTGGGAGTACGTCGCCTGCCGCTTTGTTGTTTGATGCTTTGGATCATTTTGACAGACGGAGTGCTAAGGTAGGGTCGGGTCTTTTTTCTTGTTTCTGATCAAATGGAAAGGGTTGATCTTCATGAAGTTATTGTGGCAAAGGTCTTATATCGTGTTTTTACTAGGCTGATGAAAATTTACGACTTATACGGGCATCCTTGTCGGAGGCTGTTGAAGCATGTATTGATGCTGCCGGTCATGAATTTGATCTCTCACGTCAAAAGACACTGCTAAGAGCTGCAAGCTATGGTCAAGCCTTTTGCAGGTTAGTTTTGCATGCCATCATAGTGGAATATGATCATTCTGTTCTTTTTGGTCTTGCCCTTCCTTTATTTGCTCCAGCCATGAGTGCTCTGGGTTATCTTGGGATTAAATTTCTTACAGATTTTTTTTCCGAACTTTAATCAGACTAAGGTGCTGTCGATATTTTAACTTATTTCCAGGCCTTGCTAATAATTGATATCGTATTGACTTTGTGCTTCATTGTAATCTGGTTTCATTAGAAACAAGAACCTAGTCATAGCCTCCGTCATGGAAGAAACTTGATATCCAAGTGTTTGGTTAATAAGTTGTGCCAAAACCGAATTAAGTTTTCCTCACCCCCAAAGTATTTGGAATTCAAGCTTATGATGACTTCATATTTCATAGAGAAAGGCCTTTGTACCATACTTCACTAACTGAATGTTCACAGTAGATAATCCTCTTAAAATGAGAGATCTATCCATAGGTAAATCTCCTTAGCTGCATAGGCTTCAGTACATTATTTCTGATTTTTGCTCTCGGTAATGAAATCCAGTTGGCTTTGGCAGCAATTTTCAACGTGATCATATTCAAGAGATATGTAAAACTTTGCGAGTATTAAATGCGGTGCGCCATCCTGATGTTGGAATGCCTCTTACTATTCAACAATACAAGGTTTATAAAGCTGGACTCTTGTATTTTCTTATCAGCAATGCTGAAAGCTTATGTTGTTTCTTCTAATGATTCCAAATGTGGTTATTGCCTTCAGTTGCTTACACCATCTGTTCTGATCGCTCGTTTGATTAATTCCTACAAGCACCTTCTTGCACTAAGGATATCAGAATACCTTGGAATGAATCAAGTAAGTTTACTCTTTTCCATGTACATAGCTAATATTTAATTTGCTCTTTCTTGTAATGGATCAAGAATCAGATCATAGTGGCCAAAAATACAGAAAATTTAATTTGTACTATTATGCATCTGTATGTTTGTTCTTGTATAACCGTACATACTAGAGTACTTTCAAAGTTTCAAGAGCAGAAACTGCTTTCCTGAAAATTATTAATTTTAATGTAATGTGTCATCTTTTCTCATAATGTTTACAGGAAATGGTGATAATGCACTGGACATGTTCTAAGATAACAGCTTCCCTGGCAATTCCTGATGCCACTCTCCTTGAAATCTTACTTGATAAGGTTGTGTGGTTTTCTCCATTCATCACTATGTTGTTTGTCCTCCTTCAACATCTTAAAAAATATTCAATTATTCGTTTTTATTTTTCAGTTGAAACTATGCAAAGGAATATCATATGCAGCAGTTGCTGCTCATGCAGACAAGAATGGCCGCCGGAAGTTAGCCGCTATGCTTGTTGAACATGAACCGCGGTCCTCCAAACAGGTCTTATTTCTATCTTTTTTTATTTTTTAGTTAAGATATTATACTTTATCCCTGAGAGGTAAAACTTAGCTGAAACTTCATTATAAATATGTTAAAGAAGTCTGTTATCTTGATGATGATACTTTGGTTCAGGTTCCCCTCTTATTGAGCATAGGAGAAGAAGACTCAGCTTTAATGAAGGCAATTGAAAGTGGTGATACAGACCTTGTGTATCTTGTTCTGTTTCATATCTGGCAAAAGGTAATGTCTAGAAACTCAACATTTTACAAGTTTCTCTATATTGATTAAGATTACTATTTGGAGAACAAACAAATTGCTTTATTTTGCAGAGAGAGCCTTTGGCTTTTTTCAAAATGATACACCCGAAACCCCTGGCACGCGATTTGTTTGTGATATATGCACGGTAAGGGTAGCTTGATATATCCTAAGTTGCATTTGTGTGTATTTATATATTTCTCATGCATCATGGCATTTTTTCAGGTGCTATAAACATGAATTTTTGAAGGACTTCTTCCTATCGGCTGGACAACTTCAAGTAGGTCTTAGTTGGCTTTTGGTTTTTATGTATACATAGCATGCATGTATGGACTTTTGCTTTCTTTAAGGTACACAACAGAAGGCATAAAGACAACATTAAGCATCATATATAAATGCAATTATCATGTTGAGAGTGAAAACCATAAATTGGTCATATGTTTGGAAAATATTCCTTACTGATCCTATCAGAGTCTGTCTATTATCTCATATATGGAGAAGGCTTGTTGCGGTTATCGTTTAGTTTCACATATATTTCACTAGTCCTGCAGTTCATTTCTATCATCAAACAGTTGTCCAATGATTAAGTTCTCAAATACCTTTTAACATTTTATGGGAACCATGATTTGTAGGAAGTGGCTTTCCTTGTGTGGAAAGAATCTTGGGAACTTGATAAAAATCCAATGGCAAGCAGAGGATCTCCCCTGCATAACCCTCGCATTAAACTGATTGAGAGCACCACTAAACTCTTTGGAGGATTTAAGGAGAAGGAGTCCAGTAGTCTATTCGGAGAACATAACAAGGATAAGGACTTTACCTTTGAATTAAAGGCCTCTGAGGAACATGCAAAATTGTTGAGGTTAGATTTGACTACGTTTGATTAGCTGCCCTATTCATTTGATGAAATGCCATTTATTTGTTAGATAGGCTTCAAGGAACATCATTGTTACAAATAACAATTGGTTAGAACTTCCTAGCAATCATAAGTGTCCGACTGTTTATGGGCCATTACATGTTTTCCTATTTTTATTTTACAGTGATTAATTTTGCTTAACACTACAAAATAAGATGTAGAAGCTCATCATTGATTTTCAAATACTTTCTTTTTCTACAGAATGCAGCATGATCTAGAAGTGTCTACAAAGCAGGCTATTTTTGTTGATTCTAGTATCAGTGATACAATTCGTACTTGTATTGTGCTGGGAAACCATAAAGCAGCAATGAAAGTAAAAACTGAATTTAAGGTCTGTGAAGCGACACTCATTTTATCAAGACTGAATCTTGTGCTCATTCCAAACCTATCTTCGCTTTTGCCTTCGGCATCAGCTTCTATATAGTCATTGGTTGCTCTAACATGCACCTGTCTCAGGTTTCTGAGAAGAGATGGTATTGGCTGAAAGCTTTTGCTCTGGCTACAGTTCGAGATTGGGATACCCTGGAGAAGTTTTCAAAAGAAAAGAATAGACCACCAAGTGGTGAGGCATACATTTAACTATGGATACTTAGATAGCAATGACATTTCTGTTATAGATGAAAAATACATAAACACCATTCAAATATTACTTTCTTTCTGTTCTTTTAGGGGACAGCCATGACAGGCTTGCAGTCATCTACTTAGTATATTTCGTTTGTTATCTCTTATGATAGGTTACAAGCCATTTGTTGAGGCATGCATTGAAGCAGATGAAAGAGGGGAAGCTTTGAAATATATCCCAAAACTCACGGATGCTCGAGACAGAGCTGAGGTAACTTAAAACATGCTGATATAGGAACATATTATTGCTTGGGCTTGTGTTGCAGTTTTCAGAAGTCCATTTTCAATGTTAATTGTGTTGAGCAGCATTAAATGTTCTAAAGTGGTTCATTAGTAACAATAGTTTTCATGAATGTCTGGTCCTGTGCTAATTACCAATGATTCCAATTTGTTTAACACCTATCACTCTTCAATTAACTCAAATCTTAACAATATTGTAGGCTTATGATCGGATTGGCATGGCCAGGGAAGCAGCTGATGCTGCCTCTCAGGCAAATGATGGGGAATTGCTTGGTCGACTAAGATCGACGTTTTCACAAAATCCTGCAGCTTCGTCAATTTTTGATACTATTCGAGATAGATTGGGCGTTTCATAGTTTTGCTTTCACCACAATTTTTTTTGTTTTTTGTTTCAGTGTATGTGTCCATATTCAGAGGTACATTGTACATGACAGATCGAATGTAAAGGAAATACAGTTGAGTTCATGTGTTTCATATGAGTAAAACTTCTCTCTTAAGATTGCTGTGGCTGAAGACATTAGTGAAAGTTGGGTGTCTTGGTTGCTTAAGCTTTCTCTTATCAGATGCGATTTGTTACAACTTACAACTTCTGCAAGTTTCTGTTCGAAAGGGGAATACCTTCGACAATTTTCTACTTAAATTTCATCAAGCCTCCGGTCAGTCCGGTGTAATAATCATAACTTTTTATTACATTAACAAGATGATATAAAGGTAATAAGTACTTCAAGTTTACAATCGAAACGTTGCGATCCTGCTCATTTAGAGTACAAGCTTATTCAATTTGAAAATCAGTCATTGACTTCATCCGGTTGCCTTCATTTCAAGGATGGATATACTGAATTCTCATATTTGCCATCCCACCTGAATTCTTCATTTTCCTGAACCTTGAGCTCCAAATCTTCTGCAAACGGTTCGAAAACGAGGTCTATCTTCTCATCGTCCACCTTCTCAAGAGCGGGTGGATTCCACTGCAAACATGCAACATTTACAAATTAAGAAATTGGGATAGGAAAACCAGAACAAGACTCGGGTTGGGGGAGGGAAAAGTTACCTTAGGAGCGTTATCTTTGTCAATGGTGAGAGCCCTGATACCCTGTTCATCAAAATAGTAGATCATCATACTTACAGAGATAGGACGAGAAGTTGGTTTTCTCATCAATGGGAATGTCTATATATTATACTGAAAATTACCTCATAAACATCCTCGGATATGGTGCTTCTTAATATATTGATTGTGAGTCGAAATTCCTTCTTCAAAGCTTCAGCCAATGTTTGCTTCCTTCCTTCGCGAATCTGGAGAATAGAAAGGCAATGGAAATAAAAGCATGGACGGAGAGAAATGTTACTTAATTTTGATGAGACATATATCTGAGCTATTGATGCCTTCATGGAATCATGAGATGAGTCTTTACTTATAACAATCTCATATACATTCATGGCTTCCATTAAGCAAACCCTTAATGCCTTGACAAGCGAACATTACCATGCACCTCCTTTAAAGACTGAGACTTGAATAAAAACTGTAAGAAACCATACCGATCTTAGTGTTATTTTCAATCCTGTAGGAGATGATCTTTTCAGTCCCTTAAGAACAGGACCTATCCATCCATTTCCTTCTTTCTTTGCCTCAGCTTCCTGTATAACAATCACATGTTTATAGAAGTTGCACATGAGCAAATACCTGAATCTGATGAAACTGGTCACCTATCTGTTAAAATAGACATAGCAAAAAGGAACTTACAAATGAATTTATAATCTCTGCCACAGTGTCCTTGGAGAAGCACTCATCAATTATTGACTGCCTGAAAGGTAAGGAATGCTTAATGATATGACATACAAAGTTCAGTCTTGATCAAAGTGGAGATGGCAATCAAACACCAGTAGCAGAGATTATTACTTGTTTAATACACTTTCTTCATCAGGCTGAACATTCACAGAGAAGTCTTCAATTGCAGCTTTCACTGCATTAGCATCTCCTGAGTTTGAACTTATCAACCGCTTCTCTAGATCAGATAGTTTCTGGTGTACAAAAGGAAAATGTTTTTAACTTAAAATGTTCAATGTTTTCTTTTCACGTTCAAATTAGCTCAACAGACAGGATATTAAGACTCCAAGACTTCAATGTGAAGAAAATCATAACAAGGAGTGAGAAAATCACCTCAAGAGGGACAAAATGTGTTGCCAATCCAGCTGCAACTAATTCCTTTCCATCAAGTCTTGCTCCAGTTAGGGCCAAGTATTCACCTGCACAAGTTACCATTCTGTCTCTCTTCTGTCAAGGCCAAGAAAAATAATTTTCCTTTATGATGCGCATGCTTACCAAGATGCCCAGGAAGATGGGAAAGCATATATGAGAAACCACAATCAGTATGAAAACCAATGCTTGCTTCTGGAGTTGAAAAAACCTATTAAGGCATTATGAAATGAAACACAACAACTGATGTCACTAAACAGACCGAGATATTAAGGCTGTAAAAAACAAAGAGACTAGAATTGTACTCACAGTTTTTTCTGTGACTACCGAAAACTTCATTGGAACCATTAGAGAGGCACCTCCTCCCATAGAAATTCCATGGACAAGAGCAACCTATTGATATTAACATCAATTCTTCAGTGATATCTTAATAATAATAATAATATAGACTGCAGGTAATATATACAATTACGAATAGGAGAGAGATAGAATCAGAGCTGCAAAATATTACCTGAGTTTTCTTGTAACTATGAATGTGGTGGCAAAGCCAATACATTCGGTAGACGACTTCAAGACATGAGTCCTCTGTCAAATACCCAAAATCAATTGATGAGCAGTTTTTCACTTTTTATATGTATCCTTTCAGATAATGCAATGCCTTCAATAATATCATTGATATGTAATGTAATTATTTTTCATGAGAGTATTTACTTGATTTCCTGCCATCATAAAACATTTTCAAGTCTCCACCAGCTGAATAAGCTCGGCCTGATCCCTATACAAGAACAACGGAATAATAATGAAACACATCACCAATGATACTTGAAGCAAGAACACTGATGCAAGTCCACGATTTCAGGGAACACTGGAACTGACCTTGATGATAACAAGCTCAGCCTTATCGTCCTTTTCCCACTTCTCCAAGTTTTCAGCTAGCAAAGAAACCTGAACACAGTAATTAAGGACAAAAATTGATGTCAATAACTCAATACACTCATATGAAAAATGCAACAATCTGCAAGACTGAGTTGGTAATCCTACCATATTTGATGAGATGACATTCAATTGACGAGCGCGGTTCAATGTGATCAACCTCACATGGTCTATTTCTTCTCCAAGAAGAACCTAAAATGATTATTCACAGAAACACCCAGTAATGATCATCTGACACTCACTATCTCCTGGAATACCGAAGAAAACATCATGGAACCAGAATTGCAGAGGGAAATTGATTACCGGTTCATCTGAAGTTGCAACTTCATGTACCATTTTGATGATGAATCAACTTGTAGGTTTTGACTCCAACAGACTGCACAAAGAAATAAACCCAATGATAGAAAGAAAAGGAAGAGATAATTTGCTTGAGCTACTAAATATTCCAAGAAGTGGACCAATTTTGTCCAATTATGCAGAACTAGTTCCATTCAAACTCTCATAGCGACTATCAAGAAGATGCAATAATCTACAGACGTTGGAACTGAAACATACTCTTTCAAATGAAAGTGAAAAAACAGCTCTCAAGCATGAAGAAGGTGAGAACGTCAAGAAGTTAAAGGTTGGGATCAGGCAGACAACACCATAATCTAGCTTGGTGAGGTAGGAAGAAATCATATGTAAAAGGTTTGATGTACCTTCCACCTTCGACCAAACCCATGAATTTAGTGAAAACATGTGGTTTTTGAGTTTACGTGTAGCTATGGGCGTGATTGCCACCAACCTGTTAGTTAGTTGGGTCCTTCTAAATTATGATGCCCAGTTGCTAAAGCCTAAAGATTCAAACTTTTATTTTCTTAGTTCTTTCAGATTTTTGTTCAATCATACATCATTTCCTGCACATTTCTACTTGACGATAGGTTTGGCTTGCTGGTTTAGGAAAAGTTACAGTCTGGGACTGTAACAGATCATATAGCCATGTAGGGGAGGCAACAATCACATGAACTTAAGATTCTTCAGAAATGGTTGTTCTAAGCACACATAAAGCAAACAAAGCGCATACTGAAATTTTATCATAAAACAAAGTGCCAAGCTCATTAAATTCAATATCTTATAAAACCACATAATCTTCAAAACTGAAACACCCTAGATAACAGATGTTCATACTCCCCAACAAACAAAAGTAAAGAAATATTTGGATCATTCCTAGTTCCATCTAGTTTAGCTAAAGCACAATGCTTCCGATGAAGGAAAGACAGCACATGTAGCAGGATTACATAAAGATGTTGGGCCTGGATGCCTTGTAAGTTGTCTTGAGCTTCCTGGATGGGGGCCTGATCTTCCTGAGAACCAATGGGAACTTGATCTTGGAGTTGTGGAACTGCTTGGTGCTCTCCCTCTTGCAGAGCTTTGCTGGAATAGTTGCTGTCTTAATGATTTGGATGCACGGAGACCTCACCCTGTGACGTGAGGCCATCTCAGTGTACATGTCTTCTACAGCACCATTCAGAGTTGTGTTTCTGTACTCCTTGTACATGTTGTGATAACCAGTCCTACTCTGGTATCGCAGCCAGATACCGTAGTTGTTGATTGTAGTTGGGTTCTTCTCAAAAATCTGCATAAAGGAACCCACTATCAGTATAACAACTTTTGTACAATAGAAATCAGTATCTCTATTAAGAATAATACAAAAATAAACAATTATAAGACAATTTTCCAGTGACACACCAGGACCTTAAATCAGAAGTGGATAAACCAATTTCTAATACAGTCAAGTTCAATCCATACTAGAAACGCAAAAAGAAAGCATACAAGTACGATTCACGATCAAAGTATTGTTTCATCATAAGACCTCAACTTCTTTCATTACATAACTGAACAACATTATCGTTGATGTATCCTTAATTTAAGCTCAGATATCTGTGGATAAAGGCTATTCCCCGACCACAAAATGTCTCATACTGAGCTGGGATACACATATATCATCATTGCAGTAACAAAACAAAACAATCACACATTGGCAAAAACCTACACATGGATCAACACTGCTGCTTTTATTAGAGCCTGGCTCAGATATATGTGAACAAAGTCTATTCCAAGACCACAAAAGGTCTCATATTGAGCTGGGATACACATTATCATCATTGCAACCAGGCCTCACAAAATACCCTATCTGCAAGCACAAACCAAGCCCTAAGCTTCTAACATTCAGCAATAGAAATGGCTTCTATGACACATTTGAATTAAGGCTCATATACAAGTGAATAAAGTCAATTCCCAGACCACAAAAGGTCTCATAATGAGCTGGGATTCGCAACTATCATCATTGCAACAAGTATCTCTTAATATCATTACATTGAGAGCAATCAACTAATAATTATCAAATTTGTTCCATGTATAACAAGCCCACATTTGGTAAAGTACAAAAGACTCATCGGCCAAAAAATAAGCGCTGTTGACAGAAATATCAGATAAATACCTCATTGATGGCCAAGATTTGCCCATTGCTCTTCTTAACCTTCTTCAACTTCCTCAAGAAGTACCTAAACAAAACATCCAAACAAACATATAACCCGGGTCAATATAAGATCCCAAAATACATAACCAGCAATCGAAAGAACTAAATCGACATCACTTCAACTTTATAAACAGAGCTTTACGGATTGTCATCACTTACCTAAGTTTACATTGGGTTCTCTCTAAGATTTAAAGTTATAATCTTTACGTATCAAAGTTTCAATCTTTAAGGAGAAGAAAAGCTTACCAAAACTTGGATTTGGCACGGACCTCATTGGTGTGCCACAGCTTCATGCGGAAGATCTTGGGATGCTCATCCTTCTCAGTTGGGAGAGCTCTCCCCACAACCTGGTACTGATGATACTGTTTTTCCACACAACAACAAAAACAAAGCAAATCAGTAAAACCCAGAATCAAAAACCAACAAAAGCTCATAGGTCCCCATTGTAACCAAAAACAACAACAAAAGCTCAAAACTTTGAAACCAACGCATCATAAAAATGGGAGACGAAGCATGTAAAGTGTTGCGGGGGAACAAGAGGCGATGTAAAAATGTGGAAGAAGAGAGAAGAGGGTGTATACCCTGAAAGGAGCCATTTGAGATACGAGGAGGAGAGACGGCTGTGAGTGCTGAGAGTGCTGCTGCTGCCTCCAAAACTCTCTCTCTTCGGCGACTATAAACAAGTCTCTTTAGGGTTTTAAACCCTAGCTCCCCGTCTCGATCTCTGGGCTTTTTGGCGGATCTAGGTTATGAGGCCCAAGATTCACTTTTGAAGAAGCCCAAACTTGCACAATTTGTTCTCATATTATTGCAAAATTGGGGAGCTCGAGCAATCCTATTTAATCTTGCACCCGAAACTTGTTTGATCGCGTGTCCATTCTTTTGTGATTGCGGGTTAGCTCTTGCTGGCCGTGACTGCTTAACCAAGTTTCTTTCTTATGTTCCAAAGTTTGTTCCCTATGTTCTTATCTTCTTCAAGTTAAAAGTTTCGTATTCAGTCTTTTTCTTCTTGTAGTAGTAGTTGTCAGTTTGTGAGTGATGAAGGTAATAATAATGTTGCTCACCATCTCTCAAAAAAAGTGTTGTTGATCAATCAACCGTTAATGTGTTTGGAGTCGGGACCTATTTGGTTCCACCAGTCTCTCATTAAGGATTTCCACAGCGAAGTCTATTTGATCAATGTTTATGTTGGTGCATTATAAGCTTGTCACTTAGCCTTGTATCACAAATCACTATAACCATTTCATTATTAAATGTTTCTTATTGACCCCAAAAAAAACAAGTAACTTCCTTGTGTATATGTCAGGTTGACCAATGTCATCCCTTTGGTAGTCTGGTACCTATATACCAACTTACCAAGTGAAATTCAAGATCTTAAACGTTTCCTTTGGTGCTACGTACTGACCTCGAAAGCTGACTAGAAAGTTGGGTACCCTCGCATTGTGGGTTTGATTTCATTTGCAATTTGGAGGATAAGCTTGGTTCAATTGGAGTTTGAACTTTGAACTTCAACATTCGACTCAAAGCAGCCCAAGAAGGTAGCATGAACGTGAGCAGTTGCCTTGATCGAGCTACCCTACTCGCTTAGGATACATGGTGATCACACAGAAAAGCCATCAACCTAGCAAATATATATGAACGAAAGTCCTTGACTCCATGTTGTCGAAGATTGATAGAGATATTTAGTAGAATAGTCTCTTCATAGTTCCTATCAGACCCAGGAAGACTTCCCCCTTCTACCAACAGATGCAATTAATTTCGAAACCAAAATTCAATTCCCACATGATTTTGAGATTTTGGAGTTGTTTGTAGAACGATACAGGTCCTAATTCAGGACCTACACGAGGACTTGCATTAAAATGTTGCAACTGAATGCAATTATGCCAAGGAAGCGAGATTGTCCACCTTCCCATTTGGAATCTGTTCATTTCTTCCATTGGCAGCAGATTGGACATTCTACTCTCTGCAATTTCTTTTGCGTCAGAAATGTCTACTGTTGTATACAATTTCCAAATAATGAAGTATATTCAGTTCCCACAAGGGCATTATGTGCTTACGATTGAGTTAATGGTCTATTTATCAACCTAATCAGATCATTTGGTAATATAACATTAGGTTCTGGACAGTGACTTGCACTAAGATGGCAGATGAATCATGAATGGATGAAAATGAGAACTAATGGAAAATAAAATGGGTGTAGGACGGCTAATGCTGCACAAAATTGGCCTTTTGGAGGGTAGTCCTGTCATAACCAACTACCTATCAATGTGGAATTAGTACAATTCTTCCATTGCAACAAATTCAAAGCATTTCAATTGTGCTCATTGGCAGCAGAGGATCAAACATCTATTCTCTGCACTCATTTGGTGTCAGATTTTATCTGTTGCAAGCAAAGCTCCCAAAGTAGTAAAAAATTCAGAACCGCCCATCTACACCATTTTTACCTCTAAGGGTAACTCAGAGTCTACTTACATTTTTTGCTTGATGGTTAATGGTTTAGTTCTGGATCACATATCTAATACACAGCTAAAATATTCTATCAACATATTCAGATCACATATCTGGAATTACCGTTGAATTAAGTGACCTCATTTGCAACATCAGATTGAAATAGTATGTGACAGTTCAAACGGTTGACTTGTTCTTTGTGTTATAATATGAAAACTGATAAGGGTTTCTCGCACCTAACAATTGACCAGCTTTTGATCTGTATTCAATTTCAGGACAAGCGACCTCCATACAAAATAATAGTCCAACTCTGATACGCAATGGGGATAAACAATTATCAAGCTTAAAGATAATATAGATTAGGATGAAAATAAAAAGATTCATAATTGATATAGCAATCCTGAGTCCTGACACACAGTTTTTAGGTATCTTCTCCAAAGTAATGAATTTGTGGAATAATAAGCAAGACTCTCATACCGGGTGTTTAAGTAAAACTCTGGTCTAAGTCTTGAGCTGTGGAACAAAATCAAACCATAAACTATAGATTTATGCAAGAAACAGAAGAATAATTCAAAATGTGTACAAAATGCACTGATGCTTCTGGTTTCATTACAGATTATGATCCTGTCAAGCTAATTAGCTAATCAATAAGATACAGAAGGAAGGAAAAACAATGAATCTAATTCCTGTGTATGGTTACCTCTAATCCTTTTCAATGAGAGGAAAACATAAATAAAAAGAAGTGAAAAAAATTGCCCCCCCCCCCCCCCCAGACTACTATGTTTACACATTTTCTCCAACTGCTAGCAAATATTGTTAAATCTCAGCACAATTCATTGGTGCATATCCCAGCCTAGACTTCTTTGTGTCATAAAGGATGTGAAAATTCTGCTGCTGATAGTTACCAATAATTGAAAGAGCAGATTTAGGAGTCCCCAAAATCGCTAAGCAAATAACCTCTTGAGGTTCAATCTGGATGAAGTAGTTCTCAACTGGGAAATCCCAAACAGCTCCATCTGCAAACACAATTGCAAATTCTGGTAGCTCCAGTTTCTCAACTCCAGACACATTGTAGCAAGGATCCAAAACCGGAAAGTCCTTCACTACCGGATACCCTTTAATCTTCTTCAGAAATGCCTCCTTGATGATCTCATAGGCAGGATCCGCAAAGTAACTCAATGTAGTACCTGAATCAATTATTGTACCTCCTGCCCCTTCTGATGACAATTTCCAAGCATCCTCCGGGATTTTCACCACTTCTCCTCCGACTAGGATAGATTTGATCTGAACATAGTAAAATGTATCAACAGGGTTGTCTATGCCAGCAACCAAGGAAGTGTAATTCAATTGAGGGTGGCTCAATAAGGCCTTGTCCTCCCCAAATATCAATTTGCTGCTGACATTCGTATCGCTGTTTCTATCAACAAGACAATACGAAAATGAATGACCATATAGTGATTGAAGCTGAGAAGCAAAGGAGAGAGGCCCTCTCCCTAGCCCCAATAGCCCTGCAGCCCCATGGAACAGGCCTCTATTCCAATGGCCACATCCAAACATCACATTCTCAACTTTTCGATACTCAGCCTTCCCAGCAGGTGATGTAAGATTAACAGTAAAAGTTTCAAGAGCAAAATCCCCAGTTGTGTTAGAACTATCCCCATACCAATAGAAATAAGGACATGTCTGGTTCTCAGCTTTGCAAGGCTGAGGAGGCTCAGGAGATGAAACCAACTGACACTTCGGATCATGGCAGCCTATGTTGCTGAATGAAGTTGAGTCTTTCGGATCATAATGAGGTCCGTTTTGCTCAAAACAATCATAACAAGGTGCACATTGAATCCAATTGAGGTCACTACCGGTATCAAGTATCAAAGAAAAGTGTTTAGGAGGTGTACCAATGAAAACATCCATAAAGTACTCTCCAGAGCCGAGGCTCACCCCGGACTTCAACGTCGCCTCAAGCTGGCTGCCACTGACATAAGACTCCGGCGAGGCTGCCGGAGCAGCAACAACAACCTCCTTTGTGGGGGACTTCTTGTCTTTCTGTAGCCTTGAAATGGTGTTCTGGTTCTTCCTCTCGACAATTCTGGTATGCAGAGTTTGAATTCTGGTCAAGTCTTTGATGGTGGACTCGAAAACAGAGTTTTTCTCGTGCCTCAAGTGAAGCTTCACTGATTGCTTTTGTGGACCAACTGCTTCATCTTCATCTTCTTCTTCATCACATTCTTCGTTCGGCGCTGATGCCGTGGTTGTTGACTCTGCTCTTCCGAAGCCGCAACCGTTGTGGGATGAAGAGGACACAGCATTGAAGCTCATATGCTCCGGAAACTCTATGCCGGCGAGAGTTGAGCCATTTGGCTTGTGATTGTTGTGGCTGTGAACCCGAGCAATAGATACAAAAGCGCTTGCGAAGGCGAGAAGCAGAAACAGAGCCAGAGAGGCATTAACCAACATAGTGACGATGATTTTCTCTTCTTGTTTGGCTACTGGGGAAAGAATCCTACATAAAACCCAGAAAGCATGAATCTTTGACTCAAATTACAAAGCTTTCTTGAGCAAACAGAAAGAACTCCAATAAGGGTCGTTTAATGTTCAAACAAAGGAGCAACGAGAACCCAGAAACAGAAACGAATTAGAGCAGGAAGCAGAGGAAAGAACGAAAACCCAGAAACTGAAACTTGAATTAGAGGTCAGAAATGTACAGAGAACACATTTACTGAGGTGATAAATATGTGTATGTGGGAGATATGAACTTAAATATATATATATATTGAAGAGAGAAAGCAAAGCCAAGAAAGAAAGAGGCGTCTGAGTTGTGGATGCGAGGGAGTAGTAGTAGTCTATTCTTCTCTATTGTGTTCAGAATCAACATCAAGGACTTTGAATCAAAAGGGAGAGGTGTGTTGAATACGCGGTTTCAATAAGAAAAAGTTTTATTTTTACCTTTATGGTTGTTTCTGTAAGTGCTTACCTGGTCTTCTTCATCTTCTGCTGCTTCCTCTCTATTTCTCTCGTCTTCTTCTTCATCATCAATTACCGTTATAAGCTTACAGACTTCAAGTGCCTGCCATTGCACCAGTCTTTCTCATATACTTTTTGGTGTTTTTTACTTCTGTTTATTCTTTAGTTTACTTGCTAATACAGTCCATGGTCCTGGTTTTGACTTTACATTTGTTCTGGGTGTTTAGCTTTAGTCATGTTTTTGAAAATCTAATAGTCATGATATTGAGTTATTTTTTTCTTAACGAAACAATTTGATTCCTTCTCTGTCGGGACCAAACTATGGAAACTGGAAAAGCAATGTGTAAATTTGGCCGAAAATAAAGACATATAAACAATGACGGATTTTGAAATTAAATTTCAGAGGGGCCAATGTAACATGAATTTTTTTATTAAATACTAATTACTACGCAATCATATTATATTTAGAGGTAAATTATACCAAAATACATACAATTATATCATAACTATAGCAATCATATCATAAAATATCTTCTATTAATAAAACAAAAAAATTATTAAAAAATGATTAAATTTTTGAAGTGTCCGAATTACCTTAGTGTATCAAGATCTACTTATTACTCAAAAAAAAAATCAAGATCTACTTATTCCTTAAATAAGGTAAATGGATAAGATAGTAATGGTACAAACAAAAGTCAAAAAGTCAACCCATGAGAGATAGGAAAATTAGCAAAATTATCTCCACATACACCACGAGGCATTGGAGGCAAGGGGAGAACTGCCACAACAATTGTCGATTGAGACTCATATGACGTGGGAGTGGATTTAAGTACAAATAGTGAGATTACACCCCTACGGTTTCACGTCAAAGCTAGTATGTAATTATACCATAGTTATTAACAAATATACTATAAATTAGATGTAATTATACAACAATTAAAGGAGAGATTTTGACTTGCACGGGGCCATGACCCCCTCTCGCACATGTAAGCCATAATTATTTTCCTTTTCATGTTTGAAAATGTATAAAAACGGAAATAACATAAAGAACACTTAACCAAAAATAATTATGAAGATTTAGAAAAAAATTACTGACATATATATGGGTAATTTACACTAAAATTAATCAAAAGTATGACAATATCAACATCATAACCATTAGTAGTTAAGTGAACTAAGCACGCATGACACTGTTTTACAAAAATGTGAAAAACTCTCTTTGCTAAGTAGAGTGGAGGACAACTCAAGCACCCAATGTATGTGATATCTAGCTGCTCTCTTTCTTTGTTTTAAATCAAGGGCTGATCGATGCGGTTGTTCTTAATATTTCGTTAGTGAAATTGTTTAATATACATGGGGATGTGGAGTTTGAATACAATAAACATTTACGAAATTCCAACATATAGATGTATCAGGAAGTTTGAAACGCTTTACTTCATGAAACCATTAAAATGTCACCCACCCAAGAACATATATATCCATTCTTCTGGCTGAGTATACTTCATTAAAATGTCGGTACCGCGCTTGCTTAACTTGCATATACTGTAGTTTGGTTAAGTCTAAGTTAAACTGTTGCCTTCATTATCTAATCTATAATTATCAGATAATAAACTGATCGAAGCTATCAAAGCTTTCAACCATATAGTTCTTCCTTTTCGTTTTCTTTTGGCTACCCCAACCTTAGTACCTTACTCAAAAATTAGGCAGGTGCATCATTTCAACCTGATAATTCAAACATGCATGCACAGCTTCTTAAATATATAGTCAGAGAAGAAAATTTTCTAAGGGCCGCAGCCGAACTGCGAGTATAAATTAAGCATTTATTATTCGTACGTAAGTAATAAATCAACTAGGGTATTCAACAGATCAACTCGTCATTTCTTTTGGTCAGATTCGTGACTAGTTGTGATAAGCAAGTCGATCACCCTGCAAAGAAGGGCATGAATAGTACGTACATTAACAGATAATCTATTACAAGATGATGGTATTATATGAAGAATAGACCGGAAAGTAAAGCCTCGCACACTAAAAGATCGACCAAACGCGCGGAAAGAATCTTGCTAGCTAAATTAACACCATTCCCATGGTTGAAGGTTGTGGTTTCCTGATGAGGATCGATGTGCAGTAGCCAGTAGCTAGGGTAGCATTAGGGGAATTCAAAGTGAAAGCGATTATATACTTATCATGACGATGGGCGAACCTTAAACGTTTTTAAGTGTTGTTTTGAACTACATCCCTCGCTTCGATGTTGATTGGTGATGACGCCGGTCGATTGTTGGACCTGCAGTCGTCACAAGTAACGCAAACACCGCAACGCTAAGAAGGAACCAGCGAAATTTCTCTCTCTTGATCATATTGAGGAAGTAAGAATTTCAACATATTTCTCGATTGATCGTACATTGACTCGTTAATCAAACTCGAACTCCTTATTTTGGGCATTATGACTCGTGAACTCGTGACCTTAACTTATAACGTACAAAAGCTACCGGCCTTCTTTTCCACATACGTGACAATTTGTAACGTTTGTTTTCCAAGGGAGAATGTACATTGCCGTAACTTGTTGAAACCTAGCTTTGGTCGATCAAGAATATAATCTCTCTGAGAACGAAATGGAAGAGAAAATGAGAATATATGTTGGACCAAATACTGTACCTAGCAATTCAATATGGGAGAATGTCTGCCATTATTTGCTTGGAATGTTCAACAAGACACCTATAAATATGAACACAAACACATAAAATTGACATGCCGTTGCCGCCATAATCATCTTTCAGTACTATAACATATAATATGTAGGGTTAATCAAGGATTTGTATAAGGGATTTGGTTTGCAGTGTTGGACTACTTTGGGTTTTGAGTAATGTTGACTCTAAACACTAACACTAATATAAAAAGCCTATAAACAAGGCTCTGAAACTGTAAAATATATGAACACTTGGTTTTTTATCAATAATTCTCACATTGTGTGCCATACAAAAACTTCTTGTCTCTGATCCCATGTGGTTCTGACTTTGAAATTAAATACCAAGATTTTGAATAAATTTCTATGTTATAGCAGCTAGCTAGTCGATCACTTAAAAGCCTCAGTATAATTCAAAGAGAAATTGGCCAGATTTTCAGGGTATTATTACCATGCTCTATATTCCCGACACAGTCGTCTGTACAATTGTAGCCAACAGTTTCAACAATCATGTACTGCTGTACGTATTAGAATCCAAGCTAGCTACTCGATTTGGAATGTATATATCGAGCACCTGTAACTCGATTTGGAATGTATTTCTTCAGCACCTGCAAAACATTTTTTTTTTCGATGAATAAGCCGGAAATTTGTTCAAATAAAAAAATTACGTACAACTAGTACTTTTACGAACATCAAAAATGTCAATTTGCACCTCAAACTTAACCATAATTGTCAATTTGCACCATGAACTTACATTTAGGTCAATTTACCTCCTATTTGGTAAAAATTACTGATTTGCACCCCATCAGTTACATTTAATGTTTTATATCCTATTTTAGGTCACATATCATGCATTTAAGGGCATTATTGTCATTATATATTTATTCATATTTAATAATGAAATAAATTAATAAAATTATTTAATAAGAACATTTGCTACTATGTTTTTTTTTGTTTTTTTTCGAAACATGTTATTGATTTATATATTTATTATTTTACGTGATATGGTATGTTAAAAGAAATTAAACAAATAGAAATAAATACATAAAAAATAAAAAATAAATGTGTATATATATATACACACACAACACACTACATTTGAATGAGTGTGTATGTTAAATATATAATTCGAAGTAGGGTTAAGTATGTAGAAAAAAAATATAAATAAATAATTTAATTAAAAAAATAATCCAAATTTTAAAGAATATTTTTATTTGTTTTAAAGAAAAATATAAATAGAAAATGACAACATTACCCCTCATGTGCATGACATGTGACAAAAAATTAGATAGAAACAGTTAAATTTAACGGATTCAGTGCAAATTGGCAATTTTTGCCAAGTTTAAGAAGTAAAATGACTCAAATGCAAGTTCGGGATGCAAATTGATAATTTTAACCAACTTTAAGATGTATTTTAACAATTTTACCATTCACGAACAATATACATAGCTTTGAGGTGTAATTACATAGCTTTCCCGTACACAACTGTGCAGGAGTCGCATCACTTTAGCATGGAAATCTATTTACCCTAGAAACAGTACGTGTTTATCTTAAAACAAGGCAGAAGTGGAATGTGGGAAAGAGTTTTTGTAATTTGACACACAAATTAAGCAGTTGATGGTGGTGGCGCTACGGCAGTCCCAACACGCAATCACGTTTTAGGCTTGCCTCAAACTCTCAAAGGGTTTAAACAAAATCAAACATTTGGATATTGGAGCAAGTAAAAAGATTACCAAGATCTTGAACTTTGGGAATAATATGAGGATTCCAATTGCCAAATCTGTCTTGTAGCATTTGGATGTGAATCAAAATCCCACCACATTCCTTTCTTCAATCGTCCGAATGTGAAAATCTATACCGAAGACTTTCGAAATAGCTGCTAGTTTTACTTCGAAGTACTTTTAATATTTCAACTGTTTTTCTCCCCCAAGGTATATAGATACATTATTGAAGCACTACGAGATAGTATTGCTCTATTGAACAAACATTTTATGTGGGAAATACTGCCTCCTGATATTTTTATCAAAGTTTAACAGTTCAATTGATGATGTATTGACGTCTCAATCTTAAAAAAGAGATCATCTTGGTCATTAGCGTCATAATTCATAGTTTATCAGTATCCATTTTAAACAAATGGTAGCTGCCTAAGTCCAAGTCCTTAAATTTTTTTTTTAAAAATAAAGTCCAAGTCCTTAAACCTCAATGAAACAAAGTTTCAGCAGGCTGCAGGGAAATGGATTTGCTTATTTACAGACGAACGTTAAAGAGCTTTTGCTTTAGAAAATCAAGAGCTTTTCATCGTTTTAACTTTTAACGCAGGTGAATAAGTTTACTTTCTTTGCATGTTAGTAATTTCATTTGTAGGTTCTAGACCAGGAAAGGTTTACTGTAAAATGTTCAAGAATGTTAAATTCACAAGCTACAAAGCAGTATTTACAACTTGATAATCAGTTGGTGCTGGTTCAAGCTAAATCCAATTTCTACAGTCTAAAACTGAGAATAGAAAAGTAGAAAATTGAGAGATAAAACTGTCTTATTTCTAAGAAATCCATTCTGTTATTGAACAAGAACAAAAGAACGACTCCAACGATGTTTGAAGAACAGTAACCACAAGACCAGAACCATCTATAGAAAACTTCAGATCCACAAGATCAACAAAAGTTTTGAACAAATGTAGAATGTATCGTGATGCTTCAGTATGACGAGCAGTAAAGATGTTTTATTACTATGATACTATCTAGTCATTATTGTACAACAGGCACAAGTATCTTGCTCATTTAGTCATGCTTGAATGCAATGTGTGAATACTGTTATGGTATTATCTGTATATTTCTAGAGTCTAGTACACACTCAAACGGTAAGGGTAGAATACTAGAATTCATCATGTGTTGTGGAAAGGTAATGTATTCATGTAGTTAAGCCAGCTCCACCAGACGTTTTTGTACAAATCACAAGTCTGACCCATGATTATGTCTAGGTTGATACGGACTCAACAGGCCTTTCAGACAAATCTTGCAATCCACAAACAAGATTCGCAGGCACAGCTACGTCAATCATTTTCGGATATGCGAGTTTTAGATCTGTAAAAATCCAGCCCAAAAGAAACAATAAGAGACTTAATCCAAGCCTCAGTGGTTGACACTAATGGGAGTTGTGGAATTGAATATCTAAAAGTTTGGGTACATAGTGTTTTACTTACTTGACATGATATTTTGAAATCCCTCCTGAAAATAAGCATTAAAATGAATTAGTTAGATAAATGCAGGGAAGAAGAGTGTTCAATATAAGCAATTTATTCAATGAAAGTGACCATCACTTCAAAAAAAGAACGGCAAAGAAAAATAGGTGCACCTTATCTTTTGTAAGCCGAGGATTATAGACCATCTCTTCCCCCACAGTGCTCACCTGCATCCGAGGAGACATGTAGCATAAGAAGCTGCCAAGATTTACTTGGTAGAAAAGATATAGAAAATCAAATGGTTCCATACAGTAAATCCCTTGTAATCATGAGCAGGATAGATTAATGTATCCTTGGGCAATGTGAAAATCTGCAGATGTAAACACAAATACATTAGTGGTTCCCAAAAATCATGTTATCTGTATAAGTATATATTCATTTCTTCCCCATGGATTTAAAGGTATGATATCTCATCAGCTTGTACTTGCCTGTGAATGGACGGACTCATAGAGTTGATCTGAGCTGCCACCCTGCAGAGAGATTGAACAAAACTCAACATAAGGCCCTAGACAAATCCCTTTACAAGTCTGAATAAAGAGATAGTCAACTCTTTTCAGGAAAGCTTGTAGTGCTTTTATTTTCTTTGTAAAAGGAGTGAATCAGTTGGTAAAAATAAGAAGAGTTGAGAAGTTTACATACTGTACCTGAAAATCAGTTCTCCCACATCCACGTATGAGTAGAGTATCTCCAGTGAAAGCCATCCTTGGCTGCGGTTGGTTAGGCCCATCACCTGTAACGTAGGAAACACAACCTACCGTATGCCCAGGAGTAGCTCGAACCTACAATAAAAATAAGTCCAAGATTCATATGTACCAATACATGTGCACACATACCCAGAGGCAGACAGAATGTGATTCAGAGAATCGCATTTATAACCAACTAATCCCAATCAGTAACGAGACATATTCAGTACAGTTGGTTATTTAACTATTTATCTTTTTTGCAGTCAGTTCATAGCACGATCATGATGTAGACCTAAGACATCTACAAAACAGCACATACAAGCACAAACAAGAACAGAGATGCATACATGTACATTCACACACAGCAAACATAAACAGTACGGGACTAGGCAAGTCAAAATCTCTAAATACCAGACAAACTTAGTTGCAAAAGACTCATGTTTCTTGCCATCTCTTTCAATTCACCTGGGATGCGATGCAGTAGACCACAGCATAAACCAGTACATATGATCCTCCTAGACTAAAGTTTTAAAGTTGATGAGATACCATCACCATATTACAGAACTATTTCCTAATTAATCAGACAAGAGCTGACTCTTCAGCCCTCAAACCTCATAATGTGTTTCCAAAACTCTGGCCGAATTGGAAAATTATTCAACCTATTTAACTTCTACATTCACCTGGGAGGCTATGACATTGATCTCCCTAGTACTCGCTCATTATTTCATTATGACTACGAAGACGACTTGATCTCAATAAACACCAAAGAGACAAAGTATATAGACAAAAGTAGAACTATATCCTAGCTCAGAAAACAAGCATTTACAGTAGTTCATCCACTCACGCCTCAATTAACACACAGTTTCTCCACTAATCTCAAAACAATAAACTCAAGTGATGCCAAACCTCCAAATACAGGTCTCCGAAATAGATTTTATCACCAGCCTCAATCAAATGATCAGCTTTCGACTTGCTTGCCCTTGAAATCACAGACTTCACACCATCAACCTTACTCTGCCATAAACAACCACCACATTCACATCAAGATCAAAGTACCAAACCACATAATGCATAAAGATCACAACTTTTTTTCTCCCATATCTCTAAATTGCATAAAAGACCACAACTTTGTCCCAACCAGCACAATCCCAAAATCCCCAAAACAAAAAAGGATTGAGAAAAAAGCTACAAAGTTCAAACCTTGATGAGACCAGTGCCAGTGATATGATCAGCATGAACATGAGTGTTCATAGCATAAACCAGCTTCAAACCCAACTCCTTAACAAGGGAAAGATCCCTCTCCACTGTCTTATCCACAGGATCAATCAACTGCAAATCAGATCGATATGATCATAATAATTTCATAACCAACCAATCAAATCCCAGAATCATATTCATTTGTTTAAGATAAAGCCAAAGGCAGAACCAGAGCGGGTTTGTCGGGGTGGGACACGTCGGCGAGGAGGTAAGTGTAGGTGGAGGAGTCCTTCTCGAAAAGCTGACGGAAGAGAAGCTTGGGGGAGGATGAGGAGTGAGACGACGTCGTGTAAGAAGAGACGGCCATTGCGGGTTTGGGATGGAGAGAAGGGAAACGGGAAGAGAGTGAGAAACGATGAAATGGGAGGAGACTGAGTCGAAGCATAATGGTTTTGCTTTGGTTTGAAGTTTGTAGTGGGTTGTTTCTGTGGGTAGGCGACAGCGATGAAAACGAGTAGCGGAATCGTGGTCTTTAAGGTGGATATATCAGAGGATTGCGATTGGCTTTGGCTTTGTGCGCGCCAAACCCAGTGAGTAAATGACAGCGACTGCTGTGAGTGCAAGAAGGGCCGAATGCGAATGGGTGTAGTGCTACTAATTCCATACACACCGAATCTGACGGTGAATAGAGGACTGTATTGAAATGCATTTGGGTTATATGAGATGTGTTTGTGGTGGATTAGGACCGTTGCACTCATACAACGTTGCAACATGGAATTTCCCGAATGCAATGTTAATTATGGTCCGACTGTGTACGCAATTTTATTGAGTTTGTTTTTTTTCCTTGATAATGAAATAAATATATATTCATTATGTATACATAAAAAAATGTAGTGACAGCCAATAATTTAGCTCAACTTTATTTGACCATGGAAAATGAATTCAATATACAACAAAATAATAGGAAATCATAGAAGAGAATTGCGATGTACATATTTAGGGAACTAATTGAATGGAAGAGTATTTAGGGAAGATGAAGTAACATAAAGTAAAAGGTAGCGAGCTCATTCAGGCACATGAGAGCAATGGAATTTGTCATCTGAGTATATCATGCATCGATTTGTAGTGATCTAGAAGACTAGAACCTTGATCGTCTACATTCCGCAGGAAGGCCTTGGGGAAATCGTTGTAGGTCAGTACAGTAGTTGTAGACCATGAACTTCTGCTGCACCCATCGAATCCTGTTTCGGCCCGCGGCATCTAGGTTATGATTCTGCCATGCGCTCTGTTGATCAGTTAAGGAACTAGTCGAAGCAGAAGTGGAGACACCGCATGAAGATGACGACGAGCCAGCAACGCAGGCATTGGCCTTGAAGTTTCTGTACGAGGCAGTGAAAGGAGCATGAGTCCAGTCAGTCTTGACGCGCCCGCCTTGTGTAGCCCAATCATCAGCATTCCACAAGCTCGAGTAAATTCTCATCGGTTGGTTTTTGGGGAAGGGAACGCCAACTGACTCCAAGTTGTGGAACACTCTGATCGGAATGTTATCCACCAAGAATCTGAAGAAATGAACGAGCTAGTGTTAGAAGACCCTTCTAAATGGTGATCGAATGCGGGAAAGAAATTGGTTAACGATGCTAGTGAATGACTACTTACATAATACGTTGGCTGTTCCAGACGAGCGAGTAGGTGTGGAAGGCCTTTGTAGGATCAAACCAAAGATGGAATTGTTGTTCTCTGTTTCCTTTTCCCTGGCTGAACACATTGGTGTGGAGAGTGTAGGGATTACCAGAAGAGTTTCCCAAAAACTCGAAATCGATTTCATCGTGAGTTGGACCTTGAGAAGACAACTGCACATGTGTTCATGCAAGAAATCAGTATATATTGATGAAAGTATATACAAAAGGGGAAGTAAATTCTAAATTACTAGCATAAATGAAGAAATATGTAGCTAGACATACATAGTATGCAGTAACAGTGCCAGCTGAGTTGCCCGCAACAAGTTTGATTTGCATGTCGATCCTTCCAAACAAGTACTCATTCTTGGACTTGAAACCAGACCCGGAATATTGGTCGAGGTCGAGAGAGAGAAGTTGTCCTCCGTTGAGTATCTTAGCACGTTGCTCGCCAAATGTGATGTCAAAGTCTTGATAGAAATTACCAGCTGAAGCCATGGCCACGAAAAGACTAATCAACAACACAGCAGAGAGGTGAAGCATCACTGAGACCTTAGAGGAAGACATGACGTTTAAGAGAAGTTGTAGGTTTAGAGAAAGAAGATGAAGCTCTTGTTGTCTTTGATGCTATAGTTGGGGTATTGAAGCCCTTTTATATGCATTTAATCGAGCTCTAGTTTAAGTATGCCGCATTACATAAGAATAGCGACAGCTCTTTGATATTGAAAGCTGGTGACAGGTCTACAAAGTTTAGACAATTGACTAGCTATGATGAAAGGAAATAACGAGCTTTGATTTTGGCCCGGCGGTGCCAATTCAAATCAATGGACTCTTGCTTGGGTTGTTACATTATTTAAGTTGGTGATGTTAGGAATTGGAGTCATTCATGTATTATGTATAAATGATGTAGACAAACTGAACTCTGGTATAGGCGCGTTTTGGTGGCCGATCAAGTATATACGCATGTGAAGTTCTAATAATTATATATCCGGATATATACCTACCTAAGGTGAACACAGAACCGAGTTCACATTTATTCTAAAAAGAAAGAGAACAACCAAGTTCACATTTATAATAGTTAGCAGCTTGGTTAGCAAGTAACATATGAGTTACGTTTCATGTACGTGTTGATGAGAAACAAATTTACGGACCACCTTTTTTAACCACCTTCATGCTCACTTATCTAGATGAAAGTCATGTGTCATAGATTAACTATGATATAACCATGATTATCTATATAAATTAAGAACACATGGTAAAAATAAATTAATAATTAATTTAAGAAATGTAAGAGTTAACTATAGTATAACTATAATAAAAAAAAATACACATGACTTTCATCTAGGTGGGTGAGTATGAGTGGACATATAAGGGGTGGTCAATGAATTTGCTTCCCGTGTTGATGATATTGACCAATGAGTCGATGCTCAGACAATCAAAAGTTTTTATATGTGCATTGTTGCACGGCTAAATATATGGCCCGAGAGTGAAGGAAATTGAACAATGAATTAAGGAAAACCACATATATATATATATATATATGCCTAAATTATAAAATATATAGCATAATAACGAACCATTAATCTTGGTTAACAAAGATGAATCCATCGTAGCAAAAAAAAAAAAACATGAATCCAAAGCTCGTATTACAAAAATACTTAAATAAAGTAAAATCAATCCAATAGTCCACATTTTTAATGAAGTAAAATCAATTAGTCTAAAGATTCAGAAAAATTCTAGGGTACGTTGTTGTATAGCATACATCAGCTGCATCCACCCCACGTACATCAACATCTTCTCCCTCTATCCATCGTCTGATCCTGTTGTATGACATATAACAGCTGTACAACAGACGAACTTTAAGATTCAAGCATGCAATTCTTATTTTCTCATTGAAAAAAAGAAAGTACCTAGAATTGTTTTTGCAACAATCACTTACCGGATCCCCGATATATAAACTGTCTTATTTAAGCTCTCGTAATTGCAACCCAAGGCTTCATGCTGATTTTTAAGACATGCTTGTTAAGGTTCAGACAGTTGGTCATTTTCGGAGAGCTTGTCACTGCATTGTTGATTTAAGATGTTTCCCCCTCTCTAACTTTTGGTGATATTATAGTCTTCACATAGATGACTGCATTAGATGACAAACTCTATTGTGCGGAAGCGACCAACAATCCCACACACGGGTCCAATAATGTCGATACTCCCCCACTTTAGTCACCCGGTGGAGTTCGGGTATGAGGTTTTCCACAAAACGTCTTGACATTAGTGTGTGTGGTATCAATTTATATAACTCAAATATGACTCTTCACATTTTTCAATATGAAGACAATATCCACCTTGGCATGTTTCGAGTCATCACCAATTGTTTCACGATCTGAATAGCTCCACCTGACCACAAACATTGATCCAAGTCCAAATCTTGTGACCTCAATCCAACTAGGAGCTCCACTAAATTTGATCCTACGAGACATCAAGTCTCAAACGTAACTTGGGCTCTGATACCAATTGTTGTGCAGAAGCGATCAACAATCACACACACGGGTCAAATAATGTCGACACCCCCCCACTTTAGCCACTTGGTAAAGTTCGGGTATGAGGTTTTCCACAAAAAGCCTCGACATTAGTGTGTGTGTGGTATCAATTTATATAACTTAAATATGACTTTTCACAATTTTGAATGTGGAATTCCAAATGATTCAAATCTAAGTCAATCTATTTCCAACAAACTCGTCTCAAGAACTCACTCTCCTTTTCCTACTCTGGTTTAGATTGTATAACATCAACTTCTCTTCATCGCAACTCATCAAAACTTTACCATCATCTAATATCTGTATGGGAAATAGGTAGTCCTCCATAGCAGTATTCATACGAAAATTATAATACGTTTTAGCTAGATGTAAGGAGCCTCGACAAGGCACCGTAATTCTCAAAGAAGTGCTTAAGAATTTAGTCCAAGAGTTCTCATTCCCATATTCCTTCATCACCCATATTTGTAGTGTAGGATATGACCTTTAGTTTTGGAACATCGATTCCCTCGATTGTAAAGATATACAATGAGACTATTTTCAATAGTAATCCCAATTCCAACGATGATATCTGAGCTGACACAAATCTCGTCCAAGTACTCATTGTCGATAAAACTGGATAAGGACGCCATCTCTCGAAATTGCTCCTCAGCCAAATCCAAAGCTACTATTCTCGATCTCGAACCATCTAGGCATCCCTTAGAGTCAAACACGAGTTCAGCCCAGTGTAGAGCTCCGTTTAATAAGCACCCTTGGCCGACCATTTTAACAATCATTTGTTCCAATCGGGCGACAATCTTCAAAAACATCTCCAGGAACCAGTTTTTAGTGCAAAGAGATAAATTTGGGTGAAGCACTCTGTATTAGTGCTACTTATGTTCCCAAGCATGACCTTGTAATCTTCAGAGCTAGAATCATAACCGAACCCAAAAAGATTAGGGAGAAAATCATCATCAGAAACATTACGAAAACGGCGAGCATTTGGTATCCTGCACTAGGATTCCATACAAGAACAAATTCACGACGCGTCCGAACCCATGTTAGCATATCAAGCCATTGCAGGATTCCACAATGTAGATCGATGCGGTAAAACGCAGTCGTAACATGCGACAAAACATAGCCCCCTGAAAACTCTAGTTTTAGTTCTCTGCATGCAACATGGCTATTACCTTTATGGTTCAATAACTCTTCGATCGTAGTCGACGGATTGAGGAGGCTCCATTGAAACAAGAATCTTCAAGCGGTTTCTGCAGTTCTTGGCACGATTGGCGTGCTCCATAACAAAAGAAGAACTTGAGATTAAATCATACCATGGCTTGCATACACACTTAAATCGCCTCAAGGAGCTCTCTGGAATTTCTCTGAAGCAGCAAAAGTTTCGTCTATCTATTCATCTATAAATAGTTAAATACAAGTAGAATTACGGGAATGTGGCCTGGGCCTAAAATTTAGAAAGAAAGAGCCACCTGACACTGACCCGAAGGCCCGACCCGAGCGAGCTTAAGCGAGAGACCAAAACAATGGTGGCTGCGTCCGCCTCTCTTTGAATGAAGAAGAAAGCGAGGGACTTGTTCCGAAGAATCATCAGACCCTTCTTCACCGACCGCCCGAAAACAATGGAGAGTTCACAGCAACAACGTTATAGTTACAACCCAACTCTTCGTTGGAATCCCGAGGTCGAATCCTACTTGTCCAGCGCTTATGCACCCGCCCATTTCTCTCGCATCTCCAAAGCCCTCACGTACTTCTCTCTCTATTTCAACTCTTGCTTCAGTTTCTGTGACTGCTACTGTTTTTGTAACTGGGTTGGGTTTGGTTTAGGCGGCCGTCTTGTTATTCATGTATTAGAGTGAACACACTCAAGTCCACGCCGGACTCTGCCATCGAGAAGCTGAGGGAGATTCTGAAAGGGGCTTCGATTTCAAAGTGTGAAGTAGAAGGCTTGGAGTACTTGGTGTTTGTGAAGGGCTCAGGTCCTCACTCAGTTGATTACGGTTGTGATGATGAGGATGGCAATGTGAACCCTCCTCTTAAGGAGGTTCTTGTCAGCCGCAAATGTGCCGAGGCGGTTCTTCGTGGTGCCGAGGTTCGCTCCTTTATTCATTTTCATGTCTTTTATTGATTGATCTTAGTGATTAGCTGAATAAAGAGTTTCTTTTCTTTCTTGTAATGTAGGTGTATGTTCCTGGTGTATTGGCTTGTAGTGCTCATGTGGAGAAAGGGGATGAGGTTGCGGTTTCTGTGTCGGTGGAGCAGCCCGGTGCGGAGGGTGGATGGGTGGTTGGGATAACTAGAGGGACTATTCTGCAAGGTGCTGAGACAGGTAACGTATTTAGCATGATGCTGAAGTGATGTTATGAGTTTTGTTAAATTGAAGTTAAGATATGTTGCTAAAATGATGTGTTGTAGATCCTTATCATACTGAAAGGAGTGGGCTGTATATTGGCCGGGGTAAAGCAATGATGACTAGGTCTGGGATTTTTCGTGCTCCTGAAGGAATTGCTGTGGATTTCAGTGACAGAGTATATAATCTGCCCTCTTTTCGTGGTATGATTTAATTAATTTCCTACATGTTTAGCAAAAGGATTTTTTGAATATATCAAAACGAGGTGGAATATAGAAAAATTTGTAGACATTGAATGTTCTTTTGTTTGGATATGCAGGTGTGCTTGAGGGGGAAATATTTCTACAAAATCTGCCAAGCATTGTCACTGCTCATGCACTAGGTACGTATTACAGTATTATGGTTTCTGAAATACTTAACATATGTTATTGCTTCATAATCACCATTGAATTCTGAAAGGCTGTGTTTTGGTGTGTCAACATCTCAAAAGTGATACCATAGTTTCTGTTAGGAAAATTTGTGTTAGTTTTTGTTGGTTTCTCTTTGGATGTGGTTGGTATTTTTATCATAGGATAATGTTTCATTCCATAGGAATTAGGTTCCTATTGGTATATGCCTCTGAATTGACTGTTTTGTCTCAGTGAGTTTCTTTTCGTCGCTTGTTTTCCTTTTATGTTTTAGATCCTCAAAGAGGTGATCGCATTCTAGACATGTGTGCTGCCCCCGGGGGGAAGACAACTGCAATTGCAATTCTTATGAAGGATGAAGGGGAAATTGTTGCTGCTGATAGATCTCACAATAAAGTAAACTTTGTAACTAAAGATAGTCCCTATCATGCATCTCCTTTGGCTTTTTTGTTGTTGTTGTTGTATATGTAGGTCATATCAGATTGTAGTTCCTTATATAGAGTTGTGTCCTTTTTGGTTTTATTTTTCATATGTAGATATGTTGTATTTTCCTTTTTAAGTCTGGAACGACTTTACTGCAAAACGAAGTTGGGTCACAGAAAAATGTGAAGTTCAATCTTGCATTCCAATATTCCTGCATTCTTAATTTTTTCATTCCCTGAATCATATTTAGGTCATGTTATATTGTAGTTCTTTATAAAGTTGTCTCCTTTTTGGTTCCCGCTGTTTTCAAATGTGAATATATTCTGTTTTCCTTATTGAAATCATACTATCATTCTAGAAGTTGTCTCACAAAACAATGTAGAGTTCAATGTTGCATAACCAATATTCCTGCCTTGATTTCTTTCCTTTAAGGTTTTTGGTTATCTTATGTTATTCACACCCACCATGTTCGTAGGTACTGGATATTCAGAAATGGGCCTTAGTTGTATTACCACTTGCAGACTTGATGCTCTGAAAGCTGTTTGTAGTGGGAATAAATCAGATGATATAACTAATCTATGCTGCAATGAAAATAATTCAAATCAAGGTTCCGAATTGATGAAGTCAGAAGAAGAGAAAATTGAAGCGATTGCCACAGAAAGGTTGAATGCCAACAAGGACTTTAAGAAAAATGGTAGGTCAATATACTCTGTTGGTCTGCCCAAAAACCCGTTAAACTTGTGAAATGGAGCAAAAAAAAAAGTATAGTACATTATTTACAATAGCATCTTGTATATCATGTATATAGTATATTTCCCATATTAGAGCTAAGTTGGCACACTTTGCGTAAATGTTATACATGAAATGGGTCTTTCTGAAATTAGAAGTTCTTTTCTAACTCAATGTCATAGTTGCCAATGAAAAAGCGAATGAGAGAACTTACATTAGCAGAGCTGACATCAGGAAGGATATGCGAAGAAAGCGTAATGGTCCAGGAAGAAATCAGTGCGTGGGTGGCAAGGCTGAGAAGTCAAAAGGCTTTGTTCCCAACAGTTTTGATCGGGTTCTTCTAGATGCTCCCTGCTCAGCTCTTGGTTTAAGACCTCGACTTTTTGCTGGAGAGGTACTATGGTCTAATCAATTTTTGCGTTCTTTTCACGTTTACTTATTTAAATCGATTTTATACCTTCTGCTCTTTTTGGATAGATTTGAATTCTATGCTTATTAGTGCTTTGTTCAGTTGTTGAGGTGTTCGGTTTGTTCATTTTTCATTTGGGTGAGGGTCTCCAGTCAGACCCGCCAATAAACAGTTAAGTGATTAGTGAACCTGTGACAGATATTTAGACTTAGTTGGTGGTATCTGAAAACATATCTCGGGGACGCCCTAACACTCATGGTATCATTATAATTCTAATGAAATATGGCCGGTTTGAGGTTCCATTTTTCATTTGAGATCTTAGTCTTTAGAAGGTAGATTTTTTTCTTGATATCTGTTTTGGCATTTTCTGTGGGAGGACAGTAGCGATATCATTGCAATGGTAATCTACATTGGGAAATTAATTCCTTGCTTCACGATTTTTTAGAAGTTTTACTTCTAACATACTTTAGAAATTTGGAATTTAGATGTATATAGGTTATTTTAACTTACTTCAAAAGCTTCTTCTACATCTGGGAGGATTTGAATTTCATCTTGCATATTCCAGGAAACAGTTGAATCCTTGAGAAAACATGCGAAGTATCAAAGGAAAATGTTTGATCAGGCTGTTCAGTTAGTACGTCCGGGTGGAGTTCTTGTGTATTCAACGTAAGTAGATTGGCCGTCTCTTATTCATATTGTTCTATTGAGCATTGCATGATGTGTATCAAAGTACTTAGTTTCCTTCTGTTCTGTATCATCTTACCCTCGAAGTAAACTTCCAATATTGTTTTCGTATGTAGATGCACGATAAATCCTGGAGAGAATGAAGCTGTAGTTCGATATGCTTTGGATACCTATAAATTCCTATCTTTGGCACCACAGGTTAGATTATATTTTGTTATTAGGAGGTCTATATAATATTACTCTTTACGTTTATCTCTCTATGTTTCTATTCGTTATATGATTTTTCATATACTTCTGACTTTGATTTGTAGAACCCTAGGATTGGAGGACCTGGTTTAGTTGGTCGATTTGAATTTCCTGATGGATATACTGAGTAAGCTCTACTTCACTACATACCTATCTTAGTTGCTATCTTGTACTATTATTTTTAGTTGGTATCATGTGGGAAATAAATAATTCTACATCACTACACGCTTATCTTTATTCTATTCTGTACAATTTATGACTTCAAAATCATATGTTGTTGACCAAATTACCAAAAATAAGTTTCTGTTTAATGAAAACAACATCGAAGAAAATAGTTTAGAAATATCAAACGATATCAAAATCACATATTGACTAAATATGATCGACCTCACAGGGAGTGGCTGAAACCTGGCCAGGAAGAACTTGTTCAGAGGTTTGACCCATCATCTCCGCTTGATACAATCGGCTTTTTCATAGCCAAATTTGTAGTTGGATCAAAAGACTCCAAGTTGGAACAATCTGCAACTTGACAGAATAAGCAAGCAGGGTATTGGCAACCTATGTAATCTAATTCAGTTAGTCAGCCAGATCATCCGTATCATCCATCTGGAATGTAATTTAGTAGTTCTATATTACATAGACTAGAGAAGTTTCGTTGAATGAATCTCGAAAGTGCATGTGTTACTATGAAGTTGGAACTATACAAATGGTCATCGGAATGCAGTTTCACAATTTGCAATTTTGCATCAGTTAGAATTTACAGTAGTAAGAAGGCATTATATTATAAAAAGACACAGCAGGCATTGATTGCTGTTGGTTATTATTTACTCATCCCATACATAACAGATGATACTTTCATAGCAATCAGCTCTCATCCCACAAGCAATTATAGGTAATTTCATTGCTGGAGGCTCCAACTCCATTTTGCAATTGTAAGTAATCTCCAACAGCATAACCAAAGTCCACCATTCCCACCATGTCATCTGTGAACCAACCCTCTATTTCGCTTAATGGATCAGTCTCCAACGTCATATCTTCCATCATTACCCAAGTTGAGCTCGAGTCTGGGATGGAAATCTCGTCCTTCTCCAACGAAACCTCCTCGGCATTGGTCATCACATTTTTAGGTTCATGACCAGTGAGCTCACTCTTCTTCTCTTGATTATCCAACTCTTCAAGCAAATCCCACAGAATGGTTCCATCAACTTCTGTGACTTCCAAATCTTCGAACTCATTGACACCAACAGCACACTGCAAAGTGTTAGTCTCCGGGAATTCTGTGGCCATGCCTACGAAAGAAAATGAACAGAGAGTGCAGATACGAAGCAACAGCTTAGAAAAAGAAGAAGCTTGGTTAACTGAAATTGAAAACTTGGTACAACTTAGAGTCCGATTTTGAGTTATATATAGTGATGAGAGTTGGCCTCAAGTAGGCACACCGATCGAACTTTTGCCATGTCAAGGAAGTAGATTTACGGCATATATCATAGGTCATCATGATAATTACATGTACCCAATATTTGCTATAATTGGTGCAAACATATATGGGGACCAAGCACGATTGAATAAAGCAAAATGATATGAATGATATGGAAAATTTCCACCCTTTCAATCAACATCAAACATGGAGATTCATATCCCTTTTAGGTTTTAATTAGCCTGATTTCGCCGGGACTTCTAATTTCAAGTCCCAAAATTCCCTCTCTCTCGAGAACACTTCGGAGAAATGCATTGTTGAGTCATTACGCAATATATTCTTATGAATCAAAATTTCAATTCGAGTCCTATTCTAGATCAATGAACACATGAACACTTCGGATATATGCATTGTAGATTCATCAAGATTCATATCCTTTTTAGATTTTAATTGGCCTAATTTCACTCGGACTTCTAATCACGATCCGAAAATCCATTCTATCTTAAGAACATTTCAGAGCATTGTGGAGTCATTCCGCCATATATTCTTTTGAATCAAAATATCAATTCGAGTCCAATATATAACGTTTACCAGATAAACAAACTATTCATGCATGATTACAATATTGCATACTATCACGGATCTAGCCATTCGGCTGACACACTTGATCCATGCGGCGCTCCATCCTCATGGAACTTGCCTTATCCAACGGGGCAATGCACTGGTTTCGCCCTGCCTTAGGCTCATCAGGGGATCGGCTCCAGACCCCAACCTGTGTGTAGGGCGGCCAACTCATTTCTTCAATGTTAAGTCCCCGACTAGCTACAAGCTCCCCAAACTGAACTGGGTCGGCCTGCTTGAACCCCTCGGAATGAGCAGCCATATATCTCCCACACTTGTTATCTTAGAGCAATCCCACATATGTCTTATTCAAAACCCCAATCCAATTATGAAATCCCTTCTCTCCCACCTCACACCTCGGAACGCGTCTTTCAGTGGCATGTTTCGGACCTCTTCCCCATTACTTAAAAAAAAGTGAGCCACCGGTTCAGGTACAAGATACTATCATTACCGCCTGGACAATTAGACATCCAAATCGCAACGACAACCAGCGACGCCCACGATTGACACTCCCGAAAACGGGACGTGACATCCTCCCCCGCCAAACTTGGTGTACGTTCTCGTACACGGCATCCTCACTTGCGGCCCGCGTAACCCTTGTACGCCCGCGATGCTTGAGTGACGAAAATGAGTTCAATTCCCAATGATCGCCCAACAATGTTTCGCGCCGGATCTCTCGTCCTGGACTTTGCCATGGATCCTCTCGTCCAGTCATCCCCCTGGAGGCGACCCTACCTACTCGACTTCCCCGCGGAGCCCCCCGTATCTTGGAGACACGACGACACGTGTGAGCGCTTGGCGACACGTGTGAGCACTTGGCGACACAACGACAACGATGTTGAGGTGGCTCTCATACCACTTCCTCATACTCCTTGTTGTCGTTGGCCGCCTCGTACAACAATTTGGCGTAGAAATGAGCGAACTCAATCGAGTTCGGCGACAACTCCAACCTGTGTGTAAGGCGGCCAACTCCTTTCTTCGACATTAAGTCCCCGACTAACGATAAGCTCCCCAAACTGAACTGGGTTGGCCTGCCTGAACCCCTCGGAAGGAGCAGCCATATATCTCCCACACGTTATCTTGGAACAATCCCACATATGTCTGATGTTCATTTAACCAGCGACGCCCACGATTGACACTCAAAAAAACGGGACGTGACAATACGCTCAAATTTTTCGCTAGAGTGGTCGGAAGATGGACCAAAAATATTTAGATTATAGATAGACATTTGTGATGATCCAAATAAATTTATCTGCATGACAAATTTAACAGATCATATAACATTATTATACAATATAGTTCGCAAAGTCACCGGATGACCAGGAATTTTGAAGTCACCCACTGTTGGAATTAACTTGAAGAGTTTGACAAAACACTTGAAACAAATCTTCAATGGTGGCTGGCGACGAACGACTTTGAGTTTAAAATCTTTTAATCTAAACATTCCAAATTATATTCCATGTCCCAGCCTGTATTGCAAATTATATACGAGGCTGTTTGAAAAAACCTTTTACACTTCAACTGTGTAATAGGATCATAACCCGTTATAGCGAGTTTCAATGATAATTAAATAATATCAGTATACAAAAGTTACATGTGAATGTTGATTTGAATACTGAAGTTCATCACGAAATTTGTTCTTTCAGTTCGTCTGGAGGGATTGAGATTGAAGCAACGACAATGCATCCATTTCCCACGTTGCATCAAACTCTCGATGATAACTAATCAACTAGCTAGTTAGATTGGTAATATGGTACACGTACCTCATGCACTACTTTTACCAAATTTCAGATAAAACAGTACGATGGAGTCTGTTTTCTGGTCTCTCATTCCTCCTCTGTAGATGGAAAAGCAACTACCCCTAGGCCTAACAATGAGCATGTGCAATCTACACATATTGGCATCACACCATGTGAATCTGAAGCTAATATAAACACGTTTTTGTTGCTAGCTAGGTATAAGTCACATGTTATCAAACTGTTTTGGGATATCGTTTTGGTGTCATTTTAGGCTCCGATACTTATCAACAAATACCTGCTTGTATAAAAGAAGTTTGAACTTTTTCCACTTTCATTTTGTTTATGGTTGGCATGGAGATCCATACTAATTACAAAGATGAGCATATTACCCACTTTCGGCTCCAGCTAGCTAATCTCATAGGCCAAGCAATTCGCCTAAACATTGCACGCTTTATGATCGAGGATTCCATATACATGATCGATCCTGAAACGATCCTGGATCTAAAATGCTTTAGTAGTTGAGATTTCGTATGATCGTTAAACAGATCCTCAATCTAACTGCACTTATATATCAAGTTAGTTATTAAAGTGAGGGCGAGGAAAGGCATGCAGTTAAGAGCTAGATTAGATAATTTCGTATGAACATGTATAACGCCTAGATTATGAATTTCTGACATGACAATCTATGGCGTGAAGGGCTGATCTATATTTACATCACATATATCCAATTTTAATATTGCATCACATCACAACTTTAGATATGGCAACCAGTGCGAACTACTTCTACGTGGGGTTGATAAACTCTCTACCATACCTTTAAAAAGATGGAGGTCGTATCTAATCTTAAGCAAGCCTTGCTGATGGAATCCGAATTCATCTGATTGGTCTTGGAGCAATGCAACAATTCGAGGGTGATTCATAAGCTTAATCGGAATCCAAACTTTCTCCGTCTGAATGGTCTGATCATGATCATCGTCCGCTAGTTTCGGCACAATAATCACCGGAGCATAACCTTTCCGGATTGTGACTGATGAAGGAGAAATGCAGCTGCAGCTGCTCATACTCATTATCGGTTTCCTGATCGAAACTCCTTTTCAGCTTGAACTTGTGTGTATTTAATCACACACATCCATAATTTTTAGGTTTATATAGCAAGACCTTAATTAGTACTCCAATTTTCCAACGTGCATGACCCTTGAACAAACATTTAACTTAGTTTACTGGGTGATTGTATCTTGGAACGTACTAAAATAATACTTGTTTTGTTGATCTTGGGGAAGGAAGTTGTATTTATTATGCAGTCATGTTGATTTTGGTTGGTCAGAACCCAGAAATAACCAAAGTCCATGTATGGTTGGAATTAACATTCTTCTATAACTATATTGTGGTCTTGTTCAATCATATTTTGGTTAGTTTTCAACAAGTAGAAAAAAAAGAGCTAAAAATCAATTTAGTGATCAAAATATGGCTATTTATCTAAATTTCTCAATGATTCAATCAACTATTACTGTTACCTGATTAAAAGGATTAATCAATTCCTTAAAAAAAAAGATTAATCAATTACACAAATTAGTCCCGAACGATAGTGACATTTTCAATTTTATACACAATATCAATTCATTTTTTTGTTTTAATAAAACACAATGTATCACTTCTAGAATTCTGATAGCTCACCTATAGCAACTTACTTACCGTTTGTCATGCCTCTGTGACTCTGTTAACCATCCGTTAAATTAAGTGGTGACATGCCAATTAAGGTTTACTAGCTCAACCTGATCGACCAAGGAAAAAACGAAGGGTTTACTAGCTCAAATTAAGTAGCTACGTACGTACTAGCTCCTCGCTAGCTAAAAGATTCCGGACGCAACGCCCTAATGAAAACGTACGTTTTGAACAAAAATGCATGGCGGGATCGATCTAGCTAGCTGACTTCAAAACCTGGCTGGAATATTCGCAGGGTTTCGGGAAAGAAAGGAGAGGAGGATGATAGAGGAGGAGGGATGTTGATGCTGCTGCCTACCTACAACATGTACTTACGTGTTTCTTTTCTAGCTAGTTTGAGCTTTACATATAACTAGGAAGTTTCTTTGAGCTTCTCATCATTGCTACAAGCTTCCACAAGCACAAGTCGAGTAGTCGATCAAATGCATGCTAAAAACTTTTACCGTAGACAAAGCTATAAATTCAATGAAATATCGAGATGCACTACCAGGAAATAACCTTCAAATGCTTTGTCTCTGATCATTGCTGGTAATGTGGCTAGCAATTTTATATATACGCAAGTTTCTGTTCGGTACAAATGTCGAAAAAAAAAACCTAGCGCAGCTGAGAGAAAACTTTGACAGTCACCTACCTTCCTGTCCGGCAGCTGAAAGACTTGTTTGTCCCCGGGTGCACGGGCGGATCTTATTACAAGCTTAGGGATGCTCAAGTATCCCCAAGTCAATTAGAAAGACAAAAAAAATTGCTATTAATTTTTTTTTAATTAGGACTAACATCCCTTACTCTCTCCCACACTCAATCCCTCCACCAACATTCATACATACACACACTCACACCCAATTTCCTCCCACACCAACATCTCTAATGTCACACGGACCACCAATTTTTTTTTATCTCTTGTGTCTTCTTCTCTCTTCTTTTTTTCTATAAAATTAAATCTCTAACCCTAAAAACTAAAGCCTAATTCTTAAATTAGAGTGATTAACTTCGCGGCCTCCACTCTTCTAGTGAGCACTGGATGTCATGATTGAATTGGAGATTTTCCCATTTGGGATTTCTGGCTTTCTACGTTTGTTTTCCATCCACCCTCGATTACATATGTTTGGAGGTATTTTGATGCAGATAATGTAAAAAAATCAGTTCAAAAGTGAATCACATAGTATTTTGAGTACATTGTCAAATTTTTTTTTGTCTTCGACCAAATTTCAAATCCTCCATAGATTACAATTCTAGATCAAGTATCCCCTAAACAGCCGTCCAAGATCCGCCACTGGCCGGGTGGGATTTTGTTGTTGTCGTTAAACCCTTCATTCGATTTTGATTGGGGAAATTTCGGCGACGGTGTGTGAAGTGAGGAGTGGGAGGGGCACCACGGCGCTTGGTGTGGTGGTTCTGTGGTCTTCGTGGTGTGGTGGTGATCAGATCTGGCAAGATCACAGTACCGAGTTTTGGCGCAAGCTCACTAGAGGTGCAGGGCTGTTGGCGGTCTGATGCGCTGGGTAGTATACTGATACGGCAGGCATGACACCACTGACGGCGGTGATTTCTCCCCTCCCCTTAGCTTGGGCTTGAATCCTTCATTTGGGCCTGGTCTGGGTTGAGGAAATTAGCCCATTTAGGACAATTATGTTTAAAGTTTTATATTATTCTATGTTTTTAGATGTTCGTCGTTTATTGTTCTTATTAAGAAGTGGGCTATGTCTTAGTTGTTGCACTCTTTATGTCATGTTTACTCTATTGATGCGGCGAGTTCTTTGCT